>NC_044035.1:362941012-363666937 GCF_901765095.1 Microcaecilia unicolor
TGGGAGGGTATGGGTAAGTGGGGGTGGGTGGGGGGTTGGGGTAGGTGTTGGTGTGTGTGGAAGAGAGGGGGTGAGGTGTGTGGGGAGGGTGAGGGGGGGGGTGTGTGTGGGGAGGGTAGGGTAAGTGGGGGTGGGGGTAGGTGTTGGTGTGTGTGGAAGAGAGGGGGGGGGGTGTGTGGGGGAGGGTATGGGTAAGTGGGGGTGGGGGGTTGGGGGTAGGTGTTGGGTGTGTGGAAGAGAGGGGGTAGGGTGTGTGCGGGTGTGTGTGGGAGGGTATGGGTAAGGGGGTGGAAGAGAGGGGGGGGGTGTGTGGGGAGGGTAAGGGGTGGGGGTGTGTGGGGGGGGTATGGGTAAGTGGGGGGTGGGGGGTTGGGGTAGGTGTTGGTGTGTGTGGAAGAGAGGGAGTGGGGGTGGAAGAGAGGGTGGGGGTGTGTGGGGAGGGTAAGAGGGGGGGGTTGTGTGGGAGGGTATGGGTAAGTGGGGGTGGAAGAGAGGGGGGGGGAGGTATGGGCAGTGGGGGTGGAAGAGAGGGGGTGGGGTGTGTGGGAAGGGTAAGATGGTGGGGGTAGGTGTTGGTGTGTGTGGAAGAGAGGGGTGGGGGAGGGTATGGGCAAGTGGGGGTGGAAGAGAGGGGGTGGGGTGTGGGGAAGGGTAAGATGGTGGGGGTAGGTGTTGTGTGTGGGAAGAGAGGGGGGGGGGGAGGGGAGGGTAAGTGGGGGTGGAAGAGAGGGGTGGGGTGTGTGTGGGGGGGGTAAGAGGGTGGTGGTGTGTGTGGGAGGGTATGGGTAAGTGGGGGTGGGTGGGGTTGGGGGTAGGTGTTGGTGTGTGTGGAAGAGAGGGGGTGGGGGAGGGTATGGGTAGTGGGGGTGGGGGGTTGGGGGTAGGTGTTGGTGTGTGGAAGAGAGGAGGTGGGGGAGGGTATAGGTAAGTGGGGGTTGGGGTTGAGGGTAGGTTGGGGTGTGTGAGGAGGGTGAGGGTGGAAGAGTTAGGGTGTGTGTGTGTGGAGGGTATAGGTAAGTGGGGGTTGGGGTTGAGGGTAGTAGGTGGGGTGTGTGTGAGGAGGGTGAGGGTAGAAGAGAGGGGGGTGGGGTGTGGTGGGGAGGGATGGGTAAGTGGGGTTGGGGTTGAGGGTAGTAGGGGGTGTGTGTGAGGAGGGTGAGGGTTAGAAGAGAGGGGGTGGGGTGTGTGGGGAGGGTATGGGTAAGTGGGGGTTGGGGTTGAGGGTAGGTGTGGGGTGTGTGTGAGGAGGGTGAGGGTTGGAAGAGTTAGGTGTGTGGTGTGGAGGGTATGGGTAAGTGGGGGTTGGGGTTGAGGGTAGTAGGTGGGGTGTGTGTGTGAGGAGGGTGAGGGTAGAAGGAGGGGGTGGGGTGTGTGGGGAGGGTATGGGTAAGTGGGGGTTGGGGTTGAGGGTAGGTGTTGGGGCTTGTGTGAGGAGGTGAGGGTGGAAGAGTTAGGTGTGTGTGTGTGTGGAGGGTATGGGTAAGTGGGGGTTGGGGTTGAGGGTAGTAGGTGGGGTGTGTGTGAGGAGGGTGAGGGTAGAAGAGAGGGGGTGGGGTGTGTGTGGGAGGGTATGGGTAAGTGGGGGTTGGGGTTGAGGGTAGTAGGTGGGGGTGGTGTGAGGAGGGTGAGGGTGGAAGAGAGGGGGTGGGGTGTGTGGGGAGGGTAAGAGGGTGGGGTGTGTGTGTGGGAGGGTAGGGTAAGTGGGGGTGGGGGGTTGGGGTAGGTGTTGGTGTGTGTGGAAGAGAGGGAGTGGGGGTGGAAAGAGGGGTAGGGCGTGTGGGTGTGTGTGTGGGAGGGTATGGGTAAGGGGTGGGGGTGTGTGGGGAGGGTATGGGTAAGTGGGGGTGGAAGAGAGGGGGTGGGGTGTGTGGGGAGGGTAAGAGGGTGGTGTGTGTGTGTGGGAGGGTAGGGTAAGTGGGGGTTGGGGTTGAGGGTAGGTGTTGGGGTGTGTGAGGAGGGTGAGGGTAGAAGAGAGGGGGTGGGGTGTGGTGTGGGGGGGGGGTAAGAGGGTGGTGGGTGTGTGTGGGAGGGTATGGGTAAGTGGGGGTGGGGGGTTGGGGTAGGTGTTGGTGTGTGTGGAAGAGAGGGAGTGGGGGTGGAAGAGAGGGGGTGGGGTGTGTGGGGGGGGTAAGAGGGTGGTGGTGTGTGTGGGAGGGTATGGGTAAGTGGGGGTGGGTGGGGGGTTGGGGGTAGGTGTTGGTGTGTGTGGAAGAGAGGGGGTGAGGTGTGTGGGGAGGGTAAGAGGGGGTGGGGTGTGTGTGGGAGGGTAGGGTAAGTGGGGGTGGGGGTAGGTGTTGGTGTGTGTGGAAGAGAGGGGGTGGGGGTGTGTGGGGGAGGGTATGGGTAAGTGGGGGGGGGGGGGTTGGGGGTAGGTGTTGGTGTGTGTGGAAGAGAGGGGGTAGGGTGTGTGCGGGTGTGTGTGGGAGGGTATGGGTAAGTGGGGGTGGAAGAGAGGGGGTGGGGTGTGTGGGGAGGGTAAGGGGTGGGGGTGTGTGGGGGAGGGTATGGGTAAGTGGGGTGGGGGGTTGGGGGTAGGTGTTGGTGTGTGTGGAAGAGAGGGAGTGGGGGTGGAAGAGAGGGTGGGGTGTGTGGGGAGGGTAAGAGGGTGGGGGTGTGTGTGGGAGGGTATGGGTAAGTGGGGGTGGAAGAGAGGGGGTGGGGGAGGGTATGGGCAAGTGGGGGTGGAAGAGAGGGGGTGGGGTGTGTGGGAAGGGTAAGATGGTGGGGGTAGGTGTTGGTGTGTGTGGAAGAGAGGGGGTGGGGGAGGGTATGGGCAAGTGGGGGTGGAAGAGAGGGGTGGGGTGTGTGGGAAGGGTAAGATGGTGGGGGTAGGTGTTGGTGTGTGTGGAAGAGAGGGGGTGGGGGAGGGGAGGGTAAGTGGGGGTGGAAGAGAGGGGGTGGGGTGTGTGTGGGGGGGGTAAGAGGGTGGTGGTGTGTGTGGGAGGGTATGGGTAAGTGGGGGTGGGTGGGGGGTTGGGGGTAGGTGTTGGTGTGTGTGGAAGAGAGGGAGTGGGGGTGGAAGAGAGGGGGTGAGGTGTGTGGGGAGGGTATGGGTAAGTGGGGGTGGAAGAGAGGGGGTGGGGTGTGTGGGGAGGGTAAGAGGGTGGTGGTGTGTGTGGGAGGGTATGGGTAAGTGGGGGTGGGTGGGGGGTTGGGGGTAGGTGTTGGTGTGTGTGGAAGAGAGGGGGTGGGGGAGGGGAGGGCAAGTGGGGGCGGGGCTTCCGTTATTCTCTGCTGGGTGTCGGTTGTTTTTTCTCCTCAGTTTAGTTATCGTTGCGCGCGCTCATGTCTCCCTCGTTCACATGTCTGCGCGCGCCTCCGCTCCGGTCACCGTGGCCGCGGGGCGGGTTCCCGCTACCGCCGCCATCTTGTCCGTCTGTCTGTCCGCTGACCCAGTCTATTCGTTGGCGCATTTGCTCAGAGTCCAGAACCGAAGAAACGGCAGAAGCTGCGTCGCAGAAAGAAAGAAAAGCGGATCAGCGGGTCTGTAAAGTGGTCCCGAACCGTCTCTGTCCGTCTGTCCCCTCCCCTCCCCTCCCCTCCCCCTCTCTTTGTCTGTCTGTCTCTGCCCCTCCCTCTCTGGCAGAGATTTCCTCCTTCTCTACCTTGGGGCTTCTTTTTGGCTGGCTCTGGGCTTTCCTCTCCTCTCTGTCTCACACACTGTCTCTTTGTGCACTCCTCTCTCTGTTATACACTGCATGTCTCTTTTTGCACCCCACTCCCCTCTCTCATGCACTGCCTATCTGTGCACTACACTTCTCCCTCATGCACTGTCTCTTTTTGCACTCCCCTCTCACACACACACTGCCTGTCTCTTTGTGCACTTCCCTTTCAGTCATATGCTGCCTGTTTCCTTCTGCACTGTACTCCTCTCTCTCTCTCACACACACTGTCTCTTTGTGCATTCCTCTCTCTGTCTCGCTGTCATACGCTGCCTGTCTCTTTTTGCACTGGACTCCCCTCTCTGTCATGCATTGTCTGCCTTTTTGTGCACTGGACTCCCCTCTTTATCATTTACTGTCTGTCTGTTTGTACACTTCCCTCTGTCATGCATTGCCTATCTCTTTTTGCACTGCACTCCCTCTCCCTCCCTCACGCACTGTCTCTTTGTGCACTCCTCTCTCTGTTACGCACGGCCTGTCTCTTTGTGCATTGCACTCCCTCTCCCTCACGCACTGTCTCTTTCTGCACTTCCCTCTCTCTCGTGCACTGCCTATCTCTTTGTGCACTGCACTCCCTATCTGTTTGTGCACTGCACTCCCTCTCCCTCACGCACTGTCTCTTTGTGCACTCCTCTCTCTGTCACGCACTGCCACTCTCTTTGTGCACTTCCCTTTCTGTCATATGCTGCCTGTCTAATTTTGCACTGGACTCCCCTCTCTGTCATGCACTGTCTGCCTTTTTGTGCACCTCACTCCCTTCTCTCTCATGCACTGCCTATCTCTTTGTGCACTGTACTCCCTCTCCTCTCTCTATCACACACTGCCTGTCTGTTTTTCACTGGACTCCTCTCTCTATCAATTACTGTCTGTCTCTTTGTGCACTTCCCTCACTATCATACACTGCCTGTCTGTTTTTGCACTGGACTCCCCTCTCCCTCACGCACTGTCTGCCTTTTTGTGCACTGAACTCCCCTCTCCCTCACGTACTGTCTCTTTGTGCACTCCTCTCTCTGTTACGCACGGCCTTCTCCCCTCTCACACACACTGCCTATCTCTTTGTGCACTTCCCTCTCTCACATGCACTGTCTCTCTCTTTGTGCACTTCCCTCTCTGTTATACACTGCATGTCTCTTTTTGCACTGGACTCCCCTGTATGTCACACACTGTCTGCCTCTTTGTGCACTGCACTCCCCTCTCTCTCATGCACTGCCTATCTCTTTGTACACTGCACTCCCTCTCCCTCACGCACTGTCTCTTTGTGCACTGCCTATCTCTTTGTGCACTTCCCTCTCTGTTATACACTGCATGTCTCTTTTTGCACTGGAGTCCCCTCTCTGTCACGCACTGTCTGTCTCTTTGTGCACTGCACTCCCCTCTCTCTCACACACACTGCCTGTCTCTTTGTGGTCTCTTGTATTCTGCCTGTCTCCCTCTTAGTGGTAGTCTGTGTTCAAGGCCTCTCTCTGTCAGAGATGTCCTCCCTGTGTATCTTGAGTCGTTTTTTTTGTCTGTCTGTCTGTCTGGGGCATTTTCTGTCTCTGCCAGCCTGAGATTAACCATTAAGCAAAATAAGCAGGTGCTTGGGGCATCACAGAGAGTTTTTTTTCCCCTAGCCGTGTCTTTAACTCTTCCGCTGAAGTCTGCCACAGCCATTATCCAACTTGAATTTCTGTGTTTTTCTAATTATTATGATGTGTTGCTTCCTACAATATTTCTTGTCAGCTCTTATTCAGTCTTATTGTATTGTTAGTTAAGCAATAGAAGGGATGAGGAGCAGCTCAGTGCTCCCCTCTCTTGTCTGTGCATCTGTCTGTCTCGCAGGGCAGTGCCAAGGGTTGTGCGGTCACATTGGATGCAGTGGAAACAGGGGCACAAATATCAGTCCACATCGGTTGTCTTTCTCTGCTGCAAAGGCTGTAGTGCAGTGGGTGGGGTGGGTACTAGAGGCCTTGTGGTACAGGAGGCCTTAGGATTCTCCTGCCATTTTAGGGGGGGGGGGGTTGTCCGCCCCTCTGTGTCTGGGCTCCATTGTTCCTGCTAAAGAGCAAGAATGTACCTGAGAGTCCTCCGCCAACGTTCCTGCTGGTGAGAGATGGTACAAATGTGTCCTGCTTTCCGTCAGCAGAGCATTGCAGTATTTTTGCACTACCCCCACTGGCGTGGACGTTGGTGGAGGACTCTGTGCAGCTTTTTCTGCTGCTTTTTTTTTTAAGCAGGAATATTGCTGTGCCCCCACCCCCAGCCCTCTGTCTCTCTCTCTTCGGGGTCTCTGTGTCTGTCAATCTCTATGTTCTCCTGTGTCTGTCTGTTTCTCTCCCCGTAGGGACTCCCTTCTCTTGTACTTTGGGTCTTTTCTGTCTTTTCTCAGGGGTCTTTGCCTCTCTGTCTTTAGGGTCTCTGCTCTCAACATCTCTGCTGTCTTGAGCTACTATTGTCTGTCTTTTTTTAATCTCTCCTCTTTTGGTGTGGCTGAGAGATCTGTTTCCAAGATCTCCATTTGTTTGTTTTTCTGCCTATCTCACCTCTATCCTTGTTTTTATCATATGCAGGGGCTCATTTTCAAAGCACTTAGACTTACAAAGTTCCATTGGTTATTGTGAAACTTTGTAAGTCTAAGTTCTTTGAAAATATGCCTCCAGATACGATTCTGATACAAATGTACAGAGAGACAGTTTCATCTTCATGGAGTTTTTATTCTAGTCAGCACACAGAGGTGATAAAATAAGAAATGTCAGGGGTATGATCTATCATAGTAAATATGGGTAAAGTCGGCAGTATTAGCAGATGAACACAGTTGAAGATTTAAAAAGAGGGTTTTAGGTGATATTTGAATATAGCTGGAGGGAGGGGGGCTGATGCACCAACTCAAGAAGGCCATGCCAGACGTATAGCATAGCAGGTGAAAAGCATAGGGCCAGCTTAATTGGTCCTGGTCTGTAGGTGGCGAACAACTGTGACAAGGCAAGCGTTAATGCCCCTGTACAAGTTGTTGAAACTTTTGTGGTGATCCAAATAAACTGACCCAGAACCTGTTGGTGAAGCCCCAATTCTCCTTACCCACAAGTCCTTTACTCTGGTTGCCTGTCATATCTGTCCTCTGTCATCCCCTACACCCCGGCCCATTCCTTTCGTTCCCTAAACGGCCACCGTTTAGTCCTTTCTCTCTCCGGTTTGCACACTATGAATCTACTTCTCCCTCCTCTTCAGTCTGAACTTTCTTTCTATGGAGTTCCTGTCCCTCTTTTTTATTACTGTATGTAAACTGCTTTGACTTCACCTATGTAAATGTGGTATATCAAGTAAAGAAATCAACGTAAAATTGAAGTATTGTCTTCAGTTTTGGAGGGACATAAAAAGACTTTGAGGCCCTCCACCACGGGCTTGCTATGCACCGATCCGACACTACCGCCGGGCTATCGCAGGAGCCTACCCCCACCACGTAACATTTCCAGTGCTTCAAAAATATTTTTCTATTTTTAGCACCGGGGGCTTACCCGGTTACCGTCGGGTTAGCGTGGGAGCCCTTACCACCTCTTAAATAGGTGGCAGTAAGGGCTCCCTGGAAAATGGCCGTGTGGCAAGTGGTAACTTACCACGTCGCCATTAACTTTTTTTTAAATAAAAAAAAAAAAGTCCTTTTACCCGCTGCAGTAAAAGGAGGCTATTGTGCGCAGTAAACCTGCACACCATGATGCCACCGCAAGGGGCCTTTTACCACAGCTTGGTAAAAGGACCTCTTGAAGTGGTTCCCAGACAAGTTTGTGCCAAAAGATGTAGTAAAATGAGCTTGAGAAGCTGAATATGTATACCCTAAGGGAAAGGAGGGATAGGGGTGATATGATACAGACATATTTGAAAATATTGATATACAAACAGATCATGTCCAGGGAAGGGGACGTGGGCGAACTAGAGAATATTACAAGTTGGGTTGAAAGGAGACTTAAGGGCTGGTGGTTGGGAGGCGGGGATAGTGCTGGGCAGACTTATACGGTCTGTGCCAGAACCGGTGGTGGGAGGTGGGACTGGTGGTTGGGAGGCGGGGATAGTGCTGGACAGACTTATACGGTCTGTGCCAGAACCGGTGGTGGGAGGTGGGACTGGTGGTTGGGAGGCGGGGATAGTGCTGGACAGACTTATACGGTCTATGCCAGAGTCGGTGGTGGGAGGCGGGGATAGTGCTGGGCAGACTTATACGGTCTGTGCCAGAACCGGTGGTTGGGAGGCGGGGCTGGTGGTTGGGAGGCGGGGATAGTGCTGGGCAGACTTATACGGTCTGTGCCAGAGCCGGTGGTGGGAGGAGGGGATAGTGCTGGGCAGACTTATACGGTCTGTGCCCTGAAGAGGACAGGTACAAATCAAGGTAGGATATACACAGAAAGTAGCACAATTGAGTTTATCTTGTTGGGCAGACTGGATGGACCGTGCAGGTCTTTTTCTGCCGTCATCTACTATGTTACTATGTTAACGAATGAGAAACTGATTGCTACAGTGGCTGTATTGTTACCTGATTGTATGGAGTCAGATCTTGAGACGGAGGAGGGTGCTTTTGTTTTCCTTCCTAGGCAAGTTGACAAATGATTTGATATAAACATGTTGGACTTTCACTGGCACTAGAGCCTACAGTTGGTTACATTGTGGTTTAGTTTTAGCCCATCACCAATTGCAGCATTTGGAAAGAAAATGACGCAAAGACAAATTGGATGAGTCTAAGAGACCGTGTAGGCTGCGTAGTGCTTACTGTCTTCAAGAAATTTATTAAAAGAAGGACAACGTGAATAAAGGATTACAGAGGCTGGCAATATTTCTCCCCAATTGTTTAACATAGTTAAGGAATTTACAGATATAAAAGATGTCTCCTCTGTAAGTTCATAAACCCATGAAGGATTTGCTCTTTTTTTTTTTTTTTCAAATGAAGATTGAAAAGGTGTCAGATCAAGAGGAGGTTGGTATTCTGGGAGATTCTCGATTAGAAGATTCAAAGATTTTTTAAATTTGTTACTAAGATGGAGATTCTTCTGTATATGAAATCTATTAAATCTTTAGCAGTGTTGTTGGAATCCTATTCCTTGATCCATTATTAATAAAGTGTAGTGAGATGTTATGTTTTCTGATGATGCATATAGTGAAACTTTCACTTCAGAATGGAGTGGTTCCAAAACAACTCAAATGAGGCTATTGTTACTCTTTCACTAGAAAGATTATGAGCTCATTTCAAATTTGCCTTTCTTATCCAAGGTTCTTGAGAAAGTTGTACTAGCTCAACTATTGGAATTTTTGGAACAAAGTAGTATTTTGCATTATTGACAGTCCTACTTGCAGTTATGGATAGTATACATACAAGAGCTGACCAAGACAATGGTAATGTTATTCATTCAACTTGATCTAACAGCAGCCTTTGACTCGGTTTCAGGTTTTTTTTTTGTTGATTGATCAACTAAGTAGTATTGGTCTTGATTCTAATATGCTAAACTCTGCCTGCAGTAGACTTCCTAAATCTGCACGTCAAGCTCCATCTCTGGCCGTCTTCAAATCGAGGCTAAAAGCTCACCCTTTTGATGCTGCTTTAACTCCTAACCCTTACTCACTTGCTCAGTACCCATGTTTTATCATTCCCGCCTTAGTAATTCCCTTATCCTTTATTTGTCCTGTTTTCTGTCCTAATTAGATTGTAAGCTCTGTCGAGCAGGGATTGTCTCTTCATGTCCAGTGTACAGCACTGCGTATGTATTTATTTATTTGTTGCATTTGTATCCCACATTTTCCCACCTCTTTGCAGGCTCAGTGTGGCTTACATGATACCGTACTCGGCGATTTCGGTATGAACAAATACAAGTTACGAGTAATGTCAATGTGATATTATGGTAGAGTGAGATACATGTATGGTAAAGACAATTGGGGAGAACTTAATGAGGGAAAGGAAGAGTTAGGATATGTCCGTTATGATCTTTGATTAAGTTGTGTCGCAGATGTCCAGGTTTTTTATGTTGGGTCGGTGGGGTATGCCCTTCTGAACAGTTCTGTTTTTAGTGCTTTCCGGAAATTCATGTGGTCTAGTGTGGTTTTTACTGCTTTTGGCAGTGCGTTCCACAATTGTGCTCTCAGGTAGGAAAAGCTGGAAACATAGGTGGATTTGTATTTGAGTCCTTTACTGCTTGAGTAATGAAGGTTTAGGTATGATCGTGCTGTTTTTATGGTGTTTCTGAGTGGTAAGTCGATGAGGTCTGTCATGTATCGCGGTGCATCGCCATAGATGATTTTTTTGAACTGTCGTGCAGATTTTGAATGCAATGCGTTCCTTCATTGGAAGCCAGTGCAATTTTTCTCGGAGTGGTTTGGCGCTGTCAAAACGTGTTTTTCCATATTTAAGCAGTGCTGCTGTGTTTTGGGCGGTTTGAAGTTTCTTTATGATTTGTTCTTTGCATCCCGCATAGATTCCGTTACAGTAGTCTGTGTGGCTTAGTACCATTGATTGTACCAGGTTGCGAAATATTTCCCTCGGGAAGAATGGTTTCACACGTTTTAGTTTCCACATTGAGCGAAACATTTTCTTTATGTTGAGTTTAGCTTGGGACTCTAGTTGGAGGTTTCGGTTGATAGTTACTCTGAGAATTTTCAGGCTGTCTGAAATAGGTAGGGTGTATCCTATCGTGTATAGAAATAAGTAGTAGTAGTTTGGAATGACGGGTCTCTTCATTGCAAAACATAGGTAGAGGAGTTCCTCAAGGATCCATTTTGTCTCCAGTTCTTTTCAATTTATATTTGATACCTACCATTAGCAAGGAGTTTGGAAAATTTTAATCTAGAATGTAATTTTTTCACTGGTGATATTCAATTGATTTTATTTGTGAAGGATGATCAGAAGGAAATGATTATGAAAATGAATGGTATTTTATCAGTGGTAAATTCTTGGCTTAATGCTCATAATCTTAATTTAAATTCTGACAAAACTGGTGTTATGTGGTTGTCTGGAAAGGATTCTTATATTATTCGGACCTTCCACCTGGAAGCATGATATATTAAGTTGTTGCCTATGTCTTTGCTGTATGGTTTTGTGTGTGTGTGTGTTGAAGTTCTTTTTCCTTCTCAAACATTTGTTTTAATTTTATTATAATTGTACACTGCTTAGATCCATCATGTGTGGCTTATGCGGTATAGTAAGTTGAATAAAACATAAACATATTGTAGCATCCTGTGGTTCAGGATAAAATCACTACTCTCTGTGTTCAAATTGATTGAGCAATGAAATTTTATCTGCATGTTGGGACTGTTGTTCGTACTTGTTTTTATCATATGAAAATGATACATTAATTGAGACCATTACTTTCTTTAGCAAATATGGTGTAAAAGTTTTATATTTTAACCATGAACTTTTAATGTGCTGATCATTTAATATTGTATGCTTTAATACTGTCGTGCTAAGTGGTAAATTAAGGTAATAAATCAGATTTGAATTGAGGTTGCAGGGTGGTAAACTTAGGAGTAACATGGTGGTGGATGCATAGAATAGCCTCCCAGTTGAGGTGGTGGAGACAAAAACTGTGATGGAATTCAAAAATGCATGGGAGAAGCATAGAGGATCCCTATATAAAAAGAGGATTGTTGGTTTACTCAATATTGATGATGAACGTGACTGTTGGCATGATATTGTGGCATCATATAGAGCTGCCTATATTGATAACCATTTGTTATCATGTCTCACTGCCCTGGTTGTGATGCCAGAGTTCAATTATGAAGGTGTGTAACCTGCATAGAGAGATGGATGAGGCTATGGCTGCCTTGTTAGGCAAACTAGATGGATCATGCAAGTCTTTATCTTATTTATTTATTTATTAGGATTTATTTACCACCTTTTTGAAGGAATTCACTCAAGGTGGTGTAAAGTAAACTGTAAGAATAAATCAAACATGAGCAATAGACAGTTACAGCAGTAAAAACATTTGAATAACAATACAAAGTATGGCATAGTATACTACTTACAATTGACAGTGTAGGGTATAAGCAAAGCTGGAACATATAAGTAAGAGAGTAAGAAGGTAAGGTGACTAATTTAAAGAAAGTTGCACATGAGGTCAAAGAGATGGTTAACATATAGTTAGGTAAGAGAGTAAGAGGAGTTAGAAAATAAGGTGACTAATTTAAAGAAAGTTGCACATGAGGTCAGAGAGATGGTTAACATATAGTTAGGTAAGAGAGTAAGAGGAGTTAGAAAATAAGGTGACTAATTTTAAGAAAGTTGTCATCATTTACTGTATTGTTCTGTTAATTTAGCAATGAAAGAGAAGAAGACAAATAAGAAGAATTTGCCCTGCATACAGACTTGTCAGGAGGAATGGGACCTGAAGATCAATAGTGTGGCTGGATGAGAGGATGGGGTAACCTGAACAGTGTGTTTTTTCTAGCGAAAAAGATGCCGGTACTCAAATGCCAGGCCATCCTTCAGGGGTGGGGTGATCACTGAGGGACCCACCCTACAATAGCCAGACCCCTGCAACCAGTCGCAGAATTGGTGTGTAGGGCCTGAGCTCTTTCACTAGGAGACCATGGATCAATTTTAGCAGACAATGAAAAAGGTGCCGGTACTCAGTACCCCCTCAAAAAAAGCCCTGAACCTGAATGAAGTGGGCAAAGTTACATCCCCTAACATCAATGAGCACAGGCCAGCCACATTCTTGGACTACAGCCTTGCTAGTTTTGCTAGCAGTTTGCAAAACTCATTGGTAAGACATGGGAGGGGGATTGATGTTGATTAAGCATGGACTTTTAAAGTGGAATATGGCAACAAAAACTGACCTAGATGCTGAACAATATTCTCTGAAGCAAGGACATAGTATGGCCTTCTTTGTGGTGGAATTTGGTCATTCGTGAGAAAGATACAGAGAACAGTGTTGAGGGAATGAATAAAAAGCATGGAGCATATGAGAGCTGGTGTCTAATCTACCCAAAGTGGAAATAATCAGAGAAGAGGACTGGGTAGGCTATCAGGGGCATTTTCGAAAGAGAAGGGCGCCCATCTTCCAATACAAATCGGGAGATGGGCGTCCTTCTCTCAGGGTCGCACAAATCGGCATAATCAAAAGCCGATTTTGGGCGTCCTCAACTGCTTTCCATCGCGGGGACGACCAAAGTTCCCGGGGACGTGTCGGAAGCGTACCGAAGGCAGGACGGGGGCGTGTTTAAGAGATGGGCTTCCTCAGCCGATAATGGAAAAAAGAAGGGCGTCCCTGACGAGCACTTGACCGACTTTACTTGGTCCTTTTTTTCTTACGACCAAGCCACAAAAAGGTGCCCGAACTGACCAGATGACCACCAGAGAGAATTGGGGATGACCTTCCTTACTCCCCCAGTGGTCACCAACCCCCTCCCACCCTAAAAAAAAAACTTAAATTTTTTTTTTGCCAGCCTCAAATGTCATACCCATCTCCATGACAGCAGTATGCAGGTCCCTGGAGCAGTTTTAGTGGGTGCAGTGCACGTCAGGCAGGCGGACCCAGGCCCATCCCCCCCCACCTGCTACACTTGCGGTGGTAAATATGAGCCCCTCAAAACCCAATGTACCCACATGTAGGTGCCCTTCTTCATCCCTTAGGGCTATGGTAGTGGTGTACAGTTGTGGGGAGTGGGTTTTGTGGGGGGGTTGGGGGGCTCAGCACACAAGGTAAGGGAGCTATGCACCTGGGAGCAATTTGTGAAGTCCACTGCAGTGCCCCCTAGGGTGCCCGGTTGGTGTCCTGGCATGTGAGGGGAACTACTGCACTACGAATGCTGGCTCCTCCCATGACCAAATGGCTTGGATTTGGTCTTTTTTGAGATGGGCATCCTCGGTTTCCATTATCGCCTAAAACCGAGGTCGCCCATCTCTAAGGTCGACGATCTCAACATTTAGGTCGACCATCTCTTAGGTCGACCTAAATGTTGAGATTTGGGTGTCCCTGACCATATTATCGAAACGAAAGATGGACACCCATCTTGTTTCGATAATACGGGATGCCCTGCCCCTTCACGGGACCGTCCTTAGAGATGGGCGCCCTTAGAGATGGTCGTCCCTGTTCGATTATGCCCCTCCACGTCACCAAGGGCGACCAGCTGGTCCGGAGCCCGCCATTAACAGGGGGGTGAGCTTCGCCCCAGCGTTGACCTGAGCAATCATGGTGGGCTTCAGAAAGAACCTTGCTCACCCTGGCCGCAATAGATAAAAAGGGGCAAGGAGTTTTGTTGGCCTGTGGCTCCACTGGCCAAGAAAAAAGTTTAAAAGACAGTGTGCCTTCTTTCACCCATGCAGCAACTGTGATTTGCTCTCCGCCTGGCCTTGCTTCCTATGCTATGTTGGGAAATAAAGGGGAAGGGTTGCTGGTGACAGTACCGTCTGCTGGGACTGCTTCCTCTCTACAGTTTGCCTTTTCTGTCCGGCTTCAAAACAGCATGGCAGAGGCAAGCTTCTGCAGCAAGGTGTCAGGAATGCCTCTGTGAGGTGCTGAGCCTTCTTGCTCAAACCATGTAGGGCCTGCGTGGGGGGAAGTGTACTGAAAGAACTCAAACATAAAATTGCTGATCTGCTATTAGTGATTTGTAACCTGTCATTAATATTGCCCATAGTACCTGAAGATTGGAGGGTGGCTATAACGCCAATTTAAAAAAAAAAGTTCCAGGGGTGATCTGGGAAATTACAGACTGGTAAGCCTGTCTTCAGTACCAGACAAAATAGTGGAAACAGTTATAACGAATAAAATTATGGAACACGTACACAAATATGGTTTAATGGGACAGAGTCAGCATGGGTTCAGCCAAGGGAAGTCGTACCTTGCCAATTTGCTTCATTTCTTTGAAGGCTTGAATAAACATGTGGATAATGGTTGATGTAAGGTATCTAGATTTCTGCAAGCTTTTGACAAAGTTCCTCATGAGAGACTCCTGAGAAAATGAAAAAGTCATGCGATAGGAGGCAATGTCCATCTGTGGATTAGAAATTGGTTATTGGACAGAAAACAGAGGGTAGGGTTGAATGGCCATTTTTCTCAGTGGAAGAGGGTGAATAGTGGAGTGCCACAGGGATCTCTGTACTGGGACCGGTGCTGTTTAACATATTTATAAATGATCTGGAAATCAGAAGGACAAGTGAGGTGATTAAATTTGCAGATGATTCAAAACTATTCAAAGTTGTCAAAAAACAACATGCAGACTGTGAAAAATTGCATGAAGACCTTAGGAAACTGGAAGACTGGGCATCCAAATGACAAATGAAATTGAATGTAGACAAATGCAAAGTGATGCACATTTGGAAGAATAATCTGAATTATAGTTACCTAATGCCACCTTAGGAGTCAGCATTCACGAAAAAGATCTAGATGTCGTAGACAATGCACTGAAATCTTCTGCCCAGTGTGTTGCGGTGACCAAAAAAGCAAACAGGATGCTAGGAATTATTAGGAAAAGAATGCAAAATAAGATCACGAATATTATAATGCCTCTGTATTGCTCCATTGTGCGACCTCAGCTTCAGTATTGTGTTCAGTTCTGGTCACTGTATCAAAAAAGATAGCGGAATTATAAAAGGTTCAAAGAAGAGTGGCCCAAATGATAAATGGGATGGAACTCCTCTCCTATGAGGAAAGGTTAAAGAGGTTAGGGCTGTTCAGCTTGGAAAAGAGACGGCTGAGGGGGGATATGATTGAGGTCTATAAAATCCTGAGAGGTGTAGACGGATAAAAGTGAATCGCTTTTTCATTCTTTCAAAAAATGCAAAGACCAGGGGACACTCAATGAAATTACATGGAAATACCTTTTAAGCAAATAGTAGGGAATATATTTTCACGCAAAGAATAGTTAAGCTCTAGAACTTGCTGCTGGAGGATGTGGTAACAACGGTTAGTGTATCTGGGTTTAAAATAGGTTTGGACAAGTTCCTGGAGGACATGGGAGAAGCCACTGCTTGCCCCTGGATTGGTACCATGAAATGTTGCTACTAATTGGGTTTCTGCCAGGTACTTGTGACCTGGATTGGACACTGTTGGAAGCAGGATACTGGCCTAAGTGGACCATTGGTCTGACCCAGTATGGCTATTATGCTCATATGTAGGAGGATGATTGGAATTACCCACTTACCCCTCCATGGGCCCGGAGCTGGGGACCTAGGCCAAAAGGCTCTCCCCTTCTTGGTGGGAGTGCCACAGAACTTATGGGGACTGGGACTGGGGGGGTGGGAAGTACCCTTACCCCCACTAGGAAGACTCTGGGTCTTATGGGCAAGGACATGTCCTTCATGGGATGCTGCTCCTGCTTACTCTTCTTATCCACAGGTGCAGCTAGAGAACGAGGACCCGGCCTTTCCTGGACAGAGATCTACAGAATCATGCAGTGTGTGCCAGCGGCAGAGTTCTGCTTCTCATCAGAGCCCGGCATTACCAGTGGAACTATCTACTTCTGCATCTTCAGCCAATCTTATGTCTACAAATCGGTCTGAAGCTTCGGGTGAGGTTGGGGAGGGGGGCTCTTGTAGCTGCCGGATTCATTGACATTTTCTAATAAAGTAAAACCGGAAAAGTCTAGAACTTCTTCTAAACACAAGAAGGGAAAGGGTAGAAAGTGTAGGGATTCTCCTTCATCTAGTTCTTCCTCCTCCATGCCCGGCTTCTTCTCTTCCAGCTCTAACTCCTCCCCCGAGTGTTGGTTGACCCCTGCTATTTCTGCACCTGCTAGTGGGGGGGGGGGGGGGGGCTCCTCCCCTCATGGTGTTGACTGAGCTTTGGGAAACCGTTCCAAAATCACTGTGAAGAAAGATCAAATAACGTACTAGCAAGGGATATGTAAGTTTAAAGCTAAAAAGAAGTCCAAGTTGGACTCCGCCTCCAAGGACAGGATTGTGTCAAGAAATGTGAATTGGGTCCATTCCTTCCTGTGTTTGGGGGCATGAGGAGCTGTCTCAGTATGGTCTACTTCTTAGATATGCTGACATCATCCTTGATGCGTAGCAGCGCTACGGTGGATGGTATTAGCTTATCTATGATAAAGAATTCAGGGAGAAGATGGAGGAAAACCTCCTTATGTCCTGGGGGACCCAAGATGCGAACCTGTGGTTGACTCGCATGCAGAAATCTACAGGCTGTGCCATGCCCTTTAAAGCCCCTGTTATTTTGACCTCGGGCAGTTCTCGTTCCTTTTATCCCTCCCCAGCCGCTCAAATAGCAGCTGGTGGTTCCACTTCTGCAGACTTGTGTTGGAGGTACAAGTTGGGTTGCCCCTTCATAAACTGTAAGTTCAAACATGTCTGTGCTGGCTATGGTGTGGCAAGTTCAGTTAACAAATGTCTCAAAAATGGGCCTGCCTCTTCCACCTTGTTGGGAAAATAATTATGTTATTGATCTAGCTCCCACATCTGTTTGTGTTCGAGCAGTGCAACTATGGCTCCAGGGACACCTGGATAAAGTGGCAGCGAATGTTCTTTTATCTGGTTTTTCATTTGGTTTTCTAATCCCTTTTAATGGCTCAGTTGAGAACACTTCTGTCTGCAATTCATCTTCTACTATTAAATTGGTGGAGGTGGTTCTCGCCAAACTCAGTGAGGAAATTGCTCTGGGTCGTGTTGCTAGCCCATTTTCATCTTCTCCGTTTCTGGCCATGAAACTGGTTGTCATTCCCAAAAAGGAGCTAGGTAAGTTTTGACTTATCCACAACCTATCCTATACCCCTGGAACGTTGGTTATTATGTGATGCGTTATGCCTCCTTCGATCAAGCGGTGGCTCTTATACGCAGATGTGGCTTGGGTTCTTTATTGGTCAAGGTTGATATTGACTCTGCATTTTGTGTGTTACCAGTTCACCCTGACCCTTTCCCACTTTTAGGATTTCGGTTCTGCGATTCCTACTACTTTGACAAATATATGCCCATGAGCTGCTCTAGTTCCTGTGCCTGTTTTGAGTGTTTTAGTACCTTTGTGCACTGGGTTGTGGAACATAAATTAGATCTATCTACCTTGCTCACTATTTAGACCGGTGGTTCCCAAACTTTCTTGGTTCAAGGCGTCCTTAGCGTGTCAGTAGTTTTTTTTAATGGCGCCCCAAAGTCACAAGAAAGTCCTGCTTATTAAATAGGACCAAATTCTATAGGCCCCTGTTCTATATTGGCACCTGGGCACCTAGATACTGTTACAGAAGTCGAGAGTAACCCAGTATTGGGGCACCTAAGATCAAGCACCCACAGTTACACTAGCTATAGACCCAATGTACCTAAATGCAGCAAGGGCACACTTTGCTGCTAAACTCGCCCTTAAAGAAGAGCACTTAACTGTTTTGCTAATACTTACATGTATAGTTCCTTCAAGTGTCAGGTATTATATACATTCATGTGCAAACCCAGTTTTAGAATTGCCGCCTTTATTTTCAGTCAGAAAACTGTCATTCATTAGGTAGATTCCAAGCTTCCATTCCAGCCTTGTAGCTTCCTGAAGTCTCCAACATGTATTGTGACAAATCCAAGCATGGTAACAGGGTTGCCAGCACAATTCTTAAGAATTCCTCAGGTCTGAAAGCTGCATTAGAAAGCCAGTGTCATTCATGCTTCATATGCCTAAAATAAATTTTGTTTTTAATCCCAAACCCTCCTTTTAGAGACCTTTTCCCTAAAGGGCAGAAGCTTAGCCAGGTTTTTATGTCAGTGGGAGCAGACATTTTGTAAAATAGGCACCTGTTGAAGGCTGAAGGGCCAATTTGCACAGGCACCTCTGCTAAAGGGCTACTGCTGTATCTTTAGGGTTTGCTGCTGTTTAACATATTTATAAATGATCTTGATTTGGGAATAACTAGTGAGGTAATTAAGTTTGCTGATGACACACAGATATTCAAAGTTGTGAAGTCGCAAGAGGATTATGAAAAATTGCAAGAGGCCCTTGGAAGACTGAGAGACTAGGCAACCAAATGGCAGATGGCTTTTAATGTGAGCAAGTGCAAATTGATTCCTCCTTCGGTCTGTCCCAGTATGGCAATGCTTATGTTCTTACCACTATACAGTCATACAAGGCCACTATTTAGAAGCATAGCGTGTGCTAGAACAGTAGCCGCTATGTTCCCGTCCCTCTGGACACCCTTCTGCCCCGGCACTCACCACAGTGGAAGTTCCCCATGTCCAGTTCATAAAAATAAGCGACTGTCTTGGCCATGGTTGTCCTCAGCGCTGCTGGCCACCTGTGGTGGGGAGGGATCAAAAGTCCACGCACTCTTCTGCGACTCGCAGCCGAGCAGCGCTACCTACTGGCCTATTCTGCAACCTCTAGCTTGGTCACCACCATGCCCTACGCGTCACCGCATCCTGAATGTTACAACAGCATGCTCCGCCCAGAAGCCAGCACACCGTGTGCAGCGTCATCTCCCTCTGTGGCATCCCTTTGAGTTGGTGCACTGCAGTGCAGTTTGGGAAACACTGATTTAGACTAATTTCCTTTTCGTTGGCCATTCGTTTTCAAGTGATTGTCATTCTCTGATGTCTGTTTTCTTGCAAGTGGTGGGTGATTTTGGTATAACACTGTCAAGGGAAAAAACTGAGGGCCCAGTAAGGATCCTGACCGTTCTGGGTATTGAAATTGGTATGGTCCACATGGCGACTAGATTACCTCAGGGAAAGTTTCTGATCTCCCAGACCTGGTTTCTCAAGTCTTGCTTGCAGGTTACTTCCTATGAATTCTTCACCGGCTGCCTGCTGCTACTGCTAAAATCTCCAAGCCTCAACATTTTGTTTGCCTTTTGGCAGGCATCTGCAAGGATTTCGATGTTTAGGCTTCATTTTTACATTTCAATGGTGTACAACCTATCGAGCAGACAGAGGTGTTTAATGCAGATTCCTTAGCGTCCCTCCGGACCGGACCAGGATTGGACTGATGGGTTGTGCTCGCCTACCAGCAGGTGGAGACTGAGAAAAAAACTCTGACTCTAGAGAGCCAATAGGAGCCTGTGGAGCTATTTTTAGACGCAACAGGGGTGCGGATTTAGGTGCAATGGCCACCCAAGGGAACAAGACTGATTTGACTACAAACATCACCATTCTCGAGTTGTTTCCTATCTGGGTGGGTTGCAGACTCTGGTCGGACAGGCTGCTTGATCATAAAGTTATTTTTTGGTGCGATAATCAAGGTGTTGTTGAGGTTGTTATCTGATATCCAGTACATTGCCCCAAAGTTGATGCCTTAATGTGGCAAATTATTCTCAAATATCTAAATTAATAGTGTTTTCAGGGCTCATGATGTGCCAGGGGTGCACAATCCTATTGCTGATGTACTTTCTCATTTTCATTTTCAGCGATTCCGCAAGTCCTCGGGTGGACCGATACTGTACTCTTTTCCTGATCTATCTCTGGCATGTGGGACTAGCGCAGTCTACGGAATGTTGAGACGTGGTAGTCATATGTGACTGGCTTCAAGAAGATTGACACCTAGGGAGGACTCTCTTGTTTCTCATTTGGTGAGTTACATTCTATTCACTAAAGATTGGGGATTTTCAAAACGATCTGTTGCACAATATATTGTGGGTTTTGTATCCTTTTTCAAAGTTGTTCTTTTTCATGCCGCATTCAGTCTGGCCTTCTATGCGGCTTTGCGAGTAAGCGAGTTGGTACCTAAATCCACTTGTCATGGCAGTGAAGGACTGCGGATCAAGCACGCTAGCCTGTTGTCCGATATGCTACAGATCACAATCGCTAGATCTAAAACAGACCAATACTATCACATTGCGAAGGATAGTTGGGACTAGTCACTTGTCCCCATTCTAATATGCTTCAGTTTCTGCAGTTCCAACCTCATTGGTTGTCCTTCTTCCTTTTCCATGCCAACGATTCACCACTGACGAGATTTCAGTTTGCGTTGGTCCTTTGAATGTTTGTACTTCACATTGAATATACCACTCACTCCTTCCGTATTGGTGTGGCTACCATTGCTGAGGTGGCAACAGGCCTTAGTCATGAAGCTATACAGCTACTGGGCAGATGGAAGTCGGGGTCTATCAAGAGCTATATCAGGCAGATTCAATAACCCAGTTAGTCTTGTTACTAAGTTGCATGTTTTTCTGTGTGGCTTTGTGCTCTCTCTTTTCTTTTACAGGTGTTCTCTCTCCTTATGCTGTATGGATGGTCGGGCATTCCTTAATTCATTGGGCGGGTTGACATGCAGCGATTTATCCAGGCAGACTGCACCTAGGGCTGATGGCTTGAGGAGTTCAACTGTTGTGGCGGGGTGATTGGGGAATGCGCTCGCAAGACCTCTAGTCCCCTTACTTTGGACTTTCAAGCGGCAGAACAGGGGGCCAGACCTTCTAATGAGCCACCTCAGGGGAAATAATATTGGTTCCTTCACCAACAAACAGCTCATCAATGTCATCAAGGATGATCTGGCAATTTTATTGGAATGTTTCCCGTCTCTTCCCTATTCTGGTCAGACATTATCCCCCTCCCTCTTTGTGTCAGTGACAGGACATGGACTAGAGGACTTGTAAAAGTTAATTGTCCAGGAGCCAAATGGCTTCTCTCCAGAGGGGTTACCAGATCTGACACCCTTGGGTTGACTTTGCTTGCTGTGAACTGTATGGCCTGGACAGCGTCCACTTGTCGGATGTTGGCCTTGAGTTGCTGCTCAACAATTTTCAAGAAGCCGTGGAGTGGGTTTTGTGGCCTGCATCTTTGTTTTTTGGTCGAAGGGCCACCAGTTTGGCAGTCCCTGTGCTGGGGTGGTGGGGGTTACCTGAGCCTGGAACACCTTCAAAGGAGGTCCTTTGAATGAGGCCTTAACATTCACTGGGCGGTCAATGTTAAGTCTATGCTTACAAGCTCAGGCCTGTTTTTGCTGTAACTGGTATGGCAGGGTAAATGTTTCTCTCAGGTTTTGTTTAAAGTTTACTGTGTATGGCAGGATGTTCGCCTTGTTATGGTCGAGTTTTATGTTATCCAGTGCTTGAGTAAATTTTGTATTCCACCAATAAAGCACAGCTATGGCCTTGTTATCTTCCACTTGAAATATGTTTATTTCTTAAAATACATAGTGTGATGGGGTGAATAGTCTCAAATCCCCTGTTTATTGGTCCTTGTCAACAATCATCTATTTGGTTACCTTGAGGAGTGCAAAATAAAGGCATTTGTGAGTTGGAGAATCTTGGACTGTATATGGGAGCAGATAGGGAGGCACTGAAGTGACATAAGAAAAGGGATTACATGATTGTAGCAACATTGAAGGAAGATAAGTCCAAGTATGTAACATAAGTAGTTGAAATTTTTCTAGATTGTAGTGTAATAGTGTAGAAAAATGGTTAGCAGGAGACCTGTGAAGAGCAGGTTACAGTAGTTTAAATGTTAGGTAATGAGAAAACGGAAAAGGTTTTAGAAGTGTAATCAGAAAGGATAGGATAGATATTTTTTTGATGATTGTATAGAGAAAGAAACAAGCAGGTTGATATTCAAAGCAATTTAACTGGCCAGAAATGGCTCCTGAATGGTTAAATTGCCTGTTCAGGGAGCTAACCACTAATTTTCAGCGGCAGGTGAGTGTTGCTGAAACTAACTAGTTAGCACCAAACTGCAAACTGGCTATTGTGGGTCTTCTGGGAGTGGAGCCAGCACTTGGCCTATTAGGTGCCAATATTCAGCACTTAACCAGCCAGGTTAACCGTATAAATGGGACAGCATAAAAGTCAGTCCGATCTTTATGCAGTAACCTATAGCCGGTTAGATGCTGAAGGTCAGACTTAGCTGGCTATGTGTTGGCCGGCTCCACAAAACTGGATATTCAGTGCCGGTCTGGACAGGGACCGGTATTAAATATCCGGGAATAACGCCGGCAGTGGTCAGCAAAATGCTAATATTGACCCCCAACATTTCCAGTGTTTCTTTTTTTATACAGTATGTAAGATTGTTGCTATTTGTGTTGTGGAAGCTACTGCTGTTATGGTGTAGGATGAGTAGAAGTAAATCGATTTTTTACTTGTTCCAAAAGTACAAAGACTAGAAGACACTCGAAGTTACAAGGAAATACTTTTAAAACAAATAGGAGGAAATATTTTTTCACTCAACGAATAGTTAAGTTGTGGAACTCTTTGCCGGAGGATATGGTAACAGCGGTTAGCGTATCTGGGTTTAAAAAAGGTTTTGACAAATTCCTGGAGGAAAATCGTTCATAGTCTGCTAGTGAGACAGACATGGGAAGCAACTGCTTACCCTGAGATTTGTTGTATGGAGTGTGGCTACAATTCGGGTTTCTGCCAGGTACTTGTGACCTGGATTGGCCACTGTTTGTTTGGAAAACAGGATACTGGGCTAGATGGACCATTGGTCTGACCCAATAGGGCTACTCTTATGTTCTTATATATTAACCTAATGCTTTCTGATTCAGTTAGTATTATTATTATTATTTTTATTATTATTTGTTACATTTGTATCCCACATTTTCCCACCCTTTGCAGGCTCAATGTGGTTCACATATAACCGTTAACGGTGTTAGCCGATTCCAGTTTGAACAAATACATAGAATGAACGAATGCAAAGCGATATTGTGGTATAATGAGGTATATGTATGGTAGGAAACAGTTGGGGGAACTTAGAGAGGGAAAGGGGGAAGAAGAGTCAGGTAATGTCCGTTGCCGTCTTTGATTATGTTGTGTTGCAAGTGACCGGTATTTTTATGTTGGGTCATTGGGGTATGCTCTTATGAACAGGTCTGTCTTTAGTGCTTTCCGAAAATTTAGGTGGTCAAGCGTAGTTTTTACTGCTTTTGGCAATGTGTTCCATAGTTGTGCGCTTAGATAGGAAAAGCTGGTTGCATAGGTGGTTGCATTTGTATTTGAGTCCTTTGCTGCTTGGGTAGTGGAGGTTTAGATATGATCGTGCAGATTTTGTGGTGTTTCTGGTTGACAGGTCAATGAGGTCTGTCATGTATCCTGGTGCCTCGCCGTAAATAATTTTGTGAACCGTCGTGCAAATTTTGAAAGTGATGCGCTCTTTGATTGGTAGCCAGTGCAGTTTTTCTCTGAGTGGTTTGGCGCTGTCAAAATGTGTTTTTCCAAATATAAGCCTGGCTGCTGTATTTTGGGCGGTCTGAAGTTTCTTTATGATTTGATCCTTGCATCCCGCATAGATTCCATTACAGTAATCTGTGTGGCTTAATACCGTGGACTGTACCAGGTTACAAAATATTTCCCTCGGGAAGAATGGTTTTACGTGTTTGAGTTTCCACATTGAGAAAATCATTTTCTTTATGGTGGATTTCGCTTGGGTCTCTAATGATAGGTTACGGTCGATTGTACTCCGAGAATTTTCAGGCTGTCTGAGACAGGGAGGGTGTATCCTGGGGTGTTAATGTTTGTGGGTTTGTATGTATTGTATTGGGATGAGATGATGAGACAGTGTGTTTTTTCTGTATTGAGTTTTAGTTGGAATGCATTTGCCCATGAGTTCATGATGTTTAAGCTTAGTTTGATTTCGTTGGTGATTTCTGCCAGATCATGTTTGAAGGGGATGTATAATGTAACGTCATCTGCTTAGATAAATGGGTTAAGGCCTTGGGTGGATAGGGTCTTAGCTAGTGGAGTCACCATGAGGTTGAAGAGGATCGGTGATAGTGGTGATCCTTGCGGTACTCCGCAGCCTGGTTTCCACGTTAATGATATGTTTGTTTTTGATTTCACTTGATATGTTCTTGTGGTTAGAAACCCTTAATCCAATTCAGAGTGCCACCACTGATTCCGAGGTATTCTAGGATTCTTAGCAGTATGTTATGGTTAACCAGGTCAAATGCACTTGACATGTCAAATTGGAGGAGGAGAATGCTCTTGCCTATTGCTATTTCCTGCTTGAATTTGGTTAGGAGAGTGAGTAGTACTGTTTTGGTGCTGTGTAGGGGTCGAAATCCTGATTGTGACTCATGTAGTGGCCTGTGCTGTCCCTAGTGTGGGTCTCTCCTGCATGCTGAGGCTATTTTTAGCATGGCTGTAAAATGGTCCCATTTCCCGTTATTCCCATTAATGACCACATGCTAATTTCCCCATTAGCTCGTGGCCAATAGTGTGTGAGCACGTACCAATGCCTATTATTAGATGATAAAGGCTCACATTAGCCAAGTGTTTTTATTGTAAGACCAGGGAATAAGTGGCAGTTTCCATCCATCATTGGTGCAGCTTCTGGATTCTTTCCCAGCACATAGTTTTCTTTCCACTTTCTCCAGAGGCTTGTTGTCAGCACAAATTCTGGAATGCTTGTTCTGTTTTTTTTTTTTTCTTAAGAATGTCATAGCTCTTAGTGAGTTTAGCCATGCAGTATACAAATTCCTGCTTTGTTCTTCAAGGTGTGATCATGTTACCCAAGACCCTTCTGTAACACCTAATGTCTATTTTGTACTATATTTCCACCTATCATGATGTGTTGTAAGCCACATTGAGCCTGCAAAGAGGTGGGAAAATGTGGGATACAAATGCAATAAATAAATACATTTTTATATGCCGCTTACAGGTTAGAAAAAAAAAACTATCGAAGCGGTTATAATCTTCTCTAAAAACATGCCTAGAAAATATAGGAGTGGAGGAGTGGCCTAGTGGTTAGGGTGGTGGACTTTGGTCCTGAGGAACTGAGTTGGATTCCCACTTCAGGCACAGGCAGCTCCTTGTGACTCTGGGCAAGTCACTTAACCCTCCATTGCCCCATGTAAGCCGCATTGAGCCTGCCATGAGTGGGAAAGCGCAAGGTACAAATAAAATAAAAATAAATAAATCTAGCAAATACTGTAAATAAAGAAAGAAAACAGAAGAGTTGTTCCATGAGCAGTGCTAGTAGCAAACGCATGGGCGTATTAACAAAATGAGGAGGGAATCTGACTTGGGAGGAGGAGGAGGAGGAGGGCTGGGGACAAGATGATGACAGCTGACTTAGAAGAGAGAATGATAGGGATTGAGACTGGTGGGATGGGAGTGAGGGACAGATAACACACTGAAACCTTCTGCTCAGTGTGCTGCTGCGGCTAAGAAAGCGAATAGAATGTTGGGTATTATTAGGAAAGGTATGGAAAACAGGTGTGAGGATGTTATAATGCCGTTGTATCGCTCCATGGTGCGACCGCACCTTGAGTATTGTGTTCAATTCTGGTCGCCGCATCTCAAGAAAGATATAGTAGAATTGGAAAAGGTGCAGCGAAGGGCGACTAAAATGATAGCGGGGATGGGACGACTTCCCTATGAAGAAAGACTAAGGAGGCTAGGGCTATACAGCTTGGAGAAGAGACGGCTAAGGGGAGACATGATTGAGGTATATAAAATAATGAGTGGAGTGGAACAGGTGGATGTGAAGCTTCTGTTCACGCTTTCCAAAAATACTAGGACTAGGGGGCATGCGATGAAACTACAGTGTAGTAAATTTAAAACAAATCAGAGGAAATGTTTCTTCACCCAACGTGTAATTAAACTCTGGAATTCGTTGCCGGAGAAAGTGGTGAAGGCGGTTAGCTTAGCAGAGTTTAAAAAGGGGTTGGATGGTTTCCTAAAGGAGAAGTCCATAAACCGCTACTAAACGGACTTGGAAAAATCAAAAATTCCAGGAATAACATGTATAGAATGTTTGTACGTTTGGGAAGCTTGCCAGGTGCCCTTGGCCTGGATTGGCCGCTGTCGTGGACAGGATGCTGGGCTCGATGGACCCTTGGTCTTTTCCCAGTATGGCATTACTTATGTACTTATGTACTTATGTACATTGCGAAAAGAACATGTGGAGAATAACTGGGGAAATTGTGTTGAGGGAAACAAGATGAGCTGAGAGACAAAGAGTGTCGGGGGAATTATTCAATTAAACAAAATGTGTATACTGCTAATACAGTAAATACCATTCAAAGCAATAAACAATCATTCTTGCACTGAACATATAATATGATAAAAATCCCAAATACAAAAGCATAAAAATTCATAAAACAACTAAAACAACTTCAAATAACAAATAAAACTAAATAAAATAAAACAGAGACAACCTGCACTTAAAAGCTAGAACTCAGTATTCAGCCATGGTGGTGAGTGTTTTTAACACCAGCTGTAGTGTTAGAACATAAGAATAGCCATACTGGGTCAGACCAGTGGTACATCCAGCCCAGTATCCAAATAGTAGCAACATTCCATGCTACCAATCCCAGGGCAAGCAGTGGCTTCCCCCATGTCCATCTCAAAAACAGACTGTGATAAGAACATAAGAATATTCCTGGGTCAGACCAATGGTCCATCTAGCACCCAGTTATTGATAGTTAAGGGCTTGTTTCTCAATTAAGTTGCATGTTCATCTTGGGCACGTGCCCAAATTTCGGCACACAATTGTAGGCACTATGTATAGAATACAGGCTTTAGTGTCCTGGATTGCCCTACCATGTCTCTCATAGGTGCTGACATTTCAAAATGATAGGGTTTGCCACAGAAAATACAAATTATCACTCAATATTTGGGGTGCTTGGCACCTATGACATCTCTTTTGATGTTGTCAAAACCTCTAAAGGATTCAATGAATCAACCACTCCAGACATCTGTTTTTTTTTTTCTTTTAAGGAAGAGTGTGAGTCTACGCTACAGAGTTGCATGGGGACAGAAATCTTGCCTGTCCCCGCTGGAATCTTACCCATCCCCACAAGAATATAACGCGTCCCCGCAAGACTTTAACCTGTCCCCATTCAGTGCTGCAAGAATTTAATTGTACATAAAAAAAAAATTGTGTTTGGCTCTCTGTCTCTCTCTTGGGTTTGAGCTGCAGCACTGCAGGCAAGGAAGGAACAGAAGTTGGAACTTGGAACACTCTGGTGTGCACATGTAAGATTTGTCTCTGATTTGCTGGCACCGTGTGGTCAGTGGTCGCCACATGCACGTGAAAGTAGGTCAGGTGACATCTGATAATAGTGCCTGTGTCAGAACTGAGGTCTGCGCATCAGCTCGGGAGCAGAGAGGATTTACATAGTAAGTGACATCACTGCCGTTGCCCAAACACCATCCTGTCATTATCAGTCTTTTTAAAGGTATGTTGCAAATTACCAGATCACATTGCTTTTCTGAACCCCAACACATGGTCTTTATTCCTTCAGTTTGTTCGTTACTCTTCTGTCTTCATTCATTTTTTTTCTTTAAAGTTCGTGTTCTCTTTTCACACTGATACAAGTCAGTACACTATCCCAGATACCTACTTGAAACTTTTTTCCGTTCTATCTTAATCAGTTCTTTGTAATTCAAGATGCACTGTGATATATTTCCCTTTGGTTATCTATCAGCCTCATTTCTCTGTATCATTTTGAAACCATCATCTTAAATACGTGTTGAGTTTCGGATTTTACCTTTTGCAGATGGGCTTTCCCTCACCTTGACATTCTAAACCTGTCTGTTCATTTTCATTATTCTGCTGTAAACCTCAATGTATATTCACTGCCCTATGTATAAATGCTGTTATTTCTTTACTGTAGACTGTTTTACTTTTGTACAACTCCATGGTTCACCATTGGGTTACAACTAAATACAGGTTAGCTTTCCGTTTAGTCACAATTTGTCACTTATTTAGATTTTTACATGTATCTTCTTGTGTGTAATATTCTTTAACTAGTAAAAAAGGCCCGTTTCTGACACAAATGAAACGGGCGCTAGCAAGGTTTTCCTCGGAGTGTGTATGTTTGGGAGAGTGTATGTGAGAGTGACTGTTTGAGAGTCAGAGTGAAAGTGTGAGTGTGTGAGAGAGAGAGTGAGTCTGGGTGTGAGTGTGTTTGTGACAGAGTGTGTGTGTGAGAATGAGAGTGTGTGCATGTGAGACACAGTGTGAGAGAGAGTGTGTGTGTGTGGGCGAGAGAGAGAGAGTGTGTGTGAGACACAGATTCTCTGTGAGAGTGAGTGTATGAGACCAAGCGAGTGTGTGAGTGACTGTGTGGCACATAGAGAGTGAATGTGATACAGTGTGAGATAGAGTGTGTGAGAGTGAGAGTCAGAAAGACATTGTATATGAGAGAGAGAGTGTGAGCCCTGCCCTCCCAATCCATGCCCATCTGTCCCCTGCCCCCTCCATTCATCCTTTTCCAGCAATTCCCCTCTCTTCCTGAGCCCTGCCCTCCCAATCCATGCCAATCCATGCTCCTCTATCACCTGTCCCCTCCATTCATCCCTATCCAGCAATTCCCCTCTCTCCCTGAGCCCTGCCCTCCCAATCCATGCCCATCCATGTTCCTCTGTCACCTGACCCCTCCATTCATCCCTATCCAGCAATTCCCATCTCTCCCTGAGGCCTGCCCTGCAATCCATATCCATCCATGCCCATCTGTCCCCTCCATTCATCCCTATCCAGCAATTCCCCTCTCCCTGAGTCCTGCCCTTCCAATCCATGCTCCTCTGTCACCTGGCCCCTCCATTCATCCCTATCCAGCAATTCCCCTCTCTGCCTGAGGCCTGCCCTGCAATCCATATGCATCCATGCCCATCTGTGCCCTCCATTCATCCCTATCCAGCAATTCCCCTCTCCCTGAGCCCTGCCCTTCCAATCCATGCTCATCCATGCTCCTCTGTCCCCTGCCCCCTCCATTCATCCCTTTCCAGCAATTCCCCTCTCTCCCTGAGCCCTCCCCTCCCAATCCATGGCCATCCATGCTCCTCTGTCCCCTGCCGCCTCCATTCATCTTTTCCAGCAAGTCCCCTCTCTCCCTTCCATGACCCCCCCTCGCATCCATGCTCCTCTCTCTCCCATGTCCCAGCCTGGCCCGCCCTCTTCTCCCCCCCCCCCCCTTCGCATCCATGCTGTCGTTTCTCCCCTGCCCTCCCGCTCCCATTGTTGTACTTTACTGGCCATCCTCTTCTGTCCCCCCAACATGCGTTTTTTTTTTTTTTTTCTTCTTGTTAAATTTACTTCCGTGGCGGTTCCGGCAGCGAAGCGTCAGGGAAGGAGGCGGTGCTCCCGACGTCTAGGTTTCCCTTCGCTGTGTTCCGCCTTCTTTTGACGTCATCCTTGACGTCAGAAGAAGGCGGAACACAGCGAAGGGAAGGCTAGACGTCGAGAGCGCCGCCTCCTTCCCTGACGCTTCGCTGCCGAGCGATGCGATTGGTTGAGTGTCATTGCTCCGCCCTCGACGTCATCACGTTTGACGCGTGGGCGGGGCAGACACAAAGCGATCTCACCCCCTTCACTTTTAGAATGTTGGCTAAGAGAGGCTTCATTAGAACGTTGGAGGTGCGTTTTATATAGAGAGATAAGATGATCATTTGATTTTCATTGTAATCTATGGTTGGGAGGCGGGGCTTCTACGGTCTGTGCCATGAAAATGGTAAATACAAATCAAGGTCAGGTAAACACAAAAAGTAGCGCATATGAGTTTATCTTGTTGGGCAGACTGGATGGACCATGCAGGTCTTTTTCTGCCGTCATCTACTATGTTACTATGCTTTATTTTCCAACTAAGGCCCTTTTGTGACTCCTCCTCCATTTATGTTTTACATAAAATGTATATATGTGCTCACATCATCACTTAGGGCCCTGTTTAGTAAGCTGCGCTGTAGCCACGCACTTTTTAGAGCACACTGCTAGAGACACGCATAGAAATATAATGGGTGTCTCTATCATTAGCGCACTCTGATTTTTAGTGCACGCTAAAAAGTTAGCGGGCCTACAGTACGGCTTAGTAAACAGGTCCCTCAATGTCTTATTATTTTTAAAAATTTTTATCCTTATTGTTTATCTTTTTTATGAGAATGTATTTTTATGTATATGTATTTACTAGTTTTTGTTGTGATTTTTAGACTCCTGAGGCAGACACTATTGCCAAAACACGGTGCCATGTCAATGTTAATACGGAATAAAGTGCATTATTTTTCATCTTGTCTCCTGGGTTTTCTGGAAAAGTCTTGTTGATCACGCTACTCCCCCTTCCTTGATGAGCAAAGAACTAGTCTTAAAACATTGCACTGAGTCAATCTGAAGAATGAGTAGCAAAACAATGCTATCATCTACATTAGAGATGAACAATGCATTGTAAGCCTCACTAGTTTTAACATGTTGAACTCCCACTACCCCCTCTAACAAAATGATCTGCTTAAAGTTGCAGAACATTAGCCATGCAAGAATAAATGAACTCTGAACTAACCCAAAAATGTCTCCTCAAAAAATGTTTGTGTTTCTTGTGATAAAACCAATTTACTTACCTTTAGCAGGTTTTTTCTGTGGATGGCAGTATACAAGTCCTCATTGATGGGTGATGTCATTGATGGAACCCAGTGAAGGAAACCTTCTCCAGCTTAGATGCATACAAAAGCTTTTGAGATGCCTACCATGCATGCATGTCACGAACAGAGATTGCCTACAGTCTTTATTCAACCTTAGATTAGAACTATTTGAGGGGGGGGGGGGAATAGGGTGGGTATGCAAGGACTTGTACTGTGCTATTTATAGAGAAGACCTGCTACAGATAGGTAATGTGGTTTTCTCCAAGGACAAGCAGAATAGCAAGTCTCCCCAGTGGGACTGCCCTCAACAGTAAAGGCGGTTAGCTTAGCGGAGTTTAAAAAAAGGTTTGGACGGCTTCCTAAAGGAAAAGTCTATAGACCAGTATTGAATGGACTTGGGGAAAATCCACTATTTCTGGGATAAGCAGTATAAAATGTTTTGTACTTTTTTGGGATCTTGCCAGGTATATTGTAACATGGATTGGCCACTGTTGGAAACAAGATGCTGGACTTGATTGGCCTTTGGTCTTTCCCAGTATGGCAATACTTATGTACTTATGTAACAAAAATAAAGGATATAATTATGAAAGGCAATATAACAGGCAAACACCAATATATTTTTGGTGGCAACCAGATTTTTTTTTTCTAATGTATTTTTTTAAGGGCAGCCTGGAAATGAAGCCAAGTGGCCTAAGGGGAAAAAGTTGGAGACTAATTTCTAAAGACATTCTGGAGACCAGACTGGCCAAATCTATTGTCACATTGGGAGTCTCTTTCTAAACCAATGGTCTTTGCTAATTTTTATGGGGGCTTTCTTTGGAACCAAGGGTGCTGAAGGAGAGTTGACATATCTTCCCACATACCTTGTGCTACCACACTGTCTCTCATCCCATTTCCACCTTGTACCACCATTCTCTCTCCCTCTCTCTGAAACCCACCACGGGGAAAGACACGTGTTTTAAAGACTTGTATTGCAGATACTGAGGAATTTATATATTCTAATGATTAATTTTTAAATGTTAATTGGAAATTGTATTTATGATGAACATATTATATGTTAATTTCAGCTATGAAGTATAGTTGTGATCTGCTTTGATTAATATCCAATCATTGTGGCTGTCTGGGTTGTATTGCATTCAGGTAAATGAAACCAATGTTTCAATTTCCATGCTGTCGCTGTGATGAGTATTTATTGGAAGGGTGGGAGTTAAAAAACAGAAGATTAAAGATAAAATTTGGATTTACCGGATAATTACCTCTCCTTGATTCCTGCTACACCAGTCCAGACCAATAGGATGAACCAAGGTTTATCCCATGGGGTGGCGCAAGGACAAGGTCCCGTCTAAAACTGCTATGCCAGAAGTCTGTCACTTCTGGCTCAGACATCAACTTTATTGTTATTATCCTACAAATATCCTCCAGGGTTATTCCTTGGCCTCTGTGCAAGAAGCTGCCTGAGACCTCATAGAATGAGCATGAATCCTTGCAGGACCACCTTCTGGCTGAGAATGGACACTGTGGGCGCATACAAATACAACCCTTTTTGAGATGTTATTGGGGTACTTGACACAGCATAAATTCTAAAAGGAATAGGTCTCTGGTAATACCAACCTTAGGGAGTGAAGTGTCAGAAGCAAATGTGTTCCCTCTTATCCTTAGATCCAAGATCACTATGCCCTACATAATAGAAAGAACTCCACAACCAAGTATTATAAAACAGTGTGTTTATTTTTTTACAATAGCAGAAAAGATTATGTGCAAAGAAGGCAAGAATAAAGACATAGGAAGTCTTCCCATAGAAACGGCTCAGAGTAAACACACATAAATCCCTAAGCTAGTCTTCTAAGTAAGAGTCACCCTAAGCCCACAACACTTATACAAAAGTACATGGCACATATATGACCTGATGCAGACTTCTAGCAGGTGGCAGCGTGTTCCTCAGATGTGCAGTCAGATTCAGTGCAGGTCCGCTCCTCGAATGAAATGTCAATACAGCAGCCTTTTGCCTCAGATAAGAGCCCCTTTTTATACAGGAATCACGGGCTGCAGCTGTGTAAAGAACGTACATTCTGGCCTTGGGGGTGTGCACACATAACACTATTATCCCCATTATTATGACTTTAGGTGCTCCAACATTGTCTCACTGGCTCCACATTGATGGGGTCACCTTGTCAAGAAGCCGAGGTTTCATAAACAATGTGCAATTTGCAGCTACAGCGTCTGTCCAGCTGCAAGGATAATTCCAAGAGTCCTTGGCTGTTCTGTCCATGATATCGAAACTGATAACAACTTTGTTATTCTAGCACATCGGGACCCTTGTCAGCAGTCTTCATCTGTATGCAAGGTTACAACTTCAGCAAATAATAGGCTTTGCATTAAAAGATGGAATAATGTCATTAATAACCTGAAGTCACGTTATTGATGCTGGATAGTGCCATGTATTATAATCCCATATATCTTTGTTATATAGGAAGATGTATAGGGGGAAATTCTATATATGGCGCCTGGAAAATCCGCACAAAGCATATTCTATAAGATTTAAGTGCAGTATATAGAATACTACGCTTAGTAGATATCTCAGCGCCTAAAACAAGGAGCCTCCATTTACACCAATGAAAACATGGCGTAAATCCCTGCACATAGATTTACGTGGACTGGGCCATATTCTATAACAACATGCGTAAATTTTGGAACACCCATGAAATGACCATGTCCCCACCCATAACCACATTCCTTTTTGGATGTGCACGTTAGAATTTAGGTGCAGTGAGTTACAGCATACGCTTAGCGAGTTATGTGTGTAAATTCTAATTATTGCCAATTAGTGCTCATCATTAGTGCTGTTAACAATGCTGACAGACGTGGGGAAGCTACTACTTGCCCTGAGGTTGGTACATGGAATGTTGCCACTGTTTGGGTTTCTGCTGGAAACAGGATACTGGGCTAGATGGACCATTGGAGTGAACCAGTATGGCTTTTCTTATGTTCTAACTATTTTTCATCGAATGGAAACTCTGAATATCTTCAAGGACTGATGGAAGAATGTCAAATGTATGGAAACTTTTCAGTCTTAAGGCCAGACAAGCAGGCTATCAATCCAGTAGCCAGTCATGCCAATATTAAATTGGATGTCCAGCAGTCTGTTGTGATAGAAACGTATGTCTGTTCATTAAGAACTGCAACCAGCTTGAGCTTCATCTCCACGTCAAAGTGACTGAACTCATCACTGCTCTGTTTGGCTGGAAACTAGTAACCAGTTCAACAAGCACCTTAAAGCTAAATCAAAAGGAAACAAAAGAAAGCAAAAAGTAAAAAAAAAACCATATGTGATAATAAAGAGGAAACACCCCAGAGGTGGCAACTGTTATCTAACATATTAGTAAAATAGTAGGTGACGGCAGAAAAAGACCTGTACAGTCCATCCAGTCTGCCCAACACAGTAAACTCACATGCGCTACTTTATATGTATATCTGACCTTGATTTGTATCTACCATTTTCAGGGCACAGACCGTATAAGTCTGCCCAATACTAGCCCTGCCTCCCAACCACTAGCCCCACCTCCCAACCACCGGTGCTGCCACCCAATCTCTGCTAAGCTTCTGAGGATCCATTCCTTCTGAACAGGATTCCTTTATGTTTATCCCACACATTTTTGAATTTCGTTACCATTTTCATCTCCACCACCTCCCACGGGAGGGCATTCCAAGTATCCACCACTCTCTCCATGAAAAAATACTTCCTGACATTTTTCTTGAGTCTGTCCCCCTTCAACCTCATTTCATGTCCTCTAGTTCTACAGCCGCCTTGTCTCCGGAAAAGGTTCGTTTGCGGATTAATACCTTTCAAATATTTGAACGTCTGTATCATATCACCCCTATTTCTCCTTTCCTCCAAGGTATACATGTTCAAGTCAGCAAGTCTCTCATACGTTTTGTAACACAAATCCCATACCATATGTGATAGTCTAGTAGAAGGGGAAACCATCGTAGAAAAAGCAAATTACTTTGGCTCCTTTGCAAGTACTTGAAAGTGCGTGCACACACAGTTTAACCAATGGAGCATGTGGTAATGGTGGAATAGTTCTCTATATCATATCAATTATGGGTGACAATTGTAAAAACGGTGCTCCATGTAGTGAGCTTGATAAATAGACTGAAAGTGCAGTCGGGAGAGGAAAGTACAATCACGGAAGAAAAGGGTGAAGTGTTGACGAACCTTTAAAATAATTTTAAAACCATAAGTTAGACAGTCCTAATCATTTTTAAATTAAATACCTCTGGACCAAGTGATAATCCATGAACGCCAAATGTAGAACTCTGCTTTGACAGCAGTGAATGGTGCGTGTGATGTAATGTGTATTTAAATGAAAAAAAGAGCACCAAAAATGCTCCATTTCTCATCCCGATATATATTATTTGACTTTAAATATGTCAGTTCCTGGCTTCTGTCTGCTCCCATCTATAGAAATATGTTTACCTGCTCAGAATCAAGGTTTGTTACTTGCGGTCATTTGTGGCTTGGTCTAGTTTTGGCAATTGTAGTTCTTCTGTTTCCCTTTGTACTTCTGCTTCAGACTAAACGATTGCGCCTAAATTTGTGTTAGTATTGTGTAACAGGTTAGGCTGATCCTAACGCCATTATAGATTTGGTACTAAGTGCGAAACCTTTGTGGTGCCTTAGAGTTTAGAACTGCCACCTTTGTGTGTTAGGCCCTGAAAAGTAGAATTAGTTATTTCTTGCTTTAAGACAGAATTTAAAAATGTTTCTTTTATATTTTCTGTTTTGTTTTTTTAAATATATTTCTATTCTAGATAGATTATTTTTACTTCAAACAGATGATTTTTTTTAATTAAGCTTTAGGGTTGAATTTTTTTCCTGTCTATACGTATTTGAATTCTGTTTCTTATTAATTTTGGGCCCTGTTTACAAAGGTGTGCTAGTGTTTTAACCCGTGCTAAAAACTAGCGAACACTAATGCTAGAGGCATTCATATGGGTGACTCTAGCATTAGCGTGTGCTAATTTTTTGCATGCGCTGAAAGCGCTAGTGCAGCGTAGTAAACAGGACTCTATCCAGCTCATTTTCGAAAGAGATGGGCACCCTTCTCTCAGGGGCGTCAGAATCGGCATAATCGAAAGCCGATTTTGGGCGTCCCCAACTGCTTTCCGTCGCCAGGACGGCCGAAGTTCCCGGGGACGTGTCGGAACGGTAGCAAAGGCGGGACAGGGGCGTGCCGGGGCGTGGTTAAGAGATGGGCGCCCTCGACCGATAATGGAAAAAAGAAGGGCGTCCGTGGCGAGAATTTGCTCCACTTTATTTGGTCCCTTTTTTTTCAGGTCCAAGTCTCAAAAAAGTGCCCGAACTAACTAGATGACCACCGGAGGGAATCGGGGATGACCTCCCCTGACTCCCCTAGTGGTCACTAACCCCCTCCCACCCTCAAAAAAACAACTTTAAAAACTTTTTTTGCCAGCCTCAAATGTCCATGTCAGGTCCATGACAGCAGTATACAGGTCCCTGGAGCAGTTTTAGTGGTTGCAGTGGACTTCAGGCAGGTGGAACCAAGCCCATCCCCCCCCCTACTTGCTCCACGTGGTGGAAAATGGGAGCCCTCCAAAACCCACCCGAAACCCAGTGTACCCACATGTAGGTGCCCCCCCTTCACCCCTTAGAGCTATGGTAGTGGTGTATAGTTGTGGGGAGTGGGTTTTCGGGGGGCTCAGCACCCAAGGTAAGGGAGCTATGTACCTGGGAGCAATCTGTGAAGTCCACTGTAGTGACCCCCTAGGGTGCCCGGTTGGTGTCCTGGCATATGAGGGGGACCAGTGCCCTACGAATCCTGGCCCCTCCCACGACCAAATGCTTTGGAGTTATTCGTTTTTGAGATGGGCGCCCTCGGTTTCCATTATGGCTGAAAACCGAGGGCGCCCATCTACAGTCGGCGATTTCAGCATTTGACCCAAATGTTGAGATTTGGCCTCCTCCAACGATATTTTTGAAACGAAAGATGGACGCCCATCTCATTTAGAAAATACAGTTGGCACCGCCCCTTCACGGCGCCGTCCTCGGAGATGGGCACCCTTATAAATGGGCGTCCACATTCGAAAATGCCCCCCACGTCTGCAAGCCATTTTTAATGAATTTTATTGAGTAAGATGGCATATAAAACCTTTAGATAAATAAAATAGTTTAGGACCCTAGTGAAGTATAAATTCAGGCACTCCGCCCTAATAAGTTTTCATAGAGGCTAATTTAGGAACCTAACTCTCAAACCCTTTGAATATTGGCCTGCATTTGATTCCCAGATGCTCCATTCTTATGGAACAGTCTTTTCAATTACTTGTATGTTTTTATAATAATATTATTTAATAAATCTCTTTGATTTATTTGTTAAATAAGGTGATTCATCTTTATAAGAACATCCCAAGGATGAATTTAAACAAGATGGAGGTATAGGAGTAAACCAGTAATCACACTGACTACTGATGGACAGTGTAGGATAGAGACATATATGAAACAATTACCTTTTCCAAGCTCAAACTGTTTATACTACTGGCCTAGTGGTTAGAGTGGTGGACTTTTGGTCCTGGGGAACTGGGTTCGATTCCCACTGCAGTCACAGGCAGCTCCTTGTTACTCTGGGCAAGTCACCTAACCCTCCATTGCCCCAGGTACAAATAAGTACCTGTATATAATATGTAAGCCGCATTGAGCCTGCCATGAGTGGGAAAGCGCGGGGTACAAATGTAATAAATTATTATAATAATTATAAATTACATTATTCTGAAGGCTTTTCTTGGAATTCTGGGCACAGCATGACAAAGTCCTTTCACGTTCCCATGTTTCTTTGTCTTGCATCACTCAGATTGCTTAACAGGGATACGGGCATGCCTGAGCAAGTTGTAAATGCAGCAAAGGTCTTTTCTTTGTTATAGCATTGCACTGAATTCTGTGATCTTGAGCAATACTGTAGGCATGGCATAACCAAGTGCTGTAATACACTGATTATATTGTGACAGGGGGTTTTACCCCCACAGAGGAAGTGAGGATCCTTGCAGCAAATCCCTGGGTCATGAATAAGGTGCTAAGCATACTTTGAAATGTCTGTATACAAATGCTAGAAGTTTAAAAAGATGAGAAGGTTAGTACTGAATAGATATAATTGGCATATCAGAGATCTTGTGGCTATAGGATGGATCAAACTGCTGAAGGGGTGGCAATATATGTTAAAGAGGGCATTGAGACAAACAGGATCGAAGTTCTGCAGCAAACAAAATGCATTATAGAATCTTTATGGATAGAAATTCTATATGAGAATTTGCTTATTTCCGATCTGAGGAAGAAGGGCAACCTTTGAAAGCTACTCAAGAAATGTATTAAGTTATGTCCAATAAAAAAGGTATTGTCTTATTTTCTTTTCCATGTTTTATTTTGTTTGATTTCTAATGATAACCTATATGAGAAGAGGAAGAGAACTGTAGTGGGGATATACTACTGTTCATCTAGCCAGAATGGACAGAAAGACAATGACATGCTGATAGGAATTAGGGAAGCTAACACGTTTGAAAACACAACAATAATGATATCATTTACCCAAGTATTAACTGGGTAAATGGTACATCAGTACATGCTAGAGAGCTAACATTTCTAGATGAAATAAATGATTGCTTCATGGAGTAGCTGGTTCAGGAACTGACAAGAGGGGGAGTGATTTTAGACCTAGCCCTTAATGGAACACAGGATTTGGTGCAAGAGGTAATGATTTTGAGGCTGGTTGGCAACAAAAGTGCTGGCCAAAACTGGCACAAATTGCACAGGGACTCCTGTGTATTCCTGCTACCAGCATGTCTTCTGGGAGGACATTTTCTATTGTGGGAAGGACTGTGGAAGACTGGAGAGCTAGACTGAGTCCTGCAATTGTTGATGACTTTATTATTCATCCACAGATTAAAAAATCATAAAAGTGCTTCATAGGACATATTTCTCCCCTGCTAGGGCATACAGAGCGGGCTGTATTTTGTCCCACTGGAAATTTTAACAGGGTGGATTAGGGTTCCTTGGGCAAGTAGAAGCAATTGTTGGGGTTGGAAGGGCGGGGCATCACCTTATGCCTGGAACAGACTTCCCGAACCCATACGCCATGCGCCCTCCCTGCCCATCTTCAAGTCCTTACTCAAAGCCCATCTCTTCTCCCTTGCTTTTGGTGCCTAACCACCTTCCCCATTCATGATACCTACACTGACTACATAGTTTGTAACCTTTAGATTGTAAGCTCTCCTGAGCAGGGACTGTCCTTCCCCATGTTAAACTTGTACAGCGCTGCGTAACCCTGGCAGCGCTATAGAAGTGCTAAGTAGTAGTAGTAGGGGTAAGGGGGTTATTATAGTTGCTCGTTGTTATGCTTGTTTTTTATTTGTGGTTTATAAACAGTTGTACGGAATATTGTTCCTTTATGTACTTTAATAAAGAGATTTATATATAAAATCATAAGTGTTCGAGGCTTGTGCAGATGAGGACAGGGCCCATGGGGATGGGGCCTGGATGAGGCAGGGATGGGGACTAACTTTGTCCCCGTGTCATTCTATAATACAAAACTTAAGGCATACACAACAAATGCAAAGTCTTGGATTTCAAACACTGCAGTAAAATAAGTACCTGAAGCAGGAACTGGCTGGGTGGGAGGAGATAAGCGATGTGGAAAGACGGTAGGTTAAACCGAAAGAAGTTATAAAAAAAACCAATAGATCTTTATATAAAGTAAATTAAAGCAAGAGGAAAAGGAAACCAATATGGATCTCCAAAGAAGTGGCTGCAAAAATAAACGCAACAAAGGTAAATGTTCACAAAATGCAGAATATTGCAACTAGAGGAACACAAAAAAGAATATTGGATAAAGCTGAAAAAGACAAAGAAAGAAATCAGAATGGCAAAAGCACAGGCCCAACAAAAATGTCTAAAAATGGGTTTCTGTCAAGTACTTGTGACCTGGATTGGCCACTGTTGGAAGCAGGATACTGGGCTAATTCGACCAGTGGTCTGACCCAGTATAGCTATTCTTATGTTCTTATGTAAACAGAGGTGATGAGACTTTTTACTTTTTAGGTATTCTGGGGAAAGGAGCAAGGCTAGAGGTGGAATTGCAAGACTAAAAGGTGCTGAGGACTGATGAATGGAAAATAAAGAGATAAAAGAAGAAATGTTAAACAAATACCTCTGTTCGATGTTCACAGAAGAAAATCCTAGAGAAGGACTGCAGATGATTGACAAAGCTACATATGTGAATGAAGTATATACCACACCATTTCAGGGACAAAAAAAGTGTTTATAAGCAACTTGCAAAACTGAAAATAGAAAAAGCCAGGGGCCGGATGAGATACATCCTAAAATGCTAAGGGAGCTCAGAGATATTCTGGCAGGTCCTCTAAAAGAAGCGTTTAATAGATCCTTGGAGGTGGGGGAGGTTCCATGGGATTGGAAAAGGGCTGATCTGGCCTCTCTTATCAAAAGTGACAATAGGGCAGAAGTGGAAAACTGCCAGTTGTTAAAGCCCTACCTCAATGGTGGAAAAAGTAGCGGAGAAGCTGCTGAAGGAAAGCATAGTGAACTTCCTACAATCCAGTAGGTTGTAAGATCTGAGGCAACATGGCTTTTACCAAAGGCAGATTGTGCGAAATGAATTTAATTGATTTCTTTGGGTGACCAAAGGTTGAGGGCGAGTGCGATGTGGTCTACTTAAATTATAGCAAAACCTTTGATATTATTCCTTAAAGGAGGCTAATGAATAAACTGAGCAGCGTGAGGATGGAATTCGAGGTAGATAAATGACAGATGGTGGTGGTAATTGGAGTTCACTCAGAGGAAAGAAAAGTGAGTAGTTGAGTGCCTCCAACTAGTTCTTGGACTAGTTCTGCTCAATATGTTTTTGAGTGATGTTGGTAAAGGATTAAATGTTGTTGTTTTTTTGGCAGATGACATGAAGATTTTACAGGTGTAGTTTGAGGTGGACATGGGTGGGTGGTGCTAATGCTGAACTTGGGCTCCTGCTGCCCACTACCAGTATGACTTCCTTACCCTTTCCTCCCCCCCCCCCTTCCCCCAAAGTAACCTGGAGAACTATGCCTGTGAACCAAGTGGATGCTCTGGAGTGAATGGGAAACATGAGAAATGAGCTACAAAATGTAAAAGTATGGGTTAATGCTTGGAAGTTAAACGGTTTAATCTGAAGACGTGTAGAGTGATGCACTTGGAATTCAGAAATCAAAAAAAAAAAAAGCTCTATATGATAGGAGTTGAGAGCCTGATACGCAGAGACAAAGAATGGACCGTGGGCAATAGTGTCTGAGAATCTCAAGGTGGTGAAACAATATTATAGGACAGTGACTGAAGCCAGAAGGATGCTGGGCTACATAAAGAGGAGCATAGCCAGCAGAAAGGTGTGGAGGCGATAATGCCCCCTTACAGGTCACTGGTTGGACTCACTTGCAGTACTGTGTTCGGTGTTGGAGGCCATCTCTTTCTGTCTAAGGTTATAAAAAGACTTAAAGCAGTTCAGAGGAAAATGACCAAAATGGTATGGGTTCTGTACCAAAAACATATGAGGAGAGATTTAAAAACTTGAATATGTATACCATAGAGGAGAAGGGGGACAGGGGGCGTATGATGGAGATGTTTAAATGCTTTAAAGGTATTAATGAATAATTAAACTTTTTTTCAAAGATGTGGATGCACAGAACTAGAGGATATCGAATGAAGCTGCAAGGAAACAAACTTAAAAGCAATATCAGTTCATATCTTTTTTCATGGCCTATCCAGGCCATCTACTCTCCTGTCATATATCACTAGGCTACTCATATATCCTTGGAATTCAAAAAGGTGGGATAAACACAGTAGATCTCTATAGCATGAGGATGAAACTTAATTGACTTACCCTCCTCACATGGAGAGGGAGATACAACCCTAAACAACAACAGGTACAGACCTCACCCCCTTATTGGGCAGGCTAGATGGGTCATACAGGTCTTCATCTGCCATCATTTAGGGGATGGGACTTGATATACCACCTTTCTGTGGTTTTTGCAACTACATTCAAAGCGGTTTACATAGTATATACGGGTACTTATTTGTTCCTGGGGCAACAGATGATTAAGTGACTTGCCCAGAGTCAGAAGGAGCTGCAGTAGAAACCAAACCCAGTTCCCCAGCATCAAAGTCCGCTGCACTAACCACTAGGCTACTCCTAGTTGAGGGAGAATATGTGCACGTATTTGGAGGAGAGTGAGTGGGTTTGGTTGGAAGGGGTGTTCTTACATCTTTCTTCTTGTCTGGTTCTCACCCTGGAAAGTATTGGTTTAGTTTTTTTGGTATCTAATTTTGAATGTTTCAGATGTGCATAGGGAAGGTATTTGCAGCTGCATTGGGGTTGGCCAGCCCTGGCTTTCTGTCCTGGTACTAACAGTTATCTTCAAGAGGCAGGATTCAGCCAGTATTGTAAAGAAAGAGACTGGAGACTATCCGCTTCAGGACTTTTCATATTTTTTCTTCTTTTTTCTAGTTGGTTATGCTATGGTGAGCTGTTTCTGAATAGGCAGCAGTTTTTGTGCTGGGTGTGGCAGAAGAAGCAGCTTGGCCTTTGGAGGGCAGAAGATGTCCCGACGCAAACAGACAAATCCAAATAAAGTGCACTGTAAGTACACTCCCTCTCCTTTATTCTGTGGGGGACGTGCAGGCTAATAGAGGGGGAAACACGTTCACATTGCTCACCCGGACTGAATTGTTGAGAAGAGGGCTCAGCTTCAAAGTAGAAGAGACTTTCAAAGACGAAACAAAAAACCAAAATGATTACAAACTACTTCAAAAGCACGTTTTAAAATGTCACCAAAGAATCAGTTCTGCCAAATTAATTTTGGGCTTTGAGGTTCAAATAGCAACAGGTATGCACTTGCTTAAATACTCAGTATTGTAAAAGCAACTATTTGGGTGACATTCAGCAAGAACTCGCCTCTCACCCCCACCCCCCAGCAAACAAATCTCTATACTAATTACCATACCAATATAGAACGATTGCAATTATTCAAAATGTATACAGAGAGGTGCCAATGTAAAGTTAGTGTTGCTTAAGCAGTGATGAGATTGTTTGTTTATGCCACACTGAACATCTTCCTTTGAGTAGTCAGATTATGTCCCTGTGTAACCCCCTTGGTTGTTTACGTGGGCTAGGCAGATCTCTCACTAGTAACTACTAACTGTTTACCTACTATCTCCGAATCCTGGGGTTTGCCACTCAAATGCGCTACATCAAAGAAAGGTGTCTAGCTTCATTTCCTTTAACAGTTCTTACATAATGTCTTAGCTCTGGACAAGGGTTCCTTAAACAAGATTCCCATTCAGAGTTCAAAGGTATTCCTCACCACAACCCCATACAGCTACTTCAGTCTGTCTGTATGTATATTCCACGGGATAGAACTGTCTGCATCTACCAAGTGCATTGTACACTGATGGCAAGACAGCAACCATCCCAGCCTCTAATTCTATCCCTGTTTCTTTATAGTAACAAAGTAGATGACAGCAGAGAAAGACCTGCACGGTCCATCCAGTCTGCCCAACAAGATAAACTCATATGTGCTACTTTATGTGTATACCTGACCTTGATTTGTATCTGCCATTTTCAGGGCACAGACCGTTGAAGTCTGCCCAGCACTAACCCCGCCTCCCACCACCGGCTGTGCCACCCAATCTCCGCTAAGCTTCTAAGGATCCATTCCTTCTGAACAGGATTCCTTTATGTTTATCCCACACGTTTTTTAATTCCGTTACCGTTTTCATCTCCACCACCTCCCGCGGGAGGGCATTCCAAATATCCAACACTCTCTCTGTGAAAAAATACTTCCTGACATTTTTCTAGAGTCTGCCCCCCTTCAACCTCATTTCATGTCTTCTAGTTCTATCGCCTTCCCATCTACGGAAAAAATTTGTTTGCGGATTAATACCTTTCAAATATTTGAACGCCTGTATCATATCACCCCTGTTTCTCCTTTCCTCCAGGGTATACATGTTCAGGTCAGCAAGTCTCTCCTCATATGTCTTGTAACGCAAATCCCATACCATTTTTGTAGATTTTCTTTGCACCGCTTCAATTCTTTTTACATTATTATTATTATTATTTATTGCATTTGTATCCCACATTATCCCACCTCTTTGCAGGCTCAATGTGGCTTACAATTCATCATGGATACTGGAAACAGAAGTAAATATACAATTAGTTTACAGAGGGTTTTGTGTTACATGGTGGCGAGATACATGATAGTGTTAAAGCTAAAAGACATTATAAGACAGTTCTAGAAGTTTTCAAGATTATACAGTTACACATGTTGATCTTTGTGATATATCTTGTCGAAGAGATAAGTTTTCAGTAGTTTGCGGAAGTTGGTCAATTCATAGATCGTTCTCAGGTTACGTGGCAGCGCGTTCCAGAGCTGCGTGCTCGTATAGGAAAAGGTATATGCATGCATTGATTTGTATTTCAGACCCTTACACTTGGGAGGATGAAGATTAAGGGGTGTGCGAGAAGATTTTTTTGCGTTCCTGGGCAGTAGTTCTATCAGGTCTGACATGTAGGCAGGGGCGTTACCATGGATGATTTTATGGACTAGGGTGCAAAGTTTGAACGTGATGCGTTTTTTCAGTGGGAGCCAGTGCAGTTTTTCTCGTAGGGGTTTCGCGCTTTCGTATTTTGGTGTGCCGAATATTAGTCTGGCTGCCGTATTCTGGGCTGTCTGGAGTTTTTTAAGTATTTGCTCTTTGCAGCCATCGTAGAGTGAATTACAATAGTCCAGATGACTGAGTACCAGTAGTACCAGTGATTGTACCAGATTGCGGAAGACCATTCTTGGGAAAAATGGTCTGACTCTTTTTAGTTTCCACATTGAATGAAACATCTTTTTAGTTATGTTGATTGCATGGTTCTCAAGTGTTAGGTGTCGATCAATGGTGACTCCAATGATTTTTAGGGTGTCCGAGACTGGTAGATTTAGTTTAGGTGTGTTGATGGTAGTAAATTTATTCTTGTTGTATTGCGAGGTGAGTACCAGGCATTGGGTTTTCTCAGCATTGAGTTTCAGCTGAAATGCATCTGCCCAGGAATAGTAGTGTGCAGAGATTGAGTAAGGGAGGAAAGAGGAAGTGATTAGGCAGGTGATTGTGGGGGTGGATTTTCATAGCTGGTTGGGTTGGTAAAGTGGGTCATTAAAGCTGTTGGTTCTCTTTGTAGGCCTTGTTGAAGAGGTGGGTCTTCAGAGATTTGCAAAAGTTATTTGTTTCGACGATTGATTTCAGATCTGTGGGTAGAGCATTCCATATCTGCGTGCTCGTGTAAGAGAAGGTGGTGGCATGCATCAGCTTGTATTTTAGTCCTTTACAGCTGGGGAAGTGAAAAATTGAGAAATTTGAGGGATGTTCTTGTGGCATTTCTGGGTGGTAGGTCCACTCGGTTCAACATGTAGGTAGGGGCGTCTGCGTGAATGATTTTGTGTACAATCGTACATATCTTGAACGCAATGCGTTCCTTAAGTGGGAGCCAGTGCAGTTTCTCTCTAAGGGGTTTTGCACTTTCGTATTTGGTTTTTCCAAATATAAGTCTGGCGGCAGTATCCTTAGCAAGATACGGCCTCCAAAACTGAACACAATACTCCAGGTGAGGCCTCACCAACGACTTATACAGGGGCATCAACACCTCCTTTCTTTTGCTGGTCACACCTCTCTCTATACAGCCTGGCAATCTTCTAGCTACGGTCACCGCCTTGTCACACTGTTTCATCGCCTTCAGATCCTCAGATACTATCACCCCAAGATTCCTCTCCCTGTCTGTACATATCAGACTCTCACCGCCTAACACATACATCTCCCGTGGATTTCTACTCCCTAAGTGCATCACTTTGCATTTCTTCGTATTGACTTTTAATTGCCAAACCTTAGACCATTCTTCTAGCTTCTGCAGATCCTTTTTCATGTGTTCCACTCCCTCCCGGGTGTCCACTCTGTTACAAATCTTAGTATCATCCACAAAAAGGCAAACTTTACCTTCTAACCCTTCGGCAATGTCACTCACAAATATATTGAACAGAATCGGCCCCAGCACCGATCCCTGATGCACTCCACTACTCACCTTTCCCTCATCTGAGCGAATTCCATTAACCACCACCCTCTGGCGTATGTCCGTCAACCAGTTCCTAATCCAGTTTACCACGTCGGGTCCTATCTTCAGCCTGTCAAGTTTATTCAAGAGCCTCCTGTGGGGAACCGTGTCAAAAACTTTGCTGAAATCTAAGTAGATTACGTCTATAGCATGTCCATGATTCAGTTCTCCAGTCACCCAGTCAAAGAATTCAATGAGATTTGTTTGGCATGATTTACCTTTGGTAAAACCATGTTCTCTCGGATCTTGTAACTTATTTGCTTCCAGGAAATTCACTATCCTTTCCTTCAGCATCACTTCCATTACTTTTCCAATAACCGAAGTGAGGCGTAATTACCGGCCTGTAGTTTCCAGCTTCTTCCCTATCACCACTTTTATGAAGAGGGCAGTGGCATAGCCAGACCTGACTTTTTGGCTGGGCCAAGAGCTAATATGGGTGGGCACTATATATATATATAGATAGAGAGAGAGAGAGAGACGGTGATTTTTAAATTATGATGTAAAAAAAAGCATTTAAAATTTTATTACCTGCTGGGCTGGGCTAGTGGGCTGGGCTGGCAGCTGCTTGGCAGTAAAGTTGCACCATGGTTCGGCACCGACGAGACTGGAACTCGATTCTTGAAGAACCTTTCCTATGTTTCCAGGGCCAGGCTCACACTTGTTCAATGCTCAGCAGCTCAACCCTGCGTCCAGCTATTTTTTTAGCTTGCCCTGATGGCCACGAGCGAGCGGACGGAGCAGAGCGAGGCTGAGCACACCGCCGCCGCCGCGCACAGCCACATCATACGGTTGGGTCATACCATGTAGGATGGAACAACAAGCTGCACCAAGATGCGACCTGCATTTCAGTGCTGACTGCCGACTCCAAGTCTGCCTCTGAAAGCCCGAAAGGTAGGTGGGCTGGACTCGCTGGAGCCTGGAGATCAGCTGAGCGGGTGCCGTCTGCCGTGGTACGCTACACGATGACTCACGTCACACAGTAGAAAACATGTGATAAAAGGCTGCTGCAGTGTGGGTGGGTGGGCGGGCCTGAGCTGAAATTGGAAGGGCCTGGGCCCACCCAGGCCCACCCGTGGCTATGCCCCTGGAAGAGGGACCACATCCGCTGTTCTCCAATCCCACGGAACCTCTCCTGTCTCCAAGGATTTATTAAACAAATCTTTAAGAGGACCCGCCAGAATCTCTCAAATTTATGCTGACATTTGTTTTTTTACTGAGCATTGTAACATTTGTCTTCTCTCCTGTTCTATCCCTGATCTACAAGTTATAGTCAAATTCAGTTTGATCAACAAGTCACGTCCCAGCAAATTAACGGGTGAATCAGGTGCATATAGAAATCGGGTATTGTTGCATTCTCCTCCTAGTTCAAGCTCCATGGGAACTGTGAATCTTGAAGAGTGTGATCTTCCTGAGAACCCAGTAGTTTTTGCAGTTTTATTAGATAGTGGGTAGGGGCTTTTCCCTCTTTCTCTTGCCCCAATGCTAGAAATAATGGCTCCAGTATCAATTAGGAAATCTACAGGTTTTCCAGCAATGCTAGCTGTAATAACAGGTTCCTCTTCTCCAAAGCTAGCTGGTCTAGTCATTGCATGCTTATTAGGTGTATCATTAGTATTATACTACCATTGTAACATAGTAACATAGTAAATGACGGCAGATAAAGACCTGTACGGTCCATCCAGTCTGCATTGTATTATATCTCTGGTATTTGAATTCCAGGTCCGTTAAATATGTATATTTTTGATACTGTATCGTGGTAGTTCTGTTATTAGGTTTTAATTTACTGTTTTCAAGATTACCTCATTTTTTTGTATTTATGTTTATTCTTGGTTATTTTATTTATTTGTTTGTTACATTTGTACCCCCCATTTTTCCACCTATTTGCAGGCTCAATGTGGCTTACATAGTACCGTAAAGGCGTTCGCCAAATCCGGTGGAGAACAAATACAAGGTTATATTGTGGTTGGATAAGGTCGGTGTGTTTCAGACACCATGAAGGTCCAAGGAAGGTTAGGTTGTATATTGTTCAGTACGATCTTTGGTTTTGCTGTGTTGCCGGGTGTGGGGATTTACGTTGGATCGGTAGGGTAAGCCTTCTTGAACAGGTTGGTTTTTAATGATTTCCTGAAGTTTAGGTGGTCATTGATTGTTTTCACAGCTTTTGGGAGTGCGTTCCATAGTTGTGCGCTTATATAGGAGAAGCTGGATGCATAGGTTGTTTTGTATTTGAGTCCTTTGCAATTTGGGTAATGGAGGTTTAAGTATGTTCGTGATGATCCGGTACTGTTTCTGGGTGGTAGGTCTATGAGGTCTATCATGTATCCTGGGACAACGCCGTAGATGATTTTGTGGACAAGGGCGCAGATTTTGAAGGTGATCCATTCTTTGATTGGGAGCCAGTGCAGCTTTTCTCGGAGGGGCTTGGCACTTTCGAATCGTGTTTTACCAAATATCAGCCTAGCTGCTCTGTTTTGGGCGGTCTGGAGTTTCTTTGTGAGTTGTTCTTTACATCCCGCATGGATTCCGTTGCAGTAATCTGCATGGCTTAGAACCATTGATTGTACTAGGTTTCTAAATATTTCCCTTGGGAAGAACGGTTTTACGCGTTTAAGTTTCCACATTGAGTAGAACATTTTCTTTGTTACGGAGTTTACTTGGCTCTCAAGAGTAAGGTTGCGGTCAATTGTGACGCCGAGTATTTTTAGGCTGTCTGAGATAGTGAGGGTGTGTTCTGGGGTGTTTATGGTTGTGGGTTTGTGTTTATTGTGTTGAAATGAGAGGATGAGGCAGTGTGTTTTTTTCAGTGTTCAGTTTCAATTGGAATGAATTTGCCCATGATGTTCAGGCCTGTCTTGATTTCATTGGTTATTTCTGTTAGATCATGTCTGAAGGGAATGTAGATTGTGACACCATCTGCATAGATGAACGGGTTGAAACCTTGATTGGATAAGGACTTTGCCAGTGGGATTGTTGCAGGACCCATCATTATATTGAAGAGTATCGGTGATAACAGTGATCCTTGAGGTACTCCGCAGGCTGCTTTCCATGATGATGATATGTTTGAGTTTGATTTTATTTGGTATGTTCTGGTGGTTAGAAAACCTTTGATCCAATTAATTATGTTTCCACAAATCCCAAAGTGGTCAAGGAGTCTTAGTAGTATGTTATGTTGTGGTTTACCATGTCGAATGCGCTCGACATGTCAAATTGGAGGAGAAGTATGCTTTTGTCTGTAGCTATTTCCTGTTTGTATTTGGCCAGGAGAGTGACTAGGACAGTTTCAGTACTATGGTGGGGGCGGAATCCTGATTGTGATTCGTGTAGTATTGAGAACTTGTCCATGTAGTCGGTAAGCTGTTTGGTCACCAAGCTCTCCATCAGCTTGTGGGATAGAAGCAACTGGGCGGTAGTTGGTGAGATCATTTGTGTTTTTCTTGGAATCTTAAGTACATAAGTCTTGCCATACTGGGAAAGACCAAAGGTCCATCAAGCCCAGTATCCTGTTTCCAACAGTGGCCAATCCAGGTCACAAATACCCGGCAAGATCCCCAAAATGTACAAAACATTTTATACTGCTTATCCCAGAAATAGTGGATTTTCCCCAAGTCCATTTAATAATGGTTTATGGACTTTTCCTTTAGGAAGCCGTCCAAACCTTTTTTAAATCTTTTGGAATTGGAGTGAGTAGGATGTTACCATATTCCTCGGGGAAGAGACCTTGTTGTAGCATGAAGTTTAGGTGGGATGTGAGGTCTGCTGTGAAGTGGTTGGGGGCGGATTTAAGAGTGGCCTAGTGGTTAGGGTGGTGGACTTTGGTCCTGGGGAACTGAGGAACTGAGTTCAATTCCCACTTCAGGCACAGGCAGCTCCTTGTGACTCTGGGCAAGTCACTTAACACTCCATTGCCCCATGTAAGCCGCATTGAGCCTGCCATGAGTGGGAAAGCACAGGGTACAAATGTAACAAAAATAAATAGATGGCTGGGACAAGTATCCAGTTTGCATTGGGTGTTGGCGAACCTATGAGTTGCTTGTGTAACTGACTCAGTGGTGAGGAGAGTAAATGTTGACCAGATACAGTCAGCTGGGTATCCACCAGGGGTTAGGTCCAGGTCGTTGATGAAGTTTTCAATTTTACTATTGTTATGCTATTAACAATATTGCAAGTTTTATGTTAAACTGTACCTGCTATACACCGCCTTGGGTGAATCTCTTCAAACAGGCAGTTAATAAATCCCAATAAATAAATAAATTGTGAACTTCATCCTGCTTCCACTGAGGTCATAGAGGTTGAAAATTCTCAAAATGTCTTCTGCGCTGCCTTCACCCCTTGCTAAGGTGGCCCATCCTCTCACAGTTCCAACACTGTAATTAAATTCACTCTCCTGTTCCCCCAGTTCTGTTTTGAGGGTTATTGAGAAGAGGGGATTTAAACTGAATGTTTGCCTTCTGAGTCTGTATCTGCTCAATGTGAGTTAACAGAAATTTATTTCCTAACTCTTTGTGTTTGTTCAGTTTCTTCTCCTTTTCTTCCTGTCGCTGTTTCAAGAAGTGATTTATGTGGGCTACTATGTCAGCCCCATGGTTTTACTTCTAACCTGACCACATCCTCTAGGTTATTCTGCAGTTCTTTTGGCAACCCTTTCTTCACCACATGAAAAAATATCACCGGGGACCCTCCTGTTTCATCCCAGCGAGTGCCCACCTCAGCAAACCACAGGTCTTGCAAATGCTTAATATACTGGTGGATATCATCACCCTCTTTTAACTGCCTGCTAGTTATGTTATTAAAATCTCAGACGTCCAGGTATATATTCCTCAGGGACTTCCTGTCTGAAGTGATGTAATGGGAGCTCTATTGTATTGTGATGAGATCATAGTAACTTGAGGCAATGTACCCCAACAAAAACTTGTGAGCTCTGTGCCCAGTGACTTTAGCCAAGAGGACTTTAATATTTGCCACAGCCAGGCTATACCCTTCTTTTAAAAATTCCACTTTTCCTATCCATGCTGATGTTCCTTTCTCTACTGGGGGCAGATACTTTGTACAATTTTCCATATCAGTAAAGTTCCAATTAACATAGTGCCTGACCGGAGCCTGTCCCAGTCCACTACTATACACAATGGGATATATTTTAACATCTTCATATTTCTTCCCTGCTGCATATAATTCATTTTTCACCCAGGATCTTTTAATCCTCCTCTAATATGTATTCTGGCAGTATTTAAATCTCGGGGGACTCAGGATACCATTTTGTGGCCACAGTTTTACTTGGTCCCCTAATTTTTCAGTCCAGCCCGCCAAATTATCTGACCATGGTTGCACATAAAATGCTGACTGTTCCTGGGCAGCCACCTATTCACATGCTGTCTTTTGGGATCTTGGGCAATTTACCTTCACTTGTACTGCTTCCAAATCAGGCATCGATATAACTACTTGTCCCTTTTTATCCAGCATACTCCTAGTTTTATTGCCTAAAGAGGCATTAGGGGTAGAACTGCCCACCCACTCCTTTACTGTTCCCCAAGTCACCTGTCTGGTTCTTTAGAAACCCTCTGAGTATGTCCATTGATCACTGTCAGGGTTAGTATCAGTAATAGAAATAAACCTTGACCTCCCAGGGGAATAAACTCAGCCTCCTGAGGGGTCTCAGTTGGGCTAGGTCTCTCCGTTAACAATGCTGGATTGCAATATCCTATTGTGGGGACAACTGCCTGGGGGTCTGATTTCTCACTCATACTCTTCTTTACTTGTCCCTGTGTCAAAGGTGCCATAACATGAGACATTGAATAGGAAGGGGAATCGGACTTAGTTACATCCGATTCCCCAGCCCTCAGTCCCTAAGATAGTCACGTGCTTTGCTACAGTGTACCATAATTTAAACATTTTCTGATGATTCTCTCTACTTTTTCTTTTCTTTTTCTACATTCAATCTAAGTACTCGATGTGTCTAGACAATGACTACCGAGGGACCCTTCTTTTGGCCCCCTCGTGCTTCTGTACCATTTATCACATATTTGTCTCAGCAATTTCAGACTTATCTAAAGGGATAGACATTCTTAATTTTGTTTCTGAAGACTACTCAACGCTGGCACAGGGCGTAGCCACGTAGGCTATGTGTGTTGGAAGTGCTCTCTTGTATGAAGAAAAAAACACTTAGAGAGATAGGTAGAAAAGCATAAATTTATGGGTGTTCACAATAAAGACCACGTCTCAGAACTATGCTTACAAAAGTTTACCATCTCATGAAAGACTGGAAATTTAGGTTTGAATTATAGAAAAAGAGATATGTTAAAAGAGTAAAAAGGGTGTCAGGTATCAGTTCCGGCACACGTATAATCGTGTGCTTTCACCAATTTACATGCTGACAGAAATTTAGACAAAAGAAGCATAAAGTGAAATTTGCTGTTAAAAAGGGGAAACATATGAGAAGACTGTTCTACAGGTAGGACACAAGACAAGGCAGAAGTGCTCCTATCAGCACCAGGAGGGTAATCCTTCCCCATGTTTTAACTTGTACAGCGCTGCGTAACCCTAGTAGCGCTATAGAAATGCTAAGTAGTAGTAGTAGTAGTTAATGCAGGGAAGCTTAAACAAGCAAGACAGAAGTGCTTTAAACGGCACAGCAATACAGAAGTGCTCCTGTCAGCACCAGACACTAACCTGGACCTTTGGCGTTGCAAAGGCCCTGAATGGAAGAACACCACTTCCTTATCAAGGCCCTGACTGATGATATCGCCACTACAGGACACAGGCAGAAAGCATACTGAAGCACAGAGAGGCTTAACACACACAGGTGCAGTATAGTGAAGTAATTAGAGTCATGCTGGAAGCAACCAGCACACAGAGACAGAGGCAGAGCTAACTCAGGAAGAACAGACAGAAGCCAGCTCAGAAGCTGACCGCCGGAAATAAGGTGAGTCTGAGAGGGGTCACGACCACAATCGTGACATGTTGTAGTCGTTTTGGTCAAATAGGTTGGTAATGACCATGAATTTAGGTTTTTTTTCTTTATTTAGCTTTAGTTTATTTTTTATTTTGCTGCATTTATATCCCACATTTCCCCACCTATTTGCAGGCTCAATGTGGCTTACAATATAATACTAGCCGTTGAGCCCATAAAAACGGGCTAGTAAAGGAAGGGTTGAAAGCCCCACCCGGATAGGTCGCCGCCGCTCCTCCCCCCCCCCCCCCCCCCCGGAGTGGCCGCCACCCCCCCCCCCCCCCCCCCCCCGGAGTCCCCTCCGCCGCCGAGGGACGCCACAGTTCGGTGACCAAGCAGAGGATAAGGTTCCTTTCATTTTCACTTTGTAAGATCTTGATTTCAGGAATCCTTGAAACCATCTCTGAACTGTGCCATATATACCAAAGTTGTCTAGTATATTTAGTAGGATATTATGATCTACTCAGTGGTGTAGCTAGGGTAGTTGACACCCGGGGCCGGTCATTTTTTAACACCCCCCCCCCCCCCCCCCCCCCCAAATCCAGTACTAGGCATACCGAGAATACAAAGCACTACTACTACTACTACTTGACATTTCTAAAGCGCTACTAGGGTTACGCAGCGCTGTACAGTTTAACATAGAAGGACAGTCCCTGCTCAAAGGAGCTTACAATCTAAAGGACAAATGTACAGTCAGTCAAATAGGGGCAGTCTAGATTTCCTATAGAGCAATTCTAGCATACCATAAGCAGTAATTTGTACGAGTCACACAAGGAAAAGGAAAGCATCTTAAACACTACAGTGAGCGCTAGAACATCAATTCACCTATTGTAAAACGAAAACAGACAGATTAGTACAGATCGTCAATACTGCACAGTCAGTGCCAACCGAAAGCCATATCTTTTTCACAAACACAGATACACCCTAATCCACTATAGAATAAGTAATCATAAACTTTCTATTTAGTCAAACATTAAACTGCCAGACTCTGCATACAATGCAACACCACAGAAACAGAAAATGTCCCCTAGTACTGTGCAAAATATAAAGACAGCAGATGTAAATTTGAAAAAACTAACAAATACCAATCACCACTTTACAAATTAACAAATAGAAATAAAACAAATACAGAAAATAAAATAATACCATTTTATTGGACTAATACATTTAGCTTCCAGAGGCCAAAATCTCCTTCCTCAGGTCAGTACAATATAGTGCTGTTACAGTATCCTATCCTGACCTGAGGAAGGGGGTTTTGTTCTCTGAAAGTTAAGTCAAAATGTATTAAAATTAGTCCAATAAAAAGATTTCCTTATTTACATGTTCTATTTATAAAAATTTATTAACACGGCTACAATACTATATCCTAAAGCAAAAAAATAAAAATATATATTTTATTTACAGTTTGTTGTCTCTGGTTTCTGCTTTCCTCATCTTCTTTTCACTGTCTTCCTTCCATCCAGCATCTGTCTTCACTCTCTCTCTGCCATCCAGTGTCTGCCCTCTCTAATGTCCCTTCCATCCAGTGTCTGCCCTCTCTCTCTGCCCGTTCCATCCACTGTCTGCCCTCTCTCGCCCTTCCATCCACATCTGCCCTCTATTTCTGCCCCTTCCATCCACCATCTGCCCCAGTCTGCCATCTCTCCCTCCTCCTTCCATCAACATCTGCCCTCTCTCTCTTCTTTCCATCCACATCTGCCCTCTATCTCTGCCCCTTCCATCCACCATTTGCCCCAGTCTGCCCTCTTTCTTTCTCCCCCTTCCACCCACCATCTGCCCTTTCAATCCGTCTGCCCTCCCTCTCCCATCCATCCAAGGTCTGCCCTCCCTCACGCTCCCCCTTCCATCCAGGGTCTGTCCCCTCTCTCTCTGCCCCCTCTGTTCAGCCCCCTTATTCCACCTGCCCCTAGTTCCAGCCCCAGCCCACATCTTCCACCTGCCCCCCTTTTCAGCCCCACTATCCCACCAGTCCCCAGCCCTTTTCTCCCATCAGTCCTGAGCTTCAGCCCCCAGCCACTTCTCCTTGTCCCCTTTTCAACCCCAGCCCTTTTCTCTCACCAGTCCCGAGCTTCAGCCCCTGCCAGTTCTCCCTGTCCCCTTTAAAGCCCACAGTTTCAGCCCCTGCCCCTTTTCAGCCCCCAGTTCCAGTACTAGCCCCCTTAACCCAACTACCCCCCTTTTCAGCCCCCAGTTCCAGCCCCCTTCATCCACCACATGCCTTACATCCCCCTTTTTCAGCCCCAGACCCATTCTCCCACCTGCCCCAGGCATGGACCCATTTTCCCTCCTGCCCCCTTGTCAGACCCCAGTTCCAGCTTCAGACCCCTTCTCCCATCTGAGCACTCCCCTCCCCAGTCCCCTTCTCCCCTCTGAGCACCCCCACCCCTCTTCTCCCCTCTGAGCACCCCTCTGAACTCCCCCACCCCTCCCCAATCCCTTTCTCCCCTCTGAGCACCCCTCTGAACTCACCCACCCCTTCCCAATCCCCTTCTCCCCTCTGAGCACCCATCTGAGCTTCCCACCCCTCCCCAATTCCCTTCTCCCCTCTGAGCACCCATCTGAGCTCCCCCACCCTCACCAATCCCCTTCTCCCCTCTGAGCACCCATCTAAGCTCCCCACCCTCCCCAATCCCCTTCTCCCCTCTGATCTCCCCCTCTCCCATCTGAGCCCCCCCCCCCGACCCGGTCCCGTCCCCCCTCCATCGAGAGCCGACAGAGCCCTCTTCTCCTGCCACCACCCTGCCTTTTTTTTTAATCCATGCAGCGACGCAGGCAGCACCTCGCGTCTGCCCTGCGTGTGCTGTGAAAAGAGAAAATCGCATAGCTGGCGTTGGGCCTTCCCTCGCTGTGTCCCGTCCTCGAGGAAATAGGAAGTTACCTCAGAAGAGGGCAGGACACAGCGAGGGAAGGGCTGACGCCAGCGAGGCGATTTTCTCCTTCACAGCACTCGCAGGGCAGACGCGAGGCGCTGCCTGCATTGCTGCATGGATTTTTAAAAAAAAGGCAGGATGGTGGCAGGAGACGAGAGCTGTCGGCTCTCGACAGAGCACCCCCCACCCGCTGACACCCAGGGCGGACCGCCCCGCCCTTGCTACGCCACTGGATCTACTACATCGAATCACTAGACATATCAAACTGCACTATTAAGATCTTCAACTCTAAGCTAATTTCTTTTCTGAGATTTGATACTAGGGTAGTAAGGACAGTCTCGGTGCTATAGCATAATCTGAAACTTGATTGCGATTTGTGTAGTAGGGAGAAATGTGAAAGGTAGTCCATAGTTTATGCTGCTATTATTCCTTCCATCACCTTTATCATCAAAGGAACGGAGCTGTAATTTGTTACATTAGTTATGATGTTTGAATTATTTGGTGTTAGGATAATAGAATCTTTATTATCAGGGAAAGTGCCATGGAAGAGTAGGAAGCAGAGATGTTGCTGAAGCAGATTGATGAATATATAAGGAGCTTCCTTTATAAGGTAACTAGGACAAGGATCTAGTATGCATTGCGAGGTTGAGTATTTTAGGAGGTGATGTTGTACTGTGTCATGGGTTGGTAGTTGGAAGGAAGACCAGATTCTGTTGGTGGCTATACCTCTATGTGTGTCTGACTGTTTTTCGTAAATATCTTGAGGGTTGATTTTTAATTTGAGGACTCCTCTGATTTTAACTATTTTTTGTTCGAAAAAAGTAGCCAGTTGCTCTGCTGTTGGTGGATACTCTGTGGTTGTGGTTATTTCTTTTGTGGATAATAGGCTTTTTATCAGATCGAAAAGTTTACTGGTATTAAGGAAATTGCCACTGATTATTTTGTTATATTATTGAGTTTTTGCAATGTTTTGATGGCAATTTTCCAAGTTAATTTGTTTTCGTTTGATTTGTCTTTAGCCTGTTTTCTTTCCAGTTTTCTTCATTTCCTTTTCAAAAGAAAGATAGATTAATTAAACCAAGGTGAAATTTTCTGGGTTGGTTTGGATGTAGATTTGAAGGGAGCTATGTTATTTAAGACATTTTCACATAGGTCATCCTATTTAATCATGAAGTTGTTATTGTCTTCTGGAGGAAGAGCAAGATTGTTCAAGGCGTTAGACCAGAAGGTTGTGGTATTTATTTTTCCTCTAGTTTTGTGAGGAGTCCTAATACTTTTATTTTTCATTGATTTTGTATTTTCCCTCCAATACAGGGAGAACTCGAGTTTACTGTGATCTTCCCTGTTTTGGTGATATCTTTGAAAGATACCTTATTCCGAACCATGTTCTTTTGAGTGACTGTCGGCCTTTCCCCAGTTTCTAGTTTAAAAGTTTGTCTATCTGTTTTTTAAATGTTGATTCCAGCAGGCTTGTCCCACCATGGTTAAGGTGAAGCCCATCCTTTTGGAATAGGTTCCCACTTCCCCAGAATGTAGCCCAGTTCCTAACAACTCTAAAACCCTCCTTCCTGCACTATCGCTTCATCCACACATTGAGACTCCGGAGCTCTGCCTGTTTCTTGAGCCCTGCGCGTAGAACGGGGAGCGTTTCTGAAAGCAGTGATGCTGAAAGTGACACATGGTCACTAGACTTCTGGGATAGTGACAGTGAAACACTTTAGTCTTTGAAGGGTAGAGTTTTATTATAGGCAGTGGAACAAGGTGGGCCCCACACAGGATCAGCAAGTAGGGAGGATGGGGGTAGGGCTGTGGGGAACAGGAACAGACCTTGGTACATTTGACCTTCCCAAGCAAAAAGATGTTCCGCTCCCCCTGACTTTAACAAAGCATTTTCCACATGGAAAGCATGTTTTGCACATAGAAAATAACTCTTATAAAATTGTGCAGACATAAAAGTAGATGCCTATAAATATAGGGGTCGATATTCGAAGTGATGTAAACGTCTCCTGGTCATTTAAATCACTTATGTGGGGTATTGGGGGATATTCAGCAGCCTTTAACTGGATAGTACCACTGAATTTTCCCTCTAACTGCCTATGCCCAAACCAGCTAGTTTGTTGGCGATCCATAGGCGGGTTTATGGTGGAGTTCCAAAAGTACTAAAGGTTTTGTTTTTTTTGCAGCATGATTATGAAATTTTGATTATTTGGAACTACATTTTAAAGTGTGAGGGATTTTTATTTTTTTTTTGGCCGATTAGTCTGTCAGAAGGCATTATAAATTCATGCTTGAATCAGTTGCGGCATAAGCCTTCCCCCCCTCTCACGTTATCAATTATACATCTAAAAATGAATTTATGAATGCTGATTCACTTAGAATGGTGGTATAGCTGCCCATATAGGAATAGCTTGAACAGCCTTCTGTCTCGCTGCACCCTACGCCTGGAATAAACTTCCTGAGCCCCTACGTCTTGCCCCATCCTTGGCCACCTTTAAATCTAGACTGAAAGCCCACCTCTTTAACATTGCTTTGACTCGTAACCACTCACCTCCACCTACCCTCCTCTCCTCCTTCCTGTACACATTAATTGATTTGATTTGCTTACTTTATTCATTTTTGTCTATTAGATTGTAAGCTCTTTGAGCAGGGACTGTCTTTCTTCTATGTTTCTGCAGCGCTGCGTACGCCTTGTAGCGCTATAGAAATGCTAAATAGTAGTAGTAGTAGTCTCTTGTAACCAGAGCTAATATTGTGATGTCATAATGCCTCAGTCCACCAATAAGAGCCAACCTCATCAGTGATGTCACAATGGCTTGATTGTCCTATACTTGGCTCACTTTTATTACATAGCTCTTTGAGCAGGGACTGTCTTTCGTCTATGTTTGTGCAGCGCTGCGTACGCCTTGTAGCGCTATAGAAATGCTAAATAGTAGTAGTAGTAGGAGTGGAAACTTAGCCAGTTAGTGGCAGTTTTTAGTCTGCTAAATGGTAAAATAACCATATAAAATGAGGACAGCAAAACAACTGTCCTAACCAGGACTGGTGGTTGGGAGGTGGGGATAGTGCTGGGCAGACTTATACAGTCTGTGCCAGAGCCGGTGGTGGGAGGCGGGGCTGGTGGTTGGGAGGCAGGGATAGTGCTGGGCAGACTTATACGGTCTGTGCCAGAGCCGGTGGTGGGAGGCGGGGCTGGTGGTTGGGAGGAGGGGATAGTGCTGGGCAGACTTATACGGTCTGTGCCCTGAAAAAGACAGGTACAAATCAAGATAGTGCTGGGCAGACTTATACGGTCTGTGCCAGAGCCGGTGGTGGGAGGCGGGGCTGGTGGTTGGGAGGCAGGGATAGTGCTGGGCAGACTTATACGGTCTGTGCCAGAGCTGGTGGTGGGAGGTGGGGCTGGTGGTTGGGAGACAGGGATAGTGCTGGGCAGACTTATACGGTCTGTGCCAGAGCCGGTAGTGGGAGGCGGGGCTGGTGGTTGGGAGGAGGGGATAGTGCTGGGCAGACTTATACGGTCTGTGCCCTGAAAAAGACAGGTACAAATCAAGATAGTGCTGGGCACACTTATACGGTCTGTGCCAGAGCCAGTGGTGGGAGGTGGGACTGGTGGTGGGGAGGCGGGGAATAGTGCTGGGCAGACTTATACGGTCTGTGCCAGAGCTGGTGGTGGGAGGCGGGGCTGGTGGTTGGGAGGAGGGGATAGTGCTGGGCAGACTTATACGGTCTGTGCCCTGAAAAAGACAGGTACAAATCAAGATAGTGCTGGGCAGACTTATACGGTCTGTGCCAGAGCCAGTGGTGGGAGGTGGGACTGGTGGTGGGGAGGCGGGGAATAGTGCTGGGCAGACTTATACGGTCTGTGCCAGAGCTGGTGGTGGGAGGCGGGGCTGGTGGTGGGGAGGCGGGGAATAGTGCTGGGCAGACTTATACGGTCTGTGCCAGAGCTGGTGGTGGGAGGTGGGGCTGGTGGTTGGGAGGCAGGGATAGTGCTGGGCAGACTTATACGGTCTGTGCCAGAGCCGGTGGTGGGAGGTGGGACTGGTGGTGGGGAGGCGGGGAATAGTGCTGGGCAGACTTATACGGTCTGTGCCAGAGCTGGTGGTGGGAGGCGGGGCTGGTGGTGGGGAGGCGGGGAATAGTGCTGGGCAGACTTATACGGTCTGTGCCAGAGCCAGTGGTGGGAGGTGGGGCTGGTGGTTGGGAGGCGGGGAATAGTGCTGGGCAGACTTATACGGTCTGTGCCAGAGCTGGTGGTGGGAGGTGGGGCTGGTGGTTGGGAGGAGGAGATAGTGCTGGGAAGACTTATACAGTCAGTGCCGTGAAAAAGACAGGTACAAATCAAGGTAAGGTATACACAAAAAATGACACGTGAGTTTATCTTGTTGGGCAGACTGGGTGGACCGTGCAGGTCTTTTTCTGCCGTCATCTACTATATAACTTTATGCAGCGAGTTAACTTCCAGTTCAGTGGTCATACCTGGATATTCAGTGCTGAGAGCTGCACATGCCCTAGTATTGAAGATGCGAGGTTAGTTCAACCAGCAGTTAGTTACTGCTGCAGGCTGAATATCGGGCCCGTAATATCTGTTTTTACCTGACAACTTTCTGGGCATTTCAGGGAGTCCAGTTTGAGTAAAATAAGGGTAGAGTTCTTATGTGTGTACATACTTGCACAGAGGTGCATCTCCCTCTTAGCAGGTGTAAATCTGTATGACAGCATTTGTGCACTATTTGGGGTTATTATAGGATCCTATTTATAAAGATACATAGACATAACATAAGCGTCTTTTTAAGAATCTTTACAGGTGTCATGTTATAAAATGTATTTCTGACCTGGATTGGCCACTGTTGGAAACAGGATGCTGGGCTTGATGGACCTTTGGTCTGTCCCAGTGTGGCAATACTTATGTACTTAATGCTAAATTTCAAATACTGCTCTGCATTCATTTTGATGGAATAACCCATGTTCTCTTTCCCATGTAGCTAAAATGTGGCATGATATTTGTCCTTTCTTCCAGGGGAGCAGGTGATTGCAGGACTTGAGGAGCAGGCTCGCCAAGCAATGATGAAAACTGAATTCTCAAGACAGTTTGCTCAACAGCACCCATCACTACAGCAGCCAGCAGATCAGGATGTCAGTAGCAGTAAGTCAAAAGCTACTAAAAAGGAGTTAATGGGCCCAATATTCATATGATTTATGCTTCTAACTTTGACAGTTATGTACGTTTGGGTAGCTTGCCAGGTGCCCTTGACCTGGATTGGCCGCTGTCGGGGACAGGATGCTGGGCTCGATGGACCTTTGGTCTTTTCCCAGTATGGCATTACTTATGTACGTTTGTACTTATGTACTAAATTGGCCTCTCTGAAAATTTTCTAGGGTTGACTGCCTAAATTTATACTCAGAATTTCACTGAACTCCTAAACTAGGAACATAAACGGGTGGCAACAGGGGTGGATTTAGGGCGGGATAAACTTAAAAGCTTAGTGACAATTTTCGGGATTATTCTCATAAATCTAGATAAATAAATGATATTCTCTGAAGACAAGTAGGCATAATATTCTCACTTGTGGGTGACATTCTCCAAGTGTACTGTCACTTTAAATCTTTGAGGCAGTACTCCCACTGCACATGCACGGGTGCCTTCCCACCCAACTTGGTTCAGCACAGAGCAGAGAGGTTATGTTTTTAATCTCTCTTCAGCACGAAAAACTTTGCCTTTTTAGTGCCTTCTCTTTTTCTGGATATTTTTTTATTGTATTTTACTTTTTTCAGTGATACTTTATATAGTTTATTCACTTTTTCTACATTTTTATCGATTTTTCAAATTTCAGCCTGAGGAGCCTCTGAACCCTTTCTCATACCCCAAAATCATCGACCTTTTTCGGATACGTGACTACTTGAGCTCCCCAGGCCATAGAGCCTTTTGACCTTGTGTCAGCATTTTTCTTCCATGTCATCGAGAATGCCAAATGGCTTTAAGAAGTGTACAAGAGAGAAGCAAGTGGAAACACAGTTTCAAGAGATCAAGCCAGGATCAGGGGTGAGATGCTCCAAAAAACTTTATTGAGGACCCAACACGGTCCGTGTTTCGGTTTTTAAAAAAACCTTCATCAGGGGTCAATCAGTAGTAGCACAGGGGATATACTGACAGACAAAGGAGCTTGTAAAAATGTAGTCTCTTGAATGAAATAAAAAGTGTTGCCTCGTACCAACAGGTATAATTTAAAATGGTATATCCCCTGTGCTACTACTGATTGACCCCTGATGAAGGTTTTTTTAAAAACCGAAACACGGACCGTGTTGGGTCCTCAATAAAGTTTTTTGGAGCATCTCACCCCTGATCCTGGCTTGATCTCTTGAAACTGTGTTTCCACTTGCTTCTCTCTTGTGTTGAACTTTTGTGGAAATTTTTGGACCTTTTATTTCTACGGTTTAAGAAGTGTACTCAATACAGTAGGACTATTTCAGGCAAAGACTCCCATAACTGGTGTGTTCAGTGCCTAGGTCCAGAGCAATGAGACATTAACTGTAACCTCTGCCAGTGCATGCAAGAGAGGTCCCTTAAAGTCCGCAGAATTCAGTGCAAAAAACATTTTGGTTCTGCATAGACATCGACATCAAGTATGGCAGGAGACTTGGTACACGATGTGGAACCGGTATCAACATCGCATGCACCCATTTAACATCAAGAGGGTGCTACATCATATTCGATGCCGTAAAAGCGTCAGGACTCTACGTCCTCGTCATCGGTGCAGTATGCACAAAAAGCCTAAAAAGCATTGTTTTCCCTCCACACACTCGTCCTATATCTCTCCTGCATCGATGTCCTCAATGCACGGGAAGGGTCTTTGCTGCAGTGACCGCTCTCCTTCTCTCCAGGTCATTTCGTATCGAGAGCCTTGGAGATCTCCGAGATATGCACAGGCTTGATTTTGATTTATTAAAACTTAAATAATCGCTTTTCCTCTAGAGATGATAAAGCGATATATGTAAAAATGTTATAAAATTAACATGAAAGAGGAAAAGAACTCCAAAATATAATAGGAAAGAAAAGGATAACAAAGAAATAGGAGATAAAAGAAAAAAGGTGCAAAAGCTGCAATGTTAATGGCTATATCTCAGGCTGTTCCCACACTGCTTTCTCAGCTAGTACCAACACCTACCCTTCATGAAGAAATCCAGGCTGTGCTCAAGGAGGAGTTTTTCAGGGCTATTGCATTTGCAGTCTATACAGGCTTACAGGGTGTTTGCGCTGGCCTTAGCCCAGCCCATGGATACATTGGAGAGACAGTCACAGGAGAGGTTCCACACACCAGCTCAACTTTGACCATCAGAGGCAGCTTGCACCCGACTGATGCATGTGTTATCGGCAAAAGAGCTTTCTCTAACTTCAGAAGCTCATATGCTTCGACGCACCTAACATAGTAACATAGTAGATGACGGCAGAAAAAGGCCTGCACGGTCCATCCAGTCTGCCCAACAAGACAACTCATGTGTGCTACTTTTTGTGTATACCCTACTTTGATTTGTACCTATGCTTTTCAGGGCACAGACCGTATAAGTCTGCCCAGCACTATCCCCGCCTCCCACCACCGGCTCTGGCATAGACCGTATAAGTCTGCCCAGCACTATCCCTGTCTCCCACCACCGGCTCTGACACAGACCGTATAAGTCTGCCCAGCACTATCCCTGCCTCCCAACCTCCAGTCCCGCCTCCCACCACTGGCTCTGGCACAGACCGTATAAGTGTGCCCAGCACTATCCCCGCCTCCCAACCTCCAGCCCCGCCTCCCACCACCGGCTCTGCTATCCAATCTCGGTTAAGCTCCTGAGGATCTATTCCTTCTGAACAGGATTCCTTTATGTTTATCCCACGCATGTTTGAATTCCTTTACCGTTTTCATCTCCACCTCAACACAAAGCCGACGTTCTGGTCAACACTTTCTTCCATGTATTTCTCATGAGCAGTACTTTGAAGAGTCAGACTTGGTCCTCTCCTGGGAGACAGATAACACCCACAAGACCTCTCAGATGAAGAGTCCTATGGCATTCCATCTGATCCTTCTCCGCCACTTCAGCAACTACTATTTGGATTTCTGCCAGGTATTTGTGACCTGGCTTGGCCACTGTTGGAAGCAGGATACTGGGCTGGATGGACCATTGGTCTGACCCAGTATGGCTATTCTTATGTTCTCCCCCAGAAAGTATATGCTTTCCAGGCTTTGTCTGTGAAATGGCTTAAGCTATAGCTATAAAACTAAAAAGTCATGGGATATGAGACTATGTCCTTCTGTGGATTAGGAATTGGTTATTGGACAGAAAACAGAGGGTAAGTTAATGTCCATTTTTCTCAATGGAGGAGGGTGAATAGTTGAGTGCTATTTAACATATTTATAAATAATCTGAAGTAGAGAGGTGTGGTAGCTGTGTTAGTCCACTCTTAAAGGTTATCAATAGAAATCAAACAAAATAAAACATGGAAAAGAAAATAAGATGATACCTTTTTTATTGGACATAACTTAATACATTTCTCGATTAGCTTTCGAAGGTTGCCCTTCTTCGTCAGATCGGAAATAAGCAAATGTGTTAGTTGATAGTATATGTAAGTGAAGCTTCAAAGCATTTCAATGACAGTCTAGCAAGGTGGTGCCAGTCAGATTCCCACCCCACTTCATTTGGGCTTGAATCCCACAAGGCCTGTGGAACTGCAAGAAGATGAGTTTCCAGTTCTGGATCCATGCTATCAGTATGGACAGGCTCCTTGAGAGACATAAACATTATGGCTTCAATGTCCTGTAAGAGTTGCTCTGGAACTTGAAGAAATATAGGCAAACCAAACCACCACAAGGTGGTTTACATATGCACTCGAGTGTATATTTAAATAAAGAGATTGTTCCTAACTCACGTCGCCTACTGGTGTTGTTGAAGAGCCCACTCCTCCTACTCCCCCCTTTCCTCAGACTTGAAGAAATATACCATCTGGGGTACAGTAGATCGTACAGTCCAGACGGCACAAAAGGTCTCTGCCCATCAGATTGACTGGAAGGGTAGGGCTCATAAGCAAAGTGTTTCCTTGATATGAAGGCTTGTGACCTGGATTGGCCACTGTTGGAAACAGGATGCTGGACTTGATGGACCTTCGGCCTGGCCCAATATGGCAATATTTATGTACTTATGTAAGGTCTCTCTTGAATAAACACAGGTTCAGATAATGCATGAGGTATAGGGTTCCCAGATAGTCCTTCAGCTTGGACCATTTCCCCTGACAGAGAAATTGTGGGAAATTCTGAACATTTGAGAGCAGAGCATGTGGCTCCAGTGTCAATCAGCAACCGGGTTGGTTGTCCATTCACTATAGCATTAAACGATCAATCAGCATCAAAGGATATGAAAGGATAGAGGGTCTTAGGTGATGGTTCTCCATGAAAAGTCTTCTTGGGTTCTTCAGTACTGGAGTTCCCCATATGTAGTCAGTCACTTGGTGGATCATGGATATACAGGGATTGTTCCACTCCAGAATCAAGGGGTCCTCATGGAGGCTTTTCAGGACATGAAATTTTCCAGTGTCCCATTTGGTCACATATAAAACATGGTCCTGTTAGTAGGCCATTGTTATTTCCAGGCCCTTGACCTCTTCCGCTTCCCTGGTTATTTGAGCTCTGGAAAGATCGCAATTGCAAATTCAATAATCGTTCTTGTTTCTTAGCTAATTTGGAGCCTTTCTCTGCTTCCTGATCAAGTATTTTGTGATGACAATGTTTAGCTACTTCAAAGAGTCTGAGGTGTTTCTGTACTCCATCCAACACATATGGTTTTGAGCAATGATTGTACAGAGGGCAGGAGCCAATTTAACATATACTGCACTGACACCTGGAACAGCATTCTCCAAAGCATTGTCTATTCCAGAATATTTCTTAAATTCATTTGCCAGTTGGTCCCAATATTTAGAGGGATCTTCCCCAGGTTTCTGTTGACATGTATTTATAGTACCCAGGGTACTAAATGTAGCTCACCTTGAGCTACTACTAAAAAAGGTGTGAGCAAAATCCAAATAAATAAATAAAATTATACTCCAGTCAGCCTTTGTATTCTATAGTTCTGTAACTTTAGTTACTATCTCATTACATTTGGCTTTAAGTTCATCTAAGTTGTCATCTTTCGAATAATCAATAGTTGGATCCTCTTGTTTACCATTTAGCATCCTTGAAGAGTTTACTTAATTTGATATCAGGACGAAGAGCTCTCGAGACAATTCACATCAGTGGGATTATAACCATCAAACATGCTACGCAGTTCTTTCTGCCACTTTACTGGATCTTCCTCGCTATCAGGAAAATCTTTGACTATGGCTCTGATCGCAGAGACATTCCAAGGGACTGGGGCCCAGATGCATCAACCAAACGTAAAAAAATCTAAAACATAAAAGTGCATACCGAATTTGAAAAAACGAAGAATGCACCAAAAAAACAAGTCACACATGTTCGGTGCGGTATTGTAAAGTACAGTGCATTACAGATTCATAATCCCTGTCGGTAATCGGCTCCTAAAACATGCGCAGAGCCACAAACTTCAACACAAACGTATTAAACCTATGTAGGTTGCTTACGTCAGATGGGAGCGTGCGAGGGGGGGGGGGATTGGGACATGCGAGCATTTAGCTCTGTGATCCTAGCAGGAGAGTGCAGTTGAAGAGGTCCTCCTCAAGACTCCAAAAAGGATGTCCTTCATAAACCCCCCTTTCTAACAAAAGACCTCTTTCACTGTGATTGCCTATAGCTCAGCAGAGAGACCTGGGCCCGCCCCCGGCTGGGGGAAACAGAGGAAGGGAGGGGGACCTGACCTGAGCAGCTTAAAGTTGTTTTCAGAACCCGGAAATTGGCTTCAGAGGAGAGCAGAGAAGCGAGGAGGTGTTGTTTATCTCACTTTTGTTTTTAAACATGCCAGCTTGGAATTTTAAGGTGAGGGGGGGGGAAGCGGGGAGATGACAACTTAGGCCTTTACGACTGCTCTGACCATACATTTAATATGTCGCGGTAAATGATTCGGTGTAATCGTCGGTATTGTTAGTGCATCCCGCATCGTCCACATTACAATGGTAGTTACTCTTTTGTATTCCGTTTTTGTTAGCTGCTTGCTTCGTCGGAAAAAAGGCCTTTAATGCATGCAAAGGTTAGGAATTTCCTTCGTTAAAGGGTTGTTAGAGGGTCGTTAAGGTTTAGTGCATCTGGCCCTGGGACTCTCACTAATTTATCTTGTTCCCCAGGCAACAATCATAATGGATAAGCTGTAACCAGTGGCGTAGCCAGAAGTCAACTTTTGAGTGGGCCAACAGGTTGGATGGGTGGGCACTAGACCGTGGTTTGCTGGTAAATGTTTAACAACAGGCTCTCTCCCCGGTCCACCTCTGCGCCCCCCCCCCCCCCCCCACCTCCCCTCCAAATTGCAGAGCTGGCTATAGCTGGGGAGAGAGCCTGGGGGGGGGGGGGGGAGGCAATGCATTACTCTCTCCAGGAAAAAAAAATAAATGATCCCAGGTTCCAATCTAATTCATGTTTAATGTGGGATAAAATGCCATAAATAAGTGAATAAATATAAACGTTTAATGTTGAGCATCTGATTCTCAAAGTGGACATATTCCAACACTATAATGAAAATAAAATTATTTTTTTCTACCTTTGTTGTCTGATGACTTTATTTTTCTGATCATGCTGGCCCAGTATCTGATTCTGCTGCTATCTGTCCTCTTAACTCTGTTTCCGGGGCTTCCTTTCCATTTATTTCTTTATTTTCCTCCTTTCTTCTTCATTTCTTGCTCTACATCTGTAAGTAAAAGCTGGGTCCTCCGCAGACTTGACTGTTCAGTGGATCCAGCTTCTGCCTGTTTTCTCCATCCATGTGCAGTTTTTCTCCTCTCTTCCTTTTCCCTCATATCATCTCTTTCCTCTCTCTTCCCTCCCCTCCATCCATATCATCTCTTTCCTCTCTCTTCCCTCCCCTCCATCCATGTCAGCATTTCTTCTCTCTCCCTTCCCCTCCATCAATGTGCATCTCCTTCCTGTCTTCCCTTCCTTCCCCTCCATCCATGTCCAACAATTCTCTCCCTGCCCTCCCCTGGTCCACCCATGTCCAGCAACCCTCCTCTCCATGTCCAGCAATTTCTCCTCTCTCCCTGGGCCCTGTCCTCCCCTCCATGTCCATCGATGCTCCTCTCTCCCCTTTGACCATCTCCCTCTCATTCCCTCTCCAGCACTCCCATTCCCCCCTCTGTCTCTCCCTTACCCAGTCTCCTAAATTCCTCCCCCATCTTTCACCCACTTCATTAGTCCCCCATTCCCCAAACTCTGTACTCACCACCCTCCCAGTCCCATCCATCTCCTGCTCCTTCCCTCTGCTCACCACCCCTCCCAGTCCCATCTATTTCCTGCTCCTTCCCTCTGCTCACCACCCCTCCCAGTCCCATCCATTTCCTGCTCCTTCCCTCTGCTCACCACCCCTCCCAGTCCCATCCATCTTCTGCTCTTTCCCTCTGCTCCCCACCCCTCCCAGTCCCATCCTTCCCTCTGCTCACAACCCTCTGCTTACCAACAATAAAGAACGACAACGTGGATGCAGGCAGCAGCTCACAGGTTTGCTTGCTGTGATTTGAGTGAACGGCGACGGCTGTGCGGGGGAGTAGACAGAGATTTTCTAAATGGCTTCCAGTTCCTTCCCTCCATCTCTAGTCGCAGCGGCGAACTGGCGGTAGTAAAAGCATAAAGCAGCCAGGCTCCTCGACTCCGTTCTTCGCTTCCCTGCCCTCTCTGCGTCCCGGCCGCCCGCCCGAAAGGAAATGACATCAGAGGATTCCTCTGATGTCATTTCCTTTCGGGCGGGTGGCCGGGACGCAAAGAGGGCAGGGAAGCGAAGAACGGAGTCGAGGAGCCTGGCTACTTTATGCTTTTACTACCGCCGCCTGCCAGTTCGCCGCTGCGAGTCTGGAGAGATCAGCTGAGCCAGAGCGGGTGCCGTTTCTGCTGCAGTGTGTGCACGCTTGGGCGGGCCTGAGCTGAAATTGGGTGGGCCTGGGCCCATCCAGGCCCACCCGTAGCTACGCCCCTGGCTGTAACCCTCTCTGTCTCTGATTCTGAGTCCTGCTTACTAGCATTTGTGTGCCTAAGCCTGGACTTATCCTGAATTATGTGCCTTGCATCAAAACAAGCCTGGACTTGTTTTGATGCAAGGCACATAATTCAGGATAAGACAATTTTTTATAATCTTTTTCTAATTTCTCATAATTGTCAACACTTTTACAATTAGCCCTTGTCAGTAAATCTTTAAGTAAACCTTTTACTTCTGTGTCATTAATTTTTTTAGCTTTTCTATATATTTCCTGCAACTCATTAAGAGACAAATCATTATACATTCTTTTTAACTCCAATCCAACCTGTATAAATATTGCATCATATTTTCTCTTGTCACACTGTAAGATTTACCCCCTGTATCTGGAAAAGCAGGTGATTGTTTTTCTCCGAGGTGTCCCTGAATCAGATGGAATACATCAGGATTTCTACCACTAATCCCCTTCTGCAGGACAGAAAAAGGTCTGCTATATCTTCCTCTGTGTTATCATCTGCTTGATAATCAGAAGGTGGGACACTGGGCTGAAGTACTGGATACAAAGAAGCACATCTTTTTTCAAAATAATCAGCTTTATTTTTTACCTCAGCTAATTTCTTTTCCATATTACATTTAACATCCTCAATCTGTTTCTCCTTCGTGTTTTTCAAACCTGACAGAGCATGTACTTTATCACGTTTCAAACATTCCTCATACCATTTAAAATACTGGTAGGCATATTTTCAAAGCACTTAGCCTTCCAAAGTTCCATAGGTTTCTAATTCCTAGAGTCTATAATCTGGCCCCCCAATCGTTTATTGATTGGAAATATATGTGAAGATTGGCTCTCAATTTTCTTAAGCCACAAAGTGACTTTTAAGCTTAGTGGGTCTAAACCAATCAATAAACGATTCACAAACATTTAAAAGCTTATTTTCCACATGTATTTTAAAACTTTGAAATACATACAATATCCATTTTACCCAGAAAAGGGCAATGTTGATCAATACAAATAGTTCACAGACAGCAGAACATAGCTGTCAACCAAACAAAAGGAGCAAGGAAGTAATTTTGTTGTAAAATGTGGATAACACCCGAATTTTAAAAGCAGAATACTTAGTATAAATGAATAGAAACACAAACCTCAAATTGACCCAAAGCCATTCACAAAAACACAACATATATTTCTGGAAAAAGGAAGTTAACCGACCAGTCCTAATAGCAGAAGTGTTCATTAATCATTAAGTCTCAGCTGGGACTCAGTACTACATTAAGCGTAATCCCAGGCAATAAAGAGAGTCTGTTTTTCTCTTACCTTTTATGTAGGCTGAATCTCAATGCAAAGCCAACTGGAACCCAAGGATCACGTTGGAGTCGCAGAATTGTTGATTCTGACTGAATAGATTTAACACTTCACAGCAGGATAATAGTTTAGAATTCCTTTATTCAGAATAACACGTATTGCTAGCAATGAAGAAGCTTCAAAGGAGAGACCACTGGCAAATTAAAGTCTTCAATGAACTTCTTGTCTTCCAGAGTGAACATACGGTTTATATGAGCAATCTTTGTACAAACAACTTACATCAGACGGTCTGCTAACAATCAGTCTTAATCAAAGGATTCAATAGGTCAGCAAGAATACATAGAAGTAAAATATAAATTGATAGGTGAGATACAGATAGTTTGTTTCAGGACTATGAAATATAATATTTTCTTAACTATAAACAAGTCAACTGGAACTTAGGAGTCAAAAAGAAACATTATTCATTAGGTATGCTTAATCTTTAGAGATATGTGTGGTGCCTGGGGTCTTTCAAACCCCCAAGAGCAATCAATCTACATAAATTGATTGCTTCCAGAGGTGAGGGAAAAGGCTGATGAGAGTAAGTCACTCAAATTTTCTACTAACAAATGAAGGTTATTTTTCCTTTAATTTTGAGGTTTAAAAATTAACTATTCATTCACCAAATCCACAGTTCTAAGCCATGGACTCACTGTACGCTCAAATTCAAATAACTCTACATCTATACTACTCTCTACAGTGGTGGATGGCATCCAACAATCTCAGCCAAGGCCTTCTGTTCCAACCCCCTTCAAATCACAAGGTCCTCACTATGGACACTTCCATGACGGGTTGGGGAGCACACATCAACAGTCTACACACACAAGGTTCTTGGTTCCCACAAGATAAAGCGCATCATATCAACCTCCCAGAAATGCAAGCAGTTTGGAACACTCTCAAAACCTTCCAGGACCGAATTCTCAATCAGGAACTGCTAATTGGCACAGACAACCAAGTAGCAATATATTACCTGAACAAACAGGGAAGAACCGATTGTTACCTCCTTTGTCGACAATCAATCCAAATTTGGACTTGGGCAGCTTCTCGAAACATCTTTCTTAGAGCTGTTTATCTAGCTGCCAAACTGAATACTGTAGCAGACAAACTGAGCAGAGTCAACCTCTTGAATGATCTCTCTGCAGCTTGTGACCGTGGACATAGGCCAAGGCCTAAGTCAGACTGAGCCTATGCTAGCGAAAGAGACTAAAGGCTATGAGGCCCTGCAAGCCCAGGGAGACTAGAGAGCACAACAAGGAAGGAAAGGTAGAACACTCATATGGGACGCAAGGCCGAACTGGAACCCACACGTAACAGAGTCCAAGCACACAGGCCACAAGGCCAAACTGGAACTCAAACAGCTAGGAAGAAAGAAACAGAACAGGATCCCCTAAGAATATACTAGGCTGAGGGTGAACCCGCAGCAGCCAGGCCTCACACGCTGTGCTGAGCACACACAACAAAAGGTCAATAAAGGGCCAGTACACGCAGACTCAAATAGTAGAAACAGCAAATGAAGGGTTAAAGGCAAACCCACACAGAGAGACTGCACACACTTTGCTTGAAGGCACAGACAAATGGAAGATCCGTGAAGGTAAGCTCTGACAGACCTAACTACTACTACTCATCATTTCTATAGTGCTACTAGACGTACGCAGCGCTGTACACCTGACCATGAAGAGACAGTCCCTGCTCGACAGAGCTTACAACCTAAGCAGTAGATTCAGCAAGTAAATGATTAAAGGCAAACCCATACAGAGAGAAACAGCACATGCTGTGCTGAAAGCACAGAGAAACGGAAAATCAGTGAAGACAAGCTCACAGCTGAGGGGATTGATGCCAGAGCGTCCAATACAAGCAGGGGTGGGCTTAAATAGGGTCTGACATCATCTGCCTCAGATGCCAGCCCAATCCCTGACAAGGCCAATCAGGGCCAAGTCGCTGTCGCTACCATGCTTGTCCCAGTAAGGTAATTACAGGACCCCAACAATAGACCTCTTTGTTTCCCCTCAGAACAACAAACTTCCCCAATTCTGTTCCAGACTCTATGCTCCCAACCACACAGTTCCATTGGGGAATAGATCTTTTATACACCTTTCCCCCACTGCCTCTCATAGGGAAAACTCTTCTCAAAGTACGCTGAGACCAAGGGACCATGATTCTAATTTCTCCCTACTGGTCATGTCAAATCTGGTTTCCTGTTCTCCTAGAGTTGTCATCCAGGGAACCATTCAGGTTAGATCCTTTCCCAACCCTAATAACTCAGAACGAGGGATCCCTCTTTCATCCAGATCCTCACTCTCTGGCCCTCACGGCTTGGTACCTGACGAAATAGAGTTATGTTCATTGAATCTTCCTCACACAGTCTCTAAAATACTTCTTGCCTCTAGAAAACCTTCTGTTTAAAGTGAAAAACATTCTCTATCCTACTACATGCTCTCTACCTGCTCTATGGAGTACTTCCTCCACCTTTTGGATTTGGGACTCAAAACTAGCTCAGTCAAAGTACATTTGAGTGCCATAAGTACATAAGTAGTGCCATACTGGGAAAGACCAAAGGTCCATCTAGCCCAGCATCCTGTCACCGACAGTGGCCAATCCAGGTCAAGGGCACCTGGCACGCTCCCCAAACGTAAAAACATTCCAGACAAGTTATACCTAAAAATGCGGAATTTTTCCAAGTCCATTTAATAGCGGTCTATGGACTTGTCCTTTAGGAATCTATCTAACCCCTTTTTAAACTCCGTCAAGCTAACCGCCCTTACCACGTTCTCCGGCAACGAATTCCAGAGTCTAATTACACGTTGGGTGAAGAAAAATTTTCTCCGATTCGTTTTAAATTTACCACACTGTAGCTTCAACTCATGCCCTCTAGTCCTAGTATTTTTGGATAGCGTGAACAGTCGCTTCACATCCACCCGATCCATTCCACTCATTATTTTATACACTTCTATCATATCTCCCCTCAGCCGTCTCTTCTCCAAGCTGAAAAGCCCTAGCCTTCTCAGCCTCTCTTCGTAGGAAAGTCGTCCCATCCCCACTATCATTTTCGTCGCCCTTCGCTGTACCTTTTCCAATTCTACTATATCTTTTTTGAGATACGGAGACCAGTACTGAACACAATACTCCAGGTGCGGTCGCACCATGGAGCGATACAACGGCATTATAACATCCGCACACCTGGACTCCATACCCTTCCTAATAACACCCAACATCAGTGTTTTTCATACTAAAATGAATAATAAACCAGTTTCAGTTCATCCCTTGATAGCTAGATTCATGAAGGGTTTATTTCATACCAAACCTCCTATCAAACCACCTCGGTGACGTGGGACCTCAATGTCATCCTCACTGCTCTTTGAACCACTCCGTTCTTGTTCTCTCAAATTCCTCATGTATAAAGTAGTGTTCTTAATAGCTCGCTCTTCTGCCAGAAGAGTCAATGAGCTTCAAGCCCTTGTGGCAGACCCTCCTTACACCAGGGTCTACCAGAACAGCGTTGAACTCCAAACCCACCCTAAATTCCTCCCAAAGGTGGTTTCGGAGTTCCATGTCCACCATTCCATTGTACTACCTGTCTTCTTTCCTAAACCTTGTTCTCATCCTGGAAAAGCAGCACTGCATACTTTAGACTGCAAGCATGCTCTAGCATATTATCTAGAACGAACAAAACCTCATCAGAAATCCTCCAAGCTTTTTGTATCATTTGATCCTAACAGATTGGGAATTCCCAGCACCAAGCATGCAATCTCTGCTTGGTTGGTTGACTGTATCTCCTGTACATATACTCAGGCTGGGCTGACCCTCAATGGCCGAGTCACCCCTCATAATGTAGAGTCATGGCGGCCTCAGTAGCCCATTTCCGCTCTGCCTCTATTTAAGATATTTGCAATGCAGCTATGTGGTCTTCTATCCACACCTTTACTGCTCACTACTGTCTGGAGCAGTATTCCAGGTAAGTTAGCCAGTTTGGACAAGCAGTCCCGCAGAATCTTTTTACTGTTTAAAATCTACCTCCGCCCCCCAGCCCATTATTTCCACCAGGCTCACTATCTACTTAGTTACAAAAAATTCATCTTTCCTGTGAGCTTGGTAACTATTGAGTTCCATATGTGAGAATATTATGCCTGCTTGTCCTTGGAGAAAGCTGAGTTACAAGCCTGCAGCAGGTGTTCTCCAAGGACAGCAGGCATAAATTCTCACATCCCTCCCGCCTCCCCTTGGAGTTGTCTTCTTAGTTTTATTTCAAAATATTTTTTATTCATGAATAATAAAGAATTATTACAAAGTGCAAAGAGTCCATTAGTTTTTCTCCATTATAAACATACATTGGTAAAAGACAATACATAATGTAGAAGATCCCACCGATCCCTTTGTGTAAAACAACAACTGTAACAGATAAAGTATTGTCATAATCCCATTTTGTCTTCTTAGTTTTAACACTATACTGCTGATCCCGCACTTGTGCGTCGGGTGGGAAGGCACTCGCACATGCTCAGTGGGGGTACTTCCTCAAAGATTTAAAGTGACAGTGCACTTGGCAGTATCCGTACCGGGCTTCATGGATCATATCACCCATATGTGAGAATATATGCATGCTGTCTTCGGGAAAACACCTGCTACAGGTAAGTAACTTAGCTGTCTAAATTTATAAATGTAACTTTTAAGCTCCTAAATTACAATGAATTTTCAGCTTCAAACTTAAGCTCTTATGTTTGGCTAAAAATAGACACTAATTTAGAAATCTAACTTAGTAACATAAATTTAGTAGCTCAGCTTTTTTTTTTTTTTAATTTATTTTTGTTACATTTGTACCCCGCACTTTTTCCCACTCATGGCAGGCTCAATGCGGCAGGCATTTTGAATATCAGACCTATAGATTACATTCTTAGGTCATAACATCTCTTCTCCAGCCTATTGAAACTGGAAGTGCACAAAAATGTGGTGAGTTAGTCACATTGATGTCAAATTGGTTCATGCTTGGACCCAATCTTCCAGTAGGCAGTTTAGGCAGTTGTCTAGGGGTTCCAAGCTAAAAAGGGGTTTCTTCTCCTCCTTCCTAGTAGCACTTTCTAAGTGACATTGTCTTGTTGACGTTGCCTTCTTAAAGGTGCAGGGGCTTAAAGTCTGAAGGCATTAAGATTGTAAAATATAACTACTACTGGCTTGCTCCTAGGTTGTCAAGGGGGTGAGTGTGACATAATACCTTCTCATTGGACCTACATTCCAAAATGTTAGGGGTTGAATTGGATAACTTGCTTACAATGCAGCTTCAGGTAAATATCATGGTGAAGTCTGCTTACTATAGTCCAGTGGCGTAGCCAGACTGCCAATTTTGGATGGGCCTGAACCCAAAGTGGGTGGGCACAAAATTTTCTCTCTACCCCCCTCCCCCAGCAAAATTTAGTCACGCTAATCAGATGCATTTGTCACACAGGGTAAAGTGCTGCTTTTCAGTGCATCAGATTTCAGAAAATTTATTTAATAGCCTAACACCCTTTTCAATGAGCTTTCAGAGGCCAAAACCTCCTGCCTCAGGTCAGTATAATGCTGTTACGGTATCCTCGCCTGACCTAAGGAAGGAAGTATTGGTCTCTGAAACTTCATTAACACAGGTACCATATTACTTTATCCTAAATTAAAAATAAAATTATTTTCTTTACCTTTCTTGTATGGCCATTTACTTTTTCTCATTGTGTCGCTCCCAGTCTCTAGATTCTGCTTTCCTTCGTTTTCGCTTAACTTCTGCCACGGTTTCCTGGCCATTTCTCATTTTTCTCTCCTTTTTCTTTGCTTTCTTCAATATTTTTCTGCCTCTCTCTCTCTGTCCTGATTTAATTCATTCTTACTATCCATTCTTTAATTTCCTTCATCTACTTATGGCTTTTCATCTTTTTCTCACCCTTGTTCTCCCCATGCCCCTTATTCTCCAGTCTTTCACTACTCTCCTTTTCCATCCAGCAGCTCTCTTCTTTCTCTCCCCATCCTTCCAGTCTCCCCTCTCTCTCCCCATTCTTCCAGTAGTCTCCCCTCTTTCTTTCTGCATCCTTCCGTCCAGTGTCACCTCTTTCTCCCTACCCTTCCATCCAGCGTCTTCGCTCTTTCTCTCCCCATCCTTCCATCCATCTATCCTCTCTCCTGATCCTTCCATCTAATGTCTCTCTCCCTCTTTCTAACCAGTGTCTCTGTATCACTCTACCCTTTTCTGTTCAGTGTCCCTTCTCTCTCCACATCCTTCCAGTCTCTCACCTTTCTCTGCATCCTTCCAGTCTCTCCCCTTTCTCTCCCCATCCTTCCATCCAGAGTCTCTCTCCCCATCCATCCGTTTTCCCTCTTTCTCTCCCCATCCTTCCATCTGTTTTCTATCTTTTCTCCCCATCCTTCCATGTTTTCCCTCTTTCTCCCCATCCTTCCATGTTTTCCCTCATTCTCTGCCATCCTTCCATCTGTTTTCCCTCTTTTCTCCCCATCCTTCCAAGTTTTCCCTCTTTCTCCCCATCCTTCCATGTTTTCCCTCATTCTCTGCCATCCTTCCATCTGTTTTCCCTCTTTTCTCCCCATCCTTCCATGTTTTCCCTCATTCTCCCCATCCTTCCATGTTTCCCTCTTTCTCCCCATCCTTCCATGTTTCCCTCTTTCTCCCCATCCTTCCATGTTTTCCCTCATTCTCTGCCATCCTTCCATCTGTTTTCCCTCTTTTCTCCCCATCCTTCCATGTTTTCCCTCATTCTCTGCCATCCTTCCATCTGTTTTCCCTCTTTTCTCCCCATCCTTCCAAGTTTTCCCTCTTTCTCCCCATCCTTCCATGTTTTCCCTCATTCTCCCCATCCTTCCATGTTTCCCTCTTTCTCCCCATCCTTCCATGTTTTCCCTCATTCTCTGCCATCCTTCCATCTGTTTTCCCTCTTTTCTCCCCATCCTTCCATGTTTTCCCTCTTTCTCCCCATCCTTCCATCTGTTTTCCCTCTTTTTCTCCCCATCCTTCCATGTTTTCCCTCTTTTCTTCGACGAGGCCCGCCCTGCATGCCAGCGCCAGCCCCCATTGCCGGCCACTGCTGCTTTTCCTGTTGAGCAGCAGGGCCGGCGCTACAAAAAAGAAGAAGCGCTAACGGCGCTAAGGACGAGAAATGTTTAAAAAAAAAAAAGCGCGGCACCGGCAGGCACTGTCTTGGCAGCCTTAAGGCATTGGCTGCTGAGGCATTGGCTGCTGGCTCGCAGGCTCCTCCCGCAGACGGGATATAACATAACATAACATCTCTTGAGGGAGACCGCTGCATGTTTCTCCTCTTTTCTCCTCCATGATGCTCTTTTATTGGAGGAAACCCCCTGCTGCATCTTCAGGTGAATCCAACCCTCTCTAGAGGCAGCTGCATTGTACCCTCAGCCACAGGAGAACTCAAATCATCTAAAAGGCTAGTAACGATCATGTTATAGAAAGCCTGGTTATACCCTTGGTCTAATGGTTGAAATGTGGATCTGTGCGCAGGAGGTGTTTGCATGAGTGATTGGAGTGTTTATTCCAGGTGACAGTGAAGTAGACGAAGAGACTACAGTGGATGAAATCTCTTCCCCAGCTTCAGAGGAAGATGGGACACTTATGAAAGTGAAGAAAGAGCCTGAAATTGCATCAGCAGGTCGATGTGAGGAGCAGGAGGCAAGTCTACCTTTTTTGTCATTATCTCTTTATTAAACTTTAATTTAATTCAGGCATCTGTGGTACATCTGTGGCAAACAAACCATAACAACAAGCAACACAGCTAAATTGTAATCCACAAGATTTCTTTTATGTTTTACCACTATAACCCATACTACTTATACTACAAACACAGTTCCTCATATCAGATGTAGACCCTGGAACAGTATCTCTCATATCACAAAACTGAAAATTAAGAATCGGAGAAAAATGAAATCATATCTAAAAAAACAAAAAAAAAATGCGAGAGAATTTTGAATTTCTTTTGAAACAGCATTTGCAATTTTTCTTCTCTTTAGTTTATTACTGGGGAGGAATTTCCGGAAGTTAGTACAATGTCATTAAATATATAGTTCACTATCAGTTGTTCCCTTTGTTTAATCATAGACCTCCAGGCTACTTAAGTGTCAAATAAGCAAAAAATGTTGAAATATGAAAGTCAATGTCCAGAATATTTCTCCGTAATTAAACTTGGACAAGTGTTTTGACACATTTCAAGCACTTCATCTAGGCATCCCCTCATATCTTGCTACTGTTGTAATCCGTTGGGTTGGTCGTGAGCCCTTGGGCCCTGGCCGAGGCCAGCAGGGCGCCGACCCAGGCCAAGGGGAGACCGACCCACCACCGCACACCCCAGCTACACAATACCCCCTAAGCTACCCCTCCCCCCAGTCCCTCAGGAAGAAGGGAAATAGGCATACAGGCGGGCCTCGCGGCCGAACCGGAACCCACGCAGACAGAGCCACTCGTGCGAGCCTCACGGCTGAACTGGAACCCAATCACACACAGGGAGGGGTGAAAGAACCCAGAGGGCCCCAAGATGCCAGACACGCGCTGAACACCAGCAATAGGGCAGAGGGGGAAACAAAGGACCAGAGCGGGCCACGCCCACGCAGGGGACTAGCGCAGGACAGGGGAACTAACACAGCAACCCCCTCCCCACCAGGGTAGGAGCCCCAGGCAGAAGCCAGAGGAACCAAACACAAAGGAAGGCAGAAAGCCTTTGCCTCAAACCCACTGTAGACAGAGGCACACAGAACATAAAGGGTTAAGCTTGTAGAGCCAGCAGAGAGAGAGTGCCATAAATCAACAAACAATCAGAGAGAATGCTTCCCCTCCCGAGAGGGAGTGGGGCCCATCCAAACAAACACACTGGCAGAGGCAGGAATACAATACACACAGTACACAAAGGGTTAAACTCACTGAGCCAGCAGGCCAGGACACTGGGAAGAGAAATCCTTAAAACAAACAAACAAAGGAGAAGGCTCTCACTCAGCCCAGAGCCCCAGAGGCTGAGCAATGCCCAGCCCCCACTAAACAAACGAGCAGCTGACCCTGATTACAGAGCTACGCGCGCACACACACACACACACAGCAGCAGCTAACCCAGAGGGAAGGAAAAGAATACTCTAAATCAACACAGATCCCTGTCAGAACCTAGAGCACGTTCTGAGAGAAACCTATCAGGCTTTCCTGTTACCACCAGATAAGTAACGCAAAAGCAGAGAAACTCTTCAGCTGCAGGCTAAAGTACTATCCCCTGACGTCAGCACAACCCCTGGCAGCCAATCAGAAGAGACGTCCCCCCTCCCCCTCAGCCAAACCGGCAGAATCATAACATCACCCCCCCTTCAAGGGCCCCCCCTACCCCGTCCACGAGGTTTAGGTTTGTGAGGGAAAAGGCGATGGAACCGTCTGACTAGGATTGGCGCGTGGACATGAGTAGCGTCCTCCCAGGAATTGTCTGCCGGTCCATATCCCATCCACGCAATGAGATACTGGAGATGTCCCCGGAAGCGTCTTGCATCCAAGACATCCCGGACTTCGTATTCCCCCTGGGAGGCTGAGATGGCTGGACTAGCAGGCAACGCGGGCAAAGCCCCTTTTCTCAGAATCACAGGCTTCAGCAAGGACACATGAAAGGTGTTATGTACCCGTAATGTAGGTGGTAACTTTAGCTGATAACAGACCCGATTCACTTGCCTCACAATGGGATACGGGCCCACAAATCGAGGTGCAAAGCGGGAGGAGGGAATCTTCAGACGAAGATTACGCGTGGACAACCACACCAAGTCGCCAGGCTGGAAGTGCGGTTCCACTCTGCGAGACCGATCCGCTTGGCGTTTCATACGAGTGGAGGTCACTCGCAGCGCTTTCTGAACTGATGACCAAATTGCTTGGAGCGAGGTCACCGCATCAACCGCTGCCGGGACATCCAAGTTGGTTTTCAAGGGGGCTGGTATCCGCGGGTGTCGTCCATATACGATGTAAAAGGGCGACGCGCCCGTGGCCGAGCTCACTCGGTTGTTATGAGCGAATTCTGCCCAAGGCAGCAGCTGACTCCAGTTGTTGTGGTGCTCATTGACATACATCCGTAGGAACTGCTTCAAGCATTGGTTCACTCGTTCTGTTTGGCCATTGGATTGTGGGTGATATCCCGACGAAAAGTTCAGCTTTACTTCAAGGGCCCGATTCAGGGCTCTCCAGAACTTTGAGACAAACTGTACTCCTCGATCAGAGGTAATAGATTCTGGCAGACCATGGAGACGAAAAATAGAGCTGATGAAATACTGTGCCAGCTTCACCGCCGAAGGAAGGGTAGGCATGGGTATGAAGTGGGCCATTTTAGAAAACCGGTCCACCACTACCAAGACAACTGTGTGCCCTTCAGAGTTAGGCAGATCCGTAACAAAGTCCATGGCAATGTGGGTCCACGGTCTCTCAGGTACCGGTAAAGGCATCAGCAACCCCTGGGGTCTCCGACGGTCAGCCTTATGCTGGGCGCACTCAGGACACGCAGCCACAAACTCCTGCACATCCCAATCAAGTGAAGGCCACCAATACTGCTGGAAGATGAACCGCTTGGTTCCCAGGATCCCGGGATGTCCTGCCATTCGAGAGGCATGCCCCCATTGGAGTGTCTTTTCTCTCAGCCGGGGTGGCACAAAGGTCATACCTGCAGGTACTGCTAGCGTCATCGCGGGCACAATGACATCAGGTTTAATTACATACTGCAGGGGTTCTTCCTCCAGGTCAGCCTCCATGGACCTGGAGAGGGCATCTGCCTTGATGTTCTTCTCCGCTGGACGATAGGTCAGAATGAAATCAAAGCGGGGGAAGAATAGTGCCCACCGGGCCTGGCGAGGATTCAGCCTTCTCGCTTCTCGTAAATAAGTCAGGTTTTTATGGTCCGTGAACACCGTGAAGGGCTCCTGCGCCCCTTCCAGCAGATGACGCCATTCTTCCAGGGCCAATTTAATGGCTAATAGCTCCTGATCCCCGATGGCATAATTCTTCTCGGCAGGGGTATACTTTCTAGAGAAGAATGCACATGGGAGAAGTTTCCCACTGGGGTGGGCCTGGGACAGCACTGCTCCTACGCCAACCGATGATGCATCCACTTCCACGAAAAATTTATTTGTCGGGTTGGGATGGCGCAACACTGGAGCTCCAACAAATGCCTGTTTCAGATTCTCAAAGGCCTGACACGCCTCAGGCGACCAGTTGCGAGCGTCAGCGTTCTTCTTAGTCAAGGCAGTAAGAGGGGCAGTCAGGGACGAGTAATTCCAAATAAACTGCCTATAGTAGTTGGCAAAACCTAAGAAGCGCTGTAGAGCCTTACGCCCCGTAGGTTGCTGCCAGTGCAGGATGGCTGTCAGCTTACTGGGGTCCATACGCAGCCCGTGGTTAGAAATGATGTACCCCAGGAAGAGCAGTTCGGAGCGATGGAATTCACATTTTTCCAATTTCACATAGAGGTGGTTCTCCCTCAACCGCTGCAATACGGTCTTCAGGTGCTCCTGGTGCTCTTCCTCAGCCCTTGAAAAAATCAAAATATCGTCCAAGTAGACCATCACAAACTTATACAGGAGATCCCTGAAGATGTCATTCATGAAGGCTTGGAAGACGGCTGGAGCATTAGCAAGTCCAAAGGGCATTACCAGATATTCGTAATGCCCGTCGCGGGTGTTAAACGCCGTCTTCCACTCATCCCCCTCCTTGATCCGCACAAGGTTGTAGGCCCCCCTGAGATCGAGCTTGGAGAAGATCTGGGCTCCCTGGAGGCGGTCAAACATCTCAGAAATCAAGGGAAGGGGGTATTTGTCCTTCCGCGTGATGGCATTGAGTCCCCTGTAGTCAATACAGGGGCGCAACCCCCCATCCTTCTTCTCCACAAAGAAGAATCCAGCCCCCGCGGGTGATTTAGAGGGCCGGATGAAGCCTCGAGCTAGGTTCTCTCGAATATACTGGGACATGGCTTCCGTCTCTGGCCGGGATAGGGGGTATACGCGGCCACGGGGAGGTTCAGTGCCAGGTAGTAGCTCTATGGCACAGTCATAGGAGCGATGAGGAGGCAGAATCTCTGCTTGCTGTTTGGAAAAAACATCTCCAAAGGATCTGTAGGGCCCCGGTAACACAACATTGGCTCGATCCAAAGGAAGCGTCACTGGGGCTGGCGAGACCTTATCCAAACAGACCTTCTGGCAGCCCGGGCCCCACGCCGTCAATTCACCCCGGGCCCAATCAATGCAAGGGTTATGCAGGCGAAGCCAGGGTAATCCCAGGATTATGGCCTCAGTGGCCGACGGAAGGACGTAGAAGGAGATAACTTCTTTGTGTAAGACTCCTACCCGTATGGTCATAGGCACGGTTCTGGAGCGGAGAACTCCCCGAACCAGTCCCCAAGCCGCTGAGACGGTGATGGGCTGAGGTAACTCCATCGTAGGAATTTGATGAACCCGCACCAGGTCCGCGCTGATAAAGTTGCCTCCCGCCCCCGAGTCAACTAGCGCCTCAAAACAAGGGGTATCCTTAATCGCCAGTAGAACTGGCACCAAAACCTGCATCCAAGGGGAGAAGGACTTTGGCCCTGACCCGGTCTCCCTAGCCGGTATCAGGGCTGCTGGTTTCCCAACTTCTTTCTCTTCGGGCACTCACGGACAAAGTGCCCTTTCACTCCACAATGCAGGCACAGCCCCTTAGAGCGTCTCCGCTGTCTCTCCTGGGCCGCCCGGTCAACCTGCATAGGTTCAGACCCAGCGGGCACACCCAGCGACGGGGAAGCAGGGCTCTTGTGCGAGCTCCTCAAGTTAGCCCCTGCAACCTGCTGACCAGCGCGACGTTCACAGGCCCGCTCCCTGAACCGGATGTCCACCTGGGTACAGAGACGGATGAGGTCATTCAGATCTGAGGGCAGCTCCCGGCCTGTGAGTTCGTCCTTAATGTTGGCCGAGACACCATGCCAAAATACCGCAGTCAGGCTTGGGTTATCCCAACCTAGCTCTGCGGCCAAAGTCCGAAACTGGATGGCGTACTCACCCAGAGAGAGTCGCCCCTGATGTAGGTTCAACAGCTGAGTCGCCGCCGAGGAGGGCTTCCCGGGTTCCTCAAAGATGAGCCGAAATTGTTTCAAAAACTCTGCCAAATTATCCAGGAGGGGATCCTTCTTCTCCCATAAGGGCGAGGCCCAGGCCAGAGCGGGGCCTGCCAGTAGAGAGATAATATAAGCCACCTTCGCCCGATCCGAAGGAAAATCCTGGGCCTGCAACTCGAAGACAATTTGGCATTGATTGAGGAACCCCCGGCAGGTCTTACTGTCGCCCTCGTACCTCGGGGGCGTAGCCACCCGAATCCCTCGGCCACATGCGTGGGAACTAGGCGGAGTAGCTGCTGGCGGGACCTCCGCAGCCCCCGTGACAGTCAGCGAGTCTACCCGTTGAGACAGTGCGTTCACGACTCCCGATACCTGTTGTAGCTGAGCATGCAATTGCTGGAGCAGCTGCATGGGGGATGGATCGGTCGAGCTCATGGCTTTTGCGTTCTGTAATCCGTTGGGTTGGTCGTGAGCCCTTGGGCCCTGGCCGAGGCCAGCAGGGCGCCAACCCAGGCCAAGGGGAGACCAACCCACCACCGCACACCCCAGCTACACAATACCCCCTAAGCTACCCCTCCCCCCAGTCCCTCAGGAAGAAGGGAAATAGGCATACAGGCGGGCCTCGCGGCCGAACCGGAACCCACGCAGACAGAGCCACTCGTGCGAGCCTCACGGCTGAACTGGAACCCAATCACACACAGGGAGGGGTGAAAGAACCCAGAGGGCCCCAAGATGCCAGACACGCGCTGAACACCAGCAATAGGGCAGAGGGGGAAACAAAGGACCAGAGCGGGCCACGCCCACGCAGGGGACTAGCGCAGGACAGGGGAACTAACACAGCAACCCCCTCCCCACCAGGGTAGGAGCCCCAGGCAGAAGCCAGAGGAACCAAACACAAAGGAAGGCAGAAAGCCTTTGCCTCAAACCCACTGTAGACAGAGGCACACAGAACATAAAGGGTTAAGCTTGTAGAGCCAGCAGAGAGAGAGTGCCATAAATCAACAAACAATCAGAGAGAATGCTTCCCCTCCCGAGAGGGAGTGGGGCCCATCCAAACAAACACACTGGCAGAGGCAGGAATACAATACACACAGTACACAAAGGGTTAAACTCACTGAGCCAGCAGGCCAGGACACTGGGAAGAGAAATCCTTAAAACAAACAAACAAAGGAGAAGGCTCTCACTCAGCCCAGAGCCCCTGAGGCTGAGCAATGCCCAGCCCCCACTAAACAAACGAGCAGCTGACCCTGATTACAGAGCTACCACACACACACACACACAGCAGCAGCTAACCCAGAGGGAAGGAAAAGAATACTCTAAATCAACACAGATCCCTGTCAGAACCTAGAGCATGTTCTGAGAGAAACCTATCAGGCTTTCCTGTTACCACCAGATAAGTAACGCAAAAGCAGAGAAACTCTTCAGCTGCAGGCTAAAGTACTATCCCCTGACGTCAGCACAACCCCTGGCAGCCAATCAGAAGAGACGTCCCCCCTCCCCCTCAGCCAAACCGGCAGAATCATAACAACTGTAGTCAACCCTTAAACTCCTTCTCGCTCCCTTCATTCCCTTGATGCACACTGACTTACCCTTCCTGCCCCTAAATTGGACCACTAAGAATCAACCCGTAAGTCTGCTTTCTTTTTTCTAGCCCCTAAGCTTTGGAACGATCATCCTCCCTCTTTGAGGTCTGAACTTTCATTCCCCCGCTTCAAATCCCTGCTAAAAGCTCCCTCGGCATCCCTCTGTGAGAACTGTGCTTACTGTTGCTAGAGTCTTACTAATCTTAGTATGTTTCAGTGTAGTTTGTGTTGTTCTTAGTATGATTGTTGTCTTGATACGAGTGATTCTTTACTATCGAATTTGGAGTTCTTCTCTATTTTGTGTTCTTTTATGTTATTGATTTTACCTGTAAACTACCTTGTCCTATCGTTTTAGTGAAGGTGGTATATCAAGTTTTAATAAACATAAACAAGTAGAAAGAATGAGTGAAAATCCACCAGTATAAATAAGGAAGGAAGCAACAGAATATGTGAAAGAAGAGAAAAAGTGCTTAATGTGTTTTCTCATGCTCTCTTTGTCTAACTAGCCGTTGAGCCCGTAAAAACGGGCTCGTATAGGAAAGGGGGGGTTGAAAGCCCCTTCCCGTCGCCGCTGCAAGGCCCCCCCCCCCCGCCGCCGAACTTGCCCCCCCCCCCGAGTCGCCGCCACCCCTCCATCTGGCCCGGGCCCTCACTCCGCTGCCGAACTTGCCCCCCCCCCCGAGTCGCCGCCACCCCTCCATCTGGCCCGGGCCCTCACTCCGCTATTGAAACAGCGAGGGAACGCAGCACACAGCTCTGCTGAGCTGCCGTCCTTCCTTCTTCTTCTCTGCCTGTGTCCCGGCTTCATGTGATGTAACGTCGTCGAGGGCGGGACACAGGCAGAGAAGAAGAAGGAAGGACGGCAGCTCAGCAGAGCTGTGTGCTGCGTTCCCTCGCTGTTTCAATAGCGGAGCGAGGGCCCGGCCGGGTGGGGGGAGCGTTAACGACGGCGGTTTCGTCCCTCACAAATGCGCAGTAGAGACCCTCTCTGTTCCGCCCTCATCATAACGTATTGACACGGGGCGGGGCAGAGAGGGTCTCTACTGCGCATTTGCGAGTGAGTACGCCACTCGCCATTTATATGTTTGATATTACATTTGTTTAAAGATCAGAAACCATTCCGTGTGACATATATGCAATAAGGCAAATCGGGAGGGGGGATAAACCTTATCACCATCATTGTATTTCCCATTGTATTTGGAGCCACAGGCTTTATTAAAAAGAATTTTCAAGGGCATCTAGATTCTATTCTATCCTATTCTCTAGGATTTATAAACTGATGAATCCCATAAAGTTCAAAGCAGTGTACAGTCATAACATATATCTAAACATAATCATGCAAACTACAAAATAATAACAAATGACACAAAAACTAATCAACACTTAAAAGCCTACTTACAAACAAGATATTTCTGAAATAAGTAAGTTTTCAACATTTCCAAAAGAAAAAGAAAAATGCTGCTGTTTTAACAAATACAGGAATATTATTCTATATGGAGACCATCCAATATGACAAAGAGCTGTTATAAATCTTCTTAAAATGTACACCTTTGCAACTTGGGAAACCTAATAAATGAAAATCATTCATTCAAGAACTTTTCTGAGGGGCATAATCGAACTCGAACGCCCATCTCCATGGGCGTCTATGTCCGAGAATGGGTACGTGAAGGGGCGGGACAGACCGTATTTTCGAAAAAAAATGGGCGCCCATCTTTTTTTTTTTCGATAATACGGTTTGTACCGGGCAAATGCATTGGATTTCTGCGGATTTGAGCTGGGCAGTTTCGTTTTTCAGCGATAATGGAAACCGAAGGCGCCCATCTCAAAAACGAACAAATCCAAGGCATTTGGTCATGGGAGGAGTCAGCATTCGTAATGCACTGTCCATCTGACAATCCAGGACACCAGCCGGGCACCCTAGGGGGCACTGCAGTGGACTTCACAAATTGCTCCCAGGTGCATAGCTCCCTTACCTTCGTTGCTGAGCCCCCCCAAAACCCACTCCCCACAACTATACACCACTACCATAGCCCTAAGGAGTGAAGGGGGGCACCTACATGTGGGTACAGTGGGTTTTGGGTGGGTTTTGGAGGGCTCACATTTACCAGCACAAGTGTAACAGGTGGGGGGATGGGCCTGGGTCCGCCAGACTAAAGTGCACTGCACCCACTAAAACTGCTCCAGGGACCTGCATACTGCTGCCATGGAGCTGGGTATGCCATTTGAGGCTGGCAAAAAAAAAAAAATTATTTTTTTTTTTTTTTAGGGTGGGAAGGGGGTTGGTGACCACTGGGGGAGTAAGGGGAGGTCATCCCCGATAGCCTCCGGTGGTCATCTGGTCAGTTCGGGCACCTTTTGGAGGCTTGATCGTGAAAAATAATGGACCAAGTAAAGTCGACCAAATGCTCGTCAGGGATGCCCTTCTTTTTTCCATTATCGGCCAAGGACGCCCATCTCTTAATCACGCCCCAGTCCCGCCTTTGCTATGGTGCCAACATGCCCCCATGAACTTTGCTCGTCCCCACGACGGGAAGCAGTTGAGGATGCCCAAAATCGGCTTTCGATTATGCCGATTTAGGCGACTCTGAGAGAAGGAGGCACATCTCCCGATTTGTGTTGGAAGATGGGCATCCTTCTCTTTCGAAAATGCCCCTGAAAGCATACCATCTTGAATATCACTCTTGCCTTAAAGATTGGGGTTTAGAGGAGGAATTGTAGGTTAGTGATAGGCAAAATAAAAATATAAAAAAGCAAATTTTATCAACTAATCTCCATAGTCTTTTCCCCTTACTTTTAAAACTTGAACTTTGTACCACAGCATTAACAGAGGTAGCCTCTAGCAGGACTTCAGGTTCTAGTTTAGTATTAAGGGGAAATAAAAAGAGAGAGAGAGAGGGAAAAGCAAGCAGGATCTAGTTTAGTATTAAGGGGGGAATAAAAAATAAAGAGAGAGAGAGAGAGAAAAGCAAGCATTATTAACTAGTTGCCATAGAGGGGCATAATTGAAAGTTTGTTGAGGACGTCCTCGCAAAACGTCCCGATGGAGGGGCGGGGAAACCCATATTATCGAAACATTATGGACGTCCATCTTTTGTTTCGATAATATGGTCAGGGACGCCCAAATCTTGAAATTTAGGTCATCCTTGGAGATGGTCGTCCCTAGACATGGTTGTTTCTGATTTTCGGCGATAATGGAAACCAAGGACTCCCATCTAAGAAACGACCAAAATGCAAGCCCTTTGGTCGTGGAAGGAGCATTTCTAGTGCACTGGTCCCCCTGATACGCTAGGACACCAACCGGGCACCCTAGGGGGCAATGCAGTAGATTTCATAAAATGCTGCCAGGAACATAGCTCCCTTACCTTGTCTGCTTAGTCCCCCCAACCCCCCCCCCTAAAACCCACTACCCACAACTGTACACCACTACCATAGACCTTATGGGTGAAGGGGGGCACCTAGATGTGGGTACAGTGGTTTCTGCTGGGTTTTGGAGGGCTCGCTGTTTCCTCCACAAACGTAACAGGTAGGGAGGGGGATGGGCCTGGGTCCACCTGATGAAGTGCACTGCACCCACTAAAACTGCTCCAGGGACCTGCATATTGCTGTGATGGGCCTGAGTATTACGTCTGAGGCTGGCAAAAAACATTTTTAAAGATGTCTTTTGAGGGTGGGAGGGGGTTAGTGACTACTGGGGAGTAAGAGGAGGTCATCCCCGGTTCTCTCCGGTGGTCATCTGGTCATTTCGGCCACTTTTTTGTGCCTTGGTTGCAAGAAAAAATGGACCAAGTAAAGTTGACCAAGTGCTCGTCAGGGACGCCCTTCTTTTTTCCATTATCGGCCGAGGATGCCCATGTGTTAAGCACGCCCCAGTCCCGCCTTCGCTATGCTTCCGACACGCCCCCGGGAACTTTGGTCATCCCCGCGACGGAAAGCAGTTGGGGACGCCCAAAATCGGCTTTCGATTATGCCGATTTGGGCGACCCTGGAAGAAGGACACCCATCTCCCGATTTGTATCGAAAGATTGGTGCCCTTCTCTTTCGAAAATAAGCCTGATAGTGTAAAGAATATACCAACATGAAACAGTAGGTAAAGAAATTATAAAAGCAAAAAAAATGTGTCGCAAAAATCGCAGTGCTCAGTGAACACTAGCGAAATCTACATTGGAGACTAGCAACAAAGAAAACATAAGATAGTGGTGGAGCTATAGAAAAAAAGGGGAAAATAGTGATTAAATGTGAGAAAATAGATAGTGAGCAAGTTCTGTGTGATGATGTGAATAATATAAGATGTATATGAAGCGTAAATGGCAAACAGTGACAAACATGAATGTAGTGCTGTGACTCAATAGGTAGAAATATAAAGTGGTCATGTGATGAATCAAAAAGAGCCAGAAAATAGTGGAAATATCACAGATACTGTGAGGAAGGCATACCTGGTAGAGAAATCACTCCAAATTTCAAAGTAAATCACAAAATGAAAGCATCGGACAGTACCGAGAGCTTAAAGGAGCAACGCACTGAGGTGATGAGTATTTAAATGCTTGTTTGGCGCCAAGATGCCATATGAAAATATACACATGCGTGAAAAAAGGCAAGTTTCTAAAATGGAGAGTACCATGCACAAGTTATGCCATGCAGCTGGAAAACAAAAGAACAGCATAGAATGTGCATAAGAACATAAGAAAAGCCATACTGGGTCAGACCAGTGGTCCATCTAGCCCAGTATCCTGTTTCCAACGGTGACCAAGCAGAAACACAAATAGTTGCAATATTCCATGCTACCAGTCCCAGGGCAAGCAGTAGCTTACCATGTCTGTCTCAATAGCAAACTATGGACTTTTCCATTTATTTAAAAATGTATATTCCACCTACAACTAAGCAGATTATAGTATCACATACATAATCAAAGTAAAAACAAATAAAATTCAAATCAAAACAAATGCAAATGAAAATATAACATATTAGCCCCAATGTAACGCCGGTTTTTAAAAAAGGTTCCAGAGGAGATCTGGAAAATTATAGACCAGTGAACCTGACGTCAGTGCCGGGCAAATTGGTAGAGACTATTATAAAGAACAAAATTACAGAGTATATTCAAAAGCATGGATTAATAAGACAAAGCCAACGGATTTAGTGAAGGGAAATCTTGCCTCACTAATCTACTACATTTCTTTGAAGGGGTGAACAAACATGTGGATAAAGGTGAGCCAGTTGATATTGTGTATCTGGATTTTCAAAATGCATTTGACAAAGTACCTCATGAAAGACTCCAGAGGAAATTGGAGAGTCATGGGATAGGAAGTAGTGTTCTATTGTGGATTAAAAACTGGTTAAAAGATAGAAAGCAGGGTTAAATGGAGAAGGGTAGTTAGTGGGGTTCCCCAAAGGTCTGTGCTGGGACCGCTGCTTTTTAACATATTTATAAATGACCTAGAGATTGGAGTAACTAGTTAGGTAATTAAATTTGCTGATGACATAAAGTTATTCAAAGTCGTTAAGTCATGGGAGGATTATGAAAAATTACAAGAGGACCTTACGAGACTGGGAGACTGGGCATCTAAATGGCAGATGACGTTTAATGTGAACAAGTGCAAAGTGATGCACGTGGGAAAGAGGAACCCAAACTATAACTACATCATGCAAGGTTCAGCGTTGGGAGTCACGGACCGAGAAAGGGATCTAGGAGTCGTCGTAGATGATACGTGGAAAACTTCTGCTCAATGTGCTGCTGCGGCTAGGAAAGGGATTGAAAACAAAAATAAGGATATTATTCTGCCATTGTATTGCTCCATGGTGCGACCGCACCTCGAGTATTGTGTTCAATTCTGGTCGCCGCACCTCAAAAAAGACATAGCGGAATTGGAAAAGGTGCAGAGAAGGGCGACAAAGATGATACAGGGGATGGGATGACTTCCTTATCAGGATAGGCTGAAGAGGTTGGGGCTGTTCAGCCTGGAGAAAAGGCAGCTGAGGGGAGATATGATAGAGGTCTATAAGATAATGAGTGGAATGGAACCGGTCGATGTGGAGCGTCTGTTTACACTTTCCAAAAATACTAGGACAAGAGGGCATGCGATGAAGCTGCAGTGTGGTAAATTTAAAACTAATCGGAGGAAATTTTTCTTCACTCAACGAGTAGTTAAACTCTGGAATTTGCTGCCGGAAAAGGTGGTTAAGGCGGTTAACTTAGCGAACTTCAAAAGAGGGTTGGATGGCTTCCTGGAGGAAAAAGCCATAGAATGTTATTGAATGGACGAGGGAATAATACAGTATTTCTAGGATGGGCGGGACAAATTGCATGTTCTTTTGGCCGCTGTTGGTGACAGGGTGCTGGGCTCGATGGACCCTTGGTCTGTCTCAGCATGGCAATGATTATATACTTATGATATTTATTTTATTTAAAAACTAGTAAAAAAGGCCCGTTTCTCAAAAAAATGAAACGGGCGCTAGCAAGGCTATCTTGTAATGGTGATTATGTTTTTAAGGCTCTTGTCGAAGCGATTTCTCCTCTCTCCCCTGCCCTCCCCTCCATGTCCAGCGATTCTTCCCTCCCCTCCCATCCCCTCCGTATCCTGCGATTCTGACCTCCCCTCCATGTGCAGCGATTCTCGTGCCCTACCGTCCCCTCTGTGTCCCACGATTCTAGCCTCCCCTCCATTTCCTTGGAGACGGGAGAGGTTCTGAGGGACTGGAGAACGGCGGAGGTGGTCCCTCTTCACAAAAGTGGTGATAGGGAAGAAGCTGGAAACTACAGGCCGGGAAGCCTCACTTCGGTTATTGGAAAAGTAATGGAAGCGATGCTGAAGGAAAGGATAGTGAATTTCCTGGAAGCCAATAAGTTGCAAGATCCGAGACAACATGGTTTTACCAGAGGGAAATCGTGCCAAACGAATCTCATTTAATTCTTTGATTGGGTAACTGGAGAATTGAATCATCGACGTGCTATAGACGTAATCTACTTAGATTTTAGCAAAGCTTTTGACACGGTTCCCCACAGGAGGCTCTTAAATAAACTAGATGGGCTGAAGATAGGACCCGAAGTGGTGAACTGGATTAGGAACTGGTTGACGGACAGACGCCAGAGGGTGGTGGTAAATGGAGTTCGCTCGGAGGAGGGAAAGGTGAGTAGTGGAGTGCCTCAGGGATCGGTGCTGGGGCTGATTCTGTTCAATATATTTGTGAGTGACATTGCCGAAGGGTTAGAAGGTAAAGTTTGCCTATTTGCGGATGATACTAAGATTTGCAACAGAGTGGACACCCGGGAGGGAGTGGAAAGCATGAAAAGGGATCTGAGGAAGCTAGAAGAATGGTCTAAGGTTTGGCAATTAAAATTCAATGCGAAGAAATGCAAAGTGATGCATTTAGGGAGTAGAAACCCACGAGAGACTTATGTGTTAGGCGGGGAGAGTCTGATAGGTACTGAGGGGGAGAGGGATCTTGGGGTGATAGTATCCGAGGATCTGAAGGCGACGAAACAGTGTGACAAGGCGGTGGCCGTAGTGAGAAGGTTGCTAGGCTGTATAGAGAGAGGTGTGATCAGCAGAAGAAAGGAAGTGTTGATGCCTCTTTACAAGTCGTCGGTGAGGCCCCACCTGGAGTATTGTGTTCAGTTTTGGAGGCCGTACCTTGCGAAGGATGTTAAAAAAATGGAAGCGGTGCAAAGAAAAGCTACGAGAATGGTATGGGATTTGTGTTCCAAGACGTATGAGCAGAGACTTGCTGACCTGAACATGTATACCCTGGAGGAAAGGAGGAACAGGGGTGATATGATACAGACGTTCAAATACTTGAAAGGTATTAATCCGCAAAAAAATATTTTCCGGAGATGGGAAGGCGGTAGAACGAGAGGACATGAAATGAGATTGAAGGGGGGCAGACTCAAAAAAGATGTCAGGAGGTATTTTTTCACGGAGAGGGTGGTGGATGCTTGGAATGCCCTCCCGCGGGAGGTGGTGGAGATGAAAACGGTAACGGAATTCAAACATGCGTGGGATATGCATAAAGGAATCCTATGCAGTAGGAATGGATCCTCAGAAGCTTAGCCAAAATTGGGTGGTGGAGCAGGTGGGGGAAGAGAAGTTGGTGGTTGGGAGGTGAGGATAGCGGAGGGCAGACTTATACGGTCTGTGCCAGAGCCGGTGATGGGAGGCGGGACTGGTGGTTGGGAGGCAGGAAATACTGCTGGGCAGACTTGTACGGTCTGTGCCCTGAAAAAGGCAGGTACAAATCAAGGTAAGGTATACACATATGAGTTTATCTTGTTGGGCAGACTGGATGGACCATGCAGGTCTTTTTCTGCCGTCATCTACTATTTTACTATGTTACTATTTCAAGCGATCCTCCTCTGCCCTGCCCTCCCCTCGATGTCCCACAATTCTGGCCTCCCCTCCATGTCCAGCGATTCTCCTCTGCCGTGCCCTCCCCTTGGTGTCCCGCAATTCTGGCGTCCCCTCCATGTCCAGCGATTCTCCTCTGCCCTCCCCTCCATGTCCAGTGATTGTCCTCTACCCTGCTCTCCCCTCCGTATCCCAGGATTCTGGCCTCCCCTCCATGTCCAGTGATTGTCCTCTACCCTGCCCTCCCCTCCGTATCCCATGATTCTGGCCTCCCCTCCATGTCCAGCGATTCTCCTCTGCCCTGCCCTCCCCTCCGTATCCCAGGATTCTGGCCTCCCCTCCATGTCCAGTGATTGTCCTCTACCCTGCCCTCCCATCCGTGTCCCATGATTCTCTCCTCTCTTCTCTTCCCATCCCAGCCATGTCGATTCTCCTCTGCCCTGCCCTCCATGTCCAGCGTTCCGTTGCCTTCACTTGTCTTGCTTGCGTTCGTAACATCCTGACGTCAGCTCGCCTCCAGCGTTCCCTTCCCTCTCACTGTTCCGCCCTCTGACATCATTTTGTCTTTACGCGAAGGTGGCACAGTGAGAGGGAATGAAACGCTGGAGGCTTGCTGACGTCAGGATGTTATGAACCCAGACAGCCAGACAGCCATGGAACGCTGACGGTACAATTTATTCTATTAGGTATTTATAACCCACTGATCCACACTCTTCTTCTGCAATTCATATAGAACATAGACTATTAATAATAACATACAAGACAAAAATAATAACAATCAAAACTATAAAACTTACTTATTTTAACTCATCTCAGGACATGCCTGTGTAAATGAAAAAGTTTTTAATTTCTTCTGAAACTTTTAAGAATATCCTGCAATAACTCTAGGGACAAATGATTCCAGCTTTCAGTCTCAGCTACTGAAAAGATGCATAAATGTGTGGTCTTCTTAGGATCACTTAATGCTGGACAAATTAACACACATGCGTCTGCTGATCATAGAGCAGGATCTGGGATATAGCAATGAAGTAAAGACTACAAATCAGTATGACACTCCGTAATGACTGCAGTACTGGCTGGTTGTAGTTTTGCTGAAATATGTTTTTGTTTGCTGGTTTGAGTAGGAGTACATAGGAGGCCAAATTATTCAGCTTAGGGAACATTGGGTGGTCAGGATTGCTTGCAGAGATTTAAAATAAGAGATCTGTTTTGCTGCTTGTATTTTTAGGTGATTGATGGTTTTAATGTTCATGTTTTGGCGGGGATTTACCAGTGCTCACTCTGTCACCTGGACTGCTTTAGCCGCGAGCAGCTCATCACTCATGTATACCAGGTATGAATATGTGTGTGACTAAGAGCAGAGATGAATATAAATGAAATCACATACTTGTTTTTATTCTCAGTATGTTCACAAACAGATTGAAGTGTATTACAGCATTGTTTCTGGTGTCATTTAAACATTCTAGGAGTGGAGGAGTGGCCTAGTGGTTAGGGTGGTGGACTTTGGTCCTGGGGAACTGAGGAACTGAGTTTGATTCCCACTTCAAGCACAGGCAGCTCCTTGTGACTCTGGGCAAGTCACTTAACCCTCCATTGCCCCATGTAAGCCGCATTGAGCCTGCCATGAGTGGGGAAGTGCGGGGTACAAATGTAACAAAACTAAATAAATAAATATATGTGGTGCCTTACTGTCCAAAACCCTTTGCAGATGTTGAAAGTCTCTATAACTGCAGATATAAGTATTCACAGTCCTCCCTTTCATTATGACCTGTATATAGTTAGTTCCATTACACACTGGGAGCAACAGTCCAAGCCCTTTTCTACAGAAATTAGTGATTTTAAAAAATGACCAATATTTTTGCAGCTAAAAATGTGCATATCATTTAACCATGGCCAGCGCACGTGATCCTGGGGTAGGAAAAGTGTAGGGGACTGAACAACATGCACAGTTTTTGACCGTTCAAGACCATGTCCTGAAAACTCTTGCACAAAAAAAGCAGACACCAATATCTGCACGTTTATTTTCCCAAGTTAATAAAATGTATTTGCTTACCAGTAACAAGGTTACTTTACTATCTATAGAGACATCAGGATATTTCAGACAGGCAAGTGGTGGATGATGTCATCCAGCAAAACTGACACTGGTTCTCAAAGAGCTCAGAAAAACCTAGAGGTGTTTTCTGTGTGTGTGTGGGGGGGGGGGGGGGGGGGGGCTTCCTTAACAGCTGCTGCCTAGCATGTCCCCTCAGTCTAAGGCAGTGGTTCCCAAAACCTGGTCCTGCAGGCACCCCAGCCAGTCAGATTTTCAGTATATCCACAATGAGTATTCATCAGATAAATTTGCATGCAGTGGAGGCAGTGCATGCAAATCTCTCTCATGACTGGCTGGGGTGCCTGCAGGACCAGGTTTGGGAACCACTGGTCTAAGCTATACCATGGAAGTCAACCCTGGGCAGTTGGGTGGGTATATGTGTCTGATCTTTCCTAATGTCTTAAAACATTCGTTGCCGGAGAACGTGGTACGGGCGGTTAGCTTGACGGAGTTTAAAAAGGGGTTAGATAGATTCCTAAAGGACAAGTCCATAGACCGCTATTAAATGGACTTGGAAAAATTCCGCATTTTTAGGTATAACTTGTCTGGAATGTTTTTACGTTTGGGGAGCGTGCCAGGTGCCCTTGACCTGGATTGGCCACTGTCGGTGACAGGATGCTGGGCTAGATGGACCTTTGGTCTTTCCCAGTATGGCACTACTTATGTACTTATGTACTTATGTACATGTAAGAAACTATTCATTTTCTCTCTAGACAAGAAGGGTGAAATCTGCCACACAAGTGGGGAATTCCATAGCTGAGAGGTTTCCTGTTTCCCCTCTGTTATTGAAACATTAGGGCAATCTGAACAGGAGATCAGAGAACTTGGCTATTACTTTAAAAATTTTTAGAGATTCTGCTTGGTCAAATACACTGGCTTTTTGAGCACTGTCCAGACAGTAATGAGATATGAAAATGTGAATAATTGACCACCGAGGTGGGTTGAGGCCATCCATATGTTAGGCACCCCCAAGTCCCGCCTTCGCTACATCGCCGATACACCCCCTTGAACTTTGGCCATCCCTGCGATGGAAAGCAGTTGGGGACGTCCAAACTCGGCTTTCGATTATACCGATTTGGACAACCTTGTGAAAAGGACGCCCATCTTCCGATTTGTGTCGAAAGATGGGCATCCTTCTCTTTCGAAAATAAGCCTGATGGACTTTCTCTGTTTCTATGAATATCTACAGTCTGAGATAGCAAGATTTATTTTATTGAAATATGTATTTATATGTATTCAAATGATATATGTTTATAGAGTATGCAAATGTAACCCTGCCCGGTTGGCCACAACATCCAGGGAGGAACCTTTCCCAGTCGGTTCACTTGGCCTGACATTAAAATGAGTCTGACAACCCTAGCATAGGGACATACTAAACTTACACATTGTGATTTATCTGTACAAGAAACTGTCAATAAATAAATCCAGTCCTCTAAAAGTTAGAATACTTAAATGATCATCAGATGCAGATCAGAGGGGGAGCAGTGTTCCTTGTGCCCTCCGATCTCTCTGAGCAGCAGGAACCCTTTTTATCTTTATTAGAAATAGACATTTGAAGATTGAGGATAAGACATGCAAATAGCCTAAGAATGCGATGGTTGGTATCAAGGAGTGAGACTGTAATGGATTTTACAGAATATTGCTTGAATTCCTGTGTTTGATATGCTGATATCTTGGATATGTTTTTCAGCACACAGCTGCAGTCATGAGTTCTAAGAGATACATGTGTCCAGTGTGTGGACGGGCCCTCAGCTCCCCTGGATCCTTGGGCCGACATCTCCTGATCCACTCTCAAGACCAGATGTCAAATTGTGCTGTGTGTGGAGCTCATTTCACCAGCCATGCTACCTTCAACAGGTGAGCCCATAGCACCTTCACATGTGACTGAGGAAGGAGCTCATTAGTAGAAGAAGGTGAAAAACGTACTGCAAGCATACAAACAGGAATTTAAGGAGGGAAATAAACAACCTCCATTTATAAAAGTCTGAAATAAGAGAAGGTACTTGATGAGCATCGAAAAAGGTAGTAAACTTCAGCCATTCTGACTCAACAACTCTCGGGCACCAGGTCACCATGGCACCTAGAAATTGCACCCGGGTACCAGAGATTTCAGCAGAAAGATATTGTAGCTCTTCTTTTGCAGAGCTACCTCAAACTGCTTCTCTCGGCTCAGTACAGTGATCAGGCTTTCCATATACTTGAGCCCCAGGGGACTTGAAACCGCAGAACTGAACGTCCTGCACCATGACTCAAGCATATGGAGAGCCTGATCTGTTCCAAGCCAAAAGAGCTGGTGGCTGCTGTAAGACAGAGAGCCAAGAGAGAAACAGGTAAAGGCTGGGGAGGGGGGGGGGGGGCGGAGAATGAGAGAGACAGACTGGGTGAAGGCTGGAGGAGGCCATGAGAGAGACTGGGTGAAGACTGGAGGAGGGCATGAGAGAGGCTTCGTGAAGGCTGGAGGGGGGCATGAGAGAGGCTGGGTGAAGGCTGTGGGGAGGGAAATGAGAGAGACTGACTTGGTGAAGGCTGTGGGGCAAGGAAGAGAAAGAGACAGACAGACAGACAGGCTGGGAGAGCTGGTATCATAGAAGAGCTGATAGGGACCCAGCCTATAGGTGAAACAAAGGCAATTGCTCTTTGCTTCATCTATCTAGACTAGGGGGGTTCTGCTTTGGAAAGGGAAGCTGTTGACTTCTGCAATGATTAGCAGAGGCACCTTAAGGAACTGATTTATTAAAGTTTGTTGGAACACAAACAAAAAATAAGGAAGGGAGGGAGTAAAAACCTTCTAAAGTTGATACTGCTAATCTGGGAGGGGATTCCAACCCCCCCCCCCCCCCCCAAACTTCACTGGAGACAATGTTGAAAGGTGGGGAAGCTAGCTCCTAAGTTTTTGGGCCGGCTCCTAGATTTAATGAAAATTTGTGAGGCTTGTTGTAGGGAATAGTGCAGGAACAATCTTGGGAGAAGGGACAGACAGAAATTAAATTTCTTCAACTCAATCACTCAAGTTTCAGAATTATTCAGTACTTGAAAACTGCAATGGAGGAGTAGCCTAGATTTTGATCCTGGGGAACTGGGTTCAATTCCCACTGCCGCTCCTTGTGACACTGGGTAAGTCACTTAACCCTCCATCACCCCAGGTACAAATAAGTACCTGTATATACCATGTAAACTGCTTTGAATGTAGTTGCAAAATACCACAGAAAGGCAGTATATCAAGCCTCATTTCCCTTCCCCTTTTCACCCCTCATCAATAAATGCATATAAGCAGTTTGCAATCATCAATTATTAACAATACTAAATAAAAAATACTACTACTACTACTTAACATTTCTAGAGCGCTACTAGGGTTACGCAGCGCTGTACAGATTAACAAAAAAGGACAGTCCCTGCTCCAAGGAGCTTACAATCTAATGGGCGAAATGTCAAGTAGGGGCAGTCTAGATTTCCTGAATTAGAGGTATAATGGTTAGGTGCCGAAAGCGACATTGAAGAGGTGGGCTTTGAGCAAGGCTTTGAAGATGGGCAGGGAGGGGGCCTGGCGTATGGGCTCAGGGACTTTATTCCAGGCATGGGGTGAGGCGAGGCAGAAAGGGCGGAGCCTGGAGTTGGCGGTGGTGGAGAAGGGTACTGACAGGAGGGATTTGTCTTGAGAACGGAGGTTATGAGTAGGAATGTAAGGGGAGATGAGGGTAGGGAGGGGCTGTAGATCGAGTGCATTTGTAGGTGAGTAGGAGAAGCTTGAACTGTATGCGGTACCTGATCGGAAGCCAGTGAAGTGACTTGAGGAGAGGGGTGATATGAGCATATCGGTCTAGGCGGAAGATAAGACGGGCAGCAGAGTTCTGAACGGATTGAAGGTGGGATAGATGGGTAAGAGGGAGGTCAGTGAGGAGTAGGTTGCAGTAGTCAAGGCGAGAGGTAATGAGAGAGTGAATGAGAGTTCGGGTGGTGTGCTCAGAGAGGAAGGGGCGAATTTTGCTGATGTTATAGAGGAAGAAGCGACAGGTCTTGGCTATCTGCTGGATATGCGCAGAGAAGGAGAATACAGAGCAAGAAAGAGAGGGAAACAGCAAACAAATAAGAGAAAGTTACATATTTGGTACAGTGAATAGTAAGTAAAAATTACATAACAAAAAGTTGTTCATCTACCATTTCTAGGCCTGCTGCCTCCTCCAGCCTAAGTAGTTTGACTGTTGAAGTATTTAGAGGTCAAAACTCTTAGGAGCTCTTTCACTAAACTGTGTTAGGCACTAATGTGTCTAAAGCAGCTTATATTGGCATAGCCCAGGTCGCAATTGAGCATCCTTCATTAATTGTGAAATGTGTGTGCACTAAGCAAGGACAGGCAGCAGGCCATTAGTATTCTCACGTCCAGTGATGACATCTGATAGAGCCCAGTGTGGATGTTGCCTAGTGTATACAGAGAGTAAAAAATTCGAGCAGTGTCCCACCGCACATGCGCGAGTGCCTTCTAGCCCGACACACAAGTGCAGGTTCCTCAGTCTGTTTTTATCCACGAAGCTGAGAGATCGCACCTGCTTGGTCTCTCTTCAGCGTATATTAACAGTTACTTTTTCAGTTCCTTCCCTTGTATGTTTTTCCTTAATTTCTCTCTTTTTTTTTTTTTTATATTTTGTTTTTGGTACTTTTCCCTTTATTTTACTAGGTGTTTGGCTTTTCTTTTTTGCACTGCTTTTTAGTCCTGAGCACCAACCTAGATTTGAACTTTGTCCCTTTTTGACACTCAAGATTAAGGAATATAATTTGGTCACGATTCTTTTCTTTATGTCTAGAAAGACCCCCAGTGGCTTCAAAAGAGTGGAGGAGTGGCCTAGTGGTTAGGGTAGTGGACTTTGGTCCTGAGGAACTGAGTTCGATTCCCACATCAAGCACAGGCAGCTCCTTGTGACTCTGGGCAAGTCACTTAACCCTCCATTGCCCCATGTAAGCCGCATTGAGCCTGCCATGAGTGGGAAAGTGCGGGGTACAAATGTAACAAAAAAAAAAAGATGACCCAATGTAATCGGGTGATTTCTGCTACGGACCCGCTCAATTGGTGCATTGGGTTCCTTGGACCGGAGCACCAGCCTGATTCTTGTTCTCTCTGTTTACAAATGCAGCTGAGGACACATAGGGAACATCAGGTCCAGCAGGAGAAACATTTTGGCTCCTCGAAGGCTGGTCCATGGACATTGACACCGAAAGCATCAAACTTGATAGCTGCCCAGACTTCATCTACCACTGGAAGTGCACTGGCATTGAGGAGGTCTCCACCTCCCTCGACATTGGGCAATGATAGTGGGCCCTGGGACCAGTCAGGCATCCGACAAGACACCAAGAACGCATACAAGTTCAATGTTGTCCTCATTAGCGCCAAGGAACTGCGATGCTGAGCATCAAGGGAAGCCCAAGAAGTACAAGTATCAGTCCCCTTCGAAGCACAGTGCTGGAAGCACTGGGGCATTGTCATTGCCAATACCCAAGAAATGCCGGCACCGAGAGGATAGCTCCCCCTCTGTGGTGGAGGTGCCGGTGCGCCAGTCTTCAGGCAGCCGGGTTCCCATTTCTGGCTTGACACTGGCTGTTTCTGAACCAGCTCCACAGCCTTTGCCTACCCTCGATGAGTGTTCTGGGCCATTCTCATGGAGGAGCTGCGTAGATGTTTCAGCTGCACACTGCTCAGGCATCAAGGGTGCTTGCGCTAGCTGCAGCTTAATCTCAACTCTTTCCTGAGACCTCAAGTCTGCCTATGGAGTGGTCTTTGACACAGATACCTCAATGGATGTTGACATCAACCCGTGCTGTACTGCTCTCTATATCGGGGGAGGAAGCTTCCCCAGAGTCTGAGATTAGAGCTGTACCTCAGCACCCTTCAGGGTGTGGACATGGTTCCACTGAGCCAGGGCAGGCACAGACTCACTCTGCCCATATGGAGTATTGCAAGTAGTTCCCCTAATTTACAGTCAACTCACTTAGGTGAAGAACCATATCATATTAATTCTAACAGTACCAATGGTTTTTTTGTCTGGGGAGAAGAGGAAAGGGAAAGAAAGAACCGTTAAAGGAATCCAACACGTGAACATTATGAAATGACACCCACATCTATAAAAGGGCTCACGATATATGATAACTCTATGCTGATGACTCCCAAATCTACCTTTCTACCCCTGATATCTCACTTTGCATCCAAACCAAAGTTTCAGCGTGCTTGTCTCACATTGCTGTCTGGATGTCTCAACGCCACCTGAAATTAAACATGACCAAAACCGAGCTTCTCATTTTCCCCCCCAAACCCACCTCCCCACTTCCACTGTTTTCTATTTCTGTTGATGGCTCTCTCATTCTCCCCGTCTCCTCAGCTCGAAACCTTGGGGTCATCTTTGACTCTTCTCTCTCCTTCTCTGCTCATATCCAGCAGATCGCCAAGACCTGTCGTTTCTTTCTTTATTCCCAGTTAAGCTTGACTCTTGAGGGTCATGTCGCAGCTCATAATGTTAGAGCTATGGTGGTGTAAATAGCCCACGTCAGATCGGCTCTATGGAAGAGATTTGCTGAGCTGCAACTGAACATCTGTCCACACATTCACATCACACTATTGTCTAGAACAAAACTCCCAATGCAACAGTAGGTTTATGTATTACCTTCTGCCTTGAAAACAATTGACGAAATATCTTTCATAAATCTCTGAAGATGTATCTCTTAAACAAGGCCTACAAAGAGAACCCATAACCTAACTAGATCACCTCACCAATCCACCCCAGTCATGAAAGTCTTCCTTCTACATTTATATGCTCAAATCTTCTCTTTTTTCCTCCTTAAACTTTTTGCATCGCTAATTGTATCTGATATCCTGGAATGACAATGCCATAACAGGACTCTGTAAGCCACATTGAGCCTGCAAATAGGTGGGAAAATGTGGGATACAAATGCAATAAATAAATAAATATTCCACCTATCTAAAAAAAATCTAGGCTTGGCCAGACAGTCCTCCAGAGTCTATTTGGGTATTAGAATCCAACTCCATCCCCTCTTTCAAATTTCTTTCAGCAACAGGATTTTTGCCACCAAAAACAATTGGTATCTCTCTATTGCAACACATCTATGCACGTTATCTCTGTTTTCTGTTGAAGGCAGCCTATAGTTAGGGAATCTCATGTTGTGATGAATTCATTATCCTGGTTGTTCTTTGAGGACAGCATATTCTCCTGCCTCCCCAAGGAGTTGTATTCTGAAGATGGGCTAGCATGGATCCATGTGACAGCAGCAGGCAGGAAATGACACACATGTACAGATTATCAGTCTGAGGTTAGAGTTCCTGTGGTGGACTTTGTCAGATACCGTCACTCATGTTTGAGATTTGTAGTCTGTTGTCCTTGGAGAACATCTGCTACAGGTAAGTAGCTCAGTTATTAATGATGAGTTTGTTTTTTTTACTCAAGAAGTGAACATATAACAAAACTGAAGCATTTAATGGATGGTAATTTTTTGTGTGTGCTTTGCTGTTATTATCTGAACATGTTCTTCATATGCAGTGGGTGCAATTTTATAAAGCATTTTCTACAAATGGGGTAATTTTCTAATTTGTTTTTACTTGTAAAGCTTGTTTTACATAAACTGTACAGCTGTATACGTTCACGTATTCCAGAGGCATAGTTTGGGAGGAGCAGGGATGGAGTTGAGTGTATGATTGTATATTGTAAAGCAGGTTTATAATGTGTGCATCAGTATTTGCTCTGTACTGGGGCTGGTTCTGGGAGCTTAATTTGTAAAGGCAAATAGGTTTGTTTATTTATTTATTTAGGTTCCTTTGTTGCCTTTATAAATTTGGTGCATTTTTGGACTACTTACAGTGGTGGAAATAAGTATTTGATCCCTTGCTGATTTTGTAAGTTTGCCCACTGACAAAGACATGAGCAGCCCATAATTGAAGGGTAGGTTATTGGTAACAGTGAGAGATAGCACATCACAAATTAAATCCGGAAAATCACATTGTGGAAAGTATATGAATTTCTTTGCATTCTGCAGAGGGAAATAAGTATTTGATCCCCCACCAACCAGTAAGAGATCTGGCCCCTACAGACCAGGTAGATGCTCCAAATCAACTCGTTACCTGCATGACAGACAGCTGTCGGCAATGGTCACCTGTATGAAAGACACCTGTCCACAGACTCAGTGAATCAGTCAGACTCTAACCTCTACAAAATGGCCAAGAGCAAGGAGCTGTCTAAGGATGTCAGGGACAAGATCATACACCTGCACAAGGCTGGAATGGGCTACAAAACCATCAGTAAGACGCTGGGCGAGAAGGAGACAACTGTTGGTGCCATAGTAAGAAAATGGAAGAAGTACAAAATGACTGTCAATCGACAAAGATCTGGGGCTCCACGCAAAATCTCACCTCGTGGGGTATCCTTGATCATGAGGAAGGTTAGAAATCAGCCTACAACTACAAGGGGGGAACTTGTCAATGATCTCAAGGCAGCTGGGACCACTGTCACCACGAAAACCATTGGTAACACATTACGACATAACGGATTGCAATCCTGCAGTGCCCGCAAGGTCCCCCTGCTCCGGAAGGCACATGTGACGGCCCGTCTGAAGTTTGCCAGTGAACACCTGGATGATGCCGAGAGTGATTGGGAGAAGGTGCTGTGGTCAGATGAGACAAAAATTGAGCTCTTTGGCATGAACTCAACTCGCCGTGTTTGGAGGAAGAGAAATGCTGCCTATGACCCAAAGAACACCGTCCCCACTGTCAAGCATGGAGGTGGAAATGTTATGTTTTGGGGGTGTTTCTCTGCTAAGGGCACAGGACTACTTCACCGCATCAATGGGAGAATGGATGGGGCCATGTACCGTACAATTCTGAGTGACAACCTCCTTCCCTCCGCCAGGGCCTTAAAAATGGGTCGTGGCTGGGTCTTCCAGCACGACAATGACCCAAAATATACAGCCAAGGCAACAAAGGAGTGGCTCAGGAAGAAGCACATTAGGGTCATGGAGTGGCCTAGCCAGTCACCAGACCTTAATCCCATTGAAAACTTATGGAGGGAGCTGAAGCTGCGAGTTGCCAAGCGACAGCCCAGAACTCTTAATGATTTAGAGATGATCTGCAAAGAGGAGTGGACCAAAATTCCTCCTGACATGTGTGCAAACCTCATCATCAACTACAGAAGACGTCTGACCGCTGTGCTTGCCAACAAGGGTTTTGCCACCAAGTATTAGGTCTTGTTTGCCAGAGGGATTAAATACTTATTTCCCTCTGCAGAATGCAAATAAATTCATATACTTTCCACAATGTGATTTTCCGGATTTAATTTGTGATGTGCTATCTCTCACTGTTACCAATAACCTACCCTTCAATTATGGGCTGCTCATGTCTTTGTCAGTGGGCAAACTTACAAAATCAGCAAGGGATCAAATACTTATTTCCACCACTGTACATAGGCACCCGTTATAAAATTGGGCCCAAACAGCATGTTTAAAATGCAGAAAATGGCTCTTTCAAACCTGCAGAGGGGTAAAAATTAATTGATGAGCATGTAGGCATTCCTGGGATTCTAGTTTGAGTGGAATAAGCACAGAGTTGTGATGTAAATGCATTCTTTTCGCACATTCAGCAAAGCAGGTAAGACTATTCTATAAGGATGTGATAAGTGGCAAGGGGCATTCAAATAGGCCCTGTTGCCACTTAAGCTTGGCATTTACAGAACACTGTAAGTTACGTGTGCCCTTGCCCCATTTAGGTGCCCCCAGTTGGCGCTAGGCTTCTATAACGGAATCTGGGCACCCGGATTTCATTATAGAATTAGGCCATCACTTAAAAGGAGGGACCACTTGCTGAATGTACCCCTTTGAGTACATGTACATATATGCATCTGCCTCAAACTGGGTGTAAATTTGTGTGAGACCATTGTAGGAGCCTAATTTATACAGACATGTAGGAACTTATGTTGCTTTTACAAAATAGGCATTTTGATAGAAATTTCTATAGACACCTGTTAAAGAACTTCCCCACTCATGTGCATCGCTTGGGCTTTCTCTCTCACATATTGCATACACATGCATTAAGATGAAACATACATTTAATTGTGTAAATTGTGGTTTATTATGTGTATATTATTATTGTTGTTTTCTAATCATAGTGAGAAGCTCCCTGAAGTTCTTAACCCAGAGACTTGGAACCAAAATAACAGCGAAAGTTCCTCCAGCACTGACACAAAACAAGCGGACCTTAGCGCTGTCTATCCTGCTGGTATCTTACTGGTGTGTAATAACTGTGCTGCCTATAGGAAGCTTTTGGAGGTACAGACATCTACTGTGCGCAAATGGGCCATCCGTCGGCAGAATGAGCCTCTGGAGGTCAGGTTGCAGCGGTTGGAAAGAGAACGAACAGCTAAGAAAAGCCGGCGGGACAGCGAGAGTGCAGAGGAGAGGGAGTTGAGACGCCTACGGGACAGGGAAGCAAAACGCCTACAGCGGATGCAAGAGACAGATGAACAACGTTCAAGGCGCCTCCAACGGGACAGAGAAGCTATGAGGGTGAAACGTGCTAATGAGACCCCAGAGAAACGACAAGCCCGACTTATCCGAGAACGTGAGGCCAAGAGACTGAAACGGCGACTGGAGAAAATGGACATGATGTTGCATGCACAATTTGGACAGGACTCTGCTGCCATGGCAGCTTTAGCAGCAGAGATGAATTTCTTCCAACTTCCAGTTGGTGGCACTGACCTAGACACCCAGCTGCTGAACAAGATGGCTTTTGAAGAGCAGGCAAACAGTATGCTACAGTGATATACAATGCTTCCCCCTGGAGCCACACAGGAGGTTAAAAAGAGAGCAGCTGCTAGTGTTTTCTTGAACAGTTGTGGTGCTGGATTGAAGTTCTCTTTTTGTCCCTATCCCCAAAGACTACATCACCAAAATGATGCCTAGCAAGTGCTACTGGAACACTGGACTGTAGAGTTGTCCCTTTAATGTAAGGTTGGTCAATGAAATATAACTTGGAGGCAAATTAGAAGACACTTCTGCTCCTTGAAGATGATTTGCTTGTTACTAATTTAACAAAATTACTGTCTCTTGAAGAGGGTAGTGTTGATGAAACTCTTTGGAGAGAGTACTTAACAAACTGGGTTAGACCAAATGTCCATGTAACCTAGCATCTAGCACAGAGAGTTTAGAGACAGTGGATACGAAACAAGGAGTATTTGCGTTGAGAGATCCAAAGTCTGCCAGAAGCTTCCATTTTCTAGCTGTCAGGATCAAGAAATGCACTAAACTAGGATGACATCCCTGATTATTATGTTAAATAGGTGGTGATTGATATACGTTGCAAAATTGTGTAATCTGTTTGAATTCAGATCTACTGTTTGCCACCCATTCACATAAACCATAAATCTTGCATAGGTTAAAGGCTAGCCCTATACTAGCAGCTGTGATGGTTTAATTCAGGACCTAGCCAGTTGCCTGATTCATGAAGTTGAGCAAGGAATGCAGCCGAATGCCATTTTCTCAGATCAGTAAGAGGCTTGCAGGAGACACTCGTAGCAATGACCTTGCTATATTCTGCTTGATTCTATACTGTATGTTACTGTGATGGCCAGTGTAGCACAAACAGGGCACTTTTCACTGCATTGGGTTGGTAGGGAGCACGGAATATAAAGATCAAGGAGACAATGCTGAGATTCAGACTTCAAAAGTGCAATGTTTTCTGAGATGGGGCAATGTTCCTTGACATTTGTTAGTGCTTGAATTAAAGATGCAGAGGACTCTGATTAACAGTTAAGGCCATTTGTGCTCTATTGCTTGCAATTTACAGGTGCTTCCTTTTCTTTTTAATCCAAAGGACGTTACTAAGATCCAAATGTGTGTGCGCTGAGTACAGAACATTCCAGAACCCACAAAAATGGAAATAATAAACTAATTCAATGTGTTGACATTTCTGGAAGCTACTTTCTATTATGTGTATTTCTGAAATGGGGATGACAGGAAATCCCTCTCTTGCTTCCTGAATTGGAAGGCTTTCTCTGTTATAATAACCTTTTTTTTCCCTGCTTGATTAATATGCTTTGGAAAAAGCCCAAATGATAAATGTTAGGTAACTTATTTATTGTAGGATTTCTATGACACCATTCATCAAATTGCAATAAAATAGCAGCCCAATTAATTTAGAGGGCAAGTCTGCAACCCATAGTAATGTTAACACAGATTAACTTCATTGTTATTTATTTTGTTTATTTAAACAATTTGTGTCCTGTTTTGCCTTCAAATATAGGTGGATTCCAAATCACTATGCATAATTAAAACAATTCACAAATAATAAATAAATTAAAAACGCTCAGGACTCTAAAATTAAAAAAAATAATGAGTGGACTGCTAGATTACCTGTAACCAGCTATCAAAAACAAATAGACTGTCTGCTCACAGTAAAATTGTAGCAGGGTTCAATGCAATGCTTCATATGCTAGCTGAAGGGCTTCTTTTACAAAACCACGCAGCAAATGAGAGGAAGCCCATAGGAATTGAATGGACTTCCTCTCATTTGCCGTACTGAGAATCGGTAGCGCAGCTTTGTAAAAGAGGCCCTTAAATAGCTACACTTTCAAATATTTTATGGAACAAAATGAAGCTGGCTACAGGTCCACAGCTCAACTGGCAAAATGTTCCACAAAATTGGAGCAGCAATAAAAACAATTGTGTTTATGAATCTCAACATCTCTGGGATCAGTAGCATGAATCTTGCTACCATTTGGGTTTCTGCCAGGTACTTGTGACCTGCATTGGACCCAGCCTGGCTATTCTTGATAGAGAGAATATCGATGATTTGGGTGGTTGATAAATTCTCAGGGCACTGCATTTGCTCATTGGAGCCTATGTAGTAACTATTGGCAATAATGGTAAATAATATTAATATAATCTGATGTGTCCATTCACATCATACACTTAAGTTGGGGAGGAAAGGGTAAGGAAGCATATGGGCAGTTGGGGAGGTGGACTGATTCAGCATGAGCACAGGTAACATTTGGGGAGGCACTGCTCTTCCTGCCCACCCTCGACTATGCCTATGATTAACATTGGTTGATGAATGCTGTAAACTAAGGGAAAAAGCATGCCAAGGTCGGATCAGACAGAGAAGCACAGATGGAAACAGGTAAGTGAAAAGGAATAGGCAGGGAATTATGGGTGCTGAGCACCTCAGTTTTTGGAGAGGATTAAGCTGGAGATGGTGAGCAAAGGTAAGCTGTGAAAGAGATTTTTGGACATTCTTCTGCTTAGAAATAGCCTGTCCCTTGGGCTATGCGTCTTATTTATAACATTACAGAATACTTTGTTCATTTTCAGATACTCCTCTTCCTGCCATCACTTTATTGTTTAAAATTTGATTAAAAAAAAAACCCTCTCCAAAAAATCCAAAGTGAGGTACAATAAAATCTAATCAATAATACAAGTAGTCAATCCAAACCAACCCCTCCAACTCTGAAGAAGGGAACAATAATATCCTCTCCCTTAAATTCTAATTGTACATGAAGATAAATACACCTATATGTACATAATACTCTAATTAGCAGAAACAGGCTGCTGGTAAAACCTCCATAAAAATCATTAGTGAAATGTGTACAGCGCTGCGTACCTCTTGTAGCGCCAAAGAAATGATAAGTTGCAAGAGTAGTAGTAGAAGTAAATGTCCTATAGAGTATTTTTCCAGTTCTGTAAATCAGATTGCTAAGCAAGAACAGCTGCTCTTCACATTTATTTATTTTTTATTATTGGGATTTATTAACTGCTTAAGGGGCCCTTTTTACCGCAGCAAGAAAAAAGACATGGCCATGCAGTAAGATTGCTCTGACGGTGTGGCCATGCGGGGGGGGGGGGGGGGGGGGGGGGGAGGAGCACTTATCACCCACCCATTGAGGTTGCGGTAACCCCTGTGGAAATAGTTTTCAAATATTTCCGCTAGTACTGGAAATGCGGTGCACTGGGGGTGGTTACGGATTGCCGAGCGCTAAGCTCCAGTTGGCCTTACTGCTGCTTAGTAAAAGGGCCCCTTTATGAAGAGATTCACCCAAGGTGTTGTATGCAGCAGGTATAGGTCGACATAAAACTTTAAATTTTTATAAGTGAGGTGATCAGATTTTCTGATGACAGTGTTATTCAAAGTTGTTAAATCACAAGAAGATTGTGAGAAATTGCTAGAGAATCTTATAAGACTGGGAGACTCATTTTCAAAGCTCCTACACACAAGTTCCATAGGTTACTATTCGGCTCATTTTCGACATAAATCGAATTAAGTCAATTAATTCTCTTAATTGACTTAATTATCTTAATTGACATCACTCTTAATTGTCTTGTCTGTCTGTATTACTTTTAGATTGTAAGCTCTATTGAGCAGGGACTGTCTCTCTATGTCAGGTGTTCAGCGCTGCGTGCGTCTGGTAGCGCTATACAAATGTTAATAATAATAATAAATGGATGTCCAAATTGGTATAATCAAAACCCGATTTAGGACATCTCCAAATGCACTTCATCACAAGGACGGCTAAAGTTCAAGGGGGCATGTCGGAGGCGTAGCGAAGGCGGGACTTGGGCGTGCCTAACACTTGGACGTCCTTGACCCATAATCGAAAAAAACAAGGACATCCCTGATGAACACGTGGTCGTTTTCACCTGGATCTGTTTTTCTTACGACTAAGGCACAAAAAGGTGCCCAAAATGACCAGATGACCACTGGTGAGAATCAGGGATGAACTCCCGTTACTCCCCCAGTGGTCACTAACCCCCTCCCACCCTCAAAAACATCTTTAAAAACATTTTGTGCCAGCCTCAGATGTCATACTCAGGTCCATGACAGCACATGCAGGTCCCTGGAGTAGTTTCATAGTAGGTGCAGTGCATTTCAGACAGGTGGACCCAGGCCCATACCCCCCCTACCTGTTACATTTGTGGAGGAAACAGCAAGCCCTCCAAAACCCACCACAAACCCACTGTACCCACATCTAGGTGCCCCCCTTCACCCATAAGGGCTATGGTACTGGTGTACAGTTGTGGGTTTTGGGAGACTCAGCACACAAGATAAGGGAGCTATGTACCTGGAAGCAATTTATGAAGTCCACTGCAGTGCTCCCTAGGGCATAGGAGCCAACTTTTCAAAATGATTGGGGCTGCTGAATTATTATTTTTTTACAGGTAGTACATTCCCCCCCCCCCCCCCCCCCCCCGGTACCTTAACATCCTGTCTGCTGCAGTCTTCACCTGGGCAGTGGCAGCGCCACTCAAAGACTGCCTGCAACCTGCACCAGGACTTCTTCTCTGAATAGTCCTGCCCCTCAGTCCCCCTGTACTGTGCAAATATAAGGAGATGCAAATTTCAAAAACTGACATATTTCAATCACTATACTATAGGTTAACATCCTATATAATAAAACTCACCCTCAACGTTCTGAGGACACTGACGTCACTGCAGCCAAGCCACTGACGTCACTTCCGTCATGAAGGGTTCGTGGTGGTGAAGCCACCGAAAGCACCAAGTCTCTGGGCCCCACCCTCGCGTCAAACATGATGATGACGAGGGCGGAGCAATGGCATCACGCATCGAGGGCGGAGCAATGGCGTCAGTGGCTTCACAACGACGAACAGGTGGGTAGGTAGGAAGGGAGGGGGGGTGTTGGGGAGGAAAACCTTGGTAGCGCCCGTTTCATTTGCTTCAGAAACGGGCCTTTTTTACTAGTATACAAATAAAACAAAAAATGGAAAATATGATATCATTTTATTGGACTAAATACATTTTTCAATTAGCTTTCAGAGGCCAAAACTTCTTTCCTCGGGTCAGGACAGTATAGTGCTGTTACGGTATTCTGTTCTGACATGGGAAAGGAGGGTTTGGTCTCAAAACGGTCAAAAATGTATTAAAATTAGTCCAATAAAGATATTACCTTATTTCCATTTTCTGTATTTATTAACCCAGCTAACACACTACTTTATACTAAACTAAAAATAAAATTCATTTTTTCCTACCTTTGTTGTCTGGCCATTTACTGTTTCTAATTGTGTTGGTCTCAGTCTCTTGTTTCTTCTTTCCTCGAGCTTAACTCTCCCCCCTTTCCATCCAGCATCTACCCCCTCTCTCTCTCGCCCCCCTTTCCATCCAGCATCTGCCCCCTCTCTTCCCTCTTTCCATCCAGCGTCTATTTTCTCCATCCATGTGTAGTTTTTCTCCTGTTTTCCCTTTCCCTCATCTCAGTCAGTATGCATCTCCTTCCTCTTTCTTCCCTCTCCTCCATCCATGTCCAGCATTTTTCCTCTACCCCCCCCCCATCCATGTCCAGCATTTCTCCTCTACGCCGTCTCCCCCAGCTGCCGACCCGCCACTGCTGACAACCCTCCCCCGCCACTTTCGGCCCCCCGCCACTGCAAGGTACCTTGGCTGGCAGGGGTCCCCAACCCCCGCCAGCCTTAGTGTTCTTCAGCACCGGTCTCCGGCGCATTCGCTCAATTCGCTGATCTGTGCTGTGAGTCCTGATGGCTTGTACTGCGGTACCTGCAGGAGCCAGCAGCTGAGTGCAGCTGCCAGTTCCTTGTGCTCCCGCCTGTGATGGACTGTTTCCGACTTCAGAAACAACCACGGGAGGGTAGGAGAGCTGCCAAAGTGTCCCTGAGGTTCCCCTGCACAGAGGCATCAGGACCCACAGTCCTAATGTCTGGAGGGAATAGTGGCAATCTCAGATGCAGCATTTTTTCCCTGTAACAGCTTCTTTGTAGCAGGGAACTTCTCTGCCTCCATTGAGGGGTGGGATGGCTCTCTTGCACCTCCTTTGGTGTGGGGGGGGGGGGTCCAATGAGGGGCCTTACCCTAATTTTGGCTCCAGAGCTTGGCCCAGCTGGTTAAGCATACCCTGCAGGAGAAAGCTGGGTCCCCCTGAGCTGGGGGGGGGGGGGATACCTAAGGGCTTGAAGGACCGTAGATGGGGGGTCCTTCTCAGGGCCAGATGATACAGGACAGAACGTGGCATCAGACTTCTTGAAATTGTAGCCTTTTTGTGGAGGAGTTGGAGGATCATTTGAACCTACTGTGATTTTTGGAGTTGGGTGCAGAGGCGTATTCTCCTCAAGAGGAGGAGCAGGAGGAGTGATCTCATGTTTTCCAGCTCTTCAGGAAAGAGGAAAATTCCTGCTTGATCGATTCTATCTCCAATGCCCTTAGCCTTTTGAAAGCCTCAACTGCAGATCCATCAGCAGATGCAGGATCCCCTGAAGCATTTTCTGTTCCACAAGGTGCTTTCAGATATGATGTTTCCAGAATGGGAGAACCTGGATGAGGCTCTTCAGGAAGCTCAGGTTCAAGATAGGCTATACCCTTTGCACCTGAGGAGGTAGGTTGGTACTGGCAGTACCCGGTCAGTGCCCTGGTTATGGTTGCCACAAAGAATATCACCATGCCTGTTCAGAGGGTTCTGCTGTCAGGGAGATGCACAACAAGAGACTGGAACATCAGCTCAAGTTGGTGTTTGCCTTGGGGGCTACCAGTGTACAGGCTGCCATTTGCAGGGGTTATGTTGCTTGGGCTATGCTGCAGTGGTCTCCCGCTTAAAATCAAGGGAAACCTTTTTGGCCAACATGCTGTACGACCTAGTGCATCTGTCCTCCCACTCTGTAGCAGATTTGATGGTAGGTTGTGGTTTGCCATTGGGCAGCAGATGGAGCTTCCAAGGAGCTCCTCAACCACCCACCCTTTCAGTGCAAACCTTGTATGTACAAGATGGCTGCTGATGTATAGAGCTCTGCATGTCATCCTCCTGATGCCCTCAATGACCCCCCTAGGGGTAGAACCCACCTGTCTCGAAACCCATCCAAGCCCCAATAACAGCATAGAAGCTCTGTTCCGACCTAAAACTGAATAGCAGAGCGGGAGAGGGATCTGAAACAGTGGAGGATTAGCCCACAGAGTCACGGGTGCATGTGGTGGAAGACCCCTGATGGTATGGAACCAAGGTCTGTATCTGGCATACCGGAAAAGGCATCCTGTGGCAAGGCTGGGTCAGGGTTAGCAGCAAGGGGAGGAGATCGAAGACAGTGCTGATTTAGAGCTGCAAGCGGCAAGGAGTGTGAAAACCCCATGATGGCGTGTGGTGCTATTTTTTGAACTAACCACTTCTCCAGCCACTCCATGCACACAGAAAGGCCACTGCTGTTGCATTGGTCTACCAGCTAGAGGGCCGCCGATGGAGAGGACAAAAGCACAGCTGGCTCCAGCAACCCAATCGGAAAATTAAAAAGACCAACCTGTTGTGTTCCAGGTGATCTCCACATCAGTCCTCTTTGGGCCCCCACTAGGTCGACCCAAGGCAAATGTGAGGACCAACAGGCATCGAGGGCTCTACTGTTTCTACAGTGGTGATCCTGGTGAGTGTCAACTTAATTTTCAATGCAGCACTGGAGTCATGTGCTCAAGCTTTCTACCTAGGAGCCTAAATTTGGCTTCTAAAGCCTCCCTACCACATTTTCCTATGTCATTGGTACCCACATGTACCAAGTCAGCCAACTCCTCCCCAGCACTATCTAAGATCCTGTCTACGTGACGGGTGAGGTCTGCCACCTTTGCATCAGATGATCCTCATGTCCACCAGCCAAGCAGCTATCTGTATGCCTAATAATTGAACCACTAACAACAGCCGTCTTAACTCTTCGCTCCTGGAGACACATCCTCAGTTTGAGAGAATATTGCATCCCCTGGTGGATTGGTCCTGGCTACAGGATTACTTCCAACTTTTCCAGGGTGATGCTCTCCTTTTAGAAGATCTCTCTCCTCCAAGACACCACAGGAGCTACCAGATTGGAGGTGGGACTTCTATACAATGTTCCTGTAGGCCTCCTCTATGTACCTCTGTCTTTCTCAGCTCCTCCAAATCTGCTTCTCTAACCTCGAGAAAGGACTCATTCTCTGAGAGCTCGGAGCTCTTTGCATCAAGCACATCAACTGGGAGATAATCATACATGTGACACTCAATGCAAAAGACTGAATAGCACCCCTCTCTCTGCTGGACTGCTGTCTTTATCTTAGTATTAGACAGTTGTTTAATTAAAACTGCTTAAGGTACTAGGGATGTTAGATGAGTATAAAGAGCCTTAAGATTATATGGCATAATATAAATAAATAAATTACATATAATTTATTTAGTGATGGCTTCTCAGAAACTAATTAAATGTAATTAAAACTCTAATGAAAACTGTCCTCTTGTTATCCTAATTAGAATAATTGACTATAAATGAAGAGATATGCTGGGGGTGGGAATGAAGAGTCTCGCACAACTCTGCACAATGTATTCCATATCCAAGTTGTTACAAATGTATTCCTACTATTCATATCTTATTGTAAGCCACACTGAGCCTGCAAAAAGGTGGGAAAATGTGGGATACAAATGCAATAAATAAATAAAAATAAATAAGGCTGAACTAGGCCCTGCTCTAGAGGCTGTTAATGCTATGTGGCAGAAAGTTCCAAGTTCTAAAACTACGGGGAAAAGGGTATGGGGGCTAGTATGGTCCTATACGTCTAGCTCCATCTCTACCTGTTTTCAGATCTATGCTGAGAACCCACCTTTTCACTGCTGCTTTTAGCTCCTAGCCACTACTCAGTTGCCCTCCCCTTGTCCCTTCCTTCCTTTTCACCCTGTACTTCCCTCACCCGTAACTGACTTGTCTGTATTATTTAGATTGTAAGCTCTTTTGAGCAGGGACTGTCTCTTTGTGTCAGATGTTCAGCGCTGCATGCGTCTGGTAGCGCTATACAACTGCTAATAATAATAGTTAATAAATTTTTGTTTTTTGTTCTTTTAATTCTGTCTTTATCAATAACCTACAATTCATGTTTTAAATCCCAATCTAAGTTACCAAAGAACAGAGCAAAATAAAGTTCACTTACCAGAGAAATGTTCTCTTCTCTCATAACTTCTCAGGCAACAATAGGCATCTTTCAGAAGTGGTGTACATAAATACATAAGTATTGCCATACTGGGACAGACCAAAGGTCCATCAAGCCCAGCATCCTGTTTCCAACAGTGGCCAATCCAGGTCACAAATACCTGGCAAGATCCCCAAAAAGTACAAAACATTTTATACTGCTTATCCCAGAAATAGTGGATTTTCCCTAAGTCCATTTAATAACAGTCTATGGACCTTTTTTTTTTTTATTTGTACTGCGCTTTCCCACTCATGGCAGGCTCAATGCGGCTTAGGTACTTATTTGTACCTGTGGCAATTGAGGGTTAAGTGACTTGCCCAGAGTCACAAGGAGTTGCCTGTGCCTGCAGTGGGAATTGAACTCAGTTCCCCAGGACCGAAGTCCACCACTCTAACCACTAGGTCACTCCTTTAGGAAGCCATCCAAACCTTTTTTAAACCCCACTATGCTAACTGCCTTTATCACATTCTCTGGCAACGAATAACAGAGTTTAATTGCAAAATGAGTTAATAAACATTTTCTCTGATGCGTTTTAAATTTACTACTTTGTAGTTTTATTGCATGCTCCCTAGTCCTAGTATTTTTGGAAAGAGTAAATAGACGCTTCACGTCTACCCTTTCCACTCCATTCATTATTTTATAGAACTCTATCATATCTCCCCTCAGCCGTCTTTTCTCCAAGCTGAAGAGCCCTAGTCACTTCAGCCTTTCCTCAAAAGGGAAGTCATCCCATCCTCTTTATTTATTTATGGCATTTATATCCCACAATATTCCCGCCCACAGGCAGGCTCAATGTGGCGTACAATAGTCTATTAAGGAAACAATATTACAAAATACAATATTCAAAGTCATAAGAGGGAAAGAGAAACAACTGAAGGGGGAAGGGTGAGAGGAGAGGTAATAATTTGTCACTGAGATAGCCATGGTTCAGAAGGATGTGGCGCCAGGCAGGCTCTCGGCGTATGCTCTACCAAAAAGGAAGGTCTTGAGTCGCCTCTTAAAGGTCTGATGATCTGGAGTGAATTTGACCTCTTGAGGCAGCCCGTTCCACAATTGAGTGCTGAGATAGGGGAAAGAGGAAGCATAGACGGTCTTATATTTGAGGCCACTAAAAGCTGGGTAGTGGAGATTGCGGTACGAACGAGCTGACTTGCAGGAGTTCCTGAGCGGCAGGTTAATGAGAGTGTCCATATAAGCGGGGGCTTCTCCCTAAATGATTTTGTGCACCAATGCGCAGATCTTGAAAGCAATGCGGTCCCTCACAGGAAGCCAGTGCAACCTCTCACGCGGTGGTCTCGAACTTTCAAATCTCGATTTACTGAAGATGAGTCGAGCTGCTGTGTTCTGAGCAGTTTGCAATTTTTTTAGGAGCATGCTTGTGCATCCCCCATAGATACTGTTGCAGTAATCTAGATGGCTTATGACTAGAGACTGGACTAGGTTGCAGAACACTTCTCTAGGGAAATAAGGCTGGATGCGCTTAAGCTTCCAAAGAGAGAAGAACATTTGCTTGACTGTAGAGTTCACATGCTGCTCCAGTGTCAAGAATCTATCAATTATGACTCCCAAGATTTTTAGGGACTCCGAGATTGGCAGGACAAGCTCAGGAGTGAGTAATGTAGGAGGTCTGAGTTTGTTATAGGGAGAGGAGAGAATCAAACAATGTGTTTCTTGGCGTTGAATTTGAATCAAAATGAGTTGGACCAGTCGAGCATGGTGTTGAAGCCTTGCCGAATCTTACTGGTTATTTCATTTAAGTCTTTCTCAAAGGGGATGAAGATAGTGATGTTATCAGCATAGATAAATGGGTTAAGACCCAGTTTGGAGAGAGCCACTGCCAAAGGAATCAACATCATGTTGAAGACGGTTGGTGATAGTGGGGAACCCTGTGCACACCACAGTCTGCTTTCCAGTGAGATGAAAAGTTGGAATTGGTGTTTACTTGGTAAGTTCTTGACGTAAGAAAGCCTCTCAGCCAGGCTAGTACGTTTCCGCTGGTGCCAAAGTAATTTAGAAGCCGCAGCAGGATGCCATGGTGCACCATGTCGAAGGCACTGGACATGTCGAACTGCAAGAGCAAGATACTCTTCCCTACAGCTATTTCACTCTTGAAGTTGGATAGGAGAGTGACAAGTACTGTCTCAGTACTGTGGAGTGGTCGGAATTCCGACTGCGAGGTATGCAGAACATTAAACTTGTCCAAGTGCTCACTAAGCTGTTTATTCACCAAGCTCTCCATGAGTTTCACGAAAAGGGGAATGGATGCTATCGGTCAGTAGTTGGAAGTTGGACAGATCACTACTCTTTTTCTTGGCATCTTTGGGATTTTCGTCGCCCTTCTCTGCACCTTTTCTAATTTCATTATATCTATTTTGAGATAGGGTGACCAGAATTGAACACTATATTTGAGGTGCAGTCACACCATGGAGCAATACAAAGCCATTATAACGTCCTCATTTGTGTTTGCCATTCTTTTCCTAATAATATCTAACATTCTATTTGCTTTCCTAGCCGCCGCAGCACACTGAGCAGAAGGTTTCAATGTATGTAACATGGTCATATTTCTTAAGGCTGGTAAGTATCACTCAGGGATGACAAGGCCATAGCAGAGAAACTGAATGAATGCTTCTGTCTTTACAGAAGTTGTAAGAGATCTGCCTACACTGGAAATAGTTTTCAAGGGTGAAGATGCGGAGGAACTGAAAGAAATCTCGGTGAACCTGGAAGATGTAATGAGGCAAATTGACAAATCGAAGAGTAGTAAGTCACCTGGACTGGATAGCATACATCCAAGGGTACTCAAAGAACTCAAGCATGAAATTGCTGATCTGTTGTTAGTAATATGTAACCTGCCGTTAAAATTGTCCATAACACCTGAAGATTGGAGGGTGGCCAATGTGTTGCTGATTTTTAAAAAGGGTTCTAGGGGCGATCCGGGAAACTATAGCCCAGTAAGTCTGATGTTGGTGCTAGGCAAAACAGTGAAAACTGTTATAAAGAATAAAATTACAGAACACATAGACAAACACGGTTTAATGGGAGAGAGCCAGAATGGGTTCAGCTGAGGGAAGTTTTGCCTCAACAATTTGCTTCATTTCTTTGAAGGCATGAAAAGACATGTGGATAAAGGTGAGCTGGTTGATGTAGTATATCTAGATTTTCAAAAATCTTTTGATAAACTTCCTCATGAGAGACTCCTGAGAAAATTAAAGAGTCATGGGATAGGAGGCAAGGTTCTGCAGTGGATTAGGAATTGGTTATTGGACAGAAAACAGAAGGTAGGGTTAAATGGTCATTTCTCTCAATGGAGGAGGGTGAACAGTGGACTGCCGCAGGGCTCTGTACTGGGACCGGTGCTATTTAACATAATTATAAATGGTATGGAAATCGGAATGAGTGAGGTGATTAAATCTGCAGATGATACAAAACCATTCAAGGTTGTTAAAACACATGTGGACTGTGAAAAATTGCAGGAAGACCATAGGAAATTGGTAGACTGGCCATCCAAATGGCAGATGAAATTTAATGTGGAAAACTGCAAGGTGATGCTCTTTGGAAAGAATAATCCGAATCATAGTTACCTGATGCTAGGGTCCACCTTGGGGGTCAGCACTCAAGAAAAAGAACTTGGTTACATTGTAAATAATACACTGAACTCTTCTGCTCAGTGTGTGGCAGCGGCCAAAAAAGCAAACAGGATGCTAGGAATTATTAGAAAAGGAAACACTATAATGCCTTTATATCGTCCGCACCTTGAGTATTGCATTCAGTTCTGGTCACCGTATCTCAAAAAAGATACAGCAAAATTAGAAAAGGTTCAAAGAAGAGTGACCAAAATGATAAAGGGGATGGAACTCCTCTCGAATGAGGAAAGGCTAAAGAGGTTAGGGCTCTTCAGCTTGGAAAAGAGACGGATGAGGGGAGATATGATTGATGTCTACAAAATCCTGAGTGGTGTAGAACAAGTAGAAGTAAATCAATTTTTTACTTGTAGGGGACACTCGAGGAAGTTGCATGGAAATACTTTTAAAGCAAATAGGAGGAAATATTTTTTCACTCAATGAACAGTTAAGCTCTGGAACACTTTGCCGGAGGATGTGGTAACAGCGGTTAGCATATCTGGGTTTTAAAAAGGTTTGGACAAATTCCTGGAGGTAAAGTCCATAGTCTGCTATTGAGACAGACATGGGAAGCAACTGCTTGCCCTGGGATTTGTAGTATGGCACGTTGACATGATTTGGGTATCTGCCAGGTACTTGTGACCTGGCTTTGGCCACTGTTTGGAAAGAGGATATTGGGCTAGATGGACCACTGGTATGACCCAGTATGGTTACTCTTACGTTCTTAGCAATATCCTTGTCAAAAAAGGATCTGAGTTTTGTGACCAATGATAATAAACAGGTCTCAGTGCTAAAAAAGCAAAAATCTGACTGCATATGATAAAGAATGTCATGTTTATCCAAATATTCTTGCAACTGATAATTCCTTAATGAGAAAAGGAATAGTAGCTATCGGCCTATAATTAGAACAGGTGTATAATGGTTTTATTTGACCTTTCAAAACAGGCATCAGTATTACCATGCTAAGTTCAGTAGGAAAAGTAGCAGTGGAAAATATTAATTCAGACACTGATTCAGCATTTCTTGCACCTGACCTGTCCCACAGCAAAATGTTAGGCCTGTCTGGATTTTACTATTAAGCTGAAATAAAGAATCCTTTCCCTTTTCCCACATACATGACTTTGGAATTCTGTGCCATTCTGGTGGTGGAACAGTGCTCCGTTGGAAAACAGAAAAGGGTAAAACTACAAAATAATCTCACTCAGTTTAGAAATATGCAATAGAAAGTGATTTATTTATAACTGTTACAAAAAGGCACAGCAAAATATAGATATTAATAGTAATGCTTTGTTAAAGATCAGATTGGATTATACAATTTTAGAGAAAGCACCTGACTAGTTGTAAGGCTTTCGATATAATGTATCATTGATTACATTAGTACATCCTTTACATACTGGGAATTACAGTCAATAATTGAAATTGCTCCGTAGGGAATTCTTGGCATGAAATGACGAGTCCTCTCCTCTCGCCCCCTCAGTCTTCTGCAAACTGTCCTACAGTTTGTATGATACAAACACACTACACTTGTGACAGCCATTGTTGCGACACAGGTGCGGCAGAAACCAAGGTTCATGAAATCAGACAACACGTATCAGCTGGAGGCACAGTCAATGCAAAAGGAAGTACTGCAGAGCTGGGGAATCGCATTCTACATTGCTTGAGGAGCGAGTTAAGAGCATATTGTCTGTTGCACACAAGTATAAATTCTATCAAGCTGACTTCCACAAGGTTCATATTACTATTATTGCACTAATCACACATCTAGAGAGTTTGTGGAAAGCTGGGCCTCGTAACAGGACTGCACTTTTCCCTCACTCAGCATCATCCTTTTACAGTGCCTCTGGATTCAGCCTCTAGGGAAAGGACTATAGAGATGGACATGCTATCTACTGAAGAAAATACGTTTCCCCTTTTAGTTCTGCTGTTGATGTGCAAGTAGGGCATCATACTTTAAGTCTTTTCACTTTAACCTCACAAAACTAAGTGGGATCTTGCTGCCAAACAGAGTTCCATCAGCAGCAGAAAACAGCTGAAAACTCGTGCCCAACCCGCCAGAACGCCTCTTCTTGATGAAGGGCCAGTAGTGGCTACAGCCCAGCATCCATCCTCTCTGAAATAACAAGATTTCCAAAGGATATTACAATATCTCTCTTGCAGCAGCTTGAAATACAACCAGCAGGAGGCAGAACTGATAAATGAATTACTACAGATGAGGACAAACAACAGCTATATGTTTTATTGCATATTCTGAGAAATGGGACATAACGAGCTCTAGCAATGTGATAAGAGAACTACCTGCTTCATTCACCCTTGTCTCATTACAAAGTAGGAGCAGCTCTTGCACAATTCACTCACCTGTTCAATCTCAACAGCAGAAATGCCTTGCAAAGCTCAACATGTAGTGTAATGTAAGAAAGCATATGCAAATCAATGAATAAATTACATTGCAACTTTATAGACTGTCTGTAGCCTGGGGAGGCTCTGTCCCTGCCAGAGCTCGATGTGGGCAGCTTTGAGGCATGGTTGGCTGATTTTCCCATAAACACTATCAGCACTGTTGACCTTCATATGTTGTGGTATTTATCAGTCAGTTTATGGTAAAATATTAACATTTATACTAATAGCCATGCTAGAATAAATATATTATACTGTCCGCTGTATACCCATAGAGGCTTATATATAGGCCCAATCGGCAAGCTTCAGGTTTCCTGCCCCTTATCTTGCCCCATCCTCTCCTTTACCCTTCAAATCAGAGAGGTTGGCTTCATAGGAAGCTGTGCTGTCAGTAGGTGGTGTGGGGGTGGAGGGTTACTGATCATTTTAATGGCTATCTAGACCTCGCTGCTACTCCTTTTACCTGATCTTTCAGTTGATTCTCCAGATCCTTTTATATTGTGGAGGTGGAGATGCTTCAGAATTCAAGAGAGCTTGGGACAAGTACATAGATCTCTAAGGGAGAGTAGAGACCAGGGATGGGCAGACTGGAGAGACCTTATGGTCTTTATCTGCCTTCATTTTTCTACAGGCCCCAATATTACAAGTCAAAGGCATAAATTCTTCTCAACCAGACAATAAGGAAATACTTAACAAGAAATAAACTAAAAAAACATGCTGACCACAGAAGAGGCTGCCCTCAGGCTTCTCAACTGTCAGTGTTATTTACTGGCAGTCCGTAAATGAAAATAAAAAGGAAAAAATATGAGATCTGTAAAAACACAAGAGGGTAATTTTATAACACAAAGATGTACAGGTGTCTGTATCTTTCATACAATACCAGCACCTAGAATGGGAGCACTTTATGCTGGCTCAGGAAAAGGCCTAAATGGAATCACGTAAACTATGTGCATAAATCACAACTCTGTCTTAACTCCTCCTCTGAGCACACCTAGTATGCATGGATGCACCGGCCTGCACCATGTGTATTTTTAGGCATGAAAACCATTTATAAAATTACCCTCTTAATGTTTTGAGTGAGGGGCTTGAGTCTCCAGTAACATGGGTTCAGGCTCTGTGAGGCTACAGCTGGGTTTCTCAAGGGCTTAGATAAGTTCCTATAGAAAAAGTCCATAAACCATTATTAGTTACATTATCTTTGTAAAGCAAGGAATGGGTTTACTCTTTGGGATCCTGCTGGGTACATTTGACCTGGGTTGGCCACTGTCAGATACAGGGCTTGATGGACCTTTGGTCTGACCCAGTATGATGCATCTTAAGTTTTTAGCTTGATGCATAAAGGAGGGAATCTAAGCATTGTTAATCCAACTGTTCACAAAATAAAGACAATAAACAATAAAGTGTGTCAGAAAAAAAAAGACCCACAAACAGGTTGTCAGAAAAATCTGGAAGACTGTAATCAGCAGTATTTTCACTAACTGGCAAACCCTCTCCACCCTCGAACATACATTGCCAGGCACCGACTACGCAAATGGCCAATTGCACTTATACCAGGACACATCAAACCACAGACTGAATGCGGAATGTGAGTCACCAAATATGGACGAGGCCAACTGTATCCTTTTATTTAACAAACATAGAAAAGGTTGGTAGCATTACAACTAGGGTCTGAGTGACTACACCACCACCAGGTACCAACACATTCTGATGTGACTGGCTGTAATGCTGCCAGGCACCAACTGATTGGAAACACTCTTTTCAATCTCTTACTGAACCCTACTCAGATTCCATGACATCTACTTAGGAATGTATACATCACATTTTTCACCTAATTACCAGAAACCCCCTTTGTATCAAAGGAAGCATTCATATATCTACCAGGCACCTACAGAGTAGAATATCCATCTATATCGCTCACAGGGAGCTATAGAATAACACATCCTTTCTAGCATCCCCAGGAAAATACAGTAGCTACAGATTGTCAGAAACAACCCATCATCATTGCCGGGATGATATAAAGTGGAAGAACTCTTCCAAATTGCACACAGAAACCTACTGACTGCAAGAACCCTCCCCCTGTTATACCCGTCACGTAAAACTGCAGCGTTAAAGAATCCTATCATGGCACTATGAGTAGTCTGCAGGCTAAAATGTCATTCCCAGTTACTATCAAATTGATTGATGGTGCATGGACTTTAAGGAAACCTATTCTCTGAATAAGCCAGTACAGCCTCTCATCAGACTTTTTCATCCCAGATACAACTTATCTGTTTTATTTTTCACATTCTTGCTTTGCTCTATCATGGAAATATGAAGTTAGCCATATCCTAGTGCTGTGAAAATCCTCTCATAGCAGAGCTGGAATGTGAGTCTAGTTACATTTCCAGAGACAGAGGCACCAGATTCAAAGATTAATCCATTGCTCTGTTAGTGCCAAGATTCACTGGATCTCAACTTTTCTCTGGCTTACAAAGTTCACTTTCCTGCATTGGAGCGCCCTTCGATAGACAACTTGACCTCCTGTGGTATGAAGGAGGAGCGAAGTGGGGAAGGTTGCATGTTCTCAACCTGCAAACTGTATCTTTGGAATCCTGGGGTTGACCAGCAGTAATGTCCACTAGTTTCTGGATGTGGGGACTCTATGTGAGAACTCAGAAGTACAGTGTCCCTCTGTGATAGGCTCTTCATCTCCTTATATTTTTCTGTCAAGAGCATCTGCTGTCTCTGACATGGACTTGTCCTGTCTTTTGGGGATAGTGCTTGACTAGGAAGGAGGCAACCAGCAGGGGAGGCCAAGTTATCATTCAGGCTTTGTAAACTAATGGAGATACACACATCACCCACCTGCAGTCTGTGACAAGGTAGTGCAAAGACTTGAGTTGTCTGACCAGGACTACAGGAAGACCAGCCTTGCCCATACACAAAGAAGGGGTGCTCTGGTGGCACATCCAGAGAAACTTTACTCTGCTGCTCACCCACTATAAAATGCAGGGTGACAAGCCCAGGCCACTGGCTGTCCTGGATGTCCACCACAGTGCTAGAGTCTATCTTGAGACCTCCACTCACTTCAGCACTTTGAACAAAATCTTGAGTCTGTAGGTCCTCCACCCGTTTTAGTTCCCCAGTGGCCAGCTGAATGATGGCTCCTTTCATGAAGTGGGAGGGCTTCGGAGGCTGTACTGGGCCTGACTGCATAGGAGCAGTTGCAAAAACAAATGCGTTTTTCACTACAAGGTCCCCTTCACCATGTGCTTCTAGGGTCTTTATACCCAAAACATCTGAAACCAATTTAGGACTTACAGAAACTAAATCCTGTTCTGACTCCACTGACAGATGCCCTGACTCCCCATTGGATACTGTCATTGGTTTGCGTAAGTGTGTATGTGCAACTTCCTGCAAGGATGATGCCAGATACAAACTATCCAGCTGGCCTCTCTCTGCAGCAGCTTCTGAAGGATGTCTATGTACACCTGAGAACGAGACATTTCTGAGCTCATCCTGGGGTTCGGTAATGATGTGGGAAAGGGTCGCAGGGCTCTGACAATTCAAACCACTAACCACTCTCTGTACCTCTAGGTCTGTGTCTGGAGTGTCTCTGTGTGCTGGGACAGTGACCTCAGACCTCTGTGTTTGATAGTCCGAAAAGTGGTGTCCATCCGACATGTGCTCTCCTGCAGCACCATGCAATCCAACATCAGTCAGCTGATTGTGTAAGTCCAAAATCTGGTTTATCATCCTTTCCCGATTACATTCCTGTTCTCTCAGCTCTTCATTGGTGGTGACTGTAACTAAGGTTCCTCTCTTCCTTGTATTTTGGACTGTGCCTGAGCATGTGTGAGGTACCTCATGAACAGAATACACTGATGGCACACATGATGAATGATGATAAAAAATGGGCACTCTGCCCTGAGTAATATCCACTGGAAGGGTTCCTGCATGGGGCTGCAGCTGGCTTGGAGAGGATGTGGTAACAAGGGATGCACATGGGGCTTTCTTGAATGTGTTGCCAGAAGAGGGATTTTGTGACGCAATGGCTGTTGTCCTTTCTGTGATTAGTGAACCATATGGCACATAATGAGGGATTTGTGTTGTAGCTAGAGTCACTGAAGATGACATAGGGGAGCTAGACAGGAAGCTGGGAGTTACTGCGCATGACAGTGCATAAGGAGATCCTATATACTGCACAGAGGTGGGTGACACTGGAGCACAGTGGATAGGTAGAAAAGGAATTGCAGGGTGTTGGATTATTGCTGGAGGAAGTGAACTCATGCTCACTACAGCTGGAGAGAAGTTTGCTGGGGGCACCGCCATGTTGTAGAGATAGCCATACTGATCTAAAGTCACGCTAGCACGTTCCTCACAGTTCTCGCTGGCAACTCTGGATCTCAAACTCACTTCACTTGGCCCAGCTGCTATAAGCAAGCCCCTGGACAAGTCAGGGGCTTCAGCTGAAGTTGAGCTGGTGGTAGGGGAGCAACTGGTCGTCACTGCATGGTCATAATTTGTGCAGCTCTGTGGAAGATCTCGTTTCTTTGGTGGAAGGCATTCCTGGTTTCTCTCGTGGACAGGTTTCATAATGCCCCTCAGCTGTCCAGGTGGCTTTCTCTGTTTGGATTGGTCTCATACACATCCAAAAGTGGTATCTTTTTGTGCTTAGAAAACTGTACTCTTGGGGGCTGACTGGGTTTTCCTCATCTGCCAAGAAAAGAAATTAAATACAAAGAATGGTGAATGATTACTGTGAGTATTTCAGACTGTGGAAATTCAGATACAAGTAGAGTTTGTTTTTAAGGCAATAACATGATGATTCCCTCCCACACCACCCCAGTACATGCATCTTCCTGTACAAAGGAAATGAACTAATTTGGTAATCAATGTATATTACTATTGCATAAATTTAAATTTTCTTAAATTCTGACCCTGCCACACAGTATATTTTCTTTAGGAGAGGTTTCATAGTTGCACATTTCTGTATAAGATTTCTTTGACTGGATGACAAAAGAACTGGATCAAGGGTATGCGTTGGATGTGAACTACTTAGATTTCAGTAAAGCTTTTGATACTATTCCTCATAGGAAGCTCATACATACACACTGAAGCAAAGAACCTGAGATGGTAAATTAGATCAGAAGTTGGTTGACTGAAAGGTGGCAGAGGATGGTAGTAAGCGGAATTCACTCAAAAAAGGTGAATAGTGCCATGCTTCAAGGACCTGTCTGGGGGCTGATTCTGTTCAATATATTTGTGAGTGATATTATTGAAGGGTTAAAAAGTATGCATTTTTGTGTATGACACAAAAATTGGCAACAGAGTGGATACTCCAGAAAGAGTGGAATGCATGAGAACTTACTGACAAAAATTAGAAACAGGCTAATGCTTAGCAGTTAAGCTTTATTATGAAGAAATGTAGAGTGATCAAGTTTCAAGTTTATTAGGGACTTTTCTATCCCACCCATCAAAACGCGGCTTACAAAATAATATCTGAAAGTAGGGGAGAGAACAACTATACAACTAAGACATAATAGGACCAGGTAAAAACAGAAGGAGCCGGGGAAGAACTACAATAATAAATAGGAAACAGAGAGGGAGGGTAAAAACAATGGGGGGGGGGGGGGGTACAGGTGAGTAAGGATATCCTACCAGCTAGGGCCCAAATGCCTCCAGGAAGAGATGAGTTTTCAAGTCAGTTTTGAACTGAGCAATGGAAGAAGAGAGTTCCATAATTGAGGAGCTTGTGTGTAGAGGTTAGGGGAACATCCCAGAGGGATAGGTCAGAAGGTCTTGTTGAGAGGAGCACAGACAGCAGGACAGTCTGTAGGGCATGATGAAAGCACAGAAAAAAGTAGGTTCCTGAACGTGACTCAACAGTGGTGTAACGTGATGTATTCAAGAGCAGAAATCCACAAATGAGCTATATGCAATAAGATTGCAAATTAAGTACTGAGCAGGATGTAAATAGAAACGACAAACATAGCTTGAAATGTCTATATGCGAATGCCAGAAGCCTAAGAAATAAGATGGGAGAGTTAGAATATATTGAACTAAATGAAAAATTAGATATTTATGGCATTTGTATCCCACATTATCCCACCTCTTTGCAGGCACAATGTGGCTTACAATTCGTCATGGATACTGGAAAAAGCAGTGAATATACATTTGGTTTACAGAGGGTTTTGTGTTACATGGTGGTGAAATACATGAAGGTGTTAAAGCAGAAAAACATTATAAGACATTATAAGACAGTCTGGAAGTTTTAAAGATTATACAGTTACATATGTTAGAATATACAGTTACACATGTTGATCTTTGTGATATATCTTGTCGAAAAGATAGGTTTTCAATAGTTTGCGGAAACTAGTCAATTCATAGACTGTTTTCAGGTTACGTGGCAACGCGTTCCAGAGCTGCGTGCTCGTATAGGAAAAGGTAGATGCATGCATTGATTTGTATTTCAGACCCTTGCACTTGGAAGGATGAAGATTAAGGAATGTGCGAGAGGATCTTTTTGCGTTCCTGGGTGGTAGATCTATCATGTCTGACATGTAGGCTGGGGCGTTACCATGGATGATTTTATGGACTAGGGTGCAAAGTTTAAACGTGATGCATTCCTTTAGTGGGAGCCAGTGTAGTTTTTCCCGCAGGGGTTTCGCGCTTTCGTATTTTGGTGTGCCGAACATAATAGGCATCTCTGAGACCTGGTGGAAGGAGGGTAACCAGTGGGACACTGTAATAACGGGGTACAAATTATATCATAGTGATAGGGTGGATCGAATTGGTGGAGGGGTAGCACTGTATGTTAAGGAGAATTCTGCAGGAAACAAAACACATCTTGGAATCACTAAAGATTGAAATTCCATGTGTTAAGGAGAAAAGGATAGTGATAGGAGTGTACTACCGTCCGCCTGGCCAGTATGAACAGATGGATGTAGAAATGTTATTGGAAATTAGGGAAGCAAACAAACTGGGCAACACATTGATAATGGGTGATTTCAATTACCCCGATATTGACTGGGTAAATGTAACATCGGGGCATGCTAGGGAGGTAAAATTCCTTGACAAAATCAAGGACTGCTTTATGGAGCAGCTGGTATAGGAGCCAACAAGAGAAGGAAAAATTCTAGACCTAGTCCTTAGTGGAGCGCATGATCTGGTGCGGGAGGTAATTGTGCTGGGGCCGCCTGACACCAGTGATCATAATATGATCAAATTTGATATCAGCTTTGAAGTATACACAGGAAATCCAATACGTTAGCATTCAACTTTAAAAAAGGAGACTATGATAAAATGAGAAGAACGATGAAAAAAAAAAAATTAGAGGAGCGGTCAAAAATTTATATCAGGCATGGATGCTGTTCAAAAACACCCGGTACAATCCCAATGAATAGAGCTCCTAGGACAATCAGAGCCCAGTCAACAAGTTTATTTATTTATTTACTTATTGCATTTGTATCCCACATTTTCCCACCTATTTGCGGTTTCAGTGTGGCTTACAATACATTGTGAATGGTGGAAATACAGTTTGTTACAACTCGGTTATGGATTACATTGTGAGTGGTTATGCGAAAACAAAGTTAAAGTGTCGTTAAGGGAATAGAACAATGGAGAAGAACAATGGAACAGTGGAAAAGAAACAACGGGAACTAATAGGGCAACTGAACAGTAGTAGAAGAACAATTCGGTATAACATTTTTCTATGAGTAGAGGTATGGAGTGGAGGAGTGGCCTAGTGGTTAGAGTGGTGGTCTTTGGTCCTGGGGAACTGAGGAAATGAGTTTGATTCCCACTTCAGGCACAGGCAGCTCCTTGTGACTCTGGGCAAGTCACTTAACTCTCCATTGCCCCAGGTACAAATAAGTACCTTTATACAATATGTAAGCCGCATTGAACCTGCTATGAGTGGGAAAGCGCGGGGTACAAATGTAAGAAAAATAAAAAAATATAAATGTGGTAAAAAATTACGGGGGATGGGAATTCAGAAGAGAATGTATTGTTGCATTACTAATAGTGTGTGCGGACTTAATGTGTTTTGATTCTTTCAGTAAATTTTATCAAAGAGATGGGTTTTCAATGATTTGCGGAAGTTGGTTAGTTCATAGATCGTTTTCAGGTTGCGTGGTAGTGTATCCCAGAATTGCGTGCTCATATAAGAAAAGGTTGATGCGTGTAGCGTTTTGTATTTTATGCCTTTGCAACTGGGGAAGTGAAGGTTGAGGAAAGTTCGGGATGATCTTTTAGCATTTCTAGGTGGTAAGTCTATTAAGTCAGACATGTAAGCTGGGGCTTCACCGTGAATGATTTTGTGGACTAATGTGCATACTTTAAAAGTAATGCGTTCCTTGAGTGGGAGCCAGTGTAGCTTCTCTCGTAAGGGTTTGGCACTTTCGTATTTTGGTTTTCCGAAGACGAGTCTGTCTGCTGTGTTCTGGGCTGTTTGAAGTTTCCTCAATAATTTGCTCTTTGCAACCTGCGTATAGTGAGTTGCAGTAATCCAGATGGCTGAGTACGAGGGATTGCACTAGGCTGCGAAAGACGGATCTCGGGAAGAATGGTCTTATTCTTTTCAGTTTCCACATGCAGTAGAACATTTTCTTGGTTGTGTTGTTTGCATGAGTTTCAAGTGTTAAGTGGTGGTCAATAGTAACTCCAAGGATTTTTAGAGTTTCTGAGATTGGAAGGTTTAGTTTAGGTGTGTTTATAGCAGTGAATTCCTTCGTGTTGTACTGGGAGGTGAGTATCAGGCATTGAGTTTTTTCTGCGTTTAGTTTCAATCGAAATGCATCTGCCCAGGAGTTCATGATGTGTAGACTTTGGTTGATTTCATTGAGGATCTCTTTGATGTCTTGTTTGAAAGGGATGTATATTGTTACATCGTCGGCATATATATACGGGTTGAGGTTATGGTTTGATAGAAGTTTTGCCAAGGGGATCATCAATAGGTTGAAAATAGTTGGTGAGAGGGGTGATCCTTGTGGTACTCCACATTCAGGTGTCCATGTAGCAGACGTAGTTGAGTTTGATGTGACTTGGTATGAGCGCAGGGTTAGGAACTCCTTGAACCAGTTTAGGACATTTCCTCCGATGTCAAAATATTCAAGTATGTGTAGTAGGATTCCGTGGTCAACCATATCAAAGGCACTTGACATGTCAAATTGTAGGAGGAGTATGTTGTTGCCGGTTGCAATCATTTGTTTAAATTTTGTCATTAGGGTAATTAATACTGTTTCTGTGCTGTGATTCGACCGGAATCCTGACTGGGCATCATGCAGTATTGAGAACTTGTTTAGATAGTTTGTGAGTTGTTTTGTTACTATCCCTTCAGTTATTTTGGTTATTAGTGGTATAGATGCTACTGGTCTGTAATTGGTTATTTCACTTGTGCTTTTCTTTGTATCTTTAGGTATTGGGGTGAGTAGAATTTTTCCTTTTTCCTTTGGGAAAAGTCCATTTTGTAACATGAAGTTTATGTGGTTCGTTAGGTCTATTATGAATTGTTCAGGAGCTGATCTCATGAGGTTATTTGGGCATATATCTAGTTTGCAGTTGGATTTGGCAAATCTTTTGAGTGTTTCAGAGATGAGGTCTTCTGATAGTAATTCGAAGTCGGTCCAGGTTCTGTCTGCTGGGTATATTCCGTCTTCTGGGTCTAGACAGTCTAGAAGTGTGGCGTATTCAATAGGGCTGGCGGGTATTTTAAGTCGTAGTTGTATAATTTTCTCCTTGAAGTAATTCGCAAGGTCATCGACACCTGGTATGTCTTTGCTGTTGGTTGTAACTGGTGTGGTGTCTAACAATTTATTCACGAGGTAGAAGAGTTTGTGTGTGTCTTTGTAGTTTGGTCCTATCATTGTTTTGTAATGTAGTCTTTTGGTCTGTTTTATGGTATATTTGTATTTCCTCCGAAGTAGTTTCCAGGCATTTAGTGTTTGTTCATCTTTCTTTTTGTTCCATGCGCGTTCTAGTTTTAAGTTTTTTCAGCTCTTCGGTGAACCATGGATTTGATTTCTTCCTGTGTGATGTTCTGGTTTGGATTGGGGCGATTTTGTCTAATGTTATTGTGCATATATCGTCCCATTCTTTGAGGAATTGGATGGTGTCAGCATTTGTTGACCATTCGTTCTGGTAGATCTGTTGCCAGACTGTTGTGGGGTCTATTTTTCCTCTCGTGGTGTATGTTGTTCGCTCAAGGTTTTTGAGTGCGTTTATGTGTGTTTTTCGCCAGTAGAGGGAGACGTATACTTTATGGTGGTCTGACCATAGTGTAGGTGTCCATCTTGTGTCAGTAAGTAGGAGAGTTGAGTCTGGGTCGAATTTGTGTGTAATGATGTCAAGTGTGTGTCGGTTGAGTGTTAGGTGCGTGTAGATCCCAGAGTTTTAAGAATTCTTTGCATTCTCGTGTGCTTGTTGAGGTGTCGTCTTCAAGGTGTAGGTTGATGTCTCCTATTATAAGGATGTTTGAGGCAGAGACACATGTGTTCAAGATGAAGTCCATGAGTTGCGTTTGGGAGTCTTGCCATTTTCCTGGTAGTCTGTAGAATAGGATTGTGTTGAGGTGTCCTAGTAAGTTTGGATGATTGATTCTTGTCGAGGCAATTTCAAGTTGTGGTGAGGTGGATTCTCCCGTGGTTGTGATGGTGAACTCGGGTTTGTAAATTATGGCTATTCCGCCCCCTCTTTTTCCATTTCTTGTCCAGTGGGTGATTTTGTATTCTGGTGGGCATGTCTCTAGGATGGCGGGGTCTGTTGGGCTGTGGAACCAGGTTTCTGTGATGAACAGAAGGTCTAAATTATCTGTTGTAATCCAGTCTAGTATATCTACTGAGTTGCTTACTGCTGATCTTGCATTGATGTATCCTAGTTGGATTGAGCGGTATGGTTCTGTGGAGGGGTTCGATGTGTTTATTTTTATTAGTTGTCTGTTTTTTCGGTGGTTGAATTTGTTGTTGTTGTTGTTTTTCTCTTTTTGTTGGTGATGTTCGTATGCGGAGATTTTTCCTATTGGTTGGTTTTCGTGTCTTTGGTCTGGTGTGTTGTTAATAGGTTGTTTATAGATTTGGTGTATTGTGGTTGGATTGTTATGAATGTTATTTAGGGTGGGCATTATGTGTGTGTGAGTGCTGTATGGTTTGTGAGTTATGGGGTTGTTTTTGTCTGGGTCGTGGGTTGTGTTTGCGTGTTTTAAAAGTTTTAAAAGTACACTGCTCACAGTATTGTAGATCACTTTTTCATCGAGTGAAACTAAGAGGGTGCATTCACTTTTCTATAACAGCTTTGTGGATATAATTGTGTACTTTGATGAGAACTACACGCGGGGACTGGCGGCCATCTTGCAAACGGCCAACCTGATGGGCCCTCTCTAAGCACAGTGGGCCCATGCTGTCTGAGAGGGCGAACTCCCTCTTTAGCCACTGCTCCAGCTCCGTAGCAAGGAATCTATCTCCGACAGACTCTGGAAGCCCCACGATACGAAGGTTTGCGTGATGAGATCTGTTTTCCAGATCATCAACTTTTGTCAGTAAGTGTTCAATCGTAGCATCTTGTTTCTTTATCCGGGCCGCCATGGGAGCGCACGTCTTCCAACTCGGCGACTCGACGTTCTAGCTCGCCAGTCTGAGCCGTAGTTTCTGTCAGGGAGGATGTTACGGTAGCGATTTGTGCCGACAGCTGCGTCAACCTCGGCTCCAGCGCTAAGCTCACTGCTTCGGTGATTTGTTTTAATTGCTTCGGAGTGAAAACGGAGCTCTCGCGCTTTGCCAGTTCATCTTCTCCACTCGTCACCTTCAGCTTTTCTTTCTCCCGTTTTCCTCCTCTGGCAGGTAAGCTTTTTCCCTGCGGTTCCACAAATCTCTCTATGGGGCAGTCTCGGACTTTCAAAAGTAATTTTAGGGTTAGAGTTCAACTTTTTGCAATTAAAATTACATAAATTTGACGGAAGGCCTAAGAGAGCACAGAACCACGTCTTTCACTCTCTAGTGCATCAAGTGACCCCCTTTCTATAACAGCTTTAACATAAAACGTACACCGCCTGCTGGCCACTAGAAGAAATACACTTCAGGAATTAGTTAAGGCAGTTTTACAGGCTTAAAACACACTGTTCTGTCACAGCAGCTTTTTATGATTTTTAGGAATCTTGTACCTAACTCTTACATTGGTGCTGATATTGATCGATATCCCTCGGCTTCATCGCTGGCAACATATTTATCAGATAAGATTATTAAGATCAGGAAATCAGTTCCCCCTATGCATCTGTTCTAGCATCTCAATATTTAAACTTTCCTGCTGATAGACTGTGAAAGTCTTTTCACACTATTACTAAAGATCAGGTGTCCTCTCTGTTGCCTAAAATGGCTTCTTCCTCTTGTATACTGGATAGTTGTCCATCTTATATACTGAAATCTACCCCTTCTTTGATAATTGATTGGCTCATGTCTTTTTTAAACTCTCTGTTTGGGGCTGGTCAGTACTCCCCGAAGTTTTGGGGTATTGTCCTTACACCTATTATTTAAAATGTTAATGCTGACCCCAGTCTACCTACCAACTTTCAACCAGTGGTCAGTATTTCTTTACTCTCTAAATTGTCAGAGTCTATTGTAGCTACTCAGTTATCATCAAATTTGGATAAATATGGTTGTTTTAGCCCACTTCAATTTGGATTTAGAGTATTCCACAGTACCGAATCAGATTTATTAGCATTGGTATCAGATGCCAAATGCCTCATGGGAAGGCGTAAAGAGCCAGTATTATTGCAGTTTGACTTGACCGCTGTATTTGATACAGTGGATCGTGACATTTTTTTTTTAATTGAACTCAATAGGTACTTCTGGCAGAGTCTTTACATGGTTTAGTGAATTTTTGTCCAACAGACATTATTCTATTAAAATGAAGAGTGATCTCTCAGCTCCGTGGGTACCACCCTGTGGTGTTACGAAAGGCTCCTCATTGTCATCTATTTTGTTCAATGTTTACATGACTAATATGGAGCATGATTTTTCTTCCTTGGGAATGAACATTTATTCCTACGCAAATGATATGTTGTTGCTTGTCCCAGTCTGCAAAAATTGGTCTAGTATCTCTATCCTTCCTAAAAAGATTTTAAATGAAATGCTGACAAAACTAATCTACTCTGGTTAGCACGTAAGGGTACCATTATTCCCGATTCTTTTCCTGTATCTACGAACTTCTCTCTTAAAATTGATCTGTCCTCTAAAATTCTTGGCGTTATTCTGGATTCTTCTCTTTCCTTAAAGCTTCAGGTTAATCATTTATCACAAATTGTATCTTAAGCTACGTCAGCTTTTTACCATTTTACCATTCTAGTGCAAGCATGCATTTAAGCCGTCTTGACTACTGCATTTCCCTTTATGTCTCTCTTACGTTAAAATTTCAACTCAAATTACAGTTATTACAGAATACAGAAGTGAAACTTATTTTGGGCCTTAAAAAACCCTGACAGCTCAACTGCTGCACTTAGTGCTTTACACTGGCTTCCTATTCATTCCAGGATTTTGTTTAAGTTAGCCTGTTTAATTTTCAAAATGTTTGATGGCTCTGCTCCAGAATATTTTTATTTCTTTGATTTCTGAGAGTAAGGCATTCGTTCAGTCTTTTACTGCTTTCTTTTCCTAGCGTTATATGCAAACAGATTTTGAAGATGTCTCTCTGCTGTCAGGCACAAGAGTTTTGGCTTTTGCTTCTTTTGGAACTGCGAAGGTCTTCCAGTTATCTCTCCTTCAGAATGCAGTTAAAGGCCTATCTGTTTAAATGGCTTATGTCATAATTATTTTCCTTTTTCTGGTTATAATTTCTTTTTGTTAAACTGCTTTGAATCTCTGTTAAGAGGGAGTTAGCAGTATACAATAAATATATCACATCCAACATATGAGGGTGTAAGCGGATTACAATAAAAGAATAAAATATGAACATAGAAAGGAATCAAACCTCTGAAGGCTTATTTTCAAAATAAAGATGTTGCTTTTTGAGCTCAGAAGGTACAACTGGTCCCAGATGCCACCCATTCAACTCAGCCTAGGCAGAAAGCCTTTTTGGCTTTGAAGACTCACGTGATTTCAATGGGAGCTTCCTTTTCTCTTGTGTCTAATTATATATTCTAGGAATCAATTTATGTTCTTTCAACCACAACAGTTAAGAGTTCTTTATTGCTGGGGGGGAGGGAGGGGGGTTATACGAATTTGGGGGGTGGTAAGAGGAAGGGAGTTCAGGGATATGGGGGGATTCTAAAATTGGAAGTGAGGAATGGTATAAGTGGTGGAAAGTCTACGTCATTGTTCTGACAACATAAAGTCATGTGGGGATATGTTGCCCTCTTGATGCGAATTGTTGTAACTTCCACAATTATTTTCAATAAAAATTTAAAGTTTAAAAAAAATTAATATTATTTTTTGCCTAATTAGTAATGGGATAGGGAGTGAGAATAGTAAGCAATATGTTGAGGCTTTGACCTAATTGTTTTTCCTTTTTCTTTTATTCCACTTCCTTCCCAAGTTACATGGGTTAAATGCTTATGTTTTTCTTTTGTTTTATTACTGTTCTTTGTATGATATTGTTGGTTTCTTTTCTTTTTTTTTTTTTTTTGCAAAGATTTGAGGAAAAAAAAAACCAAGGCTGAACTTTATGAATCAAAAGTAACATATTAGTAACATAGTAGATGACGGCAGAAAAAGACCTGCACGGTCCATCCCGTCTGCCCAACAAGACAAACTCATATGTGCTACTTTTTGTGTAAACCTGACCTTGATTTGTATCTGCCATTTTCAGGGCACAGACCGTAGAATTCTGCCCAGCTCTAGCTCCGCCTCCCACCACCGGCTCTGCCACCCAATCTCTGCTAAGCTTCTGAGGATCCATTCCTTCTGAACAGGATTCCTTTATGTTTATCCCACACATGTTTGAATACCGTTACCGTTTTCATCTCCACCACCTCCAGCGGGAGGGCATTCCAAGTATCCACCACTCTCTCCGTGAAAAAATACTTCCTGACATTTTCTTGAGTCTTTCCCCCTTCAATCTTATTTCATGTCCTACCGCCTTCCCATCTATGGAAAAGGTTCGTTTGCGGATTAATACCTTTCAAATATTTGAACATTTGTATCATATCACCCCTGTTTCTCTTTTCCTCCAGGGTATACATGTTCAGGTCAGCAAGTCTTGCAACGCAAATCCCATACCATTCTTGTAGCTTTTCTTTGCACCGCTTCAATTCTTTTTACATCCTTAGCAAGATACGGCCTCCAAAACTGAACACAATACTCCAGGTGGGGCCTCACCAACGACTTATACAGGGGCATCAACACCTCCTTTCTTTTGCTGGTCACACCTCTCTCTATACAGCCTGGCAATCTTCTAGCTACAGTCACCGCCTTGTCACACTGTTTCGTCACCTTCAGATCCTCAGATACTATCACCCCAAGATCCCTCTGCCCATCTGTACATATCAGACTCTCACTGCCTAACACATACATCTCCCATGGATTTCTACTGCCTAAGTGCATCACTTTGCATTTCTTCGCATTGAATTTTAATTGCCAAACCTTAGACCATTCTTCTAGCTTCTACAGATCCTTTTTCATGTTTTCCACTCCCTCCTGGGTGTCCACTCTGTTACAAATCTTAGTATCATCCACAAAAAGGCAAACCTTACCTTCTAATCCTTCAGCAACGTCACTCACAAATATATTGAACAGAATCGGCCCCAGCACCGATCCCTGAGGCAGTCCACTACTCACCTTTCCCTCATTTGCGCGAGTTCCATTAACCACCACCCTCTGGCGCCTGTCCGTCAACCAGTTCCTAATCCAGTTCACCACGTCGGGTCCTATCTTCAGCCTGTCAAGTTTATTCAAGAGCTTCCTGTGGGGAACCGTGTCAATAGCTTTGCTGAAATCTAAGTAGATTACGTCTTTAGCACGTCCATGATTCAATTCTCCGGTCACCCAGTCAAAGAATTCAATGAGATTCGTTTGGCACGATTTACCTTTGGTAAAACCATGTTGTCCTGGATCTTGCAACTTATTGGCTTCCAGGAAATTCACTATCCTTTCCTTCAGCATCACTTCCATTACTTTTCCAATAACCGAAGTGAGGCTTACCGTCCTGTAGTTTCCAGCTTCTTCCCTATCACCACTTTTGTGAAGAGGGACCACATCTGCTGTTCTCCAATCTGCTGTGTTATTTTCTTTACATAAATATATACAGACAATATCTTCTAGTAGGGCTAGAAAGGCCTGGACAAAGAATCAATTACAGTACCCAGCTTCCTCCCTCCACCCCTCCCATTAGATCTCAGGCCCCTCCTCCTCTTTGAGCTACTCCCCAGCATAAGACCACAACTCCCTCCTCCTCTCCCCCACCCCCAAGGATCAGATCCCAAGTGCCTCCTCTTCCTCCTCTCCTCCCAGCATCAGACCAGAAATCCTCCCTCCTCTTCTACTTCACAGCATCAGATTTGAGATCCTCTCTCATCTTCAACCCTACAGCATCAAACCCAAGTCCCTCCCCCACCAGTATCAGATCCCTGATACCTCTTCCTCCCACCCCCACCAGCATCAGATGCCAAATCCCACCTCCCACTCCTGTATCAAACTCTGGATCCCTCTTCCTCGCACCCTCCAGCATCAGACCTGGGGATCCTTACCCCCTTTATCCCTCCCCACCCAGCATCAAACCCCGGAGTCCCACCAGTATCAGATTTCTGATCACTGATCCTTCCTTCTCCTACTCTTATGCCCTAAGCATAAGACTTCATGTAATTCCTCCTCTTCCCTCACCTCAGCATTACCCCTCACATTCCTTCTCATTCACTCAATCCCAGCATTAACCCTGGATCCATTCCCTTCCCATACCCAAAATCAGAGCTCAGTCTCTTCCTTATCTTCTATCCTTCCTCTCTCCTTAGTCTCAGACTTTAGATCCCTCTCTCCTCCTCCAGACCCCTAGCCCCCCCCCATCTATGCATAATATCTTGGGAACCTCCTTCTCTCTCCTCCTCCCTCCCCAGCTTAAAACCCTGGATCCCTCTCCCCATCAGATCTTGGGTCTCCTGTCCAGCATAAAACCTCTCATCTTTTCCCCTACCCTCTGCTTCTTCACCCCCATCCAGCATCAGACATTACTTCCTTCCTTCTCTCCAACCTCCTCATCTTCCAGCACCTACAACATCAGTGTCCAGGATCCTTTTCCCTCTTTCTCCAGCATAGGAACTTAGGGAAGTTCTGGCGGCTCCACTGGCTGACCTTTTCAATGATACTCTAAAGTTGGGAGTGGTCCTGGAGGACTGGACAAGGGCGGATGTGGTTCTCTCCACAAAAATGGAAATAAGAAAGAGGTTAAGAACTACAGGTGGTAAGTCTGATTTCTGTGGTAAGTTAATTAATGGAAATGCTTTTAAATAGAAAATAGTGTAGTAAGTTATACTTTATTATGGAACCATATTTACTAGTAACTTTGCTTTTAAAATTGTTGACATACAAGCTATGGTTCATATTTACAGTATTTCTTACAGTTGCATTAATAAACAGAACATTTGAAAAAACCCTGAAAAAAAGGTTTCTGGAATCCAATGGATTGCAAGACCCAAGGCTGCATGGTTTCACTAGAGGCAGGTCTCGTCAGACAAATCGGATTCATTTCTTTGTCTGGGTGACCAGGGAGTTGGATAGAGGGAGAATGATATATATGGAGGGGCATAATCGAAAGGGGTGCACAAGATGGGTGTCCATCTATCGTTTCGATAATATGGTCGGGGACGCCCAAATCGCGAAATTTAGGTCAACCTTAGAGACGGTCGTCCTCGATTTTCGGCGATAATGGAAACCGAGGACGCCCATCTCAGAAACGACCAAATGCAAGCCATTTGGTCGTGGAAGGAGCCAGCATTCGTAGTGCACTAGTCCCCCTGACATGCCAAGACACCAACCGGGCACCCTAGGGGGCACTGCAGTAGACTTCACAAATTGCTCCCAGGTGCATAACTCCCTTACCTTGGGTGCTGAGCCCCCCAACCCCTCGCCCCCCCAAAAAAAAAACACTACACACAACTATACAACACTACCATAGTCCTAAGGGGTGAAGGGGGCACCTACATGTGGGTACAGTGGGTTTGTGGTGGGTTTTGAAGGGCTCACATTTACCACCACAAGTGTAACAGGTAGGGGGGATGGGCCTGGGTCCACCTGCCTGAAGTGCACTGCACCCACTAAAACTGCTCCAGGGACCTGAATACTGCTGTCAGGGAGCTGGGTATTACATTTGATGCTGGCAAAAAATATTTTTAAAGTTTTCTTTTTATGGTGGGAGGGGGTTAGTGACCACTGAGGGAGTAAGGGGAGGTCATCCCGATTCCCTCCGGTGGTCATCTGGTCAGTTCGGGCACCTTTTTGAGGCCTGGTCGTAAGAAAAAATGGACCAAGTCGCCCAAGTGCTCATCAGGGACGTCCTTCTTTTTTTCATTATCGATCGAGGATGCCCATGTGTTAGGCACGCCCCAGTCCTGCCTTCGCTATGCTTCTGACATGCCCCCGGGAACTTTGGTCGTACCCACGACGGAAAGCAGTTGAGGATGCCCAAAATCGGCTTTCGATTATGCTGATTTAGATGACCCTGGGAGAAGGATGCCCATCTCCCGATTTGTGTTGAAAGATGGGCGCCATTCTCTTTCGAAAATAAGCCTGATGGTGTATTTAGATTTTAGCAAAGCCTTTGACATAGTTCCGTATAGACGACTAATAAATAAACTGCATGCCCTCAGTATGGGCCCTAAGGTAACTGACTGGGTTAGGAACTGGTTGAATGGAAGGCAACAGAGGGCAGTGATAAATGGCTCTCACTTTGAGGAAAGGAAAATTACTTAGTGGTGTGCTGCAAGGTTCAGTTCTTGGGCAAAATAGCTGTCTGGTAAGATTTGCCTCTTTGCAGAAATACCAAAATCTGCCAAGAGTAGACGCCCATGATTGTGTGTACAACATGAGGAGGGGACCTAGTGAAGCTTGGCAGCTAAGATTTAATGCAAAATAGTACAGGGGTATGCATTTGGGCTGCAAAAATCTGATGGTGTGGTACACTTTAGGGTTTGAAGAATATTTGTGTATAAAAGAGGAGCAGTACTTGGGTGTGATTGTATGTGATGAAGGTAAGGAGGCCAAACAGGTAAAAAAAGGCAGTGGTGAAAGCTAGAAGGATTCTTGGGTGCACAGAGAGAGGAATGGCCAGTAGGAAAAAGGAGGGGATGATGTCCCTGTATAAGACTCTGGTGAGATCTCATTTAGAATAGTATATACAATAATGGAGATCACACCTTCCAAAAGATAAAAACAGGATGGAGTTGGTCTAGAGAATTAGTACTAAAATGGTCAGTGGTCTTTGTCATAAAGCGTATGGGGAAAGACTTAAAGATCTCAATATGTATACTTTGGAAGAAGGGAGAAGGTAGGCATGTTAGAGACGTTTAAATATCTCTCTGGCATAAACGCACAGGAAGCACGTCTCTTTCAACTGAAAGGAAGCAAGAGGCAAAGGATGAAGGTGAAAGAGGACAGACTCAGGAGTAACCTGAGGAAATACTTCTTCAGAGAAAGGATGGTGAATTTTGGAATGAATTCCCAATGAAGGTGATGGAGACGAAAAACGTATATAAATCCAAAACAATTTAGGACAAGAACGCAGGGTCTCTAAGCGAGATGACATGGATGGGCAAACTGGATACGCCATAAGGTCTTTGTCTTCAGTTTTCTGTTTCAGTCAGACTCAAGAGTCAGTTTCCTTCCTACCCCTAGCATCAGAATTCAGGTCATTTCTTGTCTTTCAAGGACTGTACATACTTTGAGGAAATTTGGTACTTACTTTGTTTTTAATTTTAATATTTATTTATTTATTACATTTGTACCCCCGCCTATAGTCCACTTTACCTGCATAGTTTAAGGTAGACTGTGCACCTGAGAAGGCCCGATAAATGGATTTTTTATACAAATCTCAACAGGCTTATTTTTGTTCACTGCCCTGGATAAGGGCGGGTTATAAGTAATAAATCCAATTCAAGCTTCCATTGGTCATTCTTCCATTGGTTGTGCTGGCCTATCCAGCCTGCCTATAGGGATCATTTATCTTCTGTGTGCATGGGGAGAAACTAGTGAAGGGGATTCATATTTTGGTCACAGACACCAACAAATAACATGTGTACCTGTCTCCAGGATAACCATTAGCCCCTCTCGATCAGAGAACTAGTTACACATGAATATTTTATTTATTCAGAACATTTATACCCCTCTTAATACCACTTAAAGCAGCCTCAAAGCGGCTTATAATGAACTGAGCAAACAATTACAATTACAATGTCAGTATAGAGGGTAGAAGGATCAGAGGGAGAAGGGAAGGGAAAATGCACTATAAGACTTTGGCCAGATCAGGGGAGATAAAGTACAATGAAATCAGGAAAGGTGGAAAAATATGAGATGCTTGTATTTCATCACCAGTGCAGTGTAGTTTATTCCGGCTCCTTATAACCACATTGTATAATACACTACTAACAGCTATAAAATAAAATCTTTCTCTATTAGTAGCTGGTACATCCAGGGCTTGACACTGTCAGTTTTGGACATAAAAACAGAAACCCAGATTTCACTGAAAGAATGATAAACCACGTCGCAGTCATATTACAGGAAACCTGGCTTGGCAAAGACTCAACTAAAGACTGTCCCACGGGTTTCAAACAAATGTTAATTCCTGCCATAAAGAAAAAAAAGAATAGCAGGGATCATAATATGGTACAGAGCGGAGTTAGTAGAATGTATTACTCCTACTAAAAACAGTGACACACAGTTGTGGGTTACATTATTACTCCAAATGCAACAAAACATATTTCTCTGCCCTCTATATACAGCAGAACTTCGTTCAGGGACCTGAATATAAGAGACACTCGGATATAGTGGACTAAAGTTTAGTCCTGGCTGAGAGAATAGACATCCCATGTATTTTAGTTTGGTTATAAGAGCCCGTTGACACAGTCCCAAGGCTTCATTGAACCATGTATATAAGAGAGACCGATATAGCAGTTGCAACTACTAGTGAACTGACTGATGGCTGGTCCTAACACAGCAGTGTGTAGAACGATGTCCGACAAATATAAACATACTGCATTAGATTTGGAAGTGAAAATCCCTATAATAAATGACATTGAAAATGGTCGAAAACAGTCAGTCGTATGTGTCAGGCTTAATCTTGCAAAACAAACAGTAAATTCGATAAGGCAGGAAAGAGAAAAGCTAAAGCAAGCATATGAAGCGTCAGCAAGTAAAAAGCACTTACAAACGGCAGCATTCGACAACGTCAAATCGGTGCTGTTGAAGTGGTTTCATTTGGCGTGATCACAGAACATTCCAGTTAATGGTCCACTGCTGCGTGAAAAAGCGGATAAGTTTGCCAAGAAATTAATGAACGATGTATTTCAGTGCAACAGATGATGGCTTAACAGATTCAAAGACTGGCATGGAATTGTGTTTCGTGAAGTGTGTGGTAAAGCGGCTGGACTGGACGAGGACATTGTCAGCTAATGGATGACATCAAATCTCGGAAACCTGTTACCATCATACGACCCCACATGATATCTTTAAAGCAGATGAGATGGGCATTTTTTTCCGTTTACTTCCTGATAAAACCATGTGCTTCAGAGGTGATGCATGTCATAGAATATTTGAGTAAATATGGATGGCAGTGAAAAACTGCCACTGTTAATCACTGGCAAGTTCGAGTGACCTCGCTGCTTTAAAACGCTAAAACACTACCGACCAAGTACACTTTCAACAAAAAGGCTTGGATGACTTCAGAGATTTTCACTGATTGGCTAATGAAACTGAACGATTTAAGGCACAGAAACGGAGTGTACTGATTCGCGTGGCCAACTGCCCAGTGCATCCGAAAGTAAAGAATATGGATGCTGTAATGCTAGCATTTCTGCAATGAAAGCCTCGTCACGCTTGTGATATGGGACTAATAAAGAACTTCAAGGTGAAGTATAGGTGACTGGTAGCGAAGCGTTTAATTGAGAGTGTTAAAAACAAAACTAACTTTGAAATAAATATTCTTGATGCAATGCAAATGCTACGTTCAGCTTGGAACTCTATTACTCAGAAGACAGTTGCAAACTGCTTTAGTAAAGCTTGCTTCCATAAGACTTTGTGTGTCACTCACGATGCACCACACACTGAAGATTCAAGTAGTGCAATAGATGTTGACAACGAAGATGACTTGCCTCTATAAGTCGTTGGTGAGGCCCCACCTGGAGTATTGTGTTCAGTTTTGGAGGTCGTATCTTGTTAAGGATGTAAAAAGAATTGAAGCGGTGCAAAGAAAAGCTACGAGAATGGTATGGGTTTTGCGTTACAAGACGTATGAGGAGAGACTTGCTGAACTAAACATGTATACTCTGGAGGAAAGGAGAAACAGGGGTGATATGATACAGACGTTCAAATATTTGAAAGGTATTAATCTGCAAACGAACCTTTTCCGGAGATGGGAAGATGGTAGAACGAGAGGACATGAAATGAGATTGAAGGGGGGCAGACTCAAGAAAAATGTCAGGAAGTATTTTTTCACGGAGAGAGTTGTGGATGCTTGGAATGCCCTCCTGCGGGAGGTGGTGGAAATGAAAACGGTAACGGAATTCAAACATGCGTGGGATAAGCATAAAGGAATCCTGTGCCGAAGGAATGGATCCTCAGGAGCTTAGTCAAGATCGGGAGGCGGGGCAGACTTATACGGTCTGTGCCAGAGCCGGTGGTGGGAAGCGGGACTGGTGGTTGGGAGGCGGGGATAGTGCTGGGCAGACTTATACGGTCTGTGCCAGAGCCGGTGGTTGGGAAGTGGGGCTGGTGGTTGGGAGGCGGGGATAGTGCTGGGCAGACTTATACGGTCTGTGCCCTGAAGAGCACAGGTACAAATCAAAGTAGGGTATACACAAAAAGTAGCAAATATGAGTTATCTTGTTGGGCAGACTGGATGGACCGTGCAGGTCTTTTTCTGCCGTCATCTACTATGTTACTATGTATATGTTACTATCCCGTTTCTTGTCTGCGAACAGCAAATTCATGGATTACGTCAACATCAAGAATTGTGAACAGACAACTGACGACATCATAGAAGACGTATCAACAAAGGATGAATCAGATGATGATATGGCTGAGACTACTGGAAGTGGAGGCCATTCCCACTTTTCTGAATGCTGCATCGGCCTTGGAGACATTACAGCACTATCTTTACACTGTCAGTGACAGCGAAGTGGCTTTGCAGCACACTTTCGACACCGACTTATTCCTAACTAAGTGTAAGCGTAGTCTTAAACATCTCTATTGGACTATCAACTGAAATGTAAGCGTTGTTAAACTTTTTTGCATTTAAATATATTGTATGTTTTGTTATTAACAATAAACAGAGGATGAAAAATCAGTAGGCTGTGAGTTCTGATTGAGGAAACAAGTTCATTAATGCAAAATTTGAATATAAGGGACAATTTTTATAAGTCCCCAGAAGTCCTTTATAATGAAGTTCTACTGTACCACCTTCAAATTCTCCCAGCTTTGATCCTGAATATTTTACAATCACAATGCAGAAAAGCAAGAGCGGCAACAAGTCCCATGCAGCAAGAAACGAAGCAACAGAAAAGCAGCGGCAATCAACCAGCAGGTACAAATCAGTTTATTAGATGTTAACTATAATCAATTAGTGATGAAGTATATATGTCAAGTCGCTCCTAGTAGTAAATCATTGGTCCAACATGTTTTGGTACATCCATGCCTGTGTCAGGGGTGACTGTACAGTTTGTTGGCCAGGAACAAAACTCAAGTCACCTAGAGGAAGAGACAAAATATACAAACAAAACCAACATGGGTCTTTCACTTTTACTGAAAGATAAGCACAAAATAAAATCTGAAACCAACATTATGGAGCACAAATGTTTCTTAAAATATTTCCTGAGAAACAGTGGTCACTTGGTGGGCTGAAGAAATATTTGCAAATTTGATATCAGCAAAATGCTAATGAGTTGGGGGATCATGTGATGACGGCACACTGATTGACAGCTCCCAGCCTAGGCTCTGCTCCCAAATCACATAGCCTAAACTTACACTCCCATGACATTGCTTTAAAGTACTTTTTCCTTCCCTTCCTATTGCCTACAATATTTTTTCTTTTATCTTCTTTGTTCGTTTATTGTAAATCGCATGAAAACCAGTAATGGCCCTTACCATCAAGATACTGTAAATAAATAAAATGAAGTTGAGACATGTCTGAAAGCAGCCAGACTACCACACTGATTACGTCTTTTATAACCATGACTTGTAGGGTAAAACCTGCGAGGCAGCACAGTACATCAATTCAAAATTTCCTATGACCCATGATGTCATCAATGAATACCACGTAGACAGGCTGGATAAAACTGGAGTACCACCATTGGCTGAACTATGCCCCACAGGATTCACTATCCTGCATCAACCAAGACAAGGGAAGCAGGGTGAAGGGGTAGCGGTCCTGATCTGTGAGACAATCAAACTGCGCAGAGTCTCTATTCCCTACCTGTCTGAGTCAGAATGTCTGCTAATCCAGCTGGGAGACAAAGAACCATGGTCTACAGAGCACCACACAACACCATATCATCTGTGCAAGAACTGTTAAATTTGCTGACTGAGGTAACCCTGAGCTACCTAGGTTACTGATCATGGGAAACCCCAGACACGACTACTGCTGCCTTCCATGATACGATGGCAGCTCTAGGATTCATTCAGGAAATCAAATCTCCAACCCATGAAAAAGGCCATATGCTAGACTTGGTGTTCTGCAGAGGTTGACATCTTGGAACACAAGGCTGCTGGCATACAGATAACACCCCTATTATGGATTGATCATTTCCTAATCAAATTTTCTATTAAGGCCTACATAAAACAGATGGGCCCAATCAAAGTTTGGAAGAAAATCTGAGACATAAGAAATACAACTGCTGAAAACTTCCTAGAAGCCTTGTCCTACCCCCATGTGGATGAAAAGATGATGACAGGGTCAGAACAAGTTGGTACATGGAATGAATGTTTAGCAATGGAATTAGAAGAAACAGCCCCTCTAAAGAAGGTCCTTTGCTCCACAAACGTTCCCCGTGGTTTTCCCCAGAACTGCGTGAAGGACATCAACTTGAAAGAAAATGGAGAAAATCTCATCTAGATGAAGACAGGCTCAACTGTAAGAAACACATGACAATGTACAGCCAGGCCGTAACAGCAGCCAAAATACAATATTTTTGTCAACACATAGAACAAGCTGCAAATTCAACCAAGCAGCTATTTAAAATAGTAAAGAGCCTACTGCAAACCCCACAACAAAACCAGCCTTCCCAGTCACAACTTATTTTGCCAACAAAATTAAGGGTCTCCATCGGGACCTACAGACAGTCCCATCAAAGCTCCTACCAGCTAATGAAGAGAACACTGCCTCTTCCCCGCCAGGAAAGCCATCTGGGACTCATTCAACCAGGTCACAGGGGAAGAACTTAAAAATATCCAGAAAGGTCTTCGGCCTACAACCTGCCCAGCAAAGACTGTAAAACAAGTGAGCACATGCCTCATTGAAGGGGGTCACTAAAATTGTTAACTCTTCTCTTATGAAAGGGTAGCTGCCAACAACACTAAAAAAAAAAAAAGGCAGTGGTGAGCCCCCTACTGAAAAAAAGCTCACTAGACCAGGACAAGCTTGAAAACTACCGACCAGTCTCTAACATTTCTTTCCTGGCAAAACTTATAGAACGGACAGTCCGCAGTCAACTCAATGACCGGCTAACTGAAAGTAATTGGCTAGACCCATGTCAATCTGGCTTCAGACCTGGGTACAGGACAGAGACAGTTCTTGTGTCCTCTCTTGATGATCTGCACATAAACCACGACAGGGGATCTGCCTTGATACTACTGCTACTTGATTTCTCGGCAGCCTTCGACACTGTGGATCATAATATCATGCTTACAAGACTGGCAGAAACAGGTATCAGTGGCACAGTATTTACTTGGTTCAAATCCTATCTGTCAGATAGACAACAATCAGTTCTGTTCAGCAACAACACATCATCACTTTGGGCACTGGACTGTGGGATGCCACAGGGATCCATACTGTCTCCCGTTTTATTTAATATCTACCACTAGCCTCTGGCTGAGCTGCTTTGATCAATGGACACAAAATTCTACATCTATGCTGAAGATGTGCAACTACTCATATCCACTGAACAAGATCTACCCACAGCTCTGAGTAAACTGACTGCCTGCCTAGCCGCAACTCAGGAATGGGCAAACAACAACAAACTTTGCCTGAACCCAAATAAAACAGAGATTCTTTGGATACCAAACACAAGTGGACAAATACCCAACTTCAAAATATTTATTTATTTATTGCATTTGTATCCCACATTTTCCCACCTCTTTGCAGGCTCAATGTGGCTTACAATACATCATGAATGGTGGAAATAAATAAGTAAATAGACATTTTGTGTTACAAAAGGATATAGGGGAACATGATGATGATAAAACATGGTAGTAATATAGCAAACAAATATTGTAAGACAATTCCGGATATATGTGGAGGGATTCACATTTGTTGATCTTTGTGGTATGCCTTGTTGAAGAGATGGGTCTTCAGTAGTTTGCGGAAGTTGGTTAGTTCATAAATCGTTTTTAAGTTGCGTGGCAGCGCGTTCCATACTTGTGTGCTCAGGTAGAAGTTTGACGCATGCGTTAGTTTATATTTTAGACCTTTGCAGTTAGGGAAGTGAAGATTAAGGAATGTGCGGGATGATTTTTTAGTATTCCTGGGTGGTAAGTCTATCAGGTCTGACATGTAGGCTGGGGCATCTCCGTGAATGATTTTGTGAACTAGGGAGCATAATTTGAACGTGATGCGTTCTTTAAGTGGGAGCCAGTGTAGCTTTTCTCGTAGGGGTTTAGCACTTTCATATTTTGTTTTACCGAATATGAGTCTAGCTGCAGTATTCTGGGCTGTCTGAAGTTTCTTGATTATTTGCTCTTTGCATCCAGCGTATAGTGCATTGCAATAGTCTAGGTGGCTGAGTACCATTGATTGTACCAGGTTACAGAAGACGGTCCTTGGGAAGAAAGGTCTTACTCTTTTTAATTTCCACATTGAGTGGAACATCTTCTTAGTTGTGTTTTTGGCATGGCTCTCCAGTGTTAGGTGTCGGTCAATGGTAACTCCTAGAATTTTTAGGGTGTACGAAATTGGAAGATTCAATTTTGGTGTGTTAATGGTGGTGAATTTGTTCGTGTTATGTTGAGAGGTGAGTATGACGCATTGGGTTTTTTCTGCATTGAGTTTCAGCTGGAATGCATCCGCCCATGAATGCATGATGTGTAGACTTTGGTTGATGTCACTGGAAATTTCCTTTAAATCTTGTTTAAATGGGATGTAGATCGTTACGTCGTCTGTGTGTATGTATGGGTTGAGGTTTTGGTTTGATAGTAGTTTGGCCAATGGTATCATCATTAAGTTGAACTCCCCCTAAAATCACAGGTCAGGAATCTTGAGATACCGCTAGACTCATCACTCACTCTGATCCAAAAAATTGAAACAACCTTCAAAAATGTATACATGTTATTTGCAAAAATTGTGGATTTTTCCCAAGTCCATTTAGTAGCGGTTTATGGACTTGTCCTTTAGGAAACCGTCCAACCCTTTTTTAAACTCTGCCAAGCTAACCGCCTTCACTATGTTCTCCGGCAACGAATTCCAGAGTTTAATTACGCGTTGGGTGAAGAAATTTTTTCTCCGATTTGTTTTAAATTTAATACACTGTAGTTTCATCGCATGCCCCCTAGTCCTAGTATTTTTGGAAAGCGTGAACAGACGCTTCACATCCACCTGTTCCACTCCACTCATTATTTTATATACCTCTATCATGTCTCCCCTCAGCCGTCTCTTCTCCAAGCTGAAAAGCCCTATCCTCCTTAGTCTTTCTTCATAGGGAAGTCGACCCATCCCCGCTATCATTTTAGTCGCCCTTCGCTGCACCTTTTCCAATTCCACTATATCTTTCTTGAGATGCGACGACCAGAATTGAACACAATACTCAAGGTGCGGTCGCACCATGGAGCGATATAACGGCATTATAACATCCTCACACCTGTTTTCCATACCTTTCCTAATAATACCCAACATTCTATTCGCTTTCCAAGCCACAGCAGCACACTGAGCAGAAGGTTTCAGTGTATTATCGACGACGACACCCAGATCCCTTTCTTGGTCCGTAACTCCTAACGTGGAACTGTTATGACCTGGTGAATGTGAGCCCTTGTGCCCCGACTGAGCACGGCGAAGATGAAGTGGCACCGCACTCTATCAGGCAGCCAGACAACCCCTAGCTTCACCTGGGGAGCGACCACCGTTCCCTGGGAGTTGAGCCCCCAGGTGCAGGCGGCCACCAGGACTTCTGGAACCGGCAGGGTTGCACAACCGCTGACCAGGCTGGCAGGCAGGTAGACAAAGTCCAGGAGCAAAGAGTCAATCAAGCAGCAAAACAGAGAGCAATCCGAAAGTCTGGGCAGGCAGCAACACAACGCGTGGTCAGTAAACAATCCAAGGTCAGGAACACAGGAACAGATGAAGACCACAACCTCTAAGCGAATAGAAGCCGAAGCATGGAAGGACTGGAAACAGGGCTTTAAATAGAGCAGGAATTAGGCTCAACCATAAGCAGCTGTTCCAAGATGGCTGCCCCCATCAGCAGAGGTGCCTACATCCAAATATGGGCTTCCTTCCTGACCTCGTTACTCCAAGATGGCTGCCCCCTCCTGAGCTAGCCAAGATGGCTGCTGTCCATGATCCAACCCGGATGACAGCTGCTAGGTTAGGAAACAGAAACCAACCCATCCTGGAGAAGTGTAGCAGAGCGTAACAGGAACCTTGCATGACGTAGCTATAATTCGGGTTCTTTTTTCCCACATGCATCACCTTGCACTTGCTCACATTAAACGTCATCTGCCATTTAGCCGCCCAGTCTCCCAGTCTCGTAAGGTCCTTCTGTAATTTTTCACAATCCTGACACATTTTTAATTAATTATCACTCAAATGCAGTAGTTTTATTACTTGTTCATAAATGTTTAGAATGACGCTAAATCTCAAATATTGTGAGCTGAATTTTTCATTTTCTTTGAACAGGATTACCTTAACAGTGACAAAAGCTCCCTCCATTACCAGGGACCCCATGAAGTAACATAAAAACCTGGAAAAAAACATTTTCAAGTCATACATAGCAACAGCCCTACCAAACCATTATTAATGCCCACAACATAAACAGCAACAACCCTGCTTATGAATACGGACAATATAAACAGTGAAGCGTGTCAGAACACAACAGACATCCTACTGGGATGCACAGATCCTAAAAGCAAAAAAGCAGAATATCTGATCTTAGTCACTCACTCATGCCAAAACACAGACAGACCCTCATTGAATACAAAATAAGCAATCACAGACTAAAAACCGAAAGAGACCGAAACAAACTGAACTGGAAACCCCAAGAAGTTAAGCAACACTTGAGAAACAGAAGTACATCTCCCACTGTACTGTGCAAAATAGAAATACACGTTTTCCAAAAGTAACAGAGAAAATTCAAGAATTCTACTACTATTTATCATTTCTATAGCGCTACTGGACGTACGCAGCGCTGTACACTTGAACATGAAGAGACAGTCCCTGCTCGACAGAGCTTACAATCTAATTAGGACAAGCAGGACAAACAAAAGATAAGGGAGTATTAAAGTGAGGATGATAAAATAAGGGTTCTGAACAAGTAAACAAGGGTTAGGAGTTAAAAGCAGCATCAAAAAGGTGGGCTTTTAGCTTAGATTTGAAGACGGTCAGAGACGGAGCTTGACGTACCGGCTCAGGAAGTCTATTCCAGGCATATGGTGCAGCAAGATAAAAGGAACGGAGTCTGGAGTTAGCAGTGGAGGAGAAGGGTGCAGATAAGAGAGATTTACCCAGTGAACAGAGTTCCCTGGGGGGAATGTAGGGAGAGATGAGAGTGGAGAGGTACTGAGGAGCTGCAGAGTGAATGCACTTATAGGTCAATAAGAGGAGTTTGAACTGTATGCGGAAACGGATAGGAAGCCAGTGAAGTGACTTGAAGAGAGGATTAATATGAGCATAACGACTCTGGCGGAATATTAGTCGTGCAGCAGAATTTTGAACAGATTCAATTCAATTCAATAATTCAATAAGTGAAAGTTAACAGTCCAATTCATAAGCAATGCTAACCTTCACTTCTTATATGATAATGAAGAGTAAAGTGAAAGGGAGGGGATTTGGGGAGAGTTAGGGTACTCCAAATTTTTCCTGTAAGAATCTCTCTTTTACATTGATTATACTGTTTATATTTGTTCTTATAAATGTAAAGAAACTTTCACTTTGATACCGAGGCATTACTCTACAGTTCTGTACATTTTGTCTCCGATTGTTACACTCATATTCTTAAAAACTCAATAAAAAGAGTTGACAGAAAATTAAAGCCTTCCCACAGAAGAACGTACATGAAAAACTGAATAACCCGGGGGAAAGTGGAGACACAGCAGATATAGCAAAAAAATGTGTTGTATTCTGGAGGTGCAGATGGCATTTGACAAAATCCCTCTTGGGAGACTCGTTAGGAAATTAGAGCCTTGGAACAGGAGGCCATGGCCAACTGGCTAAGAAACTGGAAACAGTACAGGACTGAAGGTTCAATTATCCAAATGGAAAGAAGTCACTAGTCCAGGGCCTGTCCTGGCACCTAGGCTAGTTAATATAGCAATGACAAGTGACACAAAATGAATCCAAGAAAGATCTAGCAAGACTAGGAGACTGGGCATCTAATTGTGAACAGGTGATGTTAATCAGGAAAATAATCCCAACTGGGTTCTGAAATTAAGAGTCACTGCCCAAGGACAAGATATTAGTCACTGTGGACAATACTGTGAAAATTTCAGACCAGTGTGCTATGGATGTTAAAAAAGAAAACACAATGTTAGGGATTATCTGAAAAGGAATAGTAAAACTGTGAACATCATTGTGCCTCTCTGTCACCACATCTCGATACAGTGGAACTAGAAAAGGTTCAGAGAAGGGCAACAAAAATGATAAAAGGGATAGAACACCTCCCTTACGAAACAAAAAGGCTAAATAGGTTAAGGATCTTCAGAACGAGGGGGGATATGATAGAAGTTTATCAAATAATGATTGGGATCAAGCGGTTAAACTAGGGAATAGTTGTTTAACCTTTCAAGGAGCATAAAAACAAGAAGACAGTGCATGAAACTAATGACCAGCAAACTGGCCTTTCTTATATTATACAGTGGGGGAAATAAGTATTTGATCCCTTGCTGATTTTGTAAGTTTGCCCACTGACAAAGACATGAGCAGCCCATAATTGAAGGGTAGGTTATTGGTAACAGTGAGAGATAGCACATCACAAATTAAATCCGGAAAATCACATTGTGGAAAGTATATGAATTTATTTGCATTCTGCAGAGGGAAATAAGTATTTAATCCCTCTGGCAAACAAGACCTAATACTTGGTGGCAAAACCCTTGTTGGCAAGCACAGCGGTCAGACGTCTTCTGTAGTTGATGATGAGGTTTGCACACATGTCAGGAGGAATTTTGGTCCACTCCTCTTTGCAGATCATCTCTAAATCATTAAGAGTTCTGGGCTGTCGCTTGGCAACTCGCAGCTTCAGCTCCCTCCATAAGTTTTCAATGGGATTAAGGTCTGGTGACTGGCTAGGCCACTCCATGACCCTAATGTGCTTCTTCCTGAGCCACTCCTTTGTTGCCTTGGCTGTATGTTTTGGGTCATTGTCGTGCTGGAAGACCCAGCCACGACCCATTTTTAAGGCCCTGGCGGAGGGAAGGAGGTTGTCACTCAGAATTGTACGGTACATGGCCCCATCCATTCTCCCATTGATGCGGTGAAGTAGTCCTGTGCCCTTAGCAGAGAAACACCCCCAAAACATAACATTTCCACCTCCATGCTTGACAGTGGGGACGGTGTTCTTTGGGTCATAGGCAGCATTTCTCTTCCTCCAAACACGGCGAGTTGAGTTCATGCCAAAGAGCTCAATTTTTGTCTCATCTGACCACAGCACCTTCTCCCAATCACTCTCGGCATCATCCAGGTGTTCACTGGCAAACTTCAGACGGGCCGTCACATGTGCCTTCCGGAGCAGGGGGACCTTGCGGGCACTGCAGGATTGCAATCCGTTATGTCGTAATGTGTTACCAATGGTTTTCGTGGTGACAGTGGTCCCAGCTGCCTTGAGATCATTGACAAGTTCCCCCCTTGTAGTTGTAGGCTGATTTCTAACCTTCCTCATGATCAAGGATACCCCACGAGGTGAGATTTTGCGTGGAGCCCCAGATCTTTGTCGATTGACAGTCATTTTGTACTTCTTCCATTTTCTTACTATGGCACCAACAGTTGTCTCCTTCTCGCCCAGCGTCTTACTGATGGTTTTGTAGCCCATTCCAGCCTTGTGCAGGTGTATGATCTTGTCCCTGACATCCTTAGACAGCTCCTTGCTCTTGGCCATTTTGTAGAGGTTAGAGTCTGACTGATTCACTGAGTCTGTGGACAGGTGTCTTTCATACAGGTGACCATTGCCGACAGCTGTCTGTCATGCAGGTAACGAGTTGATTTGGAGCATCTACCTGGTCTGTAGGGGCCAGATCTCTTACTGGTTGGTGGGGGATCAAATACTTATTTCCCTCTGCAGAATGCAAATAAATTCATATACTTTCCACAATGTGATTTTCCGGATTTAATTTGTGATGTGCTATCTCTCACTGTTACCAATAACCTACCCTTCAATTATGGGCTGCTCATGTCTTTGTCAGTGGGCAAACTTACAAAATCAGCAAGGGATCAAATACTTATTTCCCCCACTGTATAATGTAACTTCTCTGTAACTTCAGTTTACAGTTGTTGTTACTTCATAAATTATCTCTGTCGTTTTTCCCTTCTTTTTTTTTTTTTTAATCTTAGCTACTAAATGTATTACTTTAAAAAAGCCAAGACCCAAAAACTGGATGGCAATTCAAACTATAACACACATCAAACCATCAGTATATTAAAGAAAATCTGTAAATAAAACCATAAATCATATACATATGATCAAGATGTAATCAGTTTTCAATTGAATGTGCAATATCAAATATCTCCAACAAAGAATGCACAGTCCAATCTTTAAATCATGTATATGGCACTGTCAACTTATGTCTAATCATACAATCTTTAATGTACTTCTCTCAATTTTAAATCCAGTACTAATTATTGATGGTCCCGATTATCATCACAAATGATCCTCTTCACCAAAACGGGATAGTGTTTTGAAACATCTACTTCAGGGGAAAATACCATTGTCCCAAGAATTTGATTCTCTCTTCCAGATAAGTACATTAAAGATTTTATGATTGGACTTAAGTTGATAGTGCCATATAAATGATTAACGGGTCCTTTCAGCTGCACTAAGAAATGGGCTTAGCACAGGCCTTTCCCATGCATTAAGCCCTTCACAACTTGCGTCTCTGATCCAGCGTTATGTCCCAAATCGGGACCCACATTCTACAGAAACTTATCAGTTTTTCGTTATAGCTCCTGACCTTTGGAATAAGATTCCTTTATCTGTAAGGATGGAAAGCAACTCGCAGTGGTTTAAGCGTGTGCTTAACGCATACTCATTTTCTCTGGCCAAAGTGCTTAGTGAGTTTTTTTTATTGTTTTCAATGGCTTTCTTCATTGTTTTGATTGGATGGTTTCTGGGTGCTGTGGACTTTCCTATATAATTGTAGTTCTTTTTCCACACTTGTTAAATTGAATAAAACTGTAATTTTTAGCAAAGCTATCATAAAGAGCTTTTTTCAATGTGTTTCATTAAAGGCCGTGTTAGCATTAGAATTACAAAAACTACAGTAGGAAGAAGTACCTCCTTCTCTATAGGTGAAATTAAGGGCTCTCACGTTATTGACACACTAATCAGTTAGCGTAGAGGTAATGTGCTGATTAGTGTATCTATGCCCCCACCAAAAACAAAATACAAAAAATATTTACCGGGCAATTAGTGCACATACATGGCAACAAATGCGGAAAGTTTTAGCACATTAGGCCTAACACAGCTTAGTAAAAGGGGCCCAGTCTTGCTCAGGTGATGCTGTTTTTTTATTACACTGTATTTGTTCTTATAAATGTTAAGAAACTTTAACTTTGAAAGAGATGCATTTCTACTACTACTAATCAATACACAGTACTGTACCCATTAGATGCAAGCACTGTCTCTGTCCCTAGAGAGCTCACAATCTAAGTTTTGGTACCTGGGACAACGGAGGGTTAAGTGACTTGCCCAAACTCACAAGGAGCTGCATTGGGAATCAAACCCGGGTTGCCAGGATCAAAGCCCACTGCTCTAACCATTAGGACGTTTCTCCAATGAACGCATTGTTCTACGGTTCTGTCAACTTTGTCTCTGATTCTTACACTCACATTTTTGAAACTTAATAAAGAGTTGACAGAAAATTATTATGGATTTCACATTTAATATTTTTTGTGTTGGACATTTATTTTTTCAAACAAATAATTCTTGGTGGGAATATTTATTTATTTTATTTATTACATTTGTATCCCACATTTTCCCGCATAGCAGTAGGCTCAATGTGGCTTACAGGTTCTAGGGAGGAGAGTACCAACTCCGGGAATATATACAGACTGGAAAATAGAGTAACAGTAGGTGCAAGAAAGCTGATAAGGTTCCGGAAAAGAGAATACAATTCTGGGACGAATATATAATAGCATATAGAGGGAAGTAATCCCAATGAGGCTGATAAGTATCCGGGGATGGGACTACAGCTTCTAGTGAGCAATACAGAGTAGGATAAGGGTACACTTAAATATAACTGGAGTGGTAAAATTCGTACAGTTTGAAGTAATAGGATTATGTGGAAGGGGTATTGTTCATTTCTAAGTTCGATAGATGTGATCCATTGTTCATGAATTAGTTTGGGTCTGCTGGGTAGGCTTTCCGGAACAGGTGAGTCTTGAGGTCATTTCGGAATTTTAGATGGGTGTTCACAGTTCTAATGTTTCTAGGTAATGCGTTCAAGAGCTGGGTGCACATGTAGGAAAAGCTGGATGCATATGTTGATTTGTTTACAGTTTAGGTAATACAGGTTTAGAAACGTTCTTGATGATTCGATGATGTTTCTAGTTGGTAAGTTGATAAGTTCGGTTATGTAGGTTGGAGCCAGACCATGGATTATTTTGTGGACCACAGTACAAATTTTAAAGGCTATTTTACACATAATTTTTTGATCATATAATTTCCTACATATGGAAACCAATTACATTGAACATATTTATATGATTTATGGTCTTATTTGCCCAATGATCTTTTTATATAAACATTTTTTAATAGTGAGTGCCGTCTGAGTATAATTAGTGTTTAAATATATTAGTCTGGCAACAGACGTAAAACTGTCATAGTAATAAAATTATCTTGCCATTTTCAGGGCAGACTTCTACGGTCTGTGCCCTGAAAATGGCATGGACAAATCAAGATCAGGTATACATATGAAATATTTATTTGTTACATTTATACCCCACATTTTCCCACCTATTTGCAGGCTCAATGTGGCTTAACAAAGTACCGTAACGGCGTTTGCCATTTCAGTTTATAACAAATACAAGATTGTGTTGTGGTCAAAAGAGGTAGAAGTGAATCATGGGGTCGAGGGGAAAGAGGATAGTAAATTGTCCAGTACGATCACTGATTATGTTGTGTTGCTGGGTGTGGGGATTTATGTTGGATCGGTGGGGTAAGCTTTTTTGAAGAGGTGGGTTTTTAATGATTTCCTGAAGTTTAGGTGGTCATGTATTGTTTTCACTGCATACGGGAGTCCATTCCATAGTTGTGTGCTTATGTAAGAGAAACTGGATGCATACGTTGTTTTGTATTTTAGCCCTTTGCAGTTTGGGTAATGTAGGTTAATATCACATCATACCTTATGTAATGAGTTTACCTTGTTGGGCAGACTGGGTGGACCATACAGGTCTATCTGCTGTCATCTACTATGTTACTATATCCGATGTGAATCTGAAATCATACTGACTATACACTCATTCTGCACCTGGACTAGCTTGCTACACACACTAACATCTCTTGCTTAACCATACAACAAACTTGCCTTGACTTTAACTAACCATCTAATCATACTGAGTCTGTACCAGTCATCTAGTTCCCATCATATATCTGCTCTTGGTCCCTCAGCTATATGGTAAGCTGTATTGTAGAAAATCTTGAGCATCATATCTATGTTAGATGAATGCTCTGATGCTGCTTATTAGGTGCATCATTAGTATTAGGCATACAATAAAGATTCCCCATAACGATCTGACTTCCTAATTATTCCAATCACAACTATTAAGGAACCCTCCTACCTGTTTATCCTAATTACATCCTCACGACTGAATATTATATCTTGTCCTGATATCATTGTTATGTTGATCTTTCAATCCAATATGATTTACTTATGCAGTCTTATTTGAAATAATTGTAAAATTATTATTCCATTAATATGATTGCTTTGATATTCTATGTACCCATCTGTATCTATATTTTGAAATTCTTATCCTATAATGTGTACATGTTGCTATAACATTTTGTGAGCCACATTGAGCCTGCAGATAGGTGGGAAAATGTGGGATACAAGTACAGCAAATGAATAAATAAATTATGCTAATATTGTATTATATCTCTGGTATTTGAATTCCAGTGCTGTTAAATGTGTATATTTTTATGCTGTTTCAGTTTCCCTCATGTATTGTACTTATGTTTATTTATGGTTATTTTACTATTGTTATACTGTTAACAAAATTGTAAGTTTGATGTTAAACTGTTCCCTTGGGTGAATGTCTTCATAAAGGCCATTAATAAATCCCAACAAATAAATAAATACCCCAGGTACCATTCTCCTATTTTCTTCACTAAGACCTTGGGTTCCTCTTTCTCTCACTCTGATCAGATTATCAAGACCAGGAGTCTGGTTCCACCACCACTACCACCACCCTCAGCCTACACCCGGGTTCCCCCTCAGCCTCACATCCCAGGTACCCTTCCCTCCCTCTCACCTGCTACTACCCTCAGCCTCACTGTGCCCCTCCCTCCCCGGTCTTAGCCCTCATCCCCCCCCCCCCCCCCCCCCCCCTCCCTCTCTCACCATTACATCTCATGGTTGTTGTTTCCCGACACTGTTGCGCCTCCGATTCGCCCAAACTGCTTTTCGGCCGAGCGAGCCGTGCTGCTGAACTCTTCCCTCGGCCCCGCCTCCTCACCCCTGACCTCCGACACCGGCCGTGGCAACAACCGGCGCACATCACTGACGTCACCAAGCAAAGAACCAGGGAGGATAGAAGATAGCATGACGTCAGAAAACTGAAGCCGGATCAGCCCCGCCTCTTCACCCCTGACCTCCGACACCGGCCATGGCAACAACCGGCGCACATCACTGACGTCCCCAAGCAAAGACCCAGGGAAGTTAGAAGATAGCATGACGTCAGAACACTGAACCCGGCTCAGCCCCGCCTCCTCCTGCGCAGTCGACATCCACCACCCCGTACACCCAAAACAAAGTGAAGACAGGGATCAGCTGCTGCGTCCACGTTGCGCTTCTTTATTGTTGGAAACCTTTTCATTTGATTTCGGCTTTTGCAGCACAGACCAAGTCCTGGTTTCCTCAACTGTAAATCATTCTGTCATTTGCAGGGGCTCCTTATAGGGACTCCCTGTATTGGTGCAGAGATATTCTTTCTCCTAGGACCTCTCCTTTTCTCCATCTATACTTCCTCCCTTGGTGCTTTGATCTCATCACACGCTGATGACTCCCAGATCTACTACTACTACTACTTAACATTTCTAAAGCGCTACTAGGGTTACGCAGCGCTGTACAATTTAACATAGAAGGACAGTCCCTGCTCAGAGAGCTTACAATTTAAAGGATCTACCTCTCCACACCAGTAATCTGGGCAGAATTCCAGTCCAAGGTATCTGCCTGCCTCTCTGACATTGCTACCTGGATATCTCACCACCACCTGAAGCTCAATATGTCCAAAACTGAGCGCCTTATCTTCCCACCTAAACCAACCTCTCCCCTTCCCCCACTCTCTATTTCTGTCGACAACACGCTCATTCTTCCTGTCTCATCTGCTTGTAACCTTGGGCTCATCTTCGACTCCTCCCTCTCCTTCTCTGCACATATTCAACAGATTGCTAAAACCTTTCGTTTGTTTCTGTATAATATCGCCAAAATTCGCCCTCTCCTTTCTGAGCACGCTACCAGAACCCTCATCCACACTCTCATCACCTCTCGCTTAGACTACTGCAACTTGCTTCTCACAGGTCTTCCGCTCAGCCATCTCTCTCCTCTTCAAGCGCTGCGTAACCCTAGTAGCGCTCTAGAAATGTTAAGTAGTAGTAGTAGTAGTAGTAGTAATATTTCGCCAAAGTCGCTATGCCCATATCAGCCCTCTCCTGAAATCACTTCACTGACTCCCTATCCGTTTTCGTATACAGTTCACGCTCCTCTTATTAACCTATAAGTGCATTCACTCTGCAGCCTCTCACTACCTCTCCACCCTCATCTCTCCCTACACTCCTTCCCAGGAACTCCGTTCACTAGGCATATCTCTCCTAATTGCACCCTTCTCCTCCATCGCTAACTCCAGACTCCGTTCCTTCTGTCTCGCCGCACCTTATGCCTGGAATGGGCTTCCTGAGTCGTTACGTCTAGCTCCATCCCTGGCTGCCTTTAAATCCGGGCTAAAGGCCTACCTGTTTGATGCTGCTTTCAACTCCTGACTTGTAACTTTTATCTTATGTTATCCTTATGTGTGCTTCTGTCTGTCCTTCCCTTATCCTTTTTGGTCCTGTCTGTTTGTCCTGATTTAGATTGTAAGCTCTTTTGAGCAGGGACTGTCTTCTTCATGTTCAATTGTAAAGCGCTGGGTACGACTGGTAGCGCTATAGAAGTGATTTATAGTAGTAGTAGTAGTAAAGGGCCACCAAAACAGACAGAGAAACAGATAAAGGCCATATGACCCATCCAGTCTGCCCATCCTCTGTAACCCCTAATTCTTCCTGTTCCTAAGCGATCCCACATGCTTATCCCATGCCTTTTTAAATTCTGGAACAGTCCTCGACTCCACCACCTCCACCGGGAAGCCATTCCACGCCTCCACCACCCTTTCTGTGAAATAATACTTCCTTAGGTTACTCCTAAGCCTATTCCCTCTTAACTTTGTCGTATGCCCCCTCATTCCAGAGCTCTCCTTCATTTGAAAAAGGCTCTCTTCCTGTACATAAATGCCCTTGATATATTTAAACGTTTCTATCATCTCTCCTCTCTCCCTCTCTTCCAGCATATACATGTTGAGGTTACATAGAAACATGATGGCAGATAAAGGCCATATGACCCATCCAGTCTACCCATCCTCTGTAACCCCTAATTCTTCCTGTTCCTAAGCGATCCCACATGCTTATCCCATGCCTTTTAAAATTCTGGAACAGTCTTCAACTCTACCACCTCCACCACCCTTTCTGTGAAATAATACTTCCTTAGGTTACTCCTAAGCCTATTCCCTCTTAACTTTGTCGTATGCCCCCTCATTCCAGAGCTCTCCTTCATTTGAAAAAGGCTCTCTTCCTGTACATAAATGCCCTTGATATATTTAAACGTTTCTATCATCTCTCCTCTCTCCCTCTCTTCCAGCATATACATGTTGAGGTTACATAGAAACATGATGGCAGATAAAGGCCATATGACCCATCCAGTCTACCCATCCTCTGTAACCCCTAATTCTTCCTATTCCTAAGTGATCCCACATGCTTATCCCATGCCTTTTTTTTTATATATTCAAATCTGTTTATTGTGAAACAAGGCATAACACAGCATAACGTGAAAACATCTACAGATTCAAGCTTACACTGTTTGCAATATTAGCAGAACCATCATCTGTCTATTCAATAACAGTCCTGTTTCTTGTACTTTTCTATTTTCACCCCCCCCCCTATCTAATGACCCCCCCATTCTTCCTAACCATCCCCCCCCCCCCCCCATTCCTTCTGGGACTACTATTACACAAAACTTTTCTTCCCTCCTCCATCTACATTACTATATATTTAACAGATGGCCCCTTGCTGCCGGCGTTAACGTTTGCCAAAATGAGGCCCATCTCTGTTCAAATTGCTGTCCTCTTTTATTGTCCAGCTGCACTCTGTCAAATCTCTCCATTCGCATTAAGGTTATCATCTGAGTCCTCCACTGTTGTAGGGTCGGAGCTTTTGGTGCCATCCATTCCAACAGAATCACCTTCTTGGCTGCAATGACCGCCCTATTTGTAAATTTTTTAAATCCTTTAGGTTGTGGAGCCACAATTTTAATGTGTCCAAACAATAACTTGTAGTCCAAAACCCAGTGGGTGTCCCACATCTGCGAAATTTTTTTTAGAAGTTGCCTCCAAAATTGTGCAATATGTGGGCAAGTCCAGAACATATGTCCCAGTGTGGCCCCAACATAATTGCATTTAGGGCATTCCCCGGCCGGAGACAAGCCCATGTGGAAGGCCCGTCTGGGGGCTATGTGCATACTGACTGCAAACTTGTATTGTAGTTCCCAGCACCAAACAAAACCTGTTGATCTCTTCAAATTCAAGACATGGGTTTTGAAGATGTCTGGTGGCAAAGTCGCCCCCAGTTCAACTGTCCACGCCTGGGCCAGCCTTTCATAGGGCAATTCCGCTGCGGTATCCTGGATATGCCTGTGGTGAAATGATAAGGGAACTTTTTGTTGAGCAGACATGGAATATGCCGTGGCCAATTCTTCCTGTACATCTTCAGTCAAATTTTGCCAAACCAGGCTGTCGGTGTAATGCTTTCACTGGCTATAATGGAAAAGATCTGCATTTGGGAGGGAATATTTCTCTTGCAGTTCCTTAAAGGAAACCAGGCGTCCCCTTTCATTCAGAATCTGATAAACATACTGGATTCCTAGCTGTTTCCATCTCTTGAAGACATGATACATATCTCCAGGTGGGAAAGCTGGATTGCTGCATATAGATAAGAATGGGGTTGCTTTCGCCTCAAACTTGTGGAGCTTGTAGATCCATCTCCAAACCTTCCTTGCTGTGGGCAGTATCATTGATCGTCCAAGTTCATAAGGCAGGGCTCTCCCTGTTTCGTGGAGTAAGCAACCATGCCTTTTTAAATTCTGGAACAGTCCTAGACTCCACCACCTCCACTGGGAGGCCATTCCACGCCTCCACCACCCTTTCTGTGAAATAATACTTCCTTAGGTACCCACCTCCTCACATCCACCATCACCCTCACTTTCTGCAAATAAATCACCCCCACCCATACCCACCATCACCCTCACATCCCCATACATCACATGCATGCTTCCTGCAGAGGTATCCCCCCCCCACCATACACACCATCACCGTCACATCTCCATCCACCATATGCACACTTCTTGCAGAGGAATCCCCTTCACGCCAACCATCACTCCCTCATCCTCTACCATCACCTGCACACTTCCTGCAGAGTAATCACCACCACCCCATCCACTATCACCATCACATCTCCTACCACCACTTGCACACTTCCTGCAGAGGAATCTCCCCCTCCTTTTACATCCACTATCACATCAAATCCCCTACCACCTAATTGACACTTCCTACAGAGAAATCCCCTTCACGCTGACCATCACTCCCTCATCCCCTACCATCACCTGCACACTTAAGATATGATAGAGGTCTACAAAATAGTGAGTGGTGTAGAATGATTGATTTGTTTACTCTTTCAAAAAATACAAAGATTAGGGGACACTCAAGGAAGTTATTACATTCTAGGCCTGCACCAAATATTTGTATTCGATTCGATTCAACCCCAAATAGTGCCCTGAATACATTATCCCCCAGATTCTATATGATGTGTGGCGAGTAGCACACGTTAAATTGTGCGTGCAATTTATGTGTGATACTCAATTGAGTAGCGAGTTAATTAGTCATGATAATTGACCAATAACAAAAAATTATCATCACGAATTGGCAATGGTTCTTTTTAGGCCTACTCTAATAAGAGATGCTCACAGCTGCAAAGGGGGTGTGGCCATGGGATGAATGTGGGCGTGTCGGGGGCAAGACTCAAGTTTATTTGTGTTGTTATAGAATTCAGGGGAAGGCGTCTACATTGGGTGTGGGTATTTACACCAGGTTTTCAGTGGTGTAAATGGTCAAGTCTAAATGTAGGCACATTCTCCAGCCCTTTTCGCCTAACTTTAGATGCATTATATAGAATAGCACCACTCGCTTTTTTTCAGACGCGTCTAGACTTTAGACGCCATTTACAGAATTTGGCCCTATTTAGATTTGTCTGAATAGGGATTTGAATTCTAATACAAATAATCCAGGGGCTCTGCTGTGCTAAATCCTACTGAAAGAAACACAATCTCTGATTTCATGTTACTTCTTTTATTATTTGCTATAGTTAACCTCAATGCCCATTATTCGTATTTGGTATTTGTATTTGGCCGAATAATATTTTTCATTGTTCGTATTCGGCCAAATAGTAAAATATACTATTCCGTACAGCTCTATTACATGATACTACTTTTAAAATGAACAGGAGGAAATATATTTTCACTCAATTAATAGTTAAGTAGTTAGTGTATCTGGGTTTTAAAAGGTTTTTACAAGTTCCTGGAACAAAAGTCCGTTGTCTGCTATTGATATAGTCATGGAGGAAGCCACTGCTTCCTCTGGGATTGGTAACATGGAATGTTGCTACTATTTGGGTTTCTGCCAGGTACTTGCAACCTGGCTGGGCCACTGTTGGAAACAGGATACTGGGCTAGATGGACCATTGGTCTGACCCAGTACAGCTATTCTTATGTTCCAGTGTCTCCCCTTTCTCTCTCTATCCTTCCAGCTGTCTCCCCTCTTTCTTTCCCTTCTTCCATCCAGTGTCTTACCTCTTTTTTCTCCATCTGTGTAGCCAGATTCTCCCCTCTTTCTCTCTCTCCCTCCTTCCATCCAGTGTCTCTCCTCTCTCTCCCTATCCTTCTAATCAGTATCTTCTCTCTCTCTCTACCCCTTTTCCATCCAGCGTGTCCCCTCTTTCTCTCCCCTGTTCCATCCAGCATCTCTTCTATCCATAATTTCTCCCTCCCCCCTTCCATTTAGCATCTCCTATCCCCTCTTTCTCCCCCTCCTCCTTCCATCTTTTGTTTTTTCTCCACATCTACTTTTCCTAACGAGCAGCAGTGGTGACAAACCAATAAGAAACAGGCACAGAGTGACGGTTCTCAGGCCACTGAGCATGCGTTTCTCCGGTTAGTCAACTTTGTCAAATTGGTTCTCAGTGGCAGTAGAGATGTTGTTTTGTTTTCCCTTGACATGTCTGCCGCTTTTGACATAGTTGATCATTCTATCTTGCTTCAGGGTCTCAGAGACCTTAAGATTTTAGGTCATGCCCTGCATTGGTTTCACTTCTACCTTACTGGTCGCTCCTTTGTGATTCATTATTCTGACACAACTTCTTCTCAGTCTCTATACTCAGGTGTCCAACAAGGTTCAGTTCTTGGTCCTATATTATTTAACATGTTCCTTGCTCTCTTGACCGCTCTTCTTCAATCATCGGGCTTCACATTTTTCATCTACCTGGATGATATTCAGTTACTTTTCCCCCTTGATTTGCTTTCTTCTTCTATTAGATCTGTCTCAAGTTCATTGGATACAGTTGCTGATTGGCTTTTTGAAAATAAGTTGCTCCTGAACCTTTCTAAATCCATTACAATGTTGTTTCCTGCACATTTGTCTCCTTTCTCTTCCTGTTTTCACTATTAAAGGTAATCCTCTCCCATACAGGCTTTCTACTGAAATCCTTGGTGTTATTATTGACAACTCTGTCTTTTCATACTCACATCTCTAAGGTGGTTTCTTCCTGATTTTTTTCACTCTCAGACAGGTGCACTCTATCCATTCTCTCTTGGAACTTCTTCATTACGTAATCTTTTGTGTAACAAACCCCCTGGTGGTGGAGTGTGGAATTACGCTTATAAATAATACAGCAGAAAAGGTCACGGACTATGGGGTTTCCAAGGAAAACGCCACACATAAATATTTACTAATTTTTCTTGTAAAATCCTCTTTATGTGTGAAAAGCATTTTACAAGAAAAATTAGTAAATATTTTATTAAACAACTAGTAAAAAAGGCCCGTTTCTGAGACCAATGAAACGGGCACTAGCAAGGTTTTCAGCGGAGTGTGTATGTTTGAGAGAGTGTGTGTGAGAGTGACTGTGTGAGAGAGAGAGACGGAGTGAATGTGCAAGTGTGGGTGTGTGTGACATAGTTTGAGGCTGTCTGTGTGAGAGTGTGTGTGTGAGAAAGAATGAGAGTGTGCGGCAGGGGCCCCCCCTCCGTCAAGGTGTTTTGGAAAAGAAGCAGGAGATCCCAAGGGGTCACGTTGTGACGCGAGGGCGGGACAGACACTCATGGAGAAAAAGCGATCTACACCATGACACATTTAGAATGTTGGGAAACTTGAGGCTTCATTAGAATGTTGGAGGTGCGTTTTATATAGAGAGATAATGATGATAATAATAAACAAAATTATAGCATTCAAAAGTAGGTTTCATTAACAGGGTACCATTAGTTGAGGTAGGATGATATTGCAGCAGAATGGTACCAGGCATTAAATACTTTACAACAAATTAGAACGGCATTAAGTTGTCCAACTTAGCAATTAACATTTCAGTACTTTCAAACTTAACTCCTCTAATTGTACAAAATCCGCACACATCCTCCCCAAACTGGGTAGTTGCTCGGTTCCCCCCAGTACCTCCACTACATGGACTCAGAAGCTCAGCAACAAGCAGATCCTAACCAAATACGTCCTTCATGTGGTATATTAGAAGGAAACCCTTTTATCTTAGCGTGACTTAAACCCGGTCAGGTGAGTGTCCTAAGGCGGGTGTGTATACAGTCAGTGTACTCAGGCCTGACATTTCTGTTATCAGAGCAAATTTGTGTGCACACGATGATATTACCGGTATATCAAATCTTCGCTAGCATCACAAATGTCTTGTGGTGGGTACCTTTGAGGTTCTTGAGCATCGGCGTTGGCTCCTCGATTCCAGAACTCCTGAGTACTTACTAGCCCAACTTTATTTATTAATTTGTTACATTTATATCCCACATTTTCCCACCTATTTGTAGGCTCAATGTGGCTTACATAGTACCGGAGAGGCGTTACAGACTCCGGTGTAAACAAATACAAAGTGATGTTGTGGTAAGATAAAGTTAACACAAAAAGGTAAAACTCTGACTCCACTCAGTGGTTTCTTTGACCAAGGGCCGTAAAAGCTACCTAGATTAAAATAAAAAGATAAGCAGGGAAATTTCCTACCTTTTACCCCTCAAATTCTCTTTTACGTTCTAACCTCCACCCATACTATACCCCTTACTGGCATTGTCAGGGAGGTAGGCAGGATCTCCCAGAGGTGGGTGCCTGGCAGGAGGCAGGTTTTAGGACAAGAGTTCTCGGTGTAGGATTCTAATTTTTCTTAGGAGTCTGCGCTTCAACTGGGACACAATTTAATGCAGGCTTCCTTGGGGTCTGGACCCTTGGTTCAGGTGGGGCTTCTTCCTCTTCTGGGCAAGCCTCTCCTTCAGCCGGCTTCCCTCTCTCTGGACAGATACACATGAAACTGGACACACACACACACACACACACACACACACACAGGCTGGACTTCTCAGGGATGTGCCCCCCCCCCCCAGCCATGCCACTCCCTTCCGGTTTCTCGCTGTGGCCTGGCTCTCCTCAGCACTGCCCCAGACTTCACAGCTACTTGCAGCCAATACTGCTCCCAGCATAGCCCTGTACTGCTTTCAGTGCAGATATGCCCTAGTCCCAGCCGAGCTTCTCAGCACAGTCATAACATAGTAACATAGTAGATGATGGCAGAAAAAGACCTGCACGGTCCATCCAGTCTGCCCAACAAGATAACTCATATTTGCTGCTTTTTGTGTATACCCTACTTTGATTTGTACCTGTGCTCTTCAGGGCACAGACCGTATAAGTCTGCCCAGCACTATCCCCGCCTCCCAACCACCAGCCCTGCCTCCCACCCACTGGCTCTGGCACAGACCGTATAAGTCAGTCCCACTGGCTCCTCTGCCTCACTCTCCGTCTGGGCTGGTTTCTGTTGTGGCTGCTATGACTCCTCTTCTTGGCTTGACTGTCATCCTGACGCCCAGCTTCTCTTTTGACCCAGCTTGCTTCAGACCCCTCCTTTCTTCTTCTTGCCTGCTTCAGTGCTCTGCCCATCCCAAAACTTGTCTGCAGCTCTCACTCTCTTTCTTAAATTAAGGTATAAGGACTGCTGTGCTTCTCTCTCTCTCTCTCTCTCTCGACTACCTACAGTCCAGCTTTTCTTCTCCTGTGCAAGCTTGCCGTTCCAGTTCTTCAGCTAGTATCTCCTCTGTTCAGGCTTGTCTCTCTCTCCTTTCCAGCCTGTAACCTTCTTTCTCCTCAGGCTCCCTTCTCTGCCTCCAGCCTGACCGGTCTGCCACCTCTCCTGCCCAAGCTTGTTTCTCTGCAGGAAGCATTCAACCTCTGGACTGGCTTACTCTCTGCCAGCCTCCAGCCTCTCCTATCCGGGCTTGTTTCTCTGCTGCTACAGAGCTGCCTCTCTCCTGCCAGCTGCCCCACTTGCCCAGGCATTGTCCTGTCTTACTTCCTTCTTCTCAGCTCACCTCTTCCTGACACTCTTGATTTGTCCAAATTGTCACTCGTTTTCAGGCTACCAGGGCTATTTGCTGCCTCCAAGCCTCTGGTTGGCTGTTCATTGCTCCTCTATCCTAGACTTTCTCCTGCCCCTCTGAGGTCATCTCAGGTCCCAGTGTCCTCTTGGGTCTCGCACAAAAACAACAAAAAAATAAGTAACAAAAAGTTAGCCCCTGGTTACATTTTGCATGCCTTAGTCTTGTCCAAACTGCACTATTGTAACTCATTACTCACTGGGCTTCCTAATTCCCAAATACACAGACTTCAACTGGTTCAGAATACTGCACTAAATGTATTTACAACAAGGAGAAATACAATCATGTTACTCCATTTCTTATTACTGAACATTGGCTTCCAATCTCATAAAAGATTCCTTTTAAAGTTCTTATCCTCTGCCATCAGATCGATTCTTTCTGGCTTCCCTTCTTACCCGCTACTCAAGAAGCACGGTTCTTTGTTCATCTGAACAGCTACTCTTACCGGTCCCTTCTTCTCGGATACCAACAGAACCTCATATTTCACTCTGATGGCTCCAACCCTCTGGAATAAGCTTCATCTCTATCTTCAGCTCGAGCCTTCCTTTGCTAATTTCAAAACACAACCCTTTCCAAATGTGCCTTGGGAATACATTTAGGTCCCTCTTGCATGTTTTTGGATTGGTGATTGTGCTTCAGTGAGGTCACCTTGCCTGTGATCCCTTCCCTCTGTGTTTTCCTATCCCGCCTTTTCTGATATTGGTTTGGACCTTCTTTTCCCCTACGTTTCTTTTGTGTTTGTCTGCTTTTATTGTCGGCTTAGCTTTACTGTTGTTGCTTTTATGTCTCGTCAGTTTCCCCTTTTCTGTATATTTTAATGTCTTTATAACCTACTTAAATTTTTGCTATATTTTAGGTATATCAAATAAATTGGCCTTGGAGTAGGGTGCACATGCAAGAACTACCGCAGGCCGCATTTTTACCTGTGTTAAACATGCGTTAGTGCTCACTGCAGCCCTTATTCTGTGGTTGATGAAGGTTTCTCTGTTCTGCATATTTGACTAAGGTCAGATGTTCTGCTAGTGTGTAGTTTCTGTACCAGTCCAGCATGAACTGTTTTCAGATCTATGCCTACCAGTAGTACTTCTGGAGGGATTCTGTGCAAAAAAATACAATCTGCACACAACATTTACAGTTCTAAAATGTTTTGCATAATATATGAATATATTCAGGGGCCATTGTGGTTAGCATGTAAGAACAGTTTACTGCAAAACATTGGGCGGTATTTTACCTGTTTTCATGTGCTAAACCCTGCAGTAACAATTTTGTACAAATATTTTTGTGAGGGGACGGGGAAAGCATTAAGCAATTCTCACATTATGATTAATGTGTGCTAACTGGTTAACGCAGAGTTAACACACTTAAGTGCTCCTGTATTAAGTTTGTGCAGATCTCTCACACTAATGGCATGTGAGAGAGTAAGGGACATAAGGCTAGGCATCCCTGGAAACACTCCCTCACTGAGGGCCAGATGCACTAAACTTAATGAGCCATTAACGAGCAAGTAGTAAACCCTGGCATGCACTAAAGACTCCCCCCCCCCCCAGGACGGTAGCAGCTAACGAAAACGGAATGCAGATGAGCAAATTGTGTAGAAACCCTATTGTAATGAGATGCACTAACCTTTTCCAATTGCCTTAACGCTGGAAAATCTAATGAGAGGTCTGTACCTCTCGTTGGGGCTGCGCGGGATTGAAAAACTGTTACAAAAGTAACAAAAACAACAAATCGTGGAAACAAAAGTCAAGTGCTCATCAGGGACGTCCTTTATGGACGTCCTTCACTCATCAAAAACAAACAAACAAAAAAAAATAGCACTCCACTTCAAAAAAGACGTCTATTTTGGCCATCATCCCCCCCCCCCTCCCGAAGACGCCGCGCCGCTCACCCCCTCTGATGCGGCTCGACAGTGCAGTTGAGGATGCCCAGCCAAAAAAATCGTCCATTTTGGCTGTCCTTCCCCCCCCCCCCCCCCCCCGCAATAATAAAAACGTCTTTTTTGGCAGTGCTTCACTCAACTGAGAGACCTGGAATTCCTTGAGCCAGTCACAGCGCGTTGAGCTAAACGCGCTGTGATTGTCTCAGGCACTTCCAGGTCTCTCAGCTGAGTGAAGCACTGCCAAAAAAGACGTTTTTATTATTGCGGGGGGGGGGGGGGGGGGGGGGGAATGACAGCCAAAATGGACGTTTTTTTTGGATGGGCGTCCTCAGCTGCTCTGTCCTCTGGATCGAGCCGCATCGGAAGGGGTGAGCAGCGTGGCATCTTTGGGGAGAGGGGAATGACGGGCAAAATGGGCTTTTTTTGGGGGGGGGGCGTCCTCAACTACACTATTGAGCCGCATTGGAGGGGGTGAGCGGCGCAGCATCTTCAGGCAGCACAGGAAGGCGTATTTGGCATGCGCAGAGCAGCCAGCATAACGCTTGGCTGCTCTGCGTATGCTTGACCGGCTGATTGGCCAACTGTTTAACGATGGAATAGAGAATGCAAGTGAGCTACAATGAGCAGCTCATTTGCATTCCTTAATGCATGCTTTCCTTACTGATTTCCTTAATGCATGCCCGTTCCTTACTGATTTGCTAAGTGAATTGGTAAGGGAAGGGCTCTAATGATTGTTTAGTGCATCTGGCCCTGAGATAGCAGTTCAGCCACTTCACAGCAGGGAGCGCTAAACCTGCTGTGCCAGACATTGAACTGCAGAGGCAAATGAGCAGAGGGATGTTGGGCTGGCTGGCCAGGAGAGGTGGGGCTTGACAGGGAGAAAAAGGTAAAAGCCCTCCTGCGGGTCAGAAGGAGGCAGTCTCCGATACAGAGGTCTCAGAAGGAGGCATACTCTGATACACAGGTCTCAAAAGGAGGCAGACCCCGATACAGAGGTCTCAGAAGGAGGCAGACCCCGATACAGAGATCTCAGAAGGAGGCATACTCTGATACACAGGTCTCAAAAGGAGGCAGACCCCGATACAGAGGTCTCAGAAGGAGGCAGACCCCGATACAGAGGTCTCAGAAGGAGGCAGACCCCGATACAGAGGTCTCAGAAGGAGGCAGTCTCTGATACAGAGGTCTCAGAAGGAGGCAGTCTCTGATACAGAAGTCTCAAAAGGAAGCAGATCCGATGCAGAGTTCTCAGAAGGAGGCAGTCTCTGATACAGAGGTCTCAAAAGGAGGTAGACCCCGATATAGAGGTCTCAGAAGGAGGCAGTCTCCGATACAGAGGTCTCAGAAGGAGGCAGTCTCCGATACAGAGGTCTCAAAAGGAGGCAGACCCTGATACAGAGGTCTCAGAAGGAGGCAGTCTCCGATACAGAGGTCTCAAAAGGAGACAGACCTAGATACAGATGTCTCAGAAGGAGGTAGTCTCCAAACCAGAGGGCTCAGATGGAGGCAGTCTCTGATACAGAGGTCTCAAAAGGAGGCAGGCCTCGATACAGAGATCTCAGAATGAGGCAGTCTCTGATACAGAGGACTCAAAAGGAGGCAGACCCCGATACAGTGGTCTCAGAAGGAGGCAGTCTCCGATACAGAGGTCTCAAAAGAAGGCAGACCCCGATACAGAGGTCTCAGAAGGGAGAAGGCCCCGATACAGAGGTCTCAGAAGGAGACAGACTCTGGTACAGTGGTCTCAGGAGGAGCACAGGGAAGAAAGATTAGGAGGCCCTTATTCAGAGGCCCAGCAGGAAAGGAAGAACTGAAGCCCCAGCATTCGCCTTTACTGAATGTTTGTAATTGCTGTGAACTGGCTGAAGTAAACCAATGTTTTACTTGAGCATTTCCAGCCGTGTTCTGAGATCTGGTTAGGGCCTGACCTGGAATTCCAAAAGAGGGAGAGAGAGAGAGAGAGAAGTTATAAAGTGTGTTTGGGGAGTGGCAGTCACAGGCCACTCACTGTGCTTTAGGCCTTGTTGGCCTCAGGCCCATGCTAAGGCTGTTTCCCCTGTGAAGATAAGAGATTTTACCTTGCCTATGAAGTAACAAGCCCAGGTTTAAGTAAATAAAAAATTTATTTGATGTTTATATACCGTGTCAGGGGTCTGACAACATGGCAATAATAGCAAAGAATCTGCAAAGAGAAAGGGAAATGCCCGTGTGTGGGATATTCCCATGTTAAGCTGTGTTACCTGAATATTTTAGGACATTATAGTAAAAGGGCCTGTACACTTATGAACTAAAAAAAAATCGTTTGTAGTAAGTTTTGTTATTGATTTTTAATCAGTGTGTTTTTACTAGCCAAAAAGGTGCCGGTACTCAAATGCTAGGCCACTCTTCAGGGGTGAGGTGATCACTGATGGGCCTACCCCACAATTGCCCTGTAACCAGTCACAGAATCCATGACAAGGCAAAATTGGTGTGTAGAGCCTGAGCTCTTTCATTAAAACTTGGGGTCCATGGGTCAATTTTACTAGACAATGGAAAAGGTGCTGGTACTCAGTACCCCCAAGTACCCCCTCAAAAAAAGCCCTGTTTTTAATAATGTAGTATAACAAAACCAATGAAGTAAACATGTCAACATTCTCAATTATGGGGGAGGTTATCGAGGTGCGTTAAAAAGCATCCTTCTGTTCTTTATTGTACCTTGCTAAACCATGAGATCCAGAAACCTGCAGTATCGTGTTCCTGCAGGTTGCTGAATCCTGTGGTAATGTTTTACCTGGTGGCTCCCGGGGGTTCTAGGCAGACCCTGTCAGACGTTTTGAGTGAGGCCTGCATTGTTTCTGCCATGGATGTGGGAGCATGTGCAATGATGTATGTGCGTGCTGACAGTGTTGATGCCATGGACGCATGCGCGTTTAAATGAATACGAGGCTGACAAACTCCAAGAATAAGCTGCGGACAGGCGATTCAATCATTTTTAAACAGAGGAACTATAGCCTAGGACCTGGGAAGGGCCCTTGATAATGGGCCAACAGTTTCAGCATGAAGTCTGATTAATCGTGATCTTGAATGCACAGCTTTTGCCACATCTGAACCCTTGAGCTTTATGGAAAGGCGGGGGGGGGGGGGGGGGGCTAAGTGGGGCTTAAAAAACAGAATGAATTTCTACACAGGCACCCTAGCAACAAGGACACCAACTCCAGCATAAAATTATAAAATAAACATTTTTGAGGTTTGGGAAAAAATGTTAAGCCACAAGAGAAGTGGCCACAGAGATGTTTTGTGTCAGGAAAGCTGCAAAAATCTCAGAATTTGTGCAAACAGTATTACATTCAAATAAAGTTTCATAGTAAACATTTTGATTCAAAGCAATGCTCCACTGCAGCTAACATATATTTATGGTGTTTGGTACAAAAATGAAGTTCTTGAATATTGTTTTTAATATTTTAGAAATGTTTCCATGTACAGTTCCTACAGGTCTCTGATGGGAGTGGACAGTATTTATATTGCTAGTTCAGAGCAGCCTCCGGGCAGTTGGGACCAGAACTGAGAGAGAAGAAGGTGTGTTTTCACTGCTCTCTGTAAGAAAAGGAACAAACAGGTATCTTTAACAGATTAGCTATTCAGACCCTAGTAACAGAGTGTGGAAAGTGAGAGAGCTCCTTTACCTAGAAATTTGATTAAAAGACAAACAGAATTTTGACGTAATAAAGGTGTGTGTGAGAGGATTGTAAGATTGAATCTAAATAAGTTGAAGGAAACATGAACAAAGCTAATTGACATTTTTGTCCAGGACTGATTTTATAAATTATATCTGGACTTGCAGTGTATGGAAACTATTTAAGTGCTGGAAGCTTTTGATATGAGAGAGATTTGATGTATTTGACTTCTAATCAGTATATTTGAGAAGTCTAGATTTTATTATTTAGATTTTGCTCACACCTTTTAGGTCAAGGTGAGTTGCATTCAGGTACTCTGGATATTTCTCTGTCCCAGGAGGGCTCACAATCTAAGTTTGTACCTGAGGCAATGGAGGGTTAAGTGACTTGCCCAAGATCACAAGGAGCAGCAGTGTGATTTGAACCGGCCACCTCTGGATTGTAAGACTGGTGCTCTAACCACTAGGCCACTCCTTAAATAATTAATGAAGTATAGAAACAGATCTTTAGAGAGTAATTTTGAGAATCCTCTCGGGTCCTTTTACTAAGGTGCACCAAAAAGTGGCCTACGCTGGTGTAGACACATGTGTTGGACCAGGGGCGTAGCCAGACAACAGATTTTGGGTGGGCCTAGGCAAGAAGTGGGTGGGCACCAAGTGTTCCCCCCCCCCCCCCAACCACCATCAAAAAATATCTCAGCTGGTGGGAAAACACTTCTTTCCACCTTGGCAGTCCGCAGCAGGCATGTGCTGAAAAATGAGCATGCTCAGGTGCCAGTATTGTGGAGACTAGTGTTTTTCGTTACCATCAGGGGGGAGTCTTCAGCTGGCTGAGCTTGGGATCCCCACCGGCTACCTCTAAACGTGTGCTACTGTTGGGTGGGCCCGAGCCCTAAATGGGTGGGCCCTGGCCCACCCAGGCCCACCTGTGGCTACGCCACTGTGTTGGACACGCAAAGGTTAATTTTTCAGTGCAGCTGCAAAAAAGGCCTTTTTTGACTGAAAATGGATGTGCAGCTAAATGAAAATTGGCACATGTCCATTTTGGGCCTGAGACCTTTCGGCCCACCCATTGACTTAGCAGGTCTCATGTGTTAACTGGACAGTAATCGTCAGCGTGCGTACAATGCCAATTACCTCCCAGTTAGCACCGCACACCGGAAACTTTCCAGCACATGTAATGGGTGCGCGTAAAAAATGAAATTGGCGCACATTGGGCGTTCGTAGGAATCCACTCAGTTTAGTAAAAGGGCCCCTCAGAGAATTAAAACAAAAATCTCATGATGCTAATAATTAGAAAGGTTATTGTCAGGCACTGGATAAAAGATATAGATATATATAATCTTCAGTTTGAAGAGTGCTGGTATGAACTGTGCCAGTGCTTGTAAGGGAAATAATTGAGTGTTTTTGGCTGGATTCTTATTGACTATTTTCCAGAGCCCAATTAAAAATAAAACTGTCCTACAGTATTGATATTAACAACCACTGTCAAGAAAAGGAGTGGTTTGCTGATCCTAAGTGCTTGAGTTGAAAGGAGTGTGACAACTGCTGGCACCAACGGAAGCTCCATACTTAATCACCCCCTTGTTTACTAAGTCGTACTAACGGCCGTTGCGCGGCAATTGTGTCGGTATTAGCGCACAGCAGCTGCTAGTGCAGCTTGGTTAACAGGGGTGTTAGGGTGTTCTGGTCCCTTGAATAGTGCTTTCCAGTAACAGTAAACAGCAGCAACATTCTGAATATCTATTCCAGTTAGATATGTCTAGTCAGGGGTCTACAATTATATTTTTATTTTGGGCAAAAGCTTAGGGCAGATCATAAAAAAAAAGGAACAGATTTCTAGACAGGGTTTTTCCTTCCATTTTAATTTTCTAAATATAATCAGACAGGTCCTTCTGGTTCCAGAACCAAAGAATGTATGCAGGGAAAATTCACCAATCAACAGTCAATTATTCAACCAAAGTGATACATTAATTTTGCGCAGCAAAAGCACCCACCTGGTTACAATATTTTTTAAATTTTACCGGGTATCTCCCGGTGTTCTAAGTGGTCTCCGGAAGAATGTTTGAGTGAGACCTGCACTGTTTCTTCCCTAGACGCAGCAGCATGCACAGTGATATATGTGCGTACTGACATTGTTGCTGATGTCACATGCACATGTGCATTTACATGAATATAAGACCAACAAGCTCCAAGAAGGCTCCAAAGCAGGAATAAGCCCTGACAGGCAATTCAATCTTTTTTTTTTAAACAGGAACTACTGACTTGGACCCGGAAGGATCCCTTGATAATGGGCCAGTTGTTTCAGCATGAAATGTGATTAACCAAAATCGTGCATGCGTAGCTTATGCCATGTTTAAACCCATGATGCACATGGGTTCCTCCTTCTTTTCTTAGTTTCCATTTGGCCACTTTTGAAGATTTAGTGTTAAAAATGTTAAATGTTTTTCAAGGAAGAAGTTATTTCAACCTCGTAATTTGACTAAATCTGAATTTGAAGCATTTGAGATCTTCATAAGCTAACCAACCCATTAGGATCTGTCGGGCGGACAAAGGGGGAGCAGTAGTCCTTCTTAATATGGGCGATTACAGCAAAGAAGTAATGAAGTAGCTTTCGGTCCAAACTGACTATCTTCAATTAAGAGATGATCCTACTTTAGATCTTAAAGACACTATTAAGAATATTATTGTTTTTGGATAATAATGGGATACAAGAATGCATAAACATCATCGAATCATCAAGAACGTTTCTAAACCTGCATTACCCAAACTGTAAAGGACTAAAATACAAATCAGCATATGCATCCAGCTTTTCCTACATTTGCACCCAGCTCTGGAACGCATTACCTAGAAACATTAGAACTGTGAACACCCATCTAAAATTCTGAAAAGACCTCAAGACTCACCTCTTCCGGAAAGCCTACCCAGCAGACCCAAACTAATTCATGAACAATGGATCACATCTATCGAACTAAGAAATGAACAATACCCCTTCCACATAATCCTATTACTTCAAACTGTACGAATTTTACCACTCCAGTTGTAATTAAGTGTACTTCTACCCTTATCCTACTCTGTTTTGCTCACTAGAAGCTGTAGACCCTTCCCCGGAGACTTATCAGCCTCGTTGGGATTACTTCTCTCTATATTGCTACTATATATTCGTCCCAGAGTTGTATTCTCTTTTCCAGAACCTTATCAGCTTCCTTCCACCTACTGTTACTCTATTTTCCAGTCTGTATATATTCCCGGAGTTGGTACTCTCCTCTCCGGAACCTGTAAGCCACATTGAGCCTACTGCTATGCGGGAAAATGTGGGATACAAATGTAATAAATAAATAAGTACATAAATATATTATGCTACAGGGGTATGATAGGAGTTTTTTTTTTTTTACAAGACTTGAATTCCAGTTTTTGAACATTTCTCAATCAAGAGTTCCAGTCTTTTATGTGTTACTCAAAGTACATAAGATGTTGATTGACCCTCCAGGTCACCTGTAGGGGATTCTATCTTTACTGACATATTTTTATGACATCTCGCTAGCAAAGGTTTTTCTTATCTGCAAAATCCCACATATTTAATTTCAAAACTGGCTGAGATTTCTGATGTACATGGTCATATTGGATGTTAAATCTTTATACACAGCTATACCACAGAGTGAAGCCATTGCCATACAGTTTTGAAGAGCACTTCTGATAGCAGCTGTGTCCTTACTGATATTCTTATTGAGCTTTTAGCTCTGGCAATGCAGGGGAACTGCTTTCGCTATGGTGGGTGATTTTTTTCAATATTTTTGGGGTAGTCATGGGAGCTCCCATGGCACCCTCAGTTACTAACTTGTTTATGCAGAATTTTGAGAACAAATGGATTAAGGCAAATTCCTTTGTTCCTTACATCAAAGTCTGGTTATACTATATTGATGACGTTTTTGTAGTTTGGACAGGTTCCGAGACTCGTCTACATGACTTCCACAATTGGCTGAACACCTGCCACATCAATATTCAATTAAGCATGGAATGTCATGCCAATTAAATCTCTTATTTAGATGTTTTGGTGAAGAAACGGAAAGATAGTCTCACCACTGATAGGAATACGTTATTGGCATATACTAGTAATCATTGCTTGAAGGCTGCCTGCGGTGCCCCTTTTGCTTTTTTACATTTTTTTAGTTTGTTAGCTCTTTATTTTTTTTGTCATGGCTGCTGCTGCTCAACAGGAGAAGCAGCAGTGGCCAAGAAACGAAGATCTGGTGGAAGGAGGAGCAGGAGGCAGGAGGTTAAATAGAGTGGGGAGAGAAGGAGAGGAGATGGAGCGGGAGGCAGGAGGTTAAATAGAGTGGGGAGAGAAGGAGAGGAGATGGAGCGGGAGGCAGGAGGTAAAATAGAGTGGGGAGAGAAGGAGAGGAAATGGAGCGGGAGGCAGGAGGTAAAATAGACTGGGGAGGGAAAGAGAGGAGATGGAGCAGGAGGCAGGAGGTAAAATAGAGTAGGGAGAGAAGGAGGGGAGATGGGCTGGAGAAAGAGAGAAGCTGCTGGTGATAAGGATGGGGAGAAAGGGGGGATCCTGGCTGATATCAGAAAGAGGGAAGACACTGGAAGGAAGGGTAGGGAGAGAAACAGAAGAGACATTGAAGGATGGAGAGAAAGAGGGGGGAAATGATGAATGCAAAAGGGTAGAGAGAGAGAGAGAGACTGGATGGAAAGAAGGGGATAGAGAGAGCAAGACAGTGGATGGAAGGATTGGGAGAGGGGGGTAGATGAATGGAAGGATGGGGAGAGAACGAGGGAAGACAGATGGAAGGATGGGGAGAGAAAGGGAAAACAGATGGAAGAATGGGGATAGAGACGCTGGATGGAAAGAGGGAGAGAAAGAGGGGAGATGGATGAAAGGATGCAGAGAGAAAAGGGGAGAGACTGGAAGAATGAGGCAGGAGGTTTTGGCCTCTGAAAGCTAATTGAAAAGGGTTAGTAGTAGTAGTAGTGTAAGGCTATTAAATAAATTATTTTCTGAGATGGGTGGGTTTGAGGTGTGCCAGGGGCGGAGCCATGTAGAGTGGGTGGAGCCAATGCAAAGTGGGGTGGGGCTATGGGCATGTACTAAAATCTCCCTCTCAAAAATAGGGACCCCTTGGCAGCTCTGTTAAGTTCAAAGTGTGTGCATGGGGAGGCGGGGCAAGATCCCCTTGCGGTTGTGCCCTTGGGTGGAATAGATGCTGGATAGGGAGTATAATAGAGTGATTTGGAACACTCCCTCTTACTCATCCCTGCCCTACTGGTGTAAATAAAATATTTTCTGCAATGGCTGTGGTATTGAGGTGTGCCAGGGGGTGTTGCTATGAGGTACAGTTGGTGGGGCCATGGCAGAATGTGGCGAGGCTAGGGGCATGTACTAAAATCTCCCTCTGAAAAATTGGAACACTTTGCCAGCTCAGCAGTAGTCAACTTACCCCTTGAGCTGCATAGAATCCTCACTCACAGCACGCTGCTGGAGGACGTGGTAACAGTGGTTAGTGTATCTGAGTTTAAAAAAGGTTTGGACAAGTTCCTGGAGGAAAAGTCCATAGTGCTATTTTGAGATAGACATGGGGAAGTAACTGTGCCCTGGGATTGGTAGCATGTAATGTTGGTACTTGTGACCATTGGACACTGTTGGAGCTACTGGGTACTCTAGTTTTGTTGGTTCCCTTCCCACTCTTACTCAATAATCATTAAATACAGCAACTTCTCGTTTATTATTAAAGTATGTACAACACCGGAGTTGCCGTTCTGAACTCCGGAACCAAAGTCTTTAGCTAGCGGGCTGGAAGGACCTTAATAACTGCAACTCGTGGTAGTGGCGACCGGAATGACGTCATCAGTGCCTGCCTCGGTGACGTCGTAATCATCGAACTCCGAGGGACACCTCCGCCGAGTGAAGAAGAAATAGTCCCCGCGGTCGGGCGCTGTAGAAGGTCGGAGCGGTGCCGGCCCTCGACACTCTGAGGTACAATCGAGAGAGGCGGCCGGCGTTTTGCCACAGATACGGTCGTACGGTCGGCCGCTGTCTTTGGATACCGAGGGCCGCGTATTCTTGCGCTGCGGTGGGAGTGCTGAGGCTGGGCAGCCGCCATTTTGGATGTCAGGCAGCCGCCGCCGCTGTGAGGTGAAGAAGAGTTTGTCTGAGTTTGGGCTGCGGGACTCCGGCGGGTAAGTGCGGGAAGGGGGGAAAGCGGGCCTCGGTTCCGGTACACGGGCGAGTTGAGTGGAGGGAAGGAAGGGGCTTTGGGTCAGTTTCTTCTTCCGCCTGCGCTGTCTACCGGCGGGGCCTAAGCGAACCGCGGGCGAAGGTTCATCAGATGTGGTCAGAAGCTGCCGTTTTCTCACTAGTATTAACTGCCCTCCTGCCCTTCTCTGTAACTAAGGAGGGGGAGCCGGGGGTTTTCAGGTTGGTCAGATGAAATGCCATTTGCAGGAGGAGGAGGAGGAGGCGGCTTTGGCCCAGTGACACTTCTGGATTTCTAACCAGCCCGGTGCATTATGGGAGGCACAGCTGTGATCTCAATGGCCAGGGTCAGGCAGGACAAATCTCCAGCCCTGAACTGGGTGACTTGGTGTCTCTGGGCCATGACACAAGATCAGGGTCAGTTCCCCTTTTCACTCCCTAGCAGGTCAAGTCCGGGCCAGTCCCCCCCCCCCCCAGCAGATCACAGCTAGTCTCCTCCTCACCCCCCACCCCTCAAGCTGCTCAGTTGTGTGTTTCTGCTCTTGGATATACATATGGCTGTTCCATACTCTGATGTTAAACCTGCTCCTCCAACACTGATATTAGTGTTGCAGTCTTGGTAACCATTGTCACTCTACCAAGTGTACCCCAATGTTCTTGCTAGCAGATTTATTACTATCATGTTCTAACATTATCATACAAAATAAAACATGGAAAAGAAAATAAGATGATACCTTTTTTATTGGACATAACTTAATACATTTCTTGATTAGCTTTCGAAGGTTGCCCTTCTTCCTCAGATCGGAAATAAGCAAATGTGCTAGTTGACAGTGTATATAAGTGAAAACATTCAAGCATTACTATGACAGTCTGACAGGGTGGGAGGAGGGGGGTGGGTAGGAAGTATGCATGGGGACATCAAAGCATATCATTGATATTCTAACAGGGTGGGTGTGGATCAACAGAGACATACAGCTTTATGGTTTATAATGGGCTAGGAACCCCAAATCCTTGTTAAGTCCTTTCTGTTGGGTGTTAAAATATTCAATCATTCTGACTTCAAAGGTCTTACGTTCTTGTATGGTTTTAAAGTTACCTTTGAGGGTTCTCACTGTGAAGTCACTGGTACAGTGTCCTGGTCCTGTAAAATGTTGACCAACAGGCGTGGGAACCCTGCTGGCACCAGTATTGTTCATATGATGTCTATGCAAATTGAATCTTGTCTTAAGCATCTGGCCTGTTTCTCCAATATAGCATCCTTCGTTACATTTTTTACACTGAATGATATATACCACATTGGAAGATGAGCAAGTGAAAGATTCCTTTATGTTGATTCTTTCCTTTGTGGATGACTGTGGGGTCCTGTGAAATGTTTTGGCATAGTTTGCAACTGGATAAATTACAGGGAAGTGTGCCCTTCTGTTCCTTTTCAGTCTGTGATGGAAGTTTACTAACACGGCTACCACACTCCTCTATTTAACATTATCATGTAACCCAATAACCTTCTATAATACCAAATGTCTATTCTCTTCTTATTTCCACTATTCATGATGTATTGTAAGCCACATTGAGCCTGCAAAGAGGTGGGAAAATGTAGGATACAAGTGCAATAAATAAATAAAAAATAAATAAATACATTATTCCCATTTGACGTTTGTTTTGGCCTTCCTGACTGTTTCTCTGATTCAGCAGATCAAGTCTCCCTTGCTTGCTGTACCTGCTGTCATTTCATCCCAGCTTGTCCTTCCCACTATGCTCTGTATTTCTTCCTCTATCAAGTAAAAGTTGATGGATGCCTGGAGTAACCTCCCAGTGGAGATGGTAGAGACCAAATTGATGATGGAATTCAGAAAGGTGTGGGATAAACACAGCATCCAGTTTATCAAGAGGATGGAATCATAGTTCAGAGCATTTCCACTCAAAGCAAAACATAAATGATTTTCCTGCCATATAAAACCTGCATGGGGTAGTATAGTAGGTGCCCAACCCTAAACAAATCATATACACATTACCCTGCTCAAATATCATTAAACTTCATTTTTCATCAAAGATATTGAAGATAACTTATTTCAAAATGTAGGATCTCTCAGAATTTTCCTATCACCACCACACAGGCTTTATATCGTGAGCCAGGCACTTTTATGGTGGGTAGGTATTCCTCATTTGATCCAAATACTTTAATACCAATTAAATCAAAATATATTTCTTTTTTCTTTTTTTCTATTGTATCTTTTATGTCTTTAAAGCATAGGCACTTAGCTCTATCCGTTGCGTCACTCGAAGATTCTTTTCTTGAATGACTTTAAAGAGGTATCTTGTATATTCATCTCGGAGATATCAAACCGACATGAATTCATGTTTCGCACCTAGTGCTGTGTCAAGGTATATCTCCTGAAATCATAAAATCCATTATCAGCTATTATATCTTATTTAACTATAAACTCCTATCATACAAAATCTCCAAATACCTTAAATTTACACGGAGAAAGTTTCCCATTGTTCATATCCATTTCTTTTTTCAAAATGGCCACGGCGTTTCTGTTACTTAATTAGGGGAGTCCCCAATTGCTTACATCAGTATTTTTATCAGCCAATCCCAGAGCCCATCCACTGAAAACTCCTCCTTCTTTATTTAAATTACTGACATCCATTCAATCTCACGATTTAAGCCATTTGGCTGCACAGAATTTAAAGAGAAAATCCAAAATTGCTCTTTATAATTTAAAAGATTTTCCACATTTTCCCTAAACAAAGGCATAGATGGGTGTAATCTAACCACTTTACTATGCAGACTAGATGGACCATGCTGGTGTTTATCTGTTGTCAGTTGTCATTTACTATATTATTATTTTACTTTGCCTGATTAGTCTATTCCAGGCATTGATTGTATTCAGCAAAGAATTAGTGAATATTTATATTTGGGAATTGTTATTGGTGCCTTCACATAATTCCTGTTTCAGTTTCCTTTTTTGCAGAAGATTTTACTTTCCAGTGTTTTAATGAAACCTATCAAAATGTTGTAATTCCCCTGTTTCTTTTGTTTGCTAAGAAGTACAGTTTGAGCACTGAAGCCTCTGTGAAGTTTTTGATGCAGATATAAGTTTTTAGTTAGGGCTGTGAAACAGGAAAGTTAAAATCAATTTTCCCTATAATATTTGTGTAATTGGGCACATTTTACCCACTATTGCTTTAGATGTAAACATAGCGCTAGATTTACTGTAGCTATGTTATTAGTAAAATTGGCCCTATTGTGTAAAATGAAACCTGTGATAAATAATGTTCATTAGTGTGTGCTGATGCACATTCACACTGTGCCTTTTAATAAATCTAGTCCTTAGATGATAAGTCCTCTTATGCAAGGAACTGTTGTCTACTTAATTGTTACACTCCTTCAGCTTGGGATTGGAAAAGTGAATAATTTAAATATGGCTCCAAAAAGGATTTGAATTTCACATCTGTTTTTTTAAAGGCTTGCTTGCCAAAACCAAACTTAATACTTGGGGCTGAATTTACATATAAGCTAGACACCCGAAGCAGTCAGAGTTTAATTTATTTTTATTTACAAAAATGTGCAGTCTTCCCATCCAACAATCAGGGCAGAGTACAATAAAACAAACATAATCAAATCACATAAAATACCATCAACAAACTCAATAAACATAAACAGAACCTTAATCCTGAAGCCCAAACCACCCATTGACAAGGCTTCAAAATGTTCTGTGAAACATCAAGGCCTTTATCTCATTTAAGTACCGAAACCATCCTGACTGCAGTACTTGGTGAAGTCCATTCTGATTTAGATAAATATAATGTTCTTGCTATTTCTCTGGATTTCTTGGTAGCATTTGATCTGTTAAACCACTCACTTCTATCTCACCTTTCAGTGCTCAGATTATCTGGCACGGTTCTCTCCTAATTTACTTTGTTCCTCTTGAATCGCTCATACAAAGTGACTACAACTTTTTCAACCTCCTCTCCTCGACTTTTGTCCTGCGGTGTTCCTCAAGGTTCGGTATTATCCCCTCTTTTGTTCAGCTTATTCTTGAGTCTGTTATCCAATCTACAGGTATTTCTTTTCACTTTTATGCAGATTACATTCGTACTTTTTCCCACTAACTCTTTCGCCCCTTCAAGACTATCTTAACCTAATCTTGAACTGGCTCTTTGACCATAGGCTGGTCTTAAACAAGCAAAGAACTGTACCTTGTTGGTTTACAGGCAATCTTCCAGTTCCAACCTCCACTCTAAATCTGTTCTGTAATCCTGTCTTACCTGTTGACTCTTTTTGATATCTAGGTATTACTTTTCACTCCCAGCCCACTTTTTCTCCACAGGTGTCTGGTCTCTGTAAGACTGACTTCTTTGTTCTGAGATCTAAATCCAAAAAATGAAGAAATTGCCACTTACCGTAAAAATACTCAACCCTCTGAAGTGGAACTTAATATGCTCTCCATAAACTACATTAAACATGAACCATCTCAATTTTTGGTAAAAAAAAAACCCTCACGTATTCTGTTAATTACCAGGTTAGATTATTGCAACATTGTATACTTAGGATGTTCTTGATCAATCTCTGCAAAACACTGCCATTCGCTTCTTATGCCATGCATGCAAATTGGATCATGTTTCTCCCTTCAAAACTATCGGCTTCCTGTTGAATAGTGAATAATTTAAAAGCTTCTTACACTCGCCTTTAAAGCGTTTAGATTCTGCCTCTTTACCTGGCAACACTTAGTATCCTTTATTCACCAACCTGTCTCCTTTGTTCCATTAATGATTATCATCTATTTATCTTTGACTCCAAATCTGCCCATCTTAGTTTGTAATAAATTTTATGGAGTTTTATAGTAAAGTATAACAAAATAGTCATGAAACCAGAATGTCCAAAGGCAAGTGATTATAAGTACTGTTGTATGTATATCTTTATGTAAAAACATATAACAAGTAACCAACTGACAAAACTGCTAGAGAATATCTGCCCAAGATAAGATATCCAAAGTGTGTTGCATCACATTCAAGATTCTGTTTCAAGTAATAATTTATAGTAAAGAACTATTAGAGCGAAAATATACTATTGATGTAACGTTTTGAGTACAACCATCCAATGTTACAAAACAGGAAGCAAAGTTCACATTTAAAAAATGTTATTAATATAATTTTTGCATTTAGAAATTATAAAGGATAATTTTTAATAAAAGGGTTCCATATTTACTCAAACCTTTTTTTATGCTTTAATTTAAAGAATATGTAAAATTTTCCATTTTTACTGCATCCCATACCAGAGAGGGTACCCATCCACGTTTCCAGTGTTTTGCTATTGCACAAATAAAGGGACTGAACTAATTGTTTTAAGTGGAAAGACAGGGGTCCCCATCCTAATATTGCTGTCCCTATTGTCGTGGGATATTTGATGTTTATGATTTTTAATATTGTGTGAACTGAGATCCAAAAGTTTTTAATGAATACACAGTCCCACTACACGTGATTAAAAGTTCCTTCACACTTTCCCACCTAAAGGGGATGATTCAGGTAGTCCTTTATGGATGATTTGAGGAGTTATGTAAAAGTACATAAGTAATGCCACACTGGGAAAAGACCAAGGGTCCATCGAGCCCAGCATCCTGTCCACGACAGCGGCCAATCCAGGCCAAGGGCACCTGGCAAGCTTCCCGAACGTACAAACATTCTATACATGTTATTCCTGGAATTGTGGATTTTTCCCAAGTCCATTTAGTAGCGGTTTATGGACTTGTCTTTTAGGAAACCGTCTAACCCCTTTTTAAACTCTGCTAAGCTAACCGCCTTCACCACGTTCTCCGGCAACGAATTCCAGAGTTTAATTACGCGTTGAGTGAAGAAACATTTTCTCCGATTCATTTTAAATTTACTACATTGTAGCTTCATCTCATGCCCCCTAGTCCTAGTATTTTTGGAAAGCGTGAACAGACGCTTCACATCCACCTGTTCCACTCCACTCAATATTTTATATACCTCTATCATGTCTCCCCTCAGCCGTCTCTTCTCCAAGCTGAAAAGCCCTAGCCTCCTTAGTCTTTCTTCATAGGGAAGTCGTCCCATCCCCGCTATCATTTTAGTCGCCCTTCGCTGCACCTTTTCCAATTCCACTATATCTTGAGATGCGGCGACCAGAATTGAACACAATACTCAAGGTGCGGTCGCACCATGGAGCGATACAACGACATTATAACATCCTCACACCTGTTTTCCATACCTTTCCGAATAATAGTTGCATTAAGATTTAGTTGAGTACTTATTCTACTCGGTGATATGGAACATTTAAAAGAATATAGCCTTACATTTTCCTAGAAGGAATCATCCATATTTTTATTTATGCTCATACCTTCCCACTCTTGTCTCTTCCTACACTCCTCCCCAGGAACTCCATTCACTGGGTAAAATCTCTTATCTGCACCCTTCTCCTCCACTGCTAACTCCACGACTCCATTCATTTATCTTGCTGCATCATATGCCTGGAGTAGACTTCCTGAGCCGGTACGTCAAGCTCCATCTCTGGCCGTCTTCAAATCTAGGCTAAAAGCCCACCTTTTTGATGCTGTTTTTAACTCCTAACCCTTACTCACTTGTTTCGTATCCATGTTTTTTAATTCCCACCTTAGTAATTCCCTTATCCCTTATTTGTCCTGTTTGTCCTAATTAGATTGTAAGCTCTGTCTTTTCACATTCAATGTGCAGCGCTGTGTACATCTAGTAGCGCAATAGAAATGATGATTAGTAGTTTTCCCATATAGTCATATAGGTATGTACTATGGCAGTGTTTGAAATTTTGTATAAACGTTGGTACAGTTGAGAAATAAACTTCTTTTGGTGTAACTTCTCAAAAAGTAATATTTCCCAGTTAGGTGGAGATCTCAAATTGTGTTTGGTTTTAGAGAGATGAAATTCCTCAGCTGAAAATATTGATAAAAGGAGTGGGAAGCACCAATAATTCTTTGAGTGTCATTTTGGTTCAGTACAGTTTGGAAAAATAATGAGAATAGAATCAGTTTCCCTGATTGTAGCTGTTTTAATACATGTGGTCCCATTTCTCTGACAAATTGTTTAGCTGAGATTGGAGTGAATGGAGATGGGAATCTTGCGATATGAGCTTTACCACAGATTTTAATCCCTATATTAGTGGCTTGAGAAAAGGATAATTTGAACACTTGTTTAGCACAACAGTGTCCAAATTAAATATTCCTTCCTTAGGTGTAAGAGGGGCACAATTTAAAGCTTCTAGGACCCTGTTTACAAAGGTACGCTAGTGGTTTTTAGTGCGTGAACACTAAAAACGCTAGTTCACTTTTGTAAACAGGCCCCCTAATCTTTTTTTTTTTAATTTTTAGAAGTCTTTATTGAAGTATGGAATACAGAACAAAAAGAAAATACGTTCAATTCAACTCAACTCATATCAATACAAGCTACAATAAATGTTTCACCAATGGCAGTCTTGAAAAGATAATGAAATTCTGTGTCCACTTAAATTTAGATCAAATTACACTTCAAACCATTTTTGATTTTATTATTAACCCTATCCCCCCCCCCCCCCCTTAACCTACCCCCTCCCGAGCCTTGTTCCCTTTATCAAACACTTGAATTCAAAAAAGGTTTCCAGGCTTTTTCCCACTTTGGCAAGATTTTATGTTTAATCGCTGTCAATCTCTCCATCTCACAAATATATTTCACTTTCGTAATCCAGGACACCAATGAGGGGACCCGCACCACTTTCCACTACTGAGCCAAATTCATGCGGGCAGCGTGCAAAGACCCCCTCACCAGAACCCACTGATCAGCCATAAGCCCAGCTGGCCTCCGGCCCAGGATGAAAGTCAAAGGATGCCACTGCACAGCCCTTCCCGTCCAGACCTGAATTTGCGCCCGCACACTTTTCCAATATGCCTGCGCTTTAGGGCAGGTCCACCAGATGTGGCCCATAGTTCCTACTCCTCCACACTGTCTCCAACAGTCCTTTGAAACATGGTTGTACATACGATGCAGCCTTAGCGGGGTAAGATACCATCTATAAAATATTTTAATGGCATTCTCCTTTACGGCTACGGCCCGGGAGGAGCGCAAGATCGTCCTCTCAAGCCTAAGCCAGTCCGCCTCCGGTAATGTGAAATTTAACTCCTGTTCCCACCGCCGCCTGTGCAATGTGTATGGCTTAATCTGTGTGCCCACTAGCTCATACAAGTGAGTAATCATACCCCGCGTGGGCCTTGAATTTACACACACCTCCTCCAGAGGAGGTACCTCTCTTTTCATGCATTCTAAATAGCTTGGTCCCTGCAGAAAATGCTGTAATTGTATGTATGCATATCTGTCCTCGGGCATGAGTCCGTAGTCTTCTACCAGTCTGTCAAATGATATCATGTCTGCACCCACATGTAACTGCCCGCACATATCTAACCCCAATTCAGCCCACCTGCAAAACGTGGTATTCCCCACTCCCGGGCTAAAGCTTGGATTATCTACTATGGGCGCCAACCCAGACACCACAGGCTGGTAGCCCTCAAACATACGATCCCAATAGTGGAATGTAGCTTGAACGGTCGGTGGGAACTTGTCCACCTGTCCTCTATGTTTACTCGGAAGCCACATTAAATGCCCTAATGTTCGAGTCCCAACCAATGCTTGTTCAATGTTCACCCATATTTTGTGATCTTCCTTTCAGAACCACTCCACCGCTGCTCTCGACTGTACAGTGCAGTAATAAACATATAGGTTGGGCACCCCCAGGCCCCCATCCCTTTTATTTTTATATAAGAAAACTCGTGGCAAACGCGGTCTTTTGTTGTTCCAGATAAATCTGACCAGACTATCCTGTAACCTTGCCAGAAAGGTTCTTGGGAGTCTAAGTGGTATAACCTGGAATAAGTACAACAGCCGAGGCAAAATATTCATTTTAAGGGCCGCTATTCTCCCCATCCAAGATAAGCTCATTGGCATCCATCTCTCCAGATCCCGCCGTATTTCTTTCTGAAGGCCCGGGTAATTAGCGTCAAACAACGCCGACAAGTTATTCGGAATCTGCACCCCCAGATATCTTAATTCCCGTTCCTCCCATTTAAAAGTAAAGGATGTTTTCAGTGATTCTAAAATGGCCTCTGGCACACCCACAGCTAGCCCAATCGACTTACTCGCTTTAAGTTTGTATCCTGACACTCGAGTATATCTCTCTATCTCTCGCATAACATTGGGAAGGGATATCAGGGGTTTGGTTAGTGACAATAGTACGTCGTCCGCGAATAATACAATTTTGTATTCCCATCCTCCCACGCTGACACCCGCTATGTCTACATTCTCCCGTATGGTCTCCGCCAGAGGCTCCATCGCCAGTGCAAATAGGAGAGGGGACAAAGGGCATCCCTGCCGTGTACCACGTTCCAGCTTGAAGGCCTCTGAGTTCCCCCCATTAACTCATACACACACCCTTGGGGAAGTATAAAACGCCCGAATCCAAGTTCTGTAAAACTGTCCAATCCCTACTCTCTGCAGAACCTTGTCCAGATAGCCCCAGTGGACCCTATCGAATGCCTTTTCAGCATCTAGTCCTAACAGCACCATCGGGCTAGCTTTGTTTTGTGCTTGAAACACCAGGTCCAGCGTTCTACGAATATTGTCTCCTGCCTGTCTTTTAGCCACGAAGCCAACTTGGTCCGGGTGGATCAAGCATGGTAACACCCTTCCCAGTCGATTCGCTAGTACCTTTGCTAATATTTTGACATCTGTGTTAAGTATTGAAATTGGTCTATACGCTGCACAGTCAGTTTTATCTTTGCTTGACTTCGGTATGACTTATTACTTATTCTATTCTTCAGGCTAGCACACTTTACAAAATATCCCCTGGCCACCGCCTTAAAGGCGTCCCACACTACGCCCAAGGCCGGCCCTGAGTCCATGTTATGCGTAAAATACTCTTGCAATATCGCTATAAATTTAGCCACAACTGCTGGGTCTTGCAGAAGAGAGTTATTAAGTGTTATCTTTGCTTGACTTCGGTATGACTGCCACCCATGCCTCCATCATGGTCTTAGGGAGAGGAAAGCCCTCTCTCACCGAATTAATGACCAGCGCAAGGTGTGGGGCCAACATTCCCCCAAATGTTTTAAAAAACTCATTGGTAAATCCGTCAAGACCCGGTACCTTCCCGGTTGGCAGAGCTTTGATAACCTGAAGCACTTCAGCCACCTGCACAGGAGCTTCTAAATCACTCTTTTGTTGTTCTGTCAGTCCCCTTAGTCCCCTATCCTTCAGGTAGTCCTCAGTTTCACCTGTCTGTACAGCGGCATCCTCTGAATACAAAGATTCGTAATATTGTGCAAATCTTTCCCTAATCTGAGTTGAGGTATGTAACATAGTTCCCTTATCATCCTTCGCTCTCAGAATGTGTCTATCTGCTCTCAGCTTTCTTAATTTATTAGCCAATAACCTCCCAGGTTTATTTGTGGACTCATAGTACACCTGTTTCAAACGTGCATGTACAAATTTCAAGCTTTCCTCATGTATATCTGCTATCTCCATTCTCAGCGCTTGGAGCCTTTGATAATCAGACACAGAGCCAGAGGCCCTGTATCCGGCCTCCAAGGCCCCCAATCTCTCCATGCACTGGGTCAGCCGTTCCTTACTTATTCTATTCTTCAGGCTAGCACACTTTACAAAATATCCCCTGGCCACCGCCTTAAAGGCGTCCCACACTACGCCCAAGGCCGGCCCTGAGTCCATGTTATGCGTAAAATACTCTTGCAATATCGCTATAAATTTAGCCACAACTGCTGGGTCTTGCAGAAGAGAGTTATTAAGTGTCCATCGTTTATCTCTCGTCTCTTCTCCCAAAGAGGAGAGGTCAGCCCACGTCGACGCGTGGTCTGAAATAGTAATATGGCCTATGTGGGAATCCCCTCCCCCCTCCGAGAGAGTCTTATCAACAAATATATAATCCAATCTAGAGTAAGACTGATGCACCTGGGAATAATAAGTATAATCTCTCCTTCTAGGGCGTCCCACTCTCCACACATCATATAACCCCATCTCCTCCACAAAGATCTTTAGGGATCGAGATATCTTCCAATCGTTTGGAGCTGGAGACTTTGACCTGTCTAGTCCAGGTTGCATGGTAGCATTAAAATCTCCAGCCACCAGCAACTTCCCTCTGGTAAAATCCTGCAGGTCTCTACGGAGTCGCCCAAAAAAGCGCTCTTGTCTCTCGTTCGGAGCATACACGTTAACTAGAGTGTACTCCTCCTGCTCCAAAACGACGTGTAAGAAGAGATATCGTCCCTCCGCTTCCCTTCTCACATGTAGTATCTGGGCTTGTACATCCCTATGGAACATAATAGCCACCCCTCTCTTTTTGGCTCCCTTGGCATCAGAGGCAAAGTACACTGTCTGGTATTGTTTAAAGGCCAAATACCTCTCGTGTGTTTTTAAGAAATGAGTTTCTTGTAGGAATACCACATGTGGATGCATCATACGTAATTCCCTCCCCAAGGCATGTCGTTTATACGGAGAGTTCAGGCCCTTTACATTATAAGTTAGTAACTTAAAATTAGCCATGAACCTCTGCTTTTACATTGCCTTTTTTGATGAAAAGTTTATGTGAACCTCATAGTCCACACTCTTATGATCCTCTCCCTTCCCCCTGCTCCCCTCCCAATCTATCCCCTTAACCATGTCCCGCCCTCTCTCTACCCCTTCCCCTCCCCCATCCCTAATCACCCCCCTCTATCATTGCCCACCAACTAGCGCTTACTAGCACTACTTGGGAACCAGGAGAAAGAACCCCCCCCCCCAGCCGAATTGAAAATAAGATTGGATTCTATGAACCCCCAGAATATGACACTCGATCCCCCGCACCCCAACCCCCCCCCCCAAATCCCTCTCTTAATCCAAGTGCGAGCCTCTCCCCATACTCTTATGCAACCCTTATTATCATCCCTCCAAATTCAGAATGCCCCCCCATACTTCCCGGTAAGCAGTAACTTAGATAATTCACCCAGACCAGAGCCCAGTCTCTCATGTCTTGTCCACAGTCCTTTTGCTTGTTTTCTCCACTCATTTCCACTTCTGCATCCGATTCTTGGTAGATGATGCCATACCCACAGGCACAGTATCTGTCGGGGTCAATCCCGCTTCACGCAGGACCTTCCATGCCTCCTCTACCTTTCTGCAGCGGACATTTTCTCCTTTTAACGCAAAGCAAAGAGCGAATGGGAAACCCCATCTGTAGGCTATTTTTTCCTTCACCAGGATCTATATAACCGGTTTCATGGCTCTCCTCTGGGTGAGGGTAAATATAGATAAATCCTGGTAAATCGCCACTCGTGCTCCATTAAACTCCAGAGAAGGGTTCTGGCGCGCCCTCTGCCATATTTGCTCTTTGCTGACATATGAAGTGAATTGGACCACTATGTCTTGTGGCCTGTTGTCTCTGCTTTTACCCAGCGCTCTATGGGCTCTGTCCATGCCCATGGCTGCAGTGTCAAAGCTCTCTCCCATCAGCTGCTCGCATATGGTTCTCACCACCTTCTGGACATCTTCCATATCCTCACTTTCCGGGACTCCCCTGAATCGTAGATTCTGTCTGTGCCCTTGATTCTCAAGGTCATCCATCTGGTACTGTAGCTCCTCCGCCCTCTCATCCAGCATCCTTAGTCTCCTGTCCACCTCTACATTCTTTCCCTCCTGTTCATCTGCTTTCTCCTCCAGCACCTCCACCCTGCTCCCCAGCTCCCTCAAGTCCGCATTCAGCGCGTCTACATGCTCCAGGATTTCGTCCTTGGATGCACGGATTTCGGCACGAATTACCTCCAGGCATTTTGTCAGGTCAGCCGGGAGAGCTGGTATCAGGACAGAGTCGCCGTCGCGGGAACAAGCAGCTTCGGAGTCGGCCATCAGTGAGCCTCGTGGTTTAGGAGAGGCTTGCTGCGTTAGGCCCCGCGCCAACTGCCTCATCGAAAGGCGCTCATTATCTCGCGGGAGGGCAGCGATTTTTTTTGCTCATATTGATGGCGAGGTATCTACCGTCACGCCAATGCCATTTTCACCCGATGTATTGAGGATTAGCGCAGTTACTGCTGTATAAACGGCGAGGGATCGCAGAGCGAGAGGATCAAGCGTCCATTCGGCTGCGTGACGTCACTTCCTCCTAGGCCCCCTAATTTTAACCAATGAGTTTGTTCAGATAATCCATACAAATTTTGTAGAAATTTAAGACATGCTGACCAGTAATATACTTCTAAATTTGGAATTCCTAGGCCACCCATAGATTTTGGGAAAGCACCTTTCTGATATTTGAATCTGGCTTTTTGTTACCTTGCCAGATAAGAGATATAGGAATTTGGGAAAGATTATCATTTTCAAGATGTTTATCCTTCCTAGCCATGATGTTGTGGTATCTTGCCACTTTTAAAAGTCTGCTTTGACTTGAGTTAGTAATTTATTATAATTAAGAGGAATAACGTAGGTAGATTACAGGAGATTGGGTCCGATATCTAAAAGATAGTATAGTTTGGAATGAGGTATATTTCAGGGTTTCTCTAGTTTTATCACCGGTTTCGTAAAATGTACTGTATAGTATAACCAGACATTTATCCATAGTCCCTTAATAATGTTACTAGGCAGGCTAACCATTGATTTAAGTTTTATGTGTATAAGGCTATAGAATGTATGTTTTTCACCTGCTATTATTATGCCATGGATGGTATGTGAATTTATAATGGTTGTTGCTAGGGGTTCTATAGCTATTACAAATAGTAAGGGAGAAAGTGGACACCCTGTGCATGTGCCTCTGTGTAAATTATAAGGAGATTAAAGATTTCCAGTAACTGGAGCAGGATATAATGCTTTTATCCAAGAGAAGTAATTTTGACCAAAGCCCATCTTAGATGCAGAAAAAGTATTTCCATTCTACCATATCAAATGATTTCTCAGCATCTAAGGAAAGAATGACATAGTCCCCTTTTTGATTTTCGGTTTGTTATATGATTGTGATTAGATGTGTAATGTTATCTGAGCAGTTCTGGAATGCACTACCTACAGACTTGAAAGCAATCAACGAAACAACTATCTTTCGAAAATCTCTGAAAACATTCTTCTTCAACAAGGCCTACAATTGAGAACCTATATCCTCACTGTCACCTCACCAACCCACTTAATTATGAACGCCCACCTCTGTACTACCCTAATCACTCTCTTCCTTCCTCTCTCTTCCCCTCCTTCATCGTTACACATTACTAACTGTATCTGATATCCTGAAATGACAATGTTAAAAATCTATGTAAGCCACATTGAGCCTGCAAATAATAGGTGGGGGAATGTGGGATACAAATGCAATAAATAAATAAGTGTCCTTAATAAAACCAGTTTGGTCTGGATATATTATTTCCTTGTCATCTATACCAGACCAGTCCAGACTAATGGGTTGTGTCCATCTACCAGCGGAAGGAGGCAGAGAAAATAGTTCCGTGTAAACCGCCTCTTAAGGGTATTGTGCAGCCTGGAATGTTCAGTATTTTCGCTGTCTCCTAGCAGATAGTGGACGGATCGTGCAGTTGCTCTGGACTGCTGGCTGGTAGCTCCTGTCCCAGATTCTTCTGGTGACAGTGGAGCCGGGTGTGCTGGTAGCCGTTTTGGGGCTAGTTTTAGATGATACTCAGTGGTTCTGAGTTCCTCATTTGCCAGCTAGGGTGATATCCAGTGACCCTGGTTCCCTCCCCTCCCCTGGCTTTCTAGCAGGATGATGGTTGATTGTGGCATGGAGTAACTTGTCTCCCCTGTGGGGTTTTTCTCTTCTGTGGTGGTAGGTATATCGGAATTTCTGCCTCTGAGGTAAGCCTTTATTTATTCCTGTCACTAGTGAAGAAGGTTGTTTAAAAAAAAAAAAAAAAGGAAGAAGAAGAAACTTTATTTTTTCCCCTCCTTTTCTGCCTCTGAGGTAAACCTTTATTTATTCCTGTCACTAGTGAAGAAGATTGTTTAAAAAAAAAAAAAAAAAAGAAGAAACTTTGTGTTTCCTTCTTTCTCTTGCCTGTTACCTGATTTATTTCCCACCTTTGGCAATGTATTCTAGGGGGCCGCTTGCAAAGTTTCTTTGAATGTTGCTGGCTGGCGGATTCTGATCTTGGACCCTTCTGAGCTGGTACCAGTTGCTTTGATTTTTTTTGTGGGGCATGGCTCCTGCCTGGATCACAAAACTCCAGTTGTTTTCCTGCTGAGCAGATCTATTGCTGTGCATCTGGATTATTGCCTCTTAGCTCTGCGCTTTTTCTACTTTTCTGCAGGGAAGTGGCTCTGTTCTAAGTCTGGAGTTTGACTCTTCCTTAGCTGGTTTTTCCTCAGTTTGATGTTAGTGGCCAGCTTCCTGTTTGTTCCTGGCCTAGTGAGAGTTATTTCTTCCTCACTGCCTTACGGCTGCATTTTGCTCCCTATGGTCTGAGGATTCCAGATCTGTGATGCTTACCTCCCTCTTGGCGGGAGTTCTTTCTCTATGTTGACTTCTGCTCCATATCGGTTGCTAGGAGGGCGGTTATTGTGGCTCAGAGACCACTTGGGGGGCCGAGAGTGTGTCTTGGGGGACGGGGCTTTCTCTTCTTGTAGTTTTTAGTCCCTCTGGGCCAGGGGAGTGCAGCGCCAGGTCTGCATTTTCACAAATTGTGCTCTTTGCTGTTGGCCTCCTGGCATTACCTTCTTCTCTGTCTGTTCCCCGGGGCTCCATCTGTGCATTTTTGCTTGTTGAGCACAGCTCCGTCGCTGCATGTGGAGCGCGGCTCCATTATTTCATGCAGTTCCACCGTTACATGTTATTATTATTTGTTACATTTGTATCCCACATTTTCCCACACATTTGCAGGCTCAATGTGGCTTACATAATACCGTGAAGGCATTTGCCAAGTCTGGTACGGGATAAGTACAAAATGTTGTAGTGGGGTAGGGAAGATAAGATTCAATCAAGTTGGGTTTGAGGTAAAAGGGTTTTTCAATGTTCAATACAATCTTTGATAAGATGGTGGAGGCTATTATTAAGAATAAAATTGCAGAGCATATACAAAAACATGGACTGATGAGACAAAGTCAGCACGGATTTAGTGAAGGGAAGTCTTGCCTCACCAATCTAATGCATTTTTTGAGGGGGTAAGCAAACATGTGGACAATGGGGAGCCGGTTGATATTGTATATCTGGATTTTCAGAAGGCGTTTGACAAAGTGCCGCACGAAAGACTCCTGAAGAAATTGCAGAGCCATGGAATCGGAGGTAGGGTATTATTATGGATTAAGAACTGGTTGAAAGATAGGAAGCAGAGAGTAGGATTGCGTGGCCAGTATTCTCAGTGGAGGAGGGTAGTTAGTGGGGTCCCGCAGGGGTCTGTGCTGGGTCCGTTGCTTTTTAATGTATTTATAAATGACCTAGAGATGGGAATAACTAGTGAGGTAATTAAATTCGCCGATGAGACAAAATTATTCAGGGTCGTCAAGTCGCAGGAGGAATATGAACGATTACAGGAGGACCTTGCGAGACTGGGAGAATGGGCGTGCAAGTGGCAGATGAAGTTCAATGTTGACAAGTGCAAAGTGATGCATGTGGGTAAGAGGAACCCGAATTATAGCTACGTCTTGCAAGGTTCCGCGTTAGGAGTTACGGATCAAGAAAGGGATCTGGGTGTCGTCGTCGATGATACGCTGAAACCTTCTGCTCAGTGTGCTGCTGCGGCTAGGAAAGCGAATAGAATGTTGGGTGTTATTAGGAAGGGTATGGAGTCCAGGTGTGCGGATGTTATAATGCCGTTGTATCGCTCCATGGTGCGACCGCACCTGGAGTATTGTGTTCAGTACTGGTCTCCGTATCTCAAAAAAGATATAGTAGAATTGGAAAGGTACAGCGAAGGGCGACGAAAATGATAGTGGGGATGGGACGACTTTCCTATGAAGAGAGGCTGAGAAGGCTAGGGCTTTTCAGCTTGGAGAAGAGACGGCTGAGGGGAGATATGATAGAAGTGTATAAAATAATGAGTGGAATGGATCGGGTGGATGTGAAGCGACTGTTCACGCTATCCAAAAATACTAGGACTAGAGGGCATGAGTTGAAGCTACAGTGTGGTAAATTTAAAACGAATCGGAGAAAATTTTTCTTCACCCAACGTGTAAATAGACTCTGGAATTCGTTGCCGGAGAACGTGGTACGGGCGGTTAACTTGCCGGAGTTTAAAAAGGGGTTAGATAGATTCCTAAAGGACAAGTCCATAGACCGCTATTAAATGGACTTGGAAAAATTCCGCATTTTTAGGTATAACTTGTCTGGAATGTACTGTATAGTATAACCAGACATTTATCCATAGTCCCTTAATAATGTTACTAGGCAGGCTAACCATTGATTTAAGTTTTATGTGTATAAGGCTATAGAATGTATGTTTTTCACCTGCTATTATTATGCCATGGATGGTATGTGAATTTATAATGGTTGTTGCTAGGGGTTCTATAGCTATTACAAATAGTAAGGGAGAAAGTGGACACCCTGTGCATGTGCCTCTGTGTAAATTATAAGGAGATTAAAGATTTCCAGTAACTGGAGCAGGATATAATGCTTTTATCCAAGAGAAGTAATTTTGACCAAAGCCCATCTTAGATGCAGAAAAAGTATTTCCATTCTACCATATCAAATGATTTCTCAGCATCTAAGGAAAGAATGACATAGTCCCCTTTTTGATTTTCGGTTTGTTATATGATTGTGATTAGATGTGTAATGTTATCTGAGCAGTTCTGGAATGCACTACCTATAGACTTGAAAGCAATCAACGAAACAACTATCTTTCGAAAATCTCTGAAAACATTCTTCTTCAACAAGGCCTACAATTGAGAACCTATATCCTCACTGTCACCTCACCAACCCACTTAATTATGAACGCCCACCTCTGTACTACCCTAATCACTCTCTTCCTTCCTCTCTCTTCCCCTCCTTCATCGTTACACATTACTAACTGTATCTGATATCCTGAAATGACAATGTTAAAAATCTATGTAAGCCACATTGAGCCTGCAAATAGGTGGGGGAATGTGGGATACAAATGCAATAAATAAATAAGTGTCCTTAATAAAACCAGTTTGGTCTGGATATATTATTTCCTTGTCATCTATACCAGACCAGTCCAGACTAATGGGTTGTGTCCATCTACCAGCGGAAGGAGGCAGAGAAAATAGTTCCGTGTAAACCGCCTCTTAAGGGTATTGTGCAGCCTGGAATGTTCAGTATTTTCGCTGTCTCCTAGCAGATAGTGGACGGATCGTGCAGTTGCTCTGGACTGCTGGCTGGTAGCTCCTGTCCCAGATTCTTCTGGTGACAGTGGAGCCGGGTGTGCTGGTAGCCGTTTTGGGGCTAGTTTTAGATGATACTCAGTGGTTCTGAGTTCCTCATTTGCCAGCTAGGGTGATATCCAGTGACCCTGGTTCCCTCCCCTCCCCTGGCTTTCTAGCAGGATGATGGTTGATTGTGGCATGGAGTAACTTGTCTCCCCTGTGGGGTTTTTCTCTTCTGTGGTGGTAGGTATATCGGAATTTCTGCCTCTGAGGTAAGCCTTTATTTATTCCTGTCACTAGTGAAGAAGGTTGTTTAAAAAAAAAAAAAAAAAGGAAGAAGAAGAAACTTTATTTTTTCCCCTCCTTTTCTGCCTCTGAGGTAAACCTTTATTTATTCCTGTCACTAGTGAAGAAGATTGTTTAAAAAAAAAAAAAAAAAGAAGAAACTTTGTGTTTCCTTCTTTCTCTTGCCTGTTACCTGATTTATTTCCCACCTTTGGCAATGTATTCTAGGGGGCCGCTTGCAAAGTTTCTTTGAATGTTGCTGGCTGGCGGATTCTGATCTTGGACCCTTCTGAGCTGGTACCAGTTGCTTTGATTTTTTTTGTGGGGCATGGCTCCTGCCTGGATCACAAAACTCCAGTTGTTTTCCTGCTGAGCAGATCTATTGCTGTGCATCTGGATTATTGCCTCTTAGCTCTGCGCTTTTTTCTACTTTTCTGCAGGGAAGTGGCTCTGTTCTAAGTCTGGAGTTTGACTCTTCCTTAGCTGGTTTTTCCTCAGTTTGATGTTAGTGGCCAGCTTCCTGTTTGTTCCTGGCCTAGTGAGAGTTATTTCTTCCTCACTGCCTTACGGCTGCATTTTGCTCCCTATGGTCTGAGGATTCCAGATCTGTGATGCTTACCTCCCTCTTGGCGGGAGTTCTTTCTCTATGTTGACTTCTGCTCCATATCGGTTGCTAGGAGGGCGGTTATTGTGGCTCAGAGACCACTTGGGGGGCCGAGAGTGTGTCTTGGGGGACGGGGCTTTCTCTTCTTGTAGTTTTTAGTCCCTCTGGGCCAGGGGAGTGCAGCGCCAGGTCTGCATTTTCACAAATTGTGCTCTTTTGCTGTTGGCCTCCTGGCATTACCTTCTTCTCTGTCTGTTCCCCGGGGCTCCATCTGTGCATTTTTGCTTGTTGAGCACAGCTCCGTCGCTGCATGTGGAGCGCGGCTCCATTATTTCATGCAGTTCCACCGTTACATGTTATTATTATTTGTTACATTTGTATCCCACATTTTCCCACACATTTGCAGGCTCAATGTGGCTTACATAATACCGTGAAGGCATTTGCCAAGTCTGGTACGGGATAAGTACAAAATGTTGTAGTGGGGTAGGGAAGATAAGATTCAATCAAGTTGGGTTTGAGGTAAAAGGGTTTTTCAATGTTCAATACAATCTTTGATAAGATGGTGGAGGCTATTATTAAGAATAAAATTGCAGAGCATATACAAAAACATGGACTGATGAGACAAAGTCAGCACGGATTTAGTGAAGGGAAGTCTTGCCTCACCAATCTAATGCATTTTTTTGAGGGGGTAAGCAAACATGTGGACAATGGGGAGCCGGTTGATATTGTATATCTGGATTTTCAGAAGGCGTTTGACAAAGTGCCGCACGAAAGACTCCTGAAGAAATTGCAGAGCCATGGAATCGGAGGTAGGGTATTATTATGGATTAAGAACTGGTTGAAAGATAGGAAGCAGAGAGTAGGATTGCGTGGCCAGTATTCTCAGTGGAGGAGGGTAGTTAGTGGGGTCCCGCAGGGGTCTGTGCTGGGTCCGTTGCTTTTTAATGTATTTATAAATGACCTAGAGATGGGAATAACTAGTGAGGTAATTAAATTCGCCGATGAGACAAAATTATTCAGGGTCGTCAAGTCGCAGGAGGAATATGAACGATTACAGGAGGACCTTGCGAGACTGGGAGAATGGGCGTGCAAGTGGCAGATGAAGTTCAATGTTGACAAGTGCAAAGTGATGCATGTGGGTAAGAGGAACCCGAATTATAGCTACGTCTTGCAAGGTTCCGCGTTAGGAGTTACGGATCAAGAAAGGGATCTGGGTGTCGTCGTCGATGATACGCTGAAACCTTCTGCTCAGTGTGCTGCTGCGGCTAGGAAAGCGAATAGAATGTTGGGTGTTATTAGGAAGGGTATGGAGTCCAGGTGTGCGGATGTTATAATGCCGTTGTATCGCTCCATGGTGCGACCGCACCTGGAGTATTGTGTTCAGTACTGGTCTCCGTATCTCAAAAAAGATATAGTAGAATTGGAAAAGGTACAGCGAAGGGCGACGAAAATGATAGTGGGGATGGGACGACTTTCCTATGAAGAGAGGCTGAGAAGGCTAGGGCTTTTCAGCTTGGAGAAGAGACGGCTGAGGGGAGATATGATAGAAGTGTATAAAATAATGAGTGGAATGGATCGGGTGGATGTGAAGCGACTGTTCACGCTATCCAAAAATACTAGGACTAGAGGGCATGAGTTGAAGCTACAGTGTGGTAAATTTAAAACGAATCGGAGAAAATTTTTCTTCACCCAACGTGTAAATAGACTCTGGAATTCGTTGCCGGAGAACGTGGTACGGGCGGTTAACTTGCCGGAGTTTAAAAAGGGGTTAGATAGATTCCTAAAGGACAAGTCCATAGACCGCTATTAAATGGACTTGGAAAAATTCCGCATTTTTAGGTATAACTTGTCTGGAATGTACTGTATAGTATAACCAGACATTTATCCATAGTCCCTTAATAATGTTACTAGGCAGGCTAACCATTGATTTAAGTTTTATGTGTATAAGGCTATAGAATGTATGTTTTTCACCTGCTATTATTATGCCATGGATGGTATGTGAATTTCTAATGGTTGTTGCTAGGGGTTCTATAGCTATTACAAATAGTAAGGGAGAAAGTGGACACCCTGTGCATGTGCCTCTGTGTAAATTATAAGGAGATTAAAGATTTCCAGTAACTGGAGCAGGATATAATGCTTTTATCCAAGAGAAGTAATTTTGACCAAAGCCCATCTTAGATGCAGAAAAAGTATTTCCATTCTACCATATCAAATGATTTCTCAGCATCTAAGGAAAGAATGACATAGTCCCCTTTTTGATTTTCGGTTTGTTATATGATTGTGATTAGATGTGTAATGTTATCTGAGCAGTTCTGGAATGCACTACCTACAGACTTGAAAGCAATCAACGAAACAACTATCTTTCGAAAATCTCTGAAAACATTCTTCTTCAACAAGGCCTACAATTGAGAACCTATATCCTCACTGTCACCTCACCAACCCACTTAATTATGAACGCCCACCTCTGTACTACCCTAATCACTCTCTTCCTTCCTCTCTCTTCCCCTCCTTCATCGTTACACATTACTAACTGTATCTGATATCCTGAAATGACAATGTTAAAAATCTATGTAAGCCACATTGAGCCTGCAAATAATAGGTGGGGGAATGTGGGATACAAATGCAATAAATAAATAAGTGTCCTTAATAAAACCAGTTTGGTCTGGATATATTATTTCCTTGTCATCTATACCAGACCAGTCCAGACTAATGGGTTGTGTCCATCTACCAGCGGAAGGAGGCAGAGAAAATAGTTCCGTGTAAACCGCCTCTTAAGGGTATTGTGCAGCCTGGAATGTTCAGTATTTTCGCTGTCTCCTAGCAGATAGTGGACGGATCGTGCAGTTGCTCTGGACTGCTGGCTGGTAGCTCCTGTCCCAGATTCTTCTGGTGACAGTGGAGCCGGGTGTGCTGGTAGCCGTTTTGGGGCTAGTTTTAGATGATACTCAGTGGTTCTGAGTTCCTCATTTGCCAGCTAGGGTGATATCCAGTGACCCTGGTTCCCTCCCCTCCCCTGGCTTTCTAGCAGGATGATGGTTGATTGTGGCATGGAGTAACTTGTCTCCCCTGTGGGGTTTTTCTCTTCTGTGGTGGTAGGTATATCGGAATTTCTGCCTCTGAGGTAAGCCTTTATTTATTCCTGTCACTAGTGAAGAAGGTTGTTTAAAAAAAAAAAAAAAAAAGGAAGAAGAAGAAACTTTATTTTTTCCCCTCCTTTTCTGCCTCTGAGGTAAACCTTTATTTATTCCTGTCACTAGTGAAGAAGATTGTTTAAAAAAAAAAAAAAAAAGAAGAAACTTTGTGTTTCCTTCTTTCTCTTGCCTGTTACCTGATTTATTTCCCACCTTTGGCAATGTATTCTAGGGGGCCGCTTGCAAAGTTTCTTTGAATGTTGCTGGCTGGCGGATTCTGATCTTGGACCCTTCTGAGCTGGTACCAGTTGCTTTGATTTTTTTTGTGGGGCATGGCTCCTGCCTGGATCACAAAACTCCAGTTGTTTTCCTGCTGAGCAGATCTATTGCTGTGCATCTGGATTATTGCCTCTTAGCTCTGCGCTTTTTTCTACTTTTCTGCAGGGAAGTGGCTCTGTTCTAAGTCTGGAGTTTGACTCTTCCTTAGCTGGTTTTTCCTCAGTTTGATGTTAGTGGCCAGCTTCCTGTTTGTTCCTGGCCTAGTGAGAGTTATTTCTTCCTCACTGCCTTACGGCTGCATTTTGCTCCCTATGGTCTGAGGATTCCAGATCTGTGATGCTTACCTCCCTCTTGGCGGGAGTTCTTTCTCTATGTTGACTTCTGCTCCATATCGGTTGCTAGGAGGGCGGTTATTGTGGCTCAGAGACCACTTGGGGGGCCGAGAGTGTGTCTTGGGGGACGGGGCTTTCTCTTCTTGTAGTTTTTAGTCCCTCTGGGCCAGGGGAGTGCAGCGCCAGGTCTGCATTTTCACAAATTGTGCTCTTTTGCTGTTGGCCTCCTGGCATTACCTTCTTCTCTGTCTGTTCCCCGGGGCTCCATCTGTGCATTTTTGCTTGTTGAGCACAGCTCCGTCGCTGCATGTGGAGCGCGGCTCCATTATTTCATGCAGTTCCACCGTTACATGTTATTATTATTTGTTACATTTGTATCCCACATTTTCCCACACATTTGCAGGCTCAATGTGGCTTACATAATACCGTGAAGGCATTTGCCAAGTCTGGTACGGGATAAGTACAAAATGTTGTAGTGGGGTAGGGAAGATAAGATTCAATCAGTTGGGTTTGAGGTAAAAGGGTTTTTCAATGTTCAATACAATCTTTGATAAGATGGTGGAGGCTATTATTAAGAATAAAATTGCAGAGCATATACAAAAACATGGACTGATGAGACAAAGTCAGCACGGATTTAGTGAAGGGAAGTCTTGCCTCACCAATCTAATGCATTTTTTTGAGGGGGTAAGCAAACATGTGGACAATGGGGAGCCGGTTGATATTGTATATCTGGATTTTCAGAAGGCGTTTGACAAAGTGCCGCACGAAAGACTCCTGAAGAAATTGCAGAGCCATGGAATCGGAGGTAGGGTATTATTATGGATTAAGAACTGGTTGAAAGATAGGAAGCAGAGAGTAGGATTGCGTGGCCAGTATTCTCAGTGGAGGAGGGTAGTTAGTGGGGTCCCGCAGGGGTCTGTGCTGGGTCCGTTGCTTTTTAATGTATTTATAAATGACCTAGAGATGGGAATAACTAGTGAGGTAATTAAATTCGCCGATGAGACAAAATTATTCAGGGTCGTCAAGTCGCAGGAGGAATATGAACGATTACAGGAGGACCTTGCGAGACTGGGAGAATGGGCGTGCAAGTGGCAGATGAAGTTCAATGTTGACAAGTGCAAAGTGATGCATGTGGGTAAGAGGAACCCGAATTATAGCTACGTCTTGCAAGGTTCCGCGTTAGGAGTTACGGATCAAGAAAGGGATCTGGGTGTCGTCGTCGATGATACGCTGAAACCTTCTGCTCAGTGTGCTGCTGCGGCTAGGAAAGCGAATAGAATGTTGGGTGTTATTAGGAAGGGTATGGAGTCCAGGTGTGCGGATGTTATAATGCCGTTGTATCGCTCCATGGTGCGACCGCACCTGGAGTATTGTGTTCAGTACTGGTCTCCGTATCTCAAAAAAGATATAGTAGAATTGGAAAAGGTACAGCGAAGGGCGACGAAAATGATAGTGGGGATGGGACGACTTTCCTATGAAGAGAGGCTGAGAAGGCTAGGGCTTTTCAGCTTGGAGAAGAGACGGCTGAGGGGAGATATGATAGAAGTGTATAAAATAATGAGTGGAATGGATCGGGTGGATGTGAAGCGACTGTTCACGCTATCCAAAAATACTAGGACTAGAGGGCATGAGTTGAAGCTACAGTGTGGTAAATTTAAAACGAATCGGAGAAAATTTTTCTTCACCCAACGTGTAAATAGACTCTGGAATTCGTTGCCGGAGAACGTGGTACGGGCGGTTAACTTGCCGGAGTTTAAAAAGGGGTTAGATAGATTCCTAAAGGACAAGTCCATAGACCGCTATTAAATGGACTTGGAAAAATTCCGCATTTTTAGGTATAACTTGTCTGGAATGTTTTTACGTTTGGGGAGCGTGCCAGGTGCCCTTGACCTGGATTGGCCACTGTCGGTGACAGGATGCTGGGCTAGATGGACCTTTGGTCTTTCCCAGTATGGCACTACTTATGTACTTATGTACTTATGTAAGTGAAGTGTTGCAGGGTTGAGTCACTTAAGTTGGGTCATTCGGATATGCCTTTCAGAATAGGTGAGTCTTTAATAATTTTCTGAATTTTAGGTGATCATAAGTTGTTTTCATCACTTGTGGCAGTGCGTTCCACAGGCGCGTGCTTATGTAAGAGAAGTTGGACGCATGGGTTGTCTTGTATTTTAGTCCTTCGCAATTAGGGTGGTGGAGATTCAGATAAATTTACTACATTGTAGCTTCATCACATGCCCCCTAGTCCTAGTATTTTTGGACAGCGTTCCGTGTCAAGTGGACCAGGGGTCCCCACCTCACCATCTCAGATTTTGATGAAATTTGGTACATAGTTTCTTTATGGTAAAAAACTAAGCTGTGCAACATTTTAGTTCAAAAGACTAAAAATTGGAGGTTCTAGGGGACCTCAAGTAAAGGGTTGCAAAATGTCGCCTGAGCAAAAATGACATTTTGGGCCAACTTCCAGAAGCTGTAAAACTGGAAGTTTTAGTAGTACAAGGGGGATATTTGGAGAACCTGCACTACATTTAGGGCGTAATGAACTGGCAAAACCCCATGTTCCTAGTCCTCTTACCTTTTGAATGGTTTAGGCTCAAACTTTGCCAAAAAACGGCAAAAATCAATTTACAGCGATGTTGACGCTGCTGTAGTTTCTAAACTAGTTGGCCTTTCAGGTTGATTTTTGGTAGGTGTACTAAATGCACGGCTATAATGAGGCATTCCAATTTGCAGCACTTTCCTTCAAGTGGTTGAAAACTTATAAGCGTTCAAAGTTGGTATAAAAAGCATTTTTGCCCATTTTGGGCTATCTTTGATGCCCTTGATCTCCAGTGGGACAGCTTCAATATTCTTTCTTTTAGCACCATTAGAAAGAGCAGATTTCCTTCTATCAGAATATGTAGTTTTCAGTTTGGAGTCTCTTCATATAAGGATTGAGCTAAAATTTTGCACAGCTTAGTTTTTTTATCATAAAGAAAGTATGTACCAAATTTCATCAAAATCTGAGATGGTGAGGTGGGGACCCCTGGTCCACTTGACACGGAATAACTCGGGTGTCCTCTCTGTTACAGATCGTAGTATCATCCGCAAATAGGCAAACTTTACCTTCTAACCCTTCGGCAATGTCACTTTCAAATATATTGAACAGATTCGGCCCCAGCACCGAAGCCTGAGGCACTCCACTACTCACCTTTCCCTCATCCGAGCGAATGAGTGTTTCTCCCCTGAGTTTGTGCTTTTAATGCATAAGGCGTTCATGCTGAAAAGAGCTCTGCCGCAGGTGTCTGACACTGCGTTGCCTCCTGGCTTCTCTCCGAGTGTTGATTCCCTGGGGATGACTTCAGAGGTTATTTCCTCCCCCGAGCGTTGGAAACACGCTAAACATAGATGGGTAAATTCCCCGTCTGAAAGTGGCACATACTCCCCTGCCCCCCCCCCCCCCCCCCCCCGGTGGTCGGGCTGTGGAGAGTCTGAGGGATCTAGCAGACCCTCAGGGACGGATGATCCAGGAGGAGGGTGCCTGGTTGCCACTGGATTTGGATGATCCCAATGCGGTCCGGATTTTCCACCGCAATGAGCTGCCAGCTCTCATTACTGACGCCTTGCAGGCCCTCTCGATTGATGATCCTGCTGAAGACAACGCCTCCTCTGTTTATCTTATGATGGCGCGTACTAAGAGGGCTTTCCTGTGCATGACTCCATCCAAGAGCTTATTTCTGCTCAATGGTCTGACCCTGATGGTCCTTTGAAAGTGGCCAAGGCTATGGGTCAGCTTTACCCTCTGCGTGAGGAGCACTTGGCCCTTTTGGGGATGCCTAAAGTGGATGCATTGGTCACGGCGGTGACAAAAAAGACCACTTTCCCAGTAGAGGGAGGAGTCGCTTTGAAAGATATGCATGACCGGTGGCTTGAGTCCGCGCTGAAGCGGTTCTTTGAAATTGCGGGCCTTGCCTTGAGGGCTTCTATTTGCAGTTCCTATGCAGCCCGGGCATGTCTTTCCTGGCTACAGCAGGCGGTGGAACAGCCCGCTGATGGTGCGGGCCCCCTTTCTGAGGTTGCCCTGCGGATGGAGTCGGCCCTGTCATATTTGGCTGATGCCCTGTATGATCTGGTCAGAGCTTCGGCTAAACAGATGTCTGTGGCAGTGTCTGCCCACCGCCTTTTTTGGCTATGGCATTGGGCTGCTGACATGGCTTCTAAGCAAAGACTGGTGAGGCTACCCTTTCGGGGTCTCCTGTTATTTGGAGAGGAATTGGAGAAGATTGTGAAAGTCCTGGGTGAATCTAAACCCCAGAGGTTACCTGAGGATAGGCGGAGGCCTTCTTCCAAGGGTTCTGTGTTTCCCTCCTCTTCCAGACCTCGCTTCCGTGAAGCTCGAAGATATCGCCCGGGGCGCTCTGCTGGGTTTTCTCAACGTGCCCGTTTTCAGCAGAGGAACTGCTTTCGCTCGGACAAACGTTCCTCAGGGGCTGGTTCAAGGCCAGGAGTTCAGGGGCGTCCTCCACAATGATGGGAGGCGGGTCCACTCGTCCTTGCCTGCAATAGGAGGACGTCTTTTCCTCTTTCTAGAGGAGTGGACCAAGATTACCTCAGATCAATGGGTCCTGGACCTGATCAGAGAAGGTTACTGACTGGAATTCGGTGCCCCGGTGAGAGACGTGCTTGTGGAGTCCGAATGCGGCACTGCCGTAAAACGGGCGGCGATAGAGGAGACCTTGCAAGTCTTGCTGCACCTTGGAGCGGTGATCCTGGTGCCTCCTGCCGAATGCGGCTGCGGCCGCTATTCCATTTATTTTGTTGTGCCTCGAAAAGGCGGGTCTTTCAGGCTGATCCTCGACTTAACGAAGAGTAAACGAGGCTCTCAGAGTATGACATTTCCGCATGGAACCCCTGCACTCCATCATTGCAGTGGTACAGCCAGGAGAGTTTCTCACGTCTCTGGACCTAAAAGAAGCTTATTTGCACATTCCTATCTGGCCTCCACACCAGCGGTTCCTCCGCTTTGCAGTGTTGGGAAAGCATTTCCAGTTTCAGGCCTTGCCTTTCGGCCTAGCCACAGCTCCCAGTACCTTTTCCAAGGTAATTGTGGTAGTAGCTGCCTGTCTCAGGCTAGAGGTTATCAGAGTTCACCCTTATCTCGACAACTGGCTCATCAGAGCGGACTCGGCAGCCGAGAGTCATCTTGCCACAGCCAGAGTGGTGGCTGTCCTGCAGACGCTAGGCTGGGTGAGCAATATATCCAAAAGTCACCTGACCCCCTCTGTGGCTCGAATATTTGGGGGTCCGGTTCGACACGGCTTCGGGGTTGGTCTTTCTCCCTGACCAAAGGCGCTGCAAGCTTCAGAATCAGGTCCATCTGCTCCTGTGGATGCCTTGCCCGCGAGCTTGGGACTTTGTCCAGCTGTTGGGGTCGATGACGGCCACATTGGAGGTGGTGGCTTGGGCGAGAGTGCATATGAGGCCTCTGCAGATTGCCCTGCTTCAACAATGGTCTCCGATGTCCCAGGAATATCAGTGCAGACTAATGTTGCTCCCTGCAGCCCGGCTCAGTTTGGTGGTGGCTCTCCGACAGGATGCTGCGCCAAAGAATGCCCCTGGCATTTCCTGCCTGGTGATAACAGATGCCAGCCTCCTAGGCTGGGGAGTGCATTGCCAAGGAAGCTATGCTCAGGGTCTGTGGACACCCGTGGAAGCGGGGTGGTCCATCAATCACTTGGAACTGAGAGCGATATTCCAGGCTCTTATGGCCTTTCAAAAGACTCTGAAGGGGCTTGCTGTCCGGGTTCTGTCAGACAACACGATAGCGGGTGGCATACATAAATCGTCAGGGTGGCACTCAGTGCAGGGCCCTGTCCGCGGAGGCCGCTCAGATTTGCCACTGGGCCGAGCTACACCTGCAGCTTCTGTCAGCAGCTCACATTGCAGGTCAGAGCAACGTGCAAGCCGATTTTCTCAGCAGGCATCAAATCGACCCGGCGGAATGTGAACTGGCAGAAGAAGTTTTTCTTCAGATTTGTGCCAAATGGGGGACACCCGGAATGGATCTAATGGAATTAAGTGCAAACGCCAAACTACCTCGCTTTTTCAGCAGAAGGAGAGATCCTCATTCAGCGGGGTTGGATGCTCTGGCTCAACTCTGGCCCGCTGGCCTCCTGTATGTGTTCCCTCCTTGGCCCTTGATAGGACGAGTCCTACTACGGATTCGACAGCACCGAGTTCTGGTGATTCTTATAGCTCCAGATTGGCCAAGGCGTCCGTGGTATGTGGATCTCTGCCGGATGTTGGTGGACGCGCTGGTGCATTTGCCCCTGGTGCCGAACCTGTTGGTTCAGGGTCCGATTTCTATGGAGGATTCCTGCCGATTTGGTCTTACGGCCTGGCTTTTGAGAGGGCGCAATTGAGAGAAAAGGGCTACCCTAATAAGGTCATCTCCACTCTCTTGCAGGCCCGCAAGCGGTCCACCTCTGCAGCTTATGCTCGGATGTGGCGCAAATTTGAGGCGTGGAGTGTTTCAAAGGCGATCACACCCAAGCGAGCTATAGTCTCAACTGTGCTGGACTTTTTGCAGGAGGACTTACAAAAAGGCCTGGCTTACAAGTCTCTGCGGGTGCAAGTGGCAGCATTATCATGCTATCGAGGGAAGGTCGCTGGCTGGTCCCTTGCTGCTCATCCGGACATTGCCAGATTTCTCAGAGGGGTGCTTAGGCTCCGTCCTCCTGTCCGGCCTGGAACCTGGGGCTAGTGTTGAAGGCTCTTCAGTGTTCGTCCTTTGAGCCGCTTCGGCGAGCTTCGGAGAAGGATGTGACTCTTAAGACAGTCTTTTTGGAGGCCATCACATCGGCTAGACATGTCTGAGCTGCAGGCGCTGTCCTGTCGGGACCCTTTTCTGCAATTCTCGGAGTCCGGAGTAACGGTACATACAGTGTTTTCCTTTCTGCCTAAGGTGGTTTCAGCGTTTCACCTGAACCAGCCCATTTTTCTTCATTCCTTTTCTAGGGAAGAGTTCCCGGACTCCTTTGGGCAATTACATCTTTTGGATGTCCACAGGGTGCTGTTGCAGTATCTTCAGATGTCTAATGACTTCAGGACTTCTGATCACCTTTTTGTCTTGTTGTCAGGTCCTCAGCGTGGAGGTCCAGCGTCTAAGGCCACTATAGGCCTTTGGGTCAAGGAAGTAATTTTTGCTGTGTATCTGCTTTCAGGTCGGTCTCCGCCTGAAGCATTTAAGGCGCATTTCAGGAGAGCTATCTCTTCCTTGTGGGCTGAAACGGGTGCACTCTCTCTTCAAGAGATCTGTAGTGCGGCTACTTGGGCTTCTGAACTCTCTTTTGCCCGGCATTATAGGCTGGATGTTGCAGTGAAGCAGGACGCTGTTTTTGGAGCTCAAGTATTGGCTCGTGGGGTGGCCTTTTCCCACCCTAAGTAGGGATTACTTTTGTACATCCCATCAGTTCATGGATTCATCTGCTGCTGATAAGGAAGGGAAAATTAGGTTCTTACCTTGGTAATTTTCTTTCCTTTAGTCACAGCAGATGAATCCATGATCCCTCCTACAGGAGGTTGAGATCGTCCCTCCTTTGATGCTCCTGTTCTGGGGTGTTTGTTCGCTGTGAGGAAAGTTTGTGTTACTGTACTTTTATGGTTCACTCTGCTTTGGAAATCTCAAATACTGAAGGCAGTTGGGGGCTAGCCGTTCAAGAGGCACTATGGTTTTTCAGTGTTCTATATCTCCACCTGCTGGTAGGCGGATACAACCCATCAGTTAATGAATTCATCTGCTGTGAGTAAAGGAAAGAAAATTACCAAGGTAATAACCTAATTATACCTTCCTTTCTGAGCACACTACAAGAACCCTCATCCACACTCTTATCACCTCTTGCTTAGACTATTGCGACTTGCTTCTCACAGATCTCCCACTTAGCCATCTCTCTCCTCTTCAATCTGTTCAGAATTCTGCTACACGACTAATATTCTGCCAGTGTCGTTATGCTTATATTAGCCCTCTCCTCAAGTCAGTTCACTTGCTTCCTATCCGTTTCCGCATACAGTTCAAACTCCTCTTATTGACCTATAAGTGCATTCACTCTGCAGCTCCTCAGTACCTCTCCACTCTCATCTCTCCCTACATTCCTCCCCGGGAACTCAGTTCACTGGGTAAATCTCTCTTATCTGCACCCTTCTCCTTCACTGCTAACTCCAGACTCCGTTCCTTTTATCTTGCTGCACCATATGCCTGGAATAGTGTTTCTGAGCCGGTACGTCAAGCTCCATCTCTGGCTGTCTTCAAATCTAAGCTAAAAGCCCACCTTTTTGATTCTGCTTTTAACTCCTAACCCTTATTCACTTGTTTAGAACCCTTATTTTATCATCCTCACTTTAATATTCTCTTATCTCTTGTTTGTCCTGTTTGTCTGTCCTAATTAGGTTGTAAGCTCTGTCGAACAGGGACTGTCTCTTTATGTTCAATTGTACAGCGCTGCATACGTCTAGTAGCGCTTTGGAAATGATGATGAGGAGTAGTAGTAGTATTTTGTAACCTGGATTGGCCACTGTTGGAAACAGGATTCTGGGCTTGATGGACCTTTTGTCTGTCCCAGTATGGCAATATTTACATAATTATGCTTTTATTGGCTTTTTCTTCTGCACCAGACATTGCTTTTAGTTGTCTGTCATATGGTAACTCATTTTTATTTATCTGTTTGTTTGTTTATTTTCTACTTTAATAATGCTGTTTTTTTTTTTTTTAGTAGTGACTGAATACTACTACTACTACTTATCACTTCTATAGCGCTACGAGGCGTACGCGCACTGTGTGCTCATCTCTTAGCATTGTGATGTTTACCTCTGCTGGTGAATCACTGTTGGGTCATTCCATGCCAAGTGGTCTAAACCTTCCCACTATCATGTCTCCAATTTTGTTCAAATTTTATCTGTTGCGCGAGTGAGGTGTTAAACGAAGTTTCCCAAAATTTGAGGTTCTGAAAGGTTGTCAGTCCATGAGTGTGCAACATTTACCAAAATGCCATTTTTGTGGTCTAATAAAATCCAAACACATTTATAGGAATGGCTAAAAAATTCAAATCCTGTACAGTTTTTTAATGCTAATTCCGATGAAATACATTTTAACATTATGGATGCAAAATCCAGTCAAACAAGTTGACTCAAAGTGTGCATCAAAATTGGTCGCAACTCATCGGAACATATTTGGACCAATATTCAGACCGCAACAACTTCCATGCAAACAAAGATACGGACTTGAAATTTTGAACAAGCATTATGCTTGTGCTGGACATAATACTGCCACATTTGCAACTAACCAGCATCTATAACCGCCCTGCAGGATCTCTTCAAAGTTGGCACTGTCAGCACAAATGGTAAAATATACCAAAGTTCAAAGCCAATTATTAAAAACTAGTAAAAAAGGCCTGTTTCTGTTTTAAAGGAAATGGGCGCTAGCAAGGTTTTATTTGAATGTTCTTTTTTTTTTTTTTTGTAACCAAACAGTTGTTAGAAAAGTGTTATAATGAGAAGGAATATTTGTGTAGTTTGTATAATGTAGATGATCCATGAGTGTGTAAATTTTTTTTTTTTGTTGTAAATCATGTGTTGCCATGTTGTACCACCATGTACAGTAATCCTCTTCCCATGTGCAGTAAGTTTTGTAGTTTTTTTTTTTTTTTTTTTGGTTAATTTGTAATTCACCACACGGGTTTGTCTGTGTGTTTGTGCATTAACCCATGTGTTGTGTTGCTGTTAATTTATTTTTTGCATCTTCACATTGTGCGTTACGTTCCTGTGTGTGTAATTTCACAAATGAAATGGGCAACATGAAGATTTTGCTCGTACGGTGTATGTTTGAGAGAGTGTGTGTGAGAGTGACTGTGTGAGAGAGAGAGAGTGAATGTGAGAGTGTATATGTGAGTGTGTGTGTGACAGAGAAACAGTGTGTCTGTGTGTGTGACAGAGTGTGTGTGTCAGTGAGACAGAGAGAGTGAAAGACTGGTTGTGTGTGAGAGAGAGAGTGTGTGTGTGACACACAGTGCGTGACAGAGTATGTGTGTGTGTATGTGCGTGTGTCTCCATATCCTCCTCCTTTCGGCAAGCCCTTGCAGGAGCGCAGGGGTGGGCAGTGAGAAAGAGTGTATGTGTGTGTGAGAGTGTGGGTGTGACAGAGAGACAGAGTGTGTGTGTGACAGTGACACACAGAAAGTGAAAGACTGTGTGTGTGAGAGAGAGGGATTGTGTCTGTGTGTGGCACTGAGCTACAGTGAGACAAAGTGTGTGTGTGTGTGTGTTTGAGGTGCAGGTCCCCCCCCCTTTCCGTTTGAAGGTCTGGCCCCCACACCCCCTCCTCTGTGAGTGCCATTGTAATGTTGATGTGCATGAAGTTCCCCTCCCTTTTCCATGTGAATTGCGCCCCCCTCCTTCCGTTCGTCGCTGTAGATAATAGCCAGTAGGAGGACAGTTACCCATAACAGTTTCATTTTCGTTGTAGGATTCAAGTGTTCATCGTTTCCATTTTGCAGCTGCCTGTCAGGTGCCTCTGTTATGGCAGCAGCAGTTGTATCTTCTGTCAGTGGTGGGCGTTCAGTGAGCGCTTCAGGGTCGGGAGGGCAGCAGTCTCGCAAGCTGTGTGTTTTGAGGGCGGGCGGCAGTTTGGGGAGTGCGTTTCGAGAGGGCAGCAGTGGCATCAGCTTTGAGGTTTTGCGAGGGCGGTTAGCAAGCGTGGCAGTTTCGGGAGGGCAGCAGCCAGTCTCGAACATCTTTCGGATTTTTTTTTTGGCGCGTGCCTCAGCTGTGTCGTTTCACATCATAATGCGTCCCGATGTCATCTGATCTACACAGCCTAGCAGACCACCTTTCAATGCGCCTCGGTCTCAGACACAGAACGTTGGATGTGAGAATTATTATACAGGAAGAGTTTGCCTGAATCAGCTTGTGAACAGTATCATCTGAAAGAGAAAATTGTGCTCTACAACACTGATATGTTTTTGTTTTGCAATGCCACCATTAAGTAGCCATTTACTCAGGTCAAAGTGTGTTATATTTAGTACGCTTGATGTGCTAATTTTTCTTCATTTCTAGGAAATTGAGTCTTAATAGTCGCTTAAAAGTATTGATATAATTATTCATTTGTATTTTATTCGTTGATTGTCCAATCGTTTATTGTGCGCTGTTATGGTGGATTGGAAACGTTTGTGAAACGTCAGTTGAACAGAAAGATGCTTTCATAAGCTTTATGCATCCTCATGGTCCCGCTACTTCATTTTATTGGCCGGTAAGACGCGATACTTGCTGGATCCCAGAACAACTTATCATTGCTGTTATTCCAGCTCCATCAGTGACATCATCTGGTCGGCAATATAGTTTCCCTGAAACTGTTCTCTTGCAGATCAGTGATGCTTTCAGAATGATGAAGTAACTGAAGAAGGCAGGCTTGGGAACCTGCAGTGAAGTAACTGAAGAAGGCAGGCCTGGGAACACAATCAGGCTTGGGATCCTACAGTAAAGAAACCCACAATCAGGCTTGGGATCCTGCAGTAAAGATACCCACCCGTGGCTGTTACTGCATGGCTATCGGGCGTGGCCCCTATGGCGATGGGGATGCTGGTTTCAATGTGATAACCAGTAATGACTCAGCCATCATGGACCAACGCAATACATTGTGCAGACAAAATATAACATACTTTGACCTGAGTAAATGGCTACTTAATGGTGGCATTGCAAAACAAAAACATATCAGTGTTGTAGAGCACAATTTTCTCTTTCAAATGATACTGTTCACAAGCTGATTCAGGCAGACTCTTTTTAAATAATTGGCTTTGAACTTTGGTATATTTTACCATTTGCGCTGACAGTGCCAACTTTGAAGAGATCCTGCAGGGCGGTTATAGATGCTGGTTAGTTGCAAATGTGGCAGTATTATGTCCAGCACAAGCATAATGCTTGTTCAAAATTTCAAGTCCGTATCTTTGCATGGAAGTTGTTGCGGTCTGAATATTGGTCCAAATATGTTCCGATGAGTCGCAACCAATTTTGATGCACACTTTGAGTCAACTTGTTTGACTGGATTTTGCATCCATAATGTTAAAATGTATTTCATCGGAATTAGCATCAAAAACTGTACAGGATTTGAATTTTTTAGCCATTCTTATAAATGTGTTTGGATTTTATTAGACCCCCAAAATGGCATTTTGGTAAATGTTGTTGTTACATTTGTACCCCGCGCTTTCCCACTCATGGCAGACTCAATGCGGCTTACATGGGGCAATGGAGGGTTAAGTGACTTGCCCAGAGTCACAAGGAGCTGCCTGTGCCAGGAATCGAACTCAGTTCCTCAGGACCAAAGTCCACCACCCTAACCACTAGGCCACTTTCAACCTTTCAGAAAAGGGGTCTAGATCTGCAACTATTGTAGTTAGAGACCTCAAATTTTGGGAAACTTCGTTTAACACCTCACTCGCGCAACAGATAAAACTTGATCAAAATTGGAGAACATGATGGTGTCGTCCTGCTTCTGTTTTGAGGTTGACTGCAATGAAATATGAAAAAATGCAAGGTTTTCGGAGAGTATGGTCTCCGTATGAAAGGTCAAAATGTAAAGAGGACCGAGTGCACAGTAACATTGTGTGAATACTTTATGCTGTATGAAATGATGGTTCTCAGGTTGGAAAAGAGATTGAATTGTGGAGAGTGGGACGGGGTTGGGGGGAGATTGAATTGTGGAGAGTGGGGTGGAGTTTGGGGGAGATTGGGAGGGATCGGAAGTTTCCTTTGTGTTAGATTATACTGTTGAGCTTGTACTGTTTTGATTATTGTAGGTTGTGCTCATAACAGAAATAACATAGAAAAAGATGGAGAAAAAAGAGAAAGGACTCTTGTCTGAGTGAAGTAGCGAGAGCTGGAAATCAGATCTTGTCAGTATTTGTAGCTTTCAGCATTTGCATGTATATTGGAGTGAATTCATGTGCACATACTATTACTGGAGAGCACTAGCTAGAGGAAGTTTATTTTCCTTTTTTGATCAGAAAGATTCATGTGGTTTGATCTTCCTTTCTCAGAAAATGCCAGCCCCCATCAGACTTCGGGAGCTGATCCGGACTATTCGAACAGCGAGGACCCAAGCAGAGGAGCGAGAAATGATTCAGAAAGAATGTGCTGCCATTAGGTCATCCTTCCGGGAAGAAGATAACACATACAGATGCCGCAATGTGGCAAAATTGTTATACATGCACATGTTAGGCTACCCTGCACACTTTGGACAGGTAGGTTGAATTGTTGAAGAGTCCATATCAGAATGGACAAATGCAGACAGTTACACTGATTATGGTATTCTAGGTTTTTAAAAGTTGTAGCTGAGAAATCAGCCAGGCCCATGAGGACATGAATTTGTCAAGCCGCTAGAACTTAAGCATCTTATTGGAGCCATCTCTGATTAGGATGTTTGCTCTGGTATCTTGAAGACCTTCAGGAATTTTGCCCAAGGTATGTCTGTCTGTCAGAGATTGCTTGGGGGTGGGAAGAGGTGTTTGGGTAATGTTTCTACCATTCTTTTAGAAAGATGTCATGGGGTTGTTTGTCAGAGATCTTTCAGAGCAATAGGATATTCCTTGTCATCAAGTAGATGAAGCCATTACGTATGGGTTGTGTCCATCAACCAGCAGGGGGAGATAGAGAGCACTCAACGTTTTACAGTGCCTCATGGCCAGCCAGCTCCACTGCCTCGTCAGTATTCTCTATCTCCCCAAGCAGGGTAAACATAGTAAACATAGTAGATGACGGCAGAAAAAGACCTGCACGGTCCATCCATTCTGCCCAAGAAGATAAATTCATGTGCTACTTTTTTATTTGTACTGTCCTCTTCAGTGCACAGACTGTATAAGTCTGGCCAGCCCTATCCCCGCCTCCCAACCACCAACCACGCCTCCCAACCACCAGCTCTGGCACAGACCCTATAAGTCTGCCCAGCACTATCCCGGCCTCCCAACTACCAGTCCCGCCTAGACTGTGAGACGTATGAGATTGGCATACCAAGGTCTGCAATGCCAATTGCGTGCCACCAGGATTACTAGAGGCCTCATATGTACCTCAATTGTCGCTGCCATGGATCCTAATACTTGACGATCTCTCATACATGGTACCAGTTTGCAAAGAAGGGGCTGTATCTGATCCTGAAGTTTGACAATCCTGTTGTGAGGCAAAAATACTCAGCCTTGCAGATTATCTAAGGAAACGCCTAGATAAGTGAGTGAGATGGCACCAGACAACTGTTGAGAGGGTTTACCACCCAACCGATTGAAGAAATTGAACTACTCTCTCTGTAGCTTGCAAACTTCCTTGATACGATTTTGCTCTGATTAACCAATCGTGCGGGTAAGGATGGACAAGAACGTCCTCTTTTCTGAGAGCCACTGCCACCATCTGCTGGCCCAAAACCACAAAACAAAGAAAGAAGCTTTTGGTATAAGGAATGAAACAGGATATGCAGGTAAGCCTCTGTCAAATCTTGAACCATTAGAAACTCTTCTGATCGAACGGCCACAATGACCGAAGTGTCTCCATACAAAAACTGAACCTTCAGCATACAGTTGACTGCCTTGAGATCCAAAATTGGTCAAAATGACCCTCTATTTTGGAACTACAAAGTAAATGGAATAGTGACCTGTTCTTATTTCTGAGGGAGTAACAGGACAGACCGCTTATAAAACAAGAAGTCTCTCCAGAGTGACCCTGACCGGTCCCCGCTTTTAGACGAGAACGAAAAGCACCTGGCAGCGATGTACCCGTCGTAAATAACCTCGAGAACCCACTGATCGGAGATAATTTGGGCCCACCTCCAATAAAACTGAGCTAACCAAGCTCCCATTGGAAGCGGAGGTTGGGCCCAGAAACCTTCGTCTCTTCTTCCACGTCTGGCACCTCAAAAGGATTAGAACCTTTGAAAATAACGAGACTTTTGGACAGTAGCTTCTCTGTCTGCCTGAAGCCGACAAAAATCTCTGCCACATCCCAGACTAGAAAGAAGGCCACGACCCACTAACCTAATATGATCCTGAGGAAGTCAAGAAACTTTTTGTATCACCTAAACTTTTAACTTATCCAACTCGTCACCAAAAAGAAAAGATCCTTGAAAGGGGAACTTACTGAGTTTAGTCTTAGAAGTCACATCAGAAGACCAGCCTCGAAGACAAAGAACGACGGGCCGCAACTCTTGAAGCCACAGACTTGGAAGACGCCCTCAATAAATCACACAAGGTATCTGCTGAGCCCATCTCTATCTTAGCTACTCCTGCATCCACTAAGGAGAAGTCATCTTAAGACCTATCTAAAACTCACTCAGACCACAGAAAACAAGCCCTAACTACCAAAGAGTCACACATAGCTGTTTGGACCACCAATACCGAGACAACAAAGACTAAGAGAGATTCTATACGCTGATCCTATACATCTTTCAGAGCTGTACCTCTATCATCCAAGAGGTATTGTGCTTGGTAACAGCAGAAACCACTGCATCAACTACAGGAGATTTAAGTAGAGCCTTGTCCGGATCCGGAACCAGGTAAAGGCAAACCATGGACCTGGAAAGACGAAATGAGCCATCTGGCACGTCCCACTGGGCTTGGATGATATCTCTGGTTGATGCATCAGAAAAGTTTTACCAGCTTTCCTAATGCCCTTTATCAAAAGATCCACCTTGTGCTCCTGACCACTGAATACTCCTCAAAGTTTAATGTAGAAGGGACCAAAGCTATGAATTCCTACAAAAAATAGATACTACAGAAGGATCCTCCCCAGGTAGGAGTGTGAGATACTGGATCTGCATGTGCAGTTTCATCAGAAAAACCTTGTTTCTTCTACACCAAAGAATCATCTTCCTCAAGGAAAGTCACCTCAGGATCCAAATCCATGTCATCATCTGCCTCTAAAGCCCAGGCAGCCCTAGGTCTTTTGAGAGAAGAACCAAGGTCCCATGGACCCTTCAAAAAGAAGTGCTGGAGAGGAATCCGATTTATGTATTAAAAAAAAAAAGCTCTAAACATTTGCAACACATATTCGAGAGGAAACCCGCCTTGAAGTTCTACCCCATGTGATGACCCAGGCAGCAAAGAAACTTCTGGGGACTTTTCTGGAGCCTAAGTAGATAGCTCTGACACGGTAGGATGTAGGTTGTAAAATGCTGGCACTTCCCACCAAAACCAGAGCCTGAGAACGACCAGCTGTTTGACCCTGAGAAAGTGAAGAACTCGATACACGCCCCAACACTGACAAAAGCATCGGGCGGTACAAAATTTTCAAATACGAGACACCATGAGGCCCCTGCGCTGGTTTAGCACAGAATGCTACAGCTTCTCCTCCATAATGCAAAGGCACCTCAAACGAGGGGAAAAAAAAAAAAGGAGCTTCTGAAAATGCAGAAGCGTTATAAATACCGGTTGCAATACAAGACACGGCAAACCCGAAACTCAGCTGTTTTGCTCCTTTGGCTTTTTTTTTTTTTTAATATAAAAGCAGTGTGGCTTTGTCCTCAGAACACCCTTCCCTCGAAGGAGCTGAGGTTATTGCAGGCCTGAAGACCCAATTATCATTAAATAGTACTGGTCATCCAAGGCTGTAAGAGAACCCCTGCGGATCTCAGCCTCCTTCAGCAACAAAACTTGCCATAAAGTTTTTTTGTTGTTTTTAAATCCCATTGCACAGAAGTACAGAACAAACAATATCGTTTTTTTTTTTTTTAACCAAAAGGAGTGAAAGATAGAAAGATATCTAAGAAGAATAAGAGACTGAAGGGCTCGCCACCTTCTACCTGCTGGAGACTGAGAATACTGCATCTTAATATAGCTAGCCAGGGCTGGCGCTCAGTCAGAATTCTCAGTCTCCATCTGCTAGAAGGAGTGCACAACTCATCAGTATCTTTCTGGGCCAGTCTGGAGGGATGCTAAGGAAGTAAGCTTTATTTCCATCGAAACATAGATAAAAATAAGCACCAAATTTTAAAATAAAAAGACAAAATTTTTTTTTATTTTGGCTTCACCAAGCAAAAGCCCATGAGCTATAGCTTGGGACTGCAGAGGGCACGAATCTCCCAACCTCAAATGGATTAATGAAGCATGGCCTCAACCTCAGAAGCCATCAGCCTGAGGACAACTTCACAAGACACTGCCAAGGACTGTACTCTGGAAGTCAGGTCTATGCAAGGGACCTACTGTACTAGACTACAACTACACCATTTGCTAGAGATAGAGAAATACTGGAAAACTCCAGCCCATTAAACCAGTGATGTCACTGCATTACATCAGTATGTCTACTTCCATCTGCTGGTAGGGGGCACTCAACTGATCCAGTAGAATAAGGAAACTTACTGACTTCACGGTAAACCTGGAGGACGTAATGGGGCAGTTCAGCAAACGGAAGAGTAGCAAATCTCCTGGACCGAATGGTATTCATCCTAGAGTACTGATAGAACTGAAAAATGAGCTTGAGGAGCTACTGTTAGTGATATGCAATTTATCCTTAAACTCGAGCGTGGTACCGGAAGATTGGAGGGTGGCCAATGTAACGCCAATTTTTTTAAAAGGTTCCAGGGGAGATCTGGGAAATTATAGACCGGTGAGTCTGACGTCGGTGCCGGGGGAAATGGTAGAGGTTATTATTAAAAACAAAATTACAGAGCACATCCAAGGACATGGACTACTGAGACCAAGTCAGCACGGCTTTTTTGTGGGAAAATCTTGCCTGACCAATTTACTTCAATTCTTTAAAGGAGTAAACAAACATGTGGACAAAGGGGAGCCGGTTGATATTGTGTATCTGGATTTTCAAAAGGCATTTGACAAGGTACCTCATGAAAGGCTACAGAGGAAATTGGAGGGTCATAGGATAGGAGGAAATGTCCTATTGTGGATTAAAAACTGGTTGAAGGATAGGAAACCGAGAGTGGGGTTAAATGGGCAGTATTCACAATGGAGAAGGGTAGTTAGTGGGGTTCCTCAGGGGTCTGTGCTAGGGCTGCTGCTTTTTAATATATTTATAAATGATTTAGAGATGGGAGTAACTAGTGAGGTAATTAAATTTGCTGATGACACAGTTATTCAAAGTTATTAACTCGCGACAAGATTGTGAAAAATTACAAGAGGACCTTACGAGACTGGGAGACTGGGTGGCTAAATGGCAGATGATGTTTAATGTGAGCAAGTGCAAGGTGATGCATGTGGGAAAAAAGAACCCGAATTATAGCTACGTCATACGAGGTTCCACGTTAGGAGTTACGGACCAAGAAAGGGATCTGGGTGTCGTTGTCGATAATACACTGAAACCTTCTGCTCAGTGTGCTGCTGCGGCTAGGAAAGCGAATAGAATGTTGGATATTATTAGGAAAAGTATGGAAAACAGGTGTGAGGATGTTATAATGCCGTTATATCGCTCCATGGTGCACCCGCACCTTGAGTATTGTGTTCAATTCTGGTTGCCGCATCTCAAGAAAGATATAGTAGAATTGGAAAAGGTGCAGCGAAGGGCGACTAAAATGATAGCGGGGATGGGACGACTTTCCTATGAAGAAAGACTAAGGAGGCTAGAGCTTTTCAGCTTGGAGAAGAGACGGCTGAGGGGAGACATGATAGAGGTATATAAAATGAGTGGAGTGGAACAGGTGGATGTGGATGTGAAGCTTCTTCGAGCTCCATCAAAAATCTGCCTGGGAGTGGCTCCTGGCTTGCCAGTTGTTAGCCGGGGTGTTAGAGGCTATAGCAGCTTCACTTTGAAGGCACATAGGTAAGCCCTTTCCCTGCCTTACCCATGCCCCTGTGGATGTGGACATATTAGCTTGCTTTTCCCTGTCCTTTCCCACTCAGTGGATGCAGGCACATTGGTTCGCCTTTCCCTGCCTTTCCCACTCATCTGAGCCTCCGGAGTTCTTATTACCTCTGCTTTCCTCACAGCATTAAAAAAAAAAAAAATGGAACAGAGGGTTTCCTTTGATTCTTCTATGGGACCAGAGCTGTGATACTCGGTCCGGTGAGGTAAGAGTGTTTTCTAACTCCTCCGGGGTGGGCCCGCGATCGGGGCGTTTTTGATGCGAAACCGCCATTTTGAATTTTCCTGCCGTTTTCGTCAATGGCTGCAGAGAATGTAAAGCGCTGTTCTCGGTGTGGCAAGCGCAAATCAGCAGCGGGGCTCTGTAAATCGTGCTGTACATGCGTAAGAGCCGGCCCGAGCATGGCGAGCGATGATTCTGGCAGCGGACACCATTTTGAATTCTCCGCATGGCGCGGCCTCCGTAGAGACGGAGAGCCCTGAGCTCGGGGGGGACCTCGAATTGAGGCTATTCAGGGAGCGGCTAGCCCCAGACGGGATCTGGGTGCCCAGGGCGAGTTTTTTTCCCCTGATTTTGTGGTGTTACTGCATAAAGCATACATGCTGAAAAGAGCTCTTCCTCAAGGGTCATCTGAGGCCCCTTCTATTGTCCCCCTCGGTGGATTCTGGCCTGGGACTGCCCGCTGAGGCTATTTTCCCTGATAATTGGCATAAAGAAAAGCGTAGAAGGGCTAATTCCCCTTCAGATTGTGGTGCAGTAGCAGTGGCGGCTCGCCGTCTTATTTGGCTACGACATTCGGCAGCGGACATGGCCTCTAAGCAAAGGTTGGTGAAGTTGCCCTTTCAAGGCCTTCTCCTATTTGGTGAGGAGTTGGGAAAAAAAAAATTGTTAAAGGCCTGGGAGATCCTAAACCCCAGCGCTTGCCCGAAGATAGGCCGAGGCCTTCCTCCAAGGGCCAGGCGGTCCATTCCTCTTATAGACCTCGTTTCCGTGAAGCTAGAAGGTACCGCCCGGGGCGTTCTGCTGGGTTCACTTCTCATGCCCGTTTTTCAGCAGAGGAACTCCTTTCGCTCGGACAAGCGTTCCACAGCCACTGGCTCTAGGCCTGGATTTCAGGGGCGACCCTCTCAATGATGGTGCGCCGGCCCCCTCCTCGCTTCCTGTCATCAGAGGATGTCTTTCCCTCTTTGCCGAGGAGTGGGCCAATATTTCCTCAGATCAGTGGGTTCTGGACCTGATCAGAGATGGCTACAGAATTGAATTCTGTAATGACCTGTTCCTCGCCAAATCCAAAGGTCATTACTCCATCCTCATTGTCCTCGACCTATCCGCCGCTTTTGACACTGTCAATCACAACTTACTTCTTGACACACTGTCCTCTTTTGGGTTCCAGGGCTCTGTCCTCTCCTGGTTCTCCTCTTACCTCTCCCATCGTACCTTCAGAGTACTCTCTCATGGTTCTTCCTCCACCCCTATCCCGCTCTCTGTTGGAGTCCCTCAGGGTTTTGTCCTTGGACCCCTTCTTTTCTCTATCTACACCTCTTCCCTGGGCTCCCTGATCTCGTCTCATGGCTTCCACTATCATCTTTATGCTGATGACACCCAGCTTTATCTCTCCACACCTGACATCACTGTGGAAACCCAGGCCAAAGTATCGGCCTGCTTATCCGACATTGCTGCCTGGATGTCCAACCGCCATCTGAAACTGAACATGGCCAAGATCGAACTTCTTGTCTTCCCACCCAAACCCACTTCTCCTCTACCTCCACTCTCTATCTCGGTTGATAACACCCTCATCGTCCCCGTCTCATCTGCCCGCAACCTCGGTGTCATCTTCGACTCCTCCCTCTCCTTCTCTGCCCATATCCAGCAGATAGCCAAGACCTGTCGCTTCTTCCTCTATAACATTAGCAAAATCCGCCATTTCCTCTCTGAGCACACCACCCGAACTCTCATCCACTCTCTCATTACCTCTCGCCTTGACTACTGCAACCTACTCCTCACTGGTCTCCCACTTAGCCACCTATCCCCCCTTCAGTCCGTTCAGAACTCTGCTGCACGTCTTATCTTCCGCCTGAACCGATACACTCATATCACCCCTCTCCTCAAGTCACTTCATTGGCTTCCGATCAGTTACCGCATTCAATTCAAGGTTCTGCTACTAACCTACAAATGTACTCGATCTGCAGCCCCTCTTTACCTCTCAACCCTTATCTCCCCTTACGTTCCTACCCGTAACCTCTGCTCTCAAGACAAATCCCTCCTTTCAGTACCCTTCTGCACCACCGCCAACTCCAGGCTCCGCCCTTTCTGCCTCTCCTCCCCCCACGCGTGGAACAAACTCCCCGAGCCCATACGCCAGGCCCCCTCCCTGCCCATCTTCAAATCACTGCTTAAAGCCCACCTCTTCAATGTCGCCTTCAGCACCTAACCACTACACCTCTACCCAGGAAATCTAGACTGCCCCAACTTGACATTTCGTTCTTTAGATTGTAAGCTCCTTTGAGCAGGGACCGTCCTTCTTTGTTTAATTTGTACAGCACTGCGTAACCCTAGTAGCGCTCTAGAAATGTTAAGTAGTAGTAGTAGTAGTAGTAGTAATTCAACGCCCCAGTAAGAGACGTGTTTGTGGAGTCCCGATGCGGTTCTGCCGCCAAACGGGCGGCGGTAGAGGAGACTTTGCAAGGTCTGATTCAGTTAGGGGCCGTGTCCCCGGTACCTCCCGCCGAACACGGCTACGGCCGATACTCCATCTGTTTTGTGGTGCCGCGAAAAGGTGGGTCTTTTCGCCTTATTCTGGACTTAAAAGAATTAAACAAGTCCCTGAGAGTGTGACATTTCCACATGGAAACCCTGCGCTCCATCATTGCTGCGGTACAGCCAGGAGAGTTTCTCACGTCTCTAGACCTGAAAGAAGCTTACTTGCACATACCAATTTGGCCCCCGCACCAGAAGTTTCTGAGGTTTGCAGTGTTGGGAAAACATTTCCACTTACGGGCCTTGCCTTCTGGCCTCGCCACAGCTCCCCAAACCTTTTCGAAGGTCATGGTGATAGTAGCTGCTTTGCTCAGGCGAGAAGGTATCAGGGTTCACCCGTACCTAGACGACTGGTTCATCAGAGCAGACTCTGTAACAGAGAGCTATCAAGCTACAGCCAGAGTGGTCTCAGTACTACAATCTCTAGGCTGGGTCGTCAATATGGCCAAATGTCACCTGACCCCCTCGCAATCTCTAGAATATTTGGGGGCCAGGTTCGACACAGACTCAGGCTATGTATACCTACCCGAGCTAAGGCGGTGCAAGCTTCAGAATCAGGTCCGTCTGCTCCTGAGGATGCTCTGCCCGCGAGCTTGGGACATTGTACAGCTGCTGGGATCGATGACAGCCACATTGGAAGTGGTGCCCTGGGCGAGAGCGCACCTGAGACCTCTACAGTATTCCCTACTTCAAAGATGGTCTCCAGTTTCTCAGAATTATCAATGCAGACTTTCTTGGCTCCCTGCGGCCCGACTCAGCATGGAGTGGTGGCTCTCAGACAGCATGCTGCGGCGAGGAATGCCAGTGGCGCTCCCCGATTGGTGTCTAGTGGTGACAGATGCCAGCCTGAAGGGCTGGGGCGCACATTGCAAGGGGAAGCATGCCCAGGGTCTATGGACACCTGAGGAGTCGGAGTGGTCCATCAACCGCCTGGAGTTGAAAGCGGTGTTTGAGGCGCTTCTGTACTTTCAAGTGACCCTGGAAGGATTGGCTGTCAGAGTGATGTCGGACAACACGACAGCAGTGGCCTACATAAATCGACAAGGCGGCACTCAGTGCAGAGCACTGGCCGTGCAGGCCGAACAGATTTGCCACTGGGCCGAGCTGCACCTTTAGTTTCTGTCGGCAGCTCACACTGCAGGTCAGAGCAATGTGCAAGCCGTTTATCTAAGCAGGCATCAGATATATCCAGCAGAATGGGAACTAGCAGACGAAGTATTCCTGCAGATATGTGCCAAATGGGGCAAGCCCGTGATGGATCTTATGGCGAAAAGTTCAAATGCCAAAGTCCCGTGCTTCTTCAGCAGACGGAGAGATCCTCGCTCGGCAGGGTTGGATGCCTTGACTCAGCCCTGGCCTCCGGGCCTACTATATGTGTTCCATCCGTTGCCCTTGATAGGGTGCGTGCTCCTGTGGATTCGGCTGCACCCAGGAGAAGTGGTCCTCATCGCCCCGGATTGGCCCAGGAGGCCTTGGTATGCGGACCTCCGACAGATGCTAGTGGAGGCTCCCCTTCCTTTACCTCTGGTACTGAACCTGTTGTCACAGGGCCCAGTAGCCATGGAGGACGCCTGCCGCTTTGGTCTTATGGCATGGCGATTGAGTGGGCGCAATTGAGGGACAAAGGCTATTCAAACACAGTCATTTCCACTCTCCTGCAGGCCCGCAAGCGTTCCACTTCCGTGGCTTATGCCAGGATTTGGCGCCAGTTTGAGTCTTGGTGTGTTTCAAAAGCAATCACACCCATGCGGGCTCCTCTCTCGCCGATTCTGGACTTTTTGCAGGATGGTGTACAAAAAGGCTTGGCCTATAATTCCCTGCGGGTGCAAGTGGCAGCGTTGGCCTCCCTTCGTGGTAAGGTTGAAGGCGTGTCTTTAGCTGCTCATCCAGATGTGGCACGGTTTCTTAGTGGGGTGCTTCGGGTCCGGCCTTCCGTGTGAGCACCCTGTCCAGCTTGGAACCTGGGGCTAGTTTTGAAGGCCCTGCAGGCTTCTCCTTTTGAGCCGCTTCGGCGAGCATCGGAGAAAGATTTGACACTAAAGGCCTTTTTTTCTTGTGGCCATTACTTCGGCGAGACAGGTGTCAGAGCTCCAGGCTATTTTCTTGCCCTCCTTTGATAAGGAGGAGTTTCCAGAATCTTTTGGGCAGTTGCACCTGTTGGATGTGCGCAGGACTCTGTTGCAGTATCTGCGAGTTACTATCTCGTTCAGGATCTATGATCATCTGTTTGTTTTGCTATCAGGTCCTCGCAGAGGGTCTCCAGCGTCTAAAGCCACTATTGCCCGCTGGCTCAATGAAACTATCTTTTCAGCTTATCTGCTTGCCGGCCGGTCTCCGCCTGTAGCCTTTAAGGCGCATTCTACCAGAGCGATTTTGTCCTCTTGGGCTGAAACTGGAGCACTCTCTCGTCAAGAGATATGCAGTGCAGCAACATGGGCTTCTAAGCTCTATTTTGCCCGACATTACAGGCTGGATGTGACTGCTAGGAGGGATGCGCGTTTTGGAGCACAAGTGCTAGCGCGTGGTGTGACCTGTTCCCACCCTATATAGGGATTGCTTTGTTACATCCCATACGTAATGGCTTCATCTGCTTGATGACAAGGAAGGGAAAATTAGGTTCTTACCTTGGTAATTTTCTTTCCTTTAGTCATAGCAGATGAAGCCATGAGCCCTCCCTGTATGATTGTCTGTATGCTGTGAATCTGTTTCAGGTTCTGTTCTTGTTTCCTGAAGTTCCTTCCTTGGGAGAAAGTTGGAAAACAGTCTTCAGGATTCATGTTCACTTATAGGAGGATGAGTCCATTCCCTCCAGTTTGTTTTGGAGGATGAGTTTATTCCCTCCAGGAGGTTGCTTGTATCCCCTCCAGTTATACAATAAGGAGGACGAGTTTATTCCCTCCAGGAGGATGTGTTCATTCCCTCCTTTTGAGTTCACGCCCTTGTTAAGGGGCCATCGTTCGCTGTGAGGAAAGTTCATGTTATTCCCATTGCGGTTTGCCATACTGCTTTGGAAGCTTCAAATACTGACGAGGCAGTGGAGCTGGCTGGCCATGAGGCACTGTGAAAAGTTGTGCTCTCTATCTCCCCCTGCTGGTTGATGGACACAACCCATACGTAATGGCTTCAACTGCTATGACTAAAGGAAAGAAAAGTACCAAGGTAAGAACCTAATTTTCCCTTTGCCTGCAACCGCCTCATACTTCGTCTTCCATGAAGCAACTTTAGATTTCAATTTTTTAAAGATTTTGATGAATTAGTACAATTATATGTTTTGCAAAGTGAATAACACAACATAATTTAAAAACATATACTTAGCATTAAGTATACACATTTGGTAAAATAAAATTGATGACAGCCTGGTAGGTCTGTGTAGTCCGGGGGAGGGGGGGGGGGGGAGCAAACTACAGCCCATGAGCCAGACCTGCTCTGATGGAACCAACATTTGTGTCTGTAACAAGAAATGCATTTTAACATCAGTGCAGTCAGTAAGCCTGCTGGTTGCTTCTTCTGTCAATATCAGTCTGAGCCTTGATTGGCTGCTTGAATACTTGTGCATCATAAAAGATGGACATTAACGTTCAGACCAGTAATGTTGAGCCAGTGACTGGAATGCTTCATCTTTGCAGTGGCAAAGTGCAGGCAGAAAATTGTGTGTTTAGATATATTTTATACTTCCCTGTTTTTATTCCTATGAACACTGAAATGATTTTTGTCCTCTTCAACATGTGGCAGTATCAGTAAGCCAATCTTCTATGTTTTGGGTGTCACACTGTTTTGCTACATATGTTTCTTGGTATAATCGGAGAAAAAGGAGTGACCTAATGGTTAGTGCATCGGGCTTTGAGCCTGGCAACCTGGGTTCAATTCCCACCATAGCTCCATTTGACCTTGGGCAAGTCACTTAACCCTCTATTGTCCCAGATACAAAACTGAGCCCTCTAGGGACAGAGAAAGTAGCTGCATATCATATGTACAGCACTGCATATGTCTAGTAGTACTATGAAAATGATTATTATTAGTAGTAATAGCAGTATTTTATCAGTTTTCACTCATGGTTAGGAGTTGTGAAAGTGAAGCACAGGTGTCATGCTGAATGAGGAAAGCAGATGCAAGGTTGAGAGCTGAGATGTTAGGAATGGCTGTGGACAGATGGTGGTGAAGAATTTTGTTAAGAAAAAAAAAGTTCAGGCAAAAATAAAAATGAAGTAATATTAGTAGAATCCCAGTATAACTGGACTTTTCTTTTGTCCTTCACTGGAGTTGGGGAGAGGGGTACAAAACTCTTTATCTTCAGCTTTTCAAATTATATGCCTCCCCCCCCCCCCCCCCCCAAAAAAAAAAAAACCCTCTTATTGTTCACTTGCAGATTGACTCTGCAGCTTGTCATTACCTCTCTTCTCTTCTTCCACATATTCAAATCCAGGCTAAAAAAAAATAGCCTTTAAGATTTAAAAGTTTCTTTAGCAGCAGCAGCAGATAAATCCAGGGACTTATGATCAATTACCAGATGAGGAGATACTGACTAACCAGGATGCATACCTTCTTATATGACTCAGTTGTGTCCTCTGTCTCAGCGGGCAATCGATGGTTTCTCTCAGGCTACTGGTTTCATCTTGTCCTGTTGCTCCTGTTCTGGGTTTTCTACTTCAGTCAAGCTTGGAGCTGTTTAGGCTGACTTTGGTGCCTAATCTGGTGATGACAGGTCCCTCCACTGCCTCCCCACCCCTTCCTGCTGTTTTCTTCCTTCTTCCTTAAAGGACTTCAAAAATAAAGAAAAAAAAAAGGGGGGCAATGGCAGAAATTCTACTTCTGTGGCTTTTGTAAGGAGGGGGCTTACTGCTACATTGCTGCCACTGTTAGGCTTGATATCCTCTTAACTTGACAGTCTGAGTGGTCTCCAAGTTAAGTGAGTACACCTTTACATTTTATTGTCTGTCATTTTTTTGTGTGTGTTTTTTAAAAATCGCTGTTGTTTCATTTTTTTTTTTTCGTTTTTCTTCGTTGCGGGGCTGTACAACGCTGCTTTAGCTGTGGGGAGTGTATAGCAATGTTGGGTCAGACTGCAGCTGTGGGGGTTTTTCTCCCCCCTGTCAGCATCGGAGTGGAGGAGTGGCCTAGTGGTTAGGGTGGTGGACTTTGGTCCTGGGGAACTGAGTTTGATTCCCACTTCAGGCACAGGCAGCTCCTTGTGACTCTGGGCAAGTCACTTAACCCTCCATTGCCTGCCGCATTGAGCCTGCCATGAGTGGGAAAGCGCGGGGTACAAATGTAACAAAAATTAAAAAAAATAAATCTGAAACAATGTCAATAGTAGCTGTTGGGTTCCCATATGGGGAATCTTTGGTGTGTTCACCTCGGACTTCTCTTCCTGGCACTGCTTCTTTACCAGCAACTGCAGCCATGTTGGATTCCTGTGAATTTACTCCTTGGGGTAAGTGTTCTTCTTTACTTTCTCAGCCAGTACTCAATTCTTCAGGGTCTGACACAGGGGCAGCTTCAGCACTGTTTACTGCTCAAGAGCCTTTCTCCTCAGAATTCATTCTCCTTCTGCATCAGGCTTATTTATTAAAATTCTCTCACCAAGGCTCTGAGTCTCTGCATGCTTCTCAGCCACTGCTCATGGACTTCCTCTAAATGAAAGTGTTTGGACAATCCTTCTGAGGTGGATTCAGTTTCTTCTCCATCTCCTCACTTGGATGGTGGGATTTCTGCAGCTTCCTTTCGGGCCATTTTACCTGAAGCGTTACAGGAGGGTGAGATTTTGAATGATGAGGCTGCTGATCTTCATCTGTTAGGGTTTTCCATAGGGAGAAATTGCCTACCTTTATAACTAAAGCTCTGGAAGTTCTCAATGTTTCTTTTCCTTAGTCTCAGGCTTCCTCTTCCTCTAATCCTAAAATAGCAAGCACAAAAAAGGCTCCCTAATTCTTTCCAGTTCACAAGGCTATCCAGGAATTAATTTCAGTCTAGTGGTCAACTCCAGATGCCCTCCTTTGGGTTTCAAGGGATATGTTTCACCTATATCCCATCTCTCAAGATGAGCTGGAGAGGCTTACGTTATCTAAAGAGGCTACCTTAGTGGCCACTAGCTGTAAAGGATGTTCAGGATAGGAAGCTTGAGTCTGTCTTAAAGCTGTCTTTTGTGGTTTCTGCTCATTCTCTTCAAGCAGTGATCTGTAGTTCTTATGCAGCAAGGGCTTGCCTGAGTTGGGTACAGCAGGCAGCAGATTCTTTGGCTGACACTAGTTCTCAGTCTCCATTGGAATTCCCTGCTATGGAAACAGGCTTGGCTTACCTGTCTGATTCTCTATATGATATTGTCAGGGTTTTTGCCAAGGAAGTGGCATTGGCAGTGACAGCCAGAATCTTGCTTTGGCTTAGCCACCGGGCAGCGGATGCTGCATCTAAGCAGCGCCTTACCAAATTGCCACTTTGGGTGAACCTCCATTTTGGGGAAGATTTGGAGAAATTAGTTAAAGATTTGGGGGACTCTAAGATCATCGTTTTGCCTGATGACAAGCCTAAGAACTCCAAGTTCATTCAGACTCTCTCGCCTTAAGGACTAATCGGTACAGGCCTGGTTGCTATACATCTGTTCAGAGACCTGGATATCAGGCGAAACAGTCAAGACAAGCAGTCCTCTACCCAGTTCTCAAGATCCTTCCATGTCTCTCGTCCCTCACAATGATGGGATCCCGACCACTCTTCGCTGGAGACAATAGGACCAAGAACACATCAGACCAGTGGGTTCTAGATGTTATCAGAGAAGTTTACAAATTAGAGTTCTCCTCTCAATTGCAGATTTTTTTCTTGAAGTTGCTGTGCAGGGCCTTGTCCAAGGAGGCCATACATTCCACACTTCAGTCCGAACAAAGCTTAGGAGCGATGATTCTAGTACCCAATTGTGATCAGGGTTTAGATCTGTGCTCCATTTATTTTGTAGTAAAGGAGGTTCCTGTCATCCAGTTCTTGACCTAATGAAGGTCAACAGGTTTCTGTGAATTGAGAGTTTCCAAATGGAAAACTTGCGTTCGGTGATGGCGGTTGTTCAGCCATGAGAACATAAGAATAGCCATACTTGGTCAGACCAGTGGTTCATCCAGCCCAGTATCCTGCTTCCAACAGTGGTCAATCCAGGTCACAAGTACCTGGCAGAAACCCAAATAGTAGCAACATTCTATGCTACCAATCCCAGAGGAAGCAGTGGCTTCCCATGTCTGTCTCAACAGCAGACTATGGATTTTTCCTCCAGGAACTTGTCCAATCCTTTTTGAAACCAAGATACGCTAACCACTGTTCTGGCAACATGTTCCAGAGTTTAACTGTTCGTTGAGTGAAATAATACATCCTAGTTGTTTTAAAAGTATTTTCATGTAACTTCATTGAGTGTCCTCTAGTCTTTGTACTTTCTGAAAGAGTAAAAAATTGATTAACTTGTACAAAATCCTGAGTGGTGTAGAATGGGTAATTTCTTAGCATCCCTCCGGACCGGCCCAGGATTGGACTGATGGGTTGTGCTCGCCTACCAGCAGGTGGAGACTGAGAAAAAACTCTGACTCTAGAGAGCCAATAAGAGTCCTGGTCATATGACCTTAACCTCAGTATGTTCTCAGTCTCCCAGCAGGTAGAAAGCGAGCCCATTAGTCTCTTCTTTAATATATATATATTTCTTTTCTGTTTATCTTCTTTTCTGTGCCTGAGAAGTATTGATTAGAGGCTTTTCTGATATTCTCCTCCTTATTTGTAGCCTCTGGGGTGTTACACTCGGGTGTCCCGAGTCCCTCCCCCCCCTTCCTCCCCATTTCCCTCGTGTGCAGTGATAATTATTAAAAATACTAGTAAAAAAGGCCCGTTTCCGAAACAAATGAAACTGGCGCTAGCAAGGTGATGAGTTTCTGGCATTAATGTTTCAAATGGTGTTATTTTCTGAAATGTTTTCCCATGTTTAAAAATACGTTTTTTTTTAATAGTATGTGTAATATGATGTTTAAAAATGAGCTGTGTGACATTTGCATGTGTTCCCAATTTCAGTGTAACAGTTTCTTTATTGAGTGGGTTAGGGGAGGGAGTGTGTGTCTGTGTGTGAGACATAGAGATGCTGTGTGTCGTTGACAGTGTGTGTGTGAGAGAGTGACAGAGAGGTTATTTTGGATGTCAGAGATCCAGTGAGATGCAGCTGTGGGAGGGGGGAGTATTTGAGTGAGTCAGCCACTGTCCTTATACTTGTGTGCTGGCATCTGTAGTGTCTGGACAGACTGTCTCCTGACACCATCACCGAGCCTGTGTGCATGAGACTGCGGAACATCTAGGCAGGGTTGAGTGTTGAAAAGCAGCAGGAAGCACAACAATTAAGAAAGGGTGGGGGAAAAGTCGACAGTGTAGGAATAAAGGCGAGGCAAGAATCACCGAGGCTGTGTGCATGAGACTAGGGAAGATGTAGGCAAGCTTGGGTGCTGAAAAGTAGCAGGAAGAACAACAATTAAGAAAGGGGGAAAGAAATCGACAGTGTAGGAATAAAGGCCAGGCAACAAATTTTAGTAGCACATGGGTAGCGACAGGCTTGTTTTGCTGCAAGGGTTCACCAGGAGCAGCGAGGAGTCTGGAGGTTGCGGTGTGTTTTCAAGCTGTGCCTGTCTCCCTGCAGGACCTGGCTGGCATCGGATCGAAGGCATCATGCTGGCCTTTCACTTCCTCTTTGCTCTCTGCAAGGCAGGCTGGAGTCCCGTGGAGATCGCGTTTCCTGGAGTGTTAGTGCTGGGTTTCTCCAGGAGCAGCAGGGAGTGTGGAGCATGCGGTGTTTTTTCAAGCTGTGCCTGTCTCCCTGCAGGACCCGGCTAGCCTTTCACTTCCTCTTTGCTCTCTGCAAGGCAGGCTGGAGTCCCCTGGAGATCGCGTTTCCTGGAGTGTGAGTGCTCCGCCCTCGTCGTCATCATGTTGTAACGTGAGGGCGGGGCACACAGTAATGGGGGAAAACGGATATCTCTGGCGCCTCACACTTCCTTGAGGCTTCATTTAGAATGTTGGGGTTGCGAATTATGTCCGGAAGGGGCGTGGCTGAGGGCGGGTCTATGAATGAGAGTGAGTGGTGCATGAGTGAGTGTTGCTGACAGCCTAGCCTTCAGTGTTTCCCTCCCACAGAGTCAGCTTCAGAATGTTGCAGGTGAGAATTATTTATATAGATAAACATATAAAAAAAAAAAAAAAGAGGGAAGGGCCACCCTTTCTGAGGAATGGTGTTCGCCTTTGGGAGAGGCAGCCAGTGTAATTTAAAAGAGGAATCTGTTTCCCCCTCTGACCTAACGAGCATTGAGCTTTGTTTGAGGCAGCTGTTTAAAAAAAAAAATAAAAAAAAGAAGAACTAAGACAAAAGCAGAACTTGCAGTCTATTGATTGAGGCCAGAATTTATTTCTGTTCATATTCTTGGAGCTATTGCTGTTTTCTTTGAGAGCATTAAAAAAAAAAAAAAATCTCCCGTGCGAACCGCGCCGGCGCGTGCTCGTTTCTTCCTCCGATATGTCGGAGAAGTTAAAAAGATGTTCCGTCTGTCAGCGTCGGGGGGTTAATTCCTCCAGCGCTTGTAAGTACTGCATGGCGCGCGATTCCTCCGTCCCTTCGTCGTCCCTTCGTGCGGAGGCCTCAGGTGCAGTTTCGGGGGGTGGTGCTGCAAGTTTGGCACGAACGGCGGCCATTTTGGTTCCTCATCCGGTTTCTCCTTCAGGGGGGTCCGTCTCTTTCCCGCACTTCAGGGATCTTAGGTGATCCAGACTCAGGGGCGATGGTGCAGGGCAGGCACTCAGGCAGGGGGGTTTCCTCCTGAGTTTGTGCTGCAGATGTACCAAGCTTTTCTTATGCAGAAGGACAATGCAGGAGCAGCAGCACCAGGGGATCCTGTTAGCTCTGTTCTCCCTCCGAAGAGACCTAGGGATTGGGACTCGCAATTAGATGTTTTTTCTCACTAGGATCAGGATATGCCCCTTTTAGAGGAAGAAGAGGGACTACAGGGTCTAGCAGAGCCTTCTTGGGAGGATTTTCCCTCCTTAGATTCAGACGCTGTGCCTTTGTCACAGGGGGAGGATCCCTCGGTGGCTAGAGTGTTCCATAAAGAGGACTTGCAGGACCTTATTTCCATGGTAGCCTCAACTTTGCATTTTGAGGATCCGCCCCCTGTCTCAGAGGTGCGGAAGATCGATGTTTTGATTAAGGGATCTAGGACTTCCAGTAAAACTTTCCCTATGCATCAAGATATTTGGGAGGTTATTAAAGCGCAATGGGAGGCCCCGGATGCCGTTTTTCGCCCCTCCAGATCTATGAGTCGACTTTACCCTGTCCCGGAGGCGGATAGAGCTCTGCTTAAGCTTCCTGTAGTGGATGCCGTGGTCTCGGCTGTTACTAAGCGCAATGCGGTCCCTGTGGATGGCAGGACTGCACTGCGGGATGCCCAGGATAGGAGGCTAGACACTCTTCTAAAGAATAGTTTTCATGTTTCTTCTCTGGCGGTGCAGGCGGCCATCTGTGGTTCTCTGGAGGCCAGAGCTTGTTTTCGTTGGGCTTGTTTTCGTTGGGCGGAAAGAGTTTTGGATAGATCTTCGGGTGATCTAGGCGCTATTGATGTAGAAGTGGCCAAGATTGAGACGGGCTTTGCTTTTCTAGCCGATGCCCTATATGATCTGTTGAGGGCATCTTCTAAGTCCTTGGCCTTGGGGGTCGCTGCTCGTTGCTCCTCGTCGCTCCCTATGGTTGAAAGGGTGGTCGGTGGATGCGGCCTCTAAATCTAAGTTAAGTAGATTCCCTTTTCGGGGTTCCTTCTTGTTTGGAGAGAAATTGGATAAGTTGGTGCAGTCTCTAGGCGGCGCTAAAGTTCCTCGCCTCCCTGAAGATAGGCCTCGGCTGGCTAGTCGGGGTGCTTTGTTCGGTCGTCGTAGTATTCGTTCTTTCCGTACATTTTAATCTGATAGGGGTCCTCAGACGCAGAGGTCTCGATTTTTTTTTTTAACAGAACTCAGTCCTTTCGGGGTTACCGCAGAGCAGGTAGATTTTCTTCCACGGATTTTTGCACCCCATCACGTGCTTCCCAATGAAGGTGCGACGGACTCTCCCCTGGTCCCTGTGGGAGCTCGTCTTTCACAGTTCTATCAGAGGTGGATCCACATTACTTCGGATCAGTGGGTCTTGGAAGTTGTTCGAGATGGTTATGCCTTAGAGTTCGCAAGGCCTATTTCAGAAGCCTTTCTGGAGTCCCCCTGTCGCTCTCGCCACAAAGCGCGAGTGGTTTGGGACACTCTGCAGAGGCTCTTAGATCTTCAAGCAATTTGTCCAGTTCCCCCCTCGGAGCAGAAGCGGGGTCGCTATTCTATTTATTTTGTGGTCCCAAAGAAAGAAGACTCCTTTCGGCCAATTTTAGATCTCAAGGCTGTCAATCGGGTGCTCAAGGTCACAAGCTTTCATATGGAGACCCTTCACTCCGTCATAGTGGCAGTTCGCCAAGGAGAGTATTTAACAGCATTAGATCTCACAGAGGCTTATTTGCATATTCCGATATGTCCGGCTCAGCACAAGTTCTTGCGCTTTGCCATTCTAGGAAAGCATTACCAGTTTCGTGCGCTGCCCTTCGGTCTCGTGACGGCTCCACGCATGTTTACTAAGGTTGTGGTAGTGGTGGCAGCGGCTCTTAGGAGAGAGGGAATCCTCGTTCATCCTTACTTAGACGACTGGTTGATCAGAGCGAAGTCTTATCAGGAGAGTTGCCAGGTCACTCAGCGAGTGGTAGCATTCTTACAGTCCCTCGGTTGGATAGTGAATCTGGCCAAGAGCCGGTTGGTTCCCTCTCAGTCGCTGGAGTATTTGGGAGTCACCTTCGATACAGAGAGGGGTCGAGTTTTCCTCCCGTAGGGAAGAGTCTTGAAGCTCAGGTCTCAGGTTCTGGGGTTACTTCAACAGAAAGCCCCGTCGGCTCGCGATTATCTGCAGGTTCTCGGTTCTATGGCAGCAACAATAGAGGTAATGCCCTGGGCCAGATTTCACATGAGGTCTCTTCAGTGGTCCCTGCTCTCCTGGTGGTCTTCTCAGAGACATCTCTCACGATGAAGTTGTTCCTCCGTCATCCGGAACACAGCTCTCTATGCTGGTGGTTACGAATGAAGAATCTCTTGGCAGGAATGCCGTTGAAGTCTCCTCGGTGGATACCATTAATGACAGATGCCAGTCTCCGAGGCTGGGGAGCTCACTGCCTGGACAAGTGAACCCAGGGTTTCTGGTCCCCGCTGGAAGCAGCTCAATCCATCAACTTCTTGGAGACCAGGGTGATTCGGTTAGCCCTGCAGCACTTTGGTCATCTCCTAGTAGGCAAAGCGGTGCGAGTTCTCTCAGACAACGCCTCGGCAGTGGCATACATCAACCGCCAGGGGGGAACGAGGTGTCGTCTCTTGTATCGAGAAGCGGAGAGTCTCCTCGCGTGGGCGGAGGTTCACCTCTCCGCCATATCAGCCTCGCAAGTAGCAGGAGTCGACAATGTGCGGGCAGACTTTCTTAGTTGACACACTCTCGATCCCGGGGAATGGGCTCTCAGCGATCGGGCCTTTCAGTTCATAGTGCAACGCTGGGGCACTCCAGTTCTAGATTTGTTCGCCTCCGGGCTCAACTCCAAGGTCCCTCGGTTTTTCAGTCGCCGAAGGGATGTCAGAGCAGCAGGGGTAGACGCCCTGTTACAGCAGTGGCCCTCCGGTCTTCTTTACGCGTTTCCGCCATGGCCTCTAATAGGTCGTCTCCTACAGAGGATCGAGGAACACAAGGGGCCAGTGATTTTGGTGGCTCCAGACTGGCCTCGGCGTCCTTGATACGCGGATCTCCAACGTCTGTCAGCGGGGGCTCCTCTTCGGCTTCCCGTGCACAAGGACTTGCTGGTGCAAGGACCAGTACCACATCCAGATCCGGCTCTATTTTTGTCTTACGGCTTGGCTCTTGAACGAGCCTGGTTAGCTAAGAGGGGTTTCTCAGCACCTGTGATTTCCACCATGCTTCGTTCTCGTCGGCGTTCCACCTCTCTGAGCTATATTCGTACTTGGAGAATTTTTGAGGCTTGGTGTGCAGAGGCGGGCGTTGTCCCTTTCCGGGCGTCCGTGGCTCAGATGTTAGATTTTCTGCAACGAGGTTTTGATAAAGGACTTTCTCTTTCTTCATTCAAAGTGCAGGCGGCAGCTCTCTCCTGTTTCAGAGGTCGGTTTCGGGGTAAGTCTGTCGCTAGCCTTCCCGATGTGGTCCGTTTTTTGAAGGGGGTGAGTCTTCTTCGTCCTCCGGTCAGGGCAGACTTTCCATCTTGGGATCTCAATCTGGTTCTTACGACTCTAACGAAACCTCCTTTTGAGCCTTTACAAGCTTGTTCTTTGAAGGATTTGACGCTTGAGGCGCTGTTCTTGGTGGCTGTTGCATCAGCTCGGAGAGTCTCGGAGTTGCAAGCTTTTTCCTGTAGATCTCCATTCCTGGAATTCTCTAAAGAGCGTGAGGTCCTTCGACCAGTTCCTTCCTTTTTGCCTAAGGTGCTATCTCGTTTTCATCTGTCCCAGTCAGTTTTTCTCCCTGTACTGGGATCGGCCTCAGGAACACAAGAGCAGTGGAACTTGCATACTCTGGACATTAAGAGAGTCCTTAAAAGGTATCTCGCGGTTATTGCAGACTTCCGTCGGTTGGACCGTCTCTTTCTTCTTTTTGCGGGTCACCGCAAAGGTTTGTCAGCTTCTAAGGCAACTTTGTCTCGCTGGATTAAGGAGATGATAGCATCTGCTTACCTTTTATCAGGCAGACCAGTTCCGGAGGCGGTTAAAGCTCATTCTACTCGAGGACAGGCAGCCTCGTGAGCAGAGTGCTCCTTGGTACTTCCGGCGGAGATCTGTAAGGCGGTGACATGGTCCTCTCTTCATTCGTTCTCTAAGCATTACAGGCTGGATGTTCAGTGTCGTCAGGAGGCCATCTTCGCATCAAGAGTACTCACAGATGGTTTGCGGGGGTCCCTCCCTTAGGACTACTGCTTTGTTACGTTCCATCAGTCCAATCCTGGGCCGGTCCGGAGGGATGCTAAGGAAGGAGAAATTAGACCTTACCTGCTAATTTGCTTTCCTTTAATCCCTCCGGACTGGCCCAGGCCCCTCCCGTATAATCTTTCAGAGTATATATTCAACATTACTGTGTACAGATTTTCAACTGTCGTCTACAGAGCTGTTTCTGTGAGTTAGACAGACTGAAGGAAATACTTAAATGTTCTACAAGTTACAAGGCTATAACTTAAATATTCTGCAAGTTCCCTGTTTATATCTTTTCACAGTGATATAAATCACAGTGAAATAAATTCGTAAATTCATAAATCTGTACTTAGTTGGCCATACCTCAGCTCTGCAATGAGTTGTTGGTGAGCCCAGGATCACGGCTCCGCCGTCTTATAAGCACGTTTTGTTTGGTGGTGCTTTCTGGCTGCTTGTGTTCCTCATGGCACAGAAAATAGGTCTGTCTTTTCCTTTCTGCTTTGTTATTCAAATACTGAGGCTGAGGTCACATGACCAGGGCTCTTATTGGCTCTCTAGTCAGAGTTTTTTCTCAGTCTCCACCTGCTGGTAGGCGAGCACAACCCATCAGTCCAATCCTGGGCCGGTCCGGAGGGATTAAAGGAAAGCAAATTAGCAGGTAAGATCTAATTTCTCCATCTCTCTCTTATCCCCTTCAGCTGTCTTCTCCAAGCTGAAGAGCCCTAACCCCTTAAGCTTGCTGTCGTATGAGAGGAGTTCCATCCCCTTAATTATTTTGGTTGCCTTTCTTTGAACCTTTTCTAATTCTGTTAGATCTTTTTTTGAGATACCGGTGACCAGACCTGCACACGGTAATCAAGATGAGTTTGCACCATGGAGTGAAACAGAGGCATTATAATATTCTTATTTTCCATCCCTTTCCTAATAATTCTTATCATTCTGTTTGCTTTTTTTGGTCACTGCCTACACTGGGCAGTATATTGTCTATGATGACACCTAGATCTTTTTCTTGGGTGCTGACTCCTAAGGTTGATCCTAACATCAGGTAACTATGATTTGGATTATTCCCAATGTACATCACTTTGTATTTGTCCACATTAAATTTCATCTGCCATTTGGATGCTGTGTCTTCCAATTTCCTACGGTCTTCCTGCAATTTTTCATAGTCTGTGTGTGTTTTAACAACTTTGAATAGTTTTGTGTTATCTGCAGATTTAATCACCTCACTCGTCGTTCTAATTTCCAAATCATTTATAAATGTTAAATAGCACCAGTCCCAGTACAGATCCCTGTGGCGCTCCACTATTCACCTTCCTTCACTGAGAAAAATGGCCATTTAACCGTACCCTCTCTTCTGTCTATTAACCAGTTCCTAACCCACAACAGAAGGTTGCCTTCTATCTCATGACTTTTTAATTTTCTCAGGAGTCTCTCACGAGGGACTTTGTCAAATGCTTCTTTCTAACACCTAGGAACAACTCCTTCAGTAAGTGACTTATTAGCGATAATGCAACAATAGAATAAATTACTCTTCTCAAAAATTTCATTACAGATGTAAAACAGATATTTAAAGTATATGAAGAATTTTTCAAAACCTTTATGACATCTAGTTGATTATCTGACACGGCAGCAGATGTATCCTATTTTTCAGAAACACTAGAGGCTAAATCAGTCGTAGCGAGACTGAATCAAATGAAGCAACAACATTGTTCACTTCTGATGAAACTTCTCCACAAATTGTTGACTAGATGGCAATTCTCTAATGGATCAAGGTCAAGAACATAGAAACAATAAGAAAAAGCTCCTTAGACCGTGAAGGAACAGCTAAAATCTTTTATCTGAGTGGATTTTTGAAGTTATGACATGCTCAGATATATCAGTATCATATACGTTTAGTTTGTCTCCCTCAAGGATCTGCATTGTCACTAATTTTGTTTAATATTTTTCTTAGTCTCCTTATGTTAATTTGGGATTAAGGTATCAGCTTCTGTGTATACGCAGTTAATATTTTGTTACTATTCAATGCCTGTCCAACTTGTTTAGATTTATTTATTTGTTGCATTTGTATCCCACATTTTCTCACCTATTTGCAGGCTCAATGTGGCTTACATTGTTCCGTAATGACGATCGCCATTTCCTGAGTGAGAAATACAAAGTGGTATTGCATTAAAGTTCATGAGTGACAGAGTAGATTAAGCAGTCAAGTATAAAGAGTTTATATTCGCAATGAGAGATAAAGTGGTATAGCGTTAAAGTTCATTCGTGATAGAGTAACTGAGGCAGTCGAGTATAGAGAGTTTGGTTTTATCCAGTTCTGGTTTGAGTTTCGTTGTCTGGTATTTAGGACGGATCATTGTGGTATGCATTATTGAACAGGTTGGTTTTTAGTGATTTTTGAAAGTTTATTTATTTATTGCACTTGTATCCCACATTTTCCCACCTATTTGCAGGCTCAATGTGGCTTACAAAGACCTGTTATGGTGTCACCATTCCAGGTAAAAGATACAATTGGTGTTACGTAGAGATCAAGGATAACAAAAAAGAACTAGGCAAACAGTTATAGAAAGACTTCATTCCGAATAGGGCGAAGTGGCGATATGTTATGGTTGAGCTGTGGGTTCTTGTGGTAGGCCTTGTTGAAGAGAGGGTTTCAGAGCTATACGAAAGTTAGTTATGTCATTAATTGATCTCAGGTTGATTGGTAATGCATTCCACAGCTGCGTGCTGATGTAGGAAAAGCTGGACGCATGTGTTAGTCTATATTTTAATCCTTTACAGCTGGGGAAGTGTAGATAAGAATGTGCGGGCAGATCTTTTAGCATTTCTGGGTGGCAGGTCCACTAGGTCTAGCATGTAGGTCGGGGCATCTCCGTAAATGATTTTGTGAACAATCGTACAGATCTTGAACGCAATACATTCTTTAAGTGGGAGCCAGTGTAATTTCTCTCTTAGGGGTTTTGCACTTTCATATTTTGTTTTTCCAAATATGAGTCTGACTGCGGTGTTCTGGGCTGTTTGAAATTTCTTGATAGTCTGTTCTTTGCAGCCAGCGTAGAGTGCGTTGCAATAGTCCAGGTGACTTAGTACCATTGATTGTACCAGGTTGCGAAAGATGGCCCTTGGAAAGAAAGGTTTTACTCTTTTGAGTTTCCACATGGAGTGGAACATCTTCTTAGTTGTGTTCTTCACGTGGTTATTGAGTGTGAGATTTCGATCAATGGTAACTCCAAGAATTTTCAGAGTATTTGAGCCTGGAAGGGAAAAGTTTGGTGTGGTTATGGTGGTAAATTTATTTGTGTTATGTTGCGAGGTGAGTATAAGACATTGTGTTTTTTCTGCGTTAAGTTTTAGCTGAAATGCATCCAACCAGGAGTGCATGATTTGGAAGCTTTGGTTGATATCATTGGTGATTTCCTTTAGATCATGTTTGAACGGGATGTAGATCGTGACATCATCTGCATATATGTAAGGATTGAGGTTTTGATTGGCCAGTAGTTTGGCTAGAGGTATCATCATTAGGTTGAAGAGGGTTGGTGAGAGAGGGGGATCCTTGGGGAACTCCACATTCAGGTATCCGTGGGGTTGATATAGCCGCGTTAGCTGTTACTTGGTATGATCTTATGGTCAGGAATCCTCTGAATCAGTTAAGAACGTTACCACCAACTCCAAAGTATTCTTGGATGTGTAATAATATTCCATGGTTGACCATGTCGGAGGCACTGGACATGTCAAATTGTAAGAGAAGTATGTTATTGCCATACTTCTATTACAATTTGACATGTCCAGTGCCTCCGACATGGTTTGTTTGTTTAAATCTATTCATTAGAGACACTAGTACTGTTTCAGTGCTGTGGTTCGATCGAAATCCTGATTGAGATTTGTGTAGAATTGAGTATTTGTTTAGGTAGTTAGTGAGCTGTTTCGTCACTACGCATTCCATAAGTTTGGTTATCAGCGGGATAGATGCTTCTGGACGATAATTGGTTAAGTCACTTGTACTTTTCTTTACGTCTTTAGGTATAGGAGTAAGTAGAATGTTTCCTTTATCCTTTGGGAAGAGACCATTTTGTAGCATGTAGTCCAGGTGCCTCTTGAGGTCTGTTTTGAGTTGTTGAGGGGCGGATCTTATAAGGTTACTAGGGCAGATGTCTAATTTGCATTGCAATTTGGCGTATCTTTTAAGCAGTTGTGAGATGTTATCGCTCGAGAGTGTATCGAAGGTGGTCCATGATCGGTCTGCTGGATGTTCCCCAGGTATTGGATCTAGACATTCAAGGAGGTTTGCATAATCAATTGTGTTGCTTGGTATCATGAGTCGTAGCTTTATAATTTTCTCTTTAAAGTATTTTGCAAGATTGTTTGCTGATGGGGTATCTATGTTGTTAGAGGTAACCGGTGTGGTATTTAGTAGTTTGTTTACGAGTTGGAAGAGTTTATGTGTGTCCTGGTAGTCTGGCCCGATTTTAGTTTTGTAATATGATCTTTTAGTTTGATGGTGTATTTGTATTTTCTTTGTAGTAGCTTCCAGTCATTGAGTGCAGATTCATCTTTTTTTCTTATTTCATGCTCGTTCTAGTCTTCTGACTTGTGTTTTTAATTCTTTCAGTTCTTTATTAAGCCAAGGTATTGAATTTTTTCTATGTGAGGTTCTAGATTGGAGTGGTGCTATGTTGTCTAATATGATTCTGCATCTGTTATCCCATTCATGAAGAAATTGGGGTAATTCTATTGGTGCTGTCCATTCGTTGTATATAGAATTGTTGCCAAAATGTTAGCGAGTCTATTTAGCCTCTCGTGGTGTAAGTTCGTTGTTCTTGTTTATGTTGTGAATCTTTTGTTCGCCAGTGAAGGGAGAGGTTTGCTTTGTAGTGATCGGACCATGGAATGGCTGTCCATTCTGTGTCTATTAGTACGAGATTTAGTTCTGATGAGAATTTGTATGTAATAATGTCTAGTGTGTGTCCTTTAGTATGGGTGGGTTGCATGTTTGGCCAGTGAAGCTCCCAAAGTTGGAGGAAGTCCTTGCATTCACATACATTTGTTAGGTTAGTATCCTCAAGGTGAAGGTTGATGTCTCCTACTATAAGAAAGTTTTGGGTAGAAACACATGTGTTTGATATGAAATCCGTAAAATGTGTTTGGCAGTCTTGCCAGTTGCCTGGTGGTCTATAGAACAGGATAAGGTTTAGGTGGTCATGTAGGGTTGGGTGATTCATTCTAACTGAGGCAATTTCAAGTTGTGGAAGTATGGATTCTGTTATTGTTGTGACGGTGAATTGGGATCTGTAGATTATAGCTATGCCTCCTCCTCTTTTTCCATTCCTTGTCCAGTGGGTAATTTTGTACCCTGCGGGACATAGCTCTAAAATTATGGGATCTTTGAGGTCATGGATCCAGGTCTCACTAATAAATAGGAAATCCAGATTGTCTGTTGTGATCCAATCGGTTATTGTCGTAGTTTTGTTAACTACAGATCTGGCATTTATATAGCCCATTTGTATTAGCTGGTGGGGTTCAGTTGGAGTCGAGGATGTGATGATTTTTATTAGTTGGGTCTGTCATCTTGGTGTTTGAGTGTGTTGTGTCCCTTCTTTCCTTTCTGTTGGTAGTGTCCGTAGGTAGTGAATTTTCCGTTCCATTTTTGAGTCTTTTGGGTAGGTGTAACGTTTATGGGTTGTGTGCATGGTTTAAGTATTGTGGGTAACTTATTGTCTGTGAGATGGGTTGTCAGTGCGTGGTGGATTAGGGAGAGACAGTAGATGATTATGAGTAACTTGTTAGTGTTCATGTTGGTGTTAGTGTAAGTAGTGTTCAGCCGTGTAAAACAGTGGTAGTTGACCAAATTTACAGTTAGCTGTGTAGTTCAGTACACGCAGTCATAGTCCGCAGTACAATTCAGAGCAATGCACAGTGGTCAAGGTCAGCTCTGGCAGTGTGCAGTCCTATAGTTAGTTAGGTTGTGCATTGTTTTTTATGGTGATTGGTAATGTATTCCATAGCTGCGTGCTTATGTAGCAGAAACTGATCTCACAGATCTGCAGGATTGCCTTTCAACTGTTAGTAATTGGTTACAGGAACATAAATTTGTTTTCTCAGCGTCAGCTCAACTGTTCTGCATGAATGGATGTGCTCTTGGAGCAGTGGAGCTTGTGCCCATTCTGGACCTCAGAGGTGAACGCTTGCCTGCGGGCTCAGCATTTTTGCATGAAGATTGGTGCTGTTTATTTATTTATTTTGATTTTGCTCACACCTTTTTCAGTAGTAGCTCAAGGTGAGTTACATTCAGGTACTCTGGATATTTCTCTGTCCCAGGAGGGCTCACAATCTAAGTTTGTACCTGAGGCAATGGAGGGTTAAGTGACTTGCCCAAGATAATAAGGATCAGCAGTGGAATTTGAACCAGGCACCTCTGGATGTCAAGACCAGTGCGCTAACCACTAGGCCACTCCTCCTCTCCACTGTCAGTGAACTTCCCTTGATCTTGTGGAAGCCTACCTGCTTATCCACATTGTGGATTTTCACAGGAAGTGTTTGCGCTTCTGTGTATAGGGGCAGCATTTTCAGTTCCGAGGGCTACGGCACCTCACACCTTTTCCAAGGTTATGGTAGTAGTGGCTGCACACCTGAGCTGGCAGGGGTACGGATTCAGCCGTACCTGGACGACTAGCTGATTCGGTCCGACTCGGAGGTGGAGTCAGTTCAAGCTATGACTCAGGTGACTTCTGGAGTCCTTGGGCTGGGTTGTGACTCGCCCTAAGAGTCACTTAGTGCCTTCTCAGTTGTTGGGGTACCTAGCCGGTCCAGTTTGACATGGTCCGAGGGATGGTGTTCCTTTCGACAGAGCAGGTGCAGAAGCAGTAGTTGTGCAAGCTTGAGATGCCTGTGGTTTGGGACCTTCATGCAGCTTCTGGGCTCCATGACGGTGACTCTGGAAGTTGGCCCTTGGGTGAGGGCCCACATGCATTCTCTGCAACAGGCACTCTTGGCATGGTAGCACCCTGGGTCAGTCAGGATTTTCACTGTCCTCTTCCTCTCCCGCTCAGGGTGAGGCTCATTCTGGACTGGTGGGACAGTGCAGGACCATCTGTGGAGAGGGGTCCCTCTGGATCCCCCTCAGTTGGTTTTGCTTACTGCAGGTGCGAGTCTCCTTAGGCTCACTGCCTGGGCTCCAGGCTTTTGGTGGAGCTGAGAGGATGATTGGACCATCAACCATTGGTATGCCTGGCCTTACTGTAGTTTTGACCGCTGCAGAAGGGCAAGGCAGTCAGAGTGATGTCGACTGTGGCGTATATCAACAAGCAGGGAGGAACCCGGAGTTTGGCAGTGGCTGTGGAGAAGGCGAGTCTTTGGGCAGAGTCCCATCTGTTGGCCCTTTCAACGGTTCACATTGTAGGCAAGGACTGTGAAAGTTGTTTTTCTTAGCCACTCTCTCCTGGATCTGTGGAAGTGGGAGCTGGGGCTTCAGGCTTTCAGCTCATTCTGCACCGCTGGGGCCCCCATTCCTCAACTTGATGGCAACACGGGCCAACATGAGGGTGGATCACTTCTTCAATAAATGGAGGAACCTAGCCTTCCAGGATATCAGTACCCTGGTGCAACCATGGCCAAAGGTGGAGCCCCTTGTCTTTCCTTCATGGCCCCCTCATAAGGGCAGCTTTTGCACAGGATTGCACATTTTTCTTATCTGATCTTGCTCATGGCTCCCGATTGGCTCCACAGACCTTGGAATGCAGACCTCTGGTGTCTCTTCATGGAGGACCCGCTTCCTCTACCAAGGGGTCAGGGTCTCTTGACAGTGACCGGTAGCAGTGGAGGACCCGGATCCCTTCTTGTGTATGGTTTGGCTGTTGAAAGGAGGTGCTTGGAGAGGTGAGGGTACTTTCCCATGATGATTTCCATGCTGCTTTGTTCCTGAAGTCCTCTACATCCCTAACCTATGTGTGTGTGTGTGTGTGGGGGGGGGGGGTCTAGTGTTTTTTTTTGAAGCCTGGTGTGGGGAATGCGGTTTGTATGCCTGGAGGGCTCAGGTTCCCGATATTTTGGTTTTTTTTGCAGCGGGGCCCAGACCAAGGGTCGCCCCTGAGCTCCCTGAAGGTTCAGGGAATACCATTCCTGTGACTTTGCATGGAAAGATAGTGTGGTTTCTGAAGGAGCAGCGCATGTTCAGCCTCCGCTTTGGCCTTCCTTTCCATCGTAGGACCTCAATCTGGTGCTCTGGGGACTGTTTGAGGCTCCTTTTGAGCCCTTGTGTTCAGCCTCTATCAAGGACCTCTCAACGTTTTTGGTGGTCATTACTTTGGCTTGGAGGGGCTAGGAGCTACAGGCTCTTTTGTGTCGGGACCCTCAGTCCTTTTTGGAGGATTCCGCATCTTTGCAGATGGTTCCCATCTTTCTGTCAAGGGTGGTTTCTCTGATCCATGTGAATCGGGAGATTTCCTTGCCTTCCTTTGTGGGGGGGGGGGGGGGGGGGGGGGGGAGTTCAGCGACCAGAGAGCGGAGGTTCCACAGGCTGGATGTCTAGAGGACTTTTCTCCAGTACCTAAGGGAGACAAATGAGTTTTGTGCTTTTTCCATGGCCCTTGGAAGGGTCATGTGGCCTTGAAGGCCTCCATTGCAATCTGGCAATTGAGTCCGTCTACATCAGCAGGAATGGACTGGTTCCTCAGGGGCTGTAGGCTCACTCTACCAGGGCTTGGGCTGCTTCTTGGGCGGAGGCCCAGGCAGTGTTCCCCAAGGAGATTTGTAGAGTAGTGACATGGTCGTCACTTCATTCATTTGTGAAGCATTACAGGTTGGACATACTGGCCAGAGCCCATTCACACGGGGGTGGGGGAGGGGCGCTTTATCTTTCCCTGCCCGGTACTTATTTTTCACTGCTTTTTGTGCTTTCTCTGCTGTTTTTTGCCTGTGTGTTGTCATTTTTCCCTTTTGGGGCCTTTTTTTCTTTTACTCTTTATAGGTTTAGTTTTTTTAGTTTTTTTTTTAGGTTTTCTTTGTTTTTTTTCTCTTAGGCCTGAGCTTCGGTCAGGCTCTTGTCCTTGTGTTTTCTTGGTGATTTGCCTCCTTTTAAGGTCACTGTCAAGTCATTTGATCTGTCCATGGCTGTTTTCCCTTCCATGTCATCGAAAGCTCCCAGTGGCTTTAAGCGCTGCAGTATGACCATCTCTGGTAAGGACACCCATTCATGATGTCCCCACTGTTTGGGGCCTTCCACTGTGTTCTTTGCCTTCGGATGAAGAAAAGGACTCGGCTGGCCAGAGGAGCTCAGAGAGAGAAAATGTTTGGAGCCCAGTCTGAAACCTTGACGTCGGCATCAGCATCAATGTTGAGCTTTGCACCGGCATTGGGTGCATCAGTTCCTATGGCTGCTAGGCCCTTATCAGACATTGGGAATGGTCTGTGCTTTCCTTTGTGTCGACCTCTGTGCAGGGCCCCTGGGACCAGTCAGCATCAGACCTGACACCAGGAGGCATGGTGATTTGACATCTTCCTCATCGACACAGAGGAAGGTTGATGACTGGCATTGGGCGAAAGCCAGGAAGCACAGATATTAATCCCCCACAACTCATGGTGCCAGGAGCACTGGGGCACTGAGGGGTCTGGCCGCCGAGAATCGTCGGCACTAGGATAAGCACTATCCCTTCATTGTATTGGTGCTGACTCGTTGGTCTCCATGCAGCCATGACCAGGCACCCTTGCCAACCCTGATGATTCAGTAGGCTGCTTCTCAACCAATGCTCTGGCCTTTCTCAATGGTGGCTCTCAATGAACACAAGTGGACCATGCTCCATAAGCATTTGGCAGGGATCCTTTAGCAGAGTGCATCAGTGTCTGGGTGTTTGCACCATGCCTCTTCTTCTGCCCTGCAAGGCCTTCAGCCTGCGTTGAGGCCTCTGACCCCAGTGCTGCATGCAGTAGTGGCGCCAACAGCTGCCTATGCTGGCACCTCCTTGACGTCAGTGGAGGAAGCGTCGCTGGAGTCAAGGGTGGAGCCTCTCTAGGCAAGGACATGGTTCCTCTATCTTGAGGCAGGCTTGGTCTCAGCCCTCCCATGAGGTGTACTTTGCTGACACTGATGTGGAGCACTCATGGACGTCTGATGAGGGCCCTAGGTACTTCTCGGAGGAGGCGTCCTATGGGATCCCATCTGACCCCACCACTCCTGAGGAAAAGAGGAAGTCTCCACCTGAGTTCCTTTCCGTCCCTTCCCAAGTTTTGTCAGGGAAATGACAGCTGCCGTTCCAGTTTGTTTGGAGATGGAGGACGAGCCCAGGGCTGAGATGTTCGAGGTCCTGGATTACGGCTTTCCTCCTAGAGAGTCTGTAACGGTTCCGCTTTTCAGAATCCTGAAAGATGTTCAGGTGAAGAACTGGGCAGTCTCTACTGTCAGTCCTTGTCCTGTCCAAAAAGATTGATACCATGTATCGGATCCAAAATTCCCCATGGTTCGATAGGCCTCTGTTGACTCATTGTTCCCTGGTGGTGGAATCTGCGCTCAAAAGAGGCAGGAGTTTAGGGACCATGCTTCTGCACCCCCGGGCAGAGAAGCTCAAACCTTGAATTCTTTTGGGCAGAAAATGTATCAGGCCTCTATACTCATCTCCCGCATACAATCTTACCAGCTCTACATGAGCCTTTACTTGCAGAACTTGGTGTGCAATAAGTTTGATTTGGCATACTATCTCCTACCAGAGCAGGCCGAATCTCTTTGCCAGCTGGTCAAGCAGCAGAAGGCATGTTGTAAATTCTTGGCCAGGGCGTCCCACATCTCTGCCCAAAGTGTAGTGATGTACAGACTGTCACGGCTGCGTTTCTCTGACTTGGACCTTGTGGTACAGCAGAGATTGGCGGATACCATGTGCTGGGGAGATAATCTTTTTGGAGAGAAGATGGAGGAGGATGCTGACCTTATTAAGAAGCACATATTCTTTTTTTTGTTTTTAATTTGTAGAAGTCTTTATTAGGTTTTGAGAGGCATTACAGAGGCAAATAAGTCACATCCATCAACATAGGCAAATACAACGCAGGTACAAAACCGTGCGATTGCAAACGAACAGCAGAAACAAGTAAACAGTGTATTAATCTCTCAAAACTAGAGAGTTAGCTTACAAAATACACCTAAGATTCATAGCAAGATTTTACATGATACCTCCCCCCACCTTCCAACCACAGATTCTCAACACGAACAGTGTGACACAAAGGGTTCCCAAATGGCTTCCCACTTGGACAGAGTTGTGTGACGTATGGCCCAAAGCCTCTCAATTTCACTAATGTACCACAGCTTATTTAAACCAGAACACAAGTTGCCAAGACTCAAAGTTATGCAAACTCAAATGCACTGCAAAGGCTACCCACAAAGTGTTAGTATATATTTCAAAATTGTTTTATGAATACCCTCTGAATTTCCACTCATTGCTGCAAGTGATATCACTGCCTGGTGGTTCAGCACTTCGTTCATCGGGTAATTCTTTTTGTATATTTTGTTATGCTGATCAGGTGATGTTAATCCTCCATTCACCTGCTATGAAATATGATGTACATATATATAAACAGTAGCCAATGCTGCTAATATAATCAACAAATTCACATGCACTTACCTTGTAATCCATGAAAGCTCCGTCTGGTTTGAGTCAAAAAATATTATTCAATAGCCTCCCCCTATAAAGACGCCCAACGCCGCGGGTTTCAAAGATATTTCTTCAGGGATTTGGGTTAAAAGGCATTTCACAGGCAGCGTTATCCTGCTGCCACTGACTTCCTTCCGTCCTTATCTCAACCTCATTTCTGTGCTGTGATTTTGAAGGTGCTTTCTTTTTTACATAAGTCTCTACCGGAAGTCTGTCTCATGAACTGTGCAATATTTGTTCCATTCCCTTATATACCTTTGCCAGTCAACTGAGGTCTTTCTCAAGGATTTTCGTTTGTGAACAGAGAACAAAAGTGTTTGCTTAGCATGCCTGCTTTTGACTCATCATATTGCTACTATTTATCATTTCTATAGCACTACTAGAGGTAAGCAACACTTACACTAAACAAGTATGAGACAGTCCTTACTCGACAGAGCTTACAATCAAGACAGACTACAAACAGGACAAATAAGTGATTAGGGAATTACTTATTGTGGGAATGATTAAAACAAATTTGGGTACTGAACAGGTAGAAGTTAGGAGTTAAAAGCAGCCACAAAAAGATGAGGTTTTAGCCTACGTTTGTTTACAGCCAGAGACGGAGCTTGATGTACTGACTCAGGAAGTCTATTCTTGGCATACGTTTTACCAAGGTAAAAGGAACGGAGTCTGGAGTTGGCATTGGAGAAGGGTACAGATAAGAGGGATTTAGCCAATGAACAGAGTTCCTTTGCAAGGGTGTAGGGAGAGAGAAGACTGGAGAAATGCTGAGGAGCTGCAGAATGAATATGGTTCTCAGTATCTTTTAGTCTTAATTTCATTTCTAGCCTTCTTTCTTACCCCAGTATACCTGAAAAAAATGATTTGCCTCCTCTCCATCTCTAGCTTTTTTTTTTCTTCTACTTATGCTTTAAGTGATGGCTTTTCATAGTCTTCCTGGCTAATAATTTATAGACTTGTTAACTTGCCCAATCCTCATTTATGTTTAAATCTTGTTTATTGGTTGACATGTACAATTAACAAATGCTTATCAATAAAATTACATTACAATGGATATCGTCCAGTGTCATACATTCAACATAATAAATTACAATATTGCTTTTATTTTTTCTCCCATAATCTCCCGTCCACCCTCCCTCCCTCCCTCTGGTTGTCTACTAGCTCTTCTTGGGCTTTATCACTGTGTTCTTTAATACCAAGACAACATGTGCAAAGTGTTTAGCCCGTGCAATCTGTAACGTGCATTTCTTCTCTTCTCTTGACTAACCAAACCCTCCCTCTACCCTTCCCTTCTGGACTCCCTCAGGTTCCACAATAGGTAATGTTTGGGTCTCTCGCATATATCAAATGAGGTGATGCCGGTCACGACATCTTATCTAAACAAGTTGCCTATCTGCGTGTCAGAATCTGGGCCAGGGGTCTTCTTAACAAGGAGCTCCCCACAACTTATAGTCACGTCACCAGGTTCCCCGTTTAATGTAGGATAGGAGGTGTATCCGAGTATAAATCAAAAATTTAGCAATAAACTTCTTGCTCTAGACGGGAGGGTGACCCACAGTGCCTCCCATTGTGCCCTAAACCTAAGGCCCGCTACACTGTCCAAGTCTGCTACTCCACAGCCCAATCCTCATTTAAACCCAGCTATATTATATCTGTGGACCACACCCTCCCTCAAGAAACTCCACAGCTGAATTGTTTCCAATTTCTTTTCAAAATCCTGCTTATTACTATCATAGATTGTCCCTTCATCTCGGTGCTATTTAAAAGAGTAAACACGTGTTCTCTAATACCTTTCCAAGCCATTTTATAAACATGTCATATTCACTCTTTACTCTATGAGCTGAAGAGCCCTAACCTGTTTAGCCTTTTTTCCAAAGGCAGTGGTCCACACACTTCTTTAAGCTGCACAAATGTGGATCCAAAGGAGCTGGAAGAGAGCTGACAGTCTTGCCTTGCAGGGCTATGGACTCCACAACAATTAATCTCCACAACAGTCAATCTCTCTGTGTCTCTCAGCATGAACTTTTTCATATGCAGCCTCTCCCCCACCTTGAAAGGCTCCTGCTCAAGACATTTGGAGTTGAATCTGGCCAGGTAGCAGCTCTCTTAGGTCCAGGTGGCTGATGAGGGTGTTTTAATTGTGCATGGTTTTCTCTTGCCTCTGGGCTCTCCCTTCCTGCTGCTGATTTCTCTTTATCATCATTGGTTGATGCCGGCTGACATGCCTCCTGCCGCTATCAGCCAGTGTGTGCCATTTTGCTGTTTCATTTCTGTTATTGACCTAGGTAGAAGCTGCCTCTTCAGCTGCTGGAGCTGATTACTATTTTCTGTGCCCCGGGGTGTGTAGCATGGAATGTCTCTGCTAATTGGGTTTCTGCCAGATACTTGCGATATGCTTGGAAAAAAAGAATACTTGGCTAGATGGATCATTGGTCTGACCTGATATGGCTACTCCTATGTTCTTATGGAACATAAACACCCCCAAATTACTGGCAGCAGGGATTGCATTAGAAGTCTGAAAGGATCACCTCTAGCTCTCAGGTCTTGCAGTGAAGAACACGGTAGCTGTTTCGTCATCTTTATCATTCTTGATTCCCTTTTCTAGTTTTGCTATCTCTCTTTGAGATGAGGCGGCCAGAACTGCACATAGATCTATACAGAGGCATTATTCTTAGTTCCTTATGAATAATTGCTGTAAATGTTAATTAAAAAATATTTTTTATTTTATTAACTTGGCTTAAAAAATGCCTAACAGACTTCATTGAAGGAAAAACTGACAAAAGGCCCGAACTGAAGTAATACTCTTCAAGAGACCTGATCCATTTGCCGCTCAGCCTACAGGAAACAAAAATATGTTTGACCTATGTGCTACAATGTAACTTGTCTAGTAGAAGGAAAGAAAATAAGTACATCACCAGAGTGTAATTCTAATTAATTAATTTATTTGCAGTTGGAATGCCTGAAACTCATTGCTTCTCAGAAGTTCACGGATAAGCGGATTGGGTACCTGGGTGCTATGCTGTTGCTGGATGAGAGGCAGGATGTCCACTTACTGATGACCAACTGCATTAAGAAGTAAGAATTACCATAATGCTCTATATAAGTAATAGTTTTTCAATTTCTGTGGAGGAGTGTGGTAGCCGTGTTAGTCCACTCTTAAGGTTATCAATAGAAATCAAACAAAATAAAACATGGAAAAGAAAATAAGATGATACCTTTTTTATTGGACATAACTTAATACATTTCTTGATTAGCTTTCGAAGGTTGCCCTTCTTCCTCAGATCGGAAATAAGCAAATGTGCTAGCTGACAGTGTATATAAGTGAAAACATTCAAGCATTACTATGACAGTCTGACAGGGGGGAGGAGGGGGGTGGGTAGGAAGTATGCATGGGGACATCAAAGCATATCATTGATATTCTAACAGGGTGGGTGAGGGGAGGGTGATCAACAGAGACATACAGCTTTATGGTTTATAATGGGCTAGGAACCCCAGATCCTTGTTAAGTCCTTTCTGTTGGGTGTTAAAATATTCAATCATTCTGACTTCAAAGGTCTTACGTTCTTGTATGGTTTTAAAGTTACCTTTGAGGATTCTCACTGTGAAATCACTGGTACAGTGTCCTGGTCCTGTAAAATGTTGACACCTGTATTGTTCATATGATGTCTATGCAAATTGAATCTTGTCTTAAGCATCTGGCCTGTTTCTCCAATATAGCATCCTTCGTTACATTTATTACACTGAATGATATATACCACATTGGAAGATGAGCAAGTGAAAGATCCATTTATGTTGAATATCTTTCCATTGTGGATGACTTTGGGGTCCTGTGAAATATTTTGGCATAGTTTGCAACTGGATAAATTACAGGGAAGTGTGCCCTTCTGTTCCTTTTCAGTCTGTGAAGGAAGTTTACTTCTGATTAGCTTGTGTTTTAAATTGGGTGGCTGTCGGAAGGCCAGTACTGGTGGGGATGGGAATATCTCTTTCAGTAATTCATCCTCCTGGAGTATAGGTTGTAGATCTCTTATGATTTTCCTCAGTTTTTCCAGCTCTGGATTGTATGTCACTACAAGCGGGATTCTGTCTGTGGATTTTTTCTTTTTGTACTGTAGCAGATTCTCCCTGGGTGTTTTGAGGGAGGAGGCAATATTCTTGGAGATTATTTTGGGGTTGTAGCCCTTCTGTTTGAAGGATTCAGTCAGGGTTTTAAGGTGTCTTGTCTCTGTCCCCTGGGTCAGAGCAGATACGGTGGTATCTTGTGGCTTGGCTGTAAATGATGGATCTTTTTGTATGTGAAGGATGGAAGCTGGAGTTGTGGAGGTAGCTACATCTGTCTGTGGGTTTCTTGTATATAGATGTTTGTATACAGCCATCACTGATTGAGACCGTGGTGTCCAAAAAATTGACTTTTTCTGGGGAGTAGTCAATTTTGAATCTGATTGTAGGATGGTATGTATTGAATGCAGAATAAAATTGTTTCAGAGTTTCTTCACCCTCCGTCCAAATCATAAAATCATTATCATCAAACCCGCAGACAAAGGAGGCGCAGTGGTAATTATGGACATACAAAAATACATTGAAGAGGGGCACAGACAGCTCTCAGACAATAAATACTACAGGAAACTAACTGAGGACCCCACACAGGATTACACAAAACAGCTGAAAGACCTTATCAAACATTTCCTACACAAGCGCAACCTCACCGCAGAATCTCCAGACTTCTCCCACATAGATTGGCTCCGATTCACTGAAACACAGAGGGGAGACAGCGCCGACAATCGGCAGGAAGGCAGCCAGCAACCCGACACACTGCTCACGACGATCTGCACAGGGCAAGTAATTCAAAAGGCTCCGTAAAATCAGAACCAGCAGGAGCCTTCAATGATCAGTATGAGAAGCGGGATTCAAACGGGCTCACCGCCGGTCCTTATGATAGTTACTTGTTTCCTTCAGACGGAGTTTTCGTCCGAGCCAGTAGAAAGGCGGAGCAGAGCTCCGAGGCACTGAATGAAGTTGTGATGGACAAAATTGTGCCAATCTGCGATCAAGTAACTGCTTATTTGGTGAGGGTGTAGGGGGCCAACGGTTTTCAAGCCCGTTTAGTAGCAGCCATTTTCTAAGTTAATGGACCTTGCCAATTCTTTCATCTTAACTGTTGGTACTGACTAATGTGTTTTTATATTTCTTTAAACATTTTTTTCTTATTTGACTTTCCTTTTTTTTTAAAAAATGTATTTGTATATATATTTCTTTACATTGTTCATTCAAATTATAATCAGTCTACTTCTCCATATTCAGACGGGGTTCGAGCCAGGAAGCCAGATTAATCACAGGCGAGGAGAGGGCAAGGCTAAAAGCATTCCTCCTGCCGCCTTTTTGGCTCCCCCCCCCCAAACTCCACAAGTGCCCTTTCCGTCTTTGTGCCTTGTTACTTGTCTATCCACTGTTGTTCTGTCCAAAAGTTAAGTAGATAATTCAGAGACCTACAAAGGATGCTTATTTATATGTGTTACTGTTGGCTTGGGCTTGCCTTTTGCTTTGTATTACTTGTTTATGCACTGTCTATTTGTTCTGCCCTGGTTTTACAGCCTGCTTTACTGACACAGACTACTTAGTAGTTACTGTGGATTCTTTTAGATTTGTATTAGGTAAATGAGACTGCTAAGGAAAATTACAGAATGCTTGAGAATTTCTCTGTTTAGGTAAACAAACCATACTGTGGGAATGTGGTCACATGTTTCTTAGTCCAGGTGGCCAGTCTGAACTCGAAACAGGCTCCACCTCTCCCTTCACATACCAAATTAATTAGAGCTGTGTCTTACCTTCTACATTCCAACTTATTTTCACACAAAGTTAAATCATTTTTAAACAAAATTACTTCTAATCAAAAATACAGACCCCAAGTGCACTTGTCGGTCAAGGCAGAGTTGAAAAACAATCTTTAAAATTCACTTCACTATTCTAAAAGCCTTGGCTTACTTGCCTTTTATATGTGTTATATTTGATTTCTCAAACACCAAGGCAGTTTACAGTTCAAAAGACAGTCGAGCAAATTACTAAACTAATCTTGTGCTTTCAAGGCTTAATTTTAAAAATGTTCAAAAATTGTTCCTTCATTTTGGAAATGTAGAGAATATTTGCACGCAGAAGTTTAAGCTTCCCTGGCCGAAATATATGTTTAAATGAATCCTTAAATGAACGGATATTGAGACAACCTACATGATATAACTCAAATAAATTCACCACTGTAACCACACCAAACGTCTCTCTTCCTGTGTCAGACACCCTGAAAATTCTCGGAGTTACCTTTGACCGGAATCTTACACTAGAAAACCATGTGAAAAACACAACAAGGAAGATGTTCCACTCTATGTGGAAATTAAAAGAGTAAAACCTTTCTTCCCAAGAAACATCCTTCGTAACCTGGTACAGTCAATGGTGCTAAGCCATCTAGACTACTGCAATGCACTATATGCGGGCTGCAAAGAACAACTCATCAAGAAACTTCAAACAGCCCAAAACACAGCTGTCAGACTCATATTCGGCAAAACAAAATATGAGAGCGCTAAACCCCTAAGAGAAAAGTTACCCTGGCTTCCACTCAAAGAACGTATTACATTTAAGGTCTGCACCTGGTTCACAAATCATCCACGGAGATGCTCCGGCCTATATGACAGACCAGATTGACTTGCCATCCAGAAATGCTAAAAGATCAACACGCACATTCCTGAACCTTCACTTCCCCAGTTGCAGAGGACTAAAATACAAACTAACGCATGCATCTAGCTTCTCCTATATAAGCACACAGCGGTGGAACGCATTGCCAATGGATCTGAAAATAATTTACAATCTAATCGACTTTCGCAAATCACTGAAGACCTATGTCTTCAACAAGGCATACCGCAATGACCCATATTAGGAACTGTAATACAACACAACACCTCTCACTTGATATCCAGATGTTTTCTCCTTATGCTTTTTGTTTAGTTCTTGTAGATCATCTATATTCTCTGTATCATATAAACTGCATCTATACTCTGAAATGACGTGCTATTAATCTATCTGTTTAATCTACCAGGTCATCAGTATTCTTTAGGTAATGTCAATTGTCTCTTTTACTCTGTAATGACGATCCATTATGTTATTCACTTAATCTGTTATATCATCCTGTTCTCTATTTAATATCAACAGTACCTTTCTACTCTGGAGTGGCAAATGTCATGAAGGAAAATTGTAAGCCACATTGAGCCTGCAAATAGGTGGGAAAATGTGGGATACAAATGCAGCAAATAATAATAATCCTATATAATAAAACGCACCTCCAACATTCTGAAGCTGACTGCATGGCTGAGGCATTCCTGCTCTCTGTATCCATCTCCTGAATTGACATCACGTACTTCCGGGTTCGTCATAAGCAGAAGTGACCAACCACATGACGTTTCTCGGCTTCAGAATGTTGGAGGTGCATTCTATTAAATAGGATTGGTCAGTTCCTTGAAGCACAGCCAGAGCTCAGCGTCCTGCACAGTAACGCTCAGACACCAGAGAGAGCGAGGGAGGGCGGGGGAGGTATCTCTGTCACACACTCTCTCTCTCTCTCACAGTCAATGTCTTTCTCTCTCTCACTCTCACACACTGTCTCTCACACACTCTGTCTCACACTGTATCACATTCACTGTCTGTGTCACACAGTCACTCACACACTCTCTTGGTCTCATACACTCAGTCTCACAGAGAGTCTGTGTCTCACACACACTCTCGCTCTCTCTCGCACACACTGTATCTGTGTGAAACACACTCTCTCTCTCACACTGTGTCTCACACACACTCTCTCTCTCTCTCGCACACACTGTATCTGTGTGAAACACACTCTCTCTCTCACACTGTGTCTCACATACGCACTTGCACACACTCTCTCTCTCACAGACACACTCGCACCCAGACTCTCTCTCTCTCTCTCTCACACACACACGCACATTCACTCTCTCTCTCACACACAGTCACTCAAACATACACACTCCGAGGAAAACCTTGTTAGCGCCCATTTCATTTGTGTCAGAAACGGCCTTTTTTACTAGTAATAATACAAAGCTAAACAAAGAAAAAAAAAATCAATCAATGGGAATGATCGGGGAGGGGCAAGGGAAAAGTCTGTGTGTGTCAAAAAAAACTATTATCAATTTGAAATTATAAGCCAGTAACTTTTAAATTTTGCAATACTTTTGGGTTTTTGGAATTTTTTAATTAAAGTTTTTCTAATTTTCAAGAGGGCATCAGAAACTCACAGTATCAAAGAAGGTCAGTGCACTTTCTCAAGGAATCACTCCTTTAATGTGTCCAGAACAACAGTGTTTTTGTCTGTCATCTCCCTTATTTTTGACCATCAGTGTGTTCTCCAACATCAGTATCCATATATAAAAACAAAACAGTTTAAAGGGGGTCTGGACAGATTCCTGAAGGAAAAGTCCATTGATCGTTATTAAATTTTGGGATTTTGCCAGGTTCTTGGGGTCTGGATTGGCCGCTGTCGGAGACGGAGTGCTGGGCTTGATGGACCTTTTGGTCTTTTCCCAGCGTGGCAGTACTTATGTACTTATAAATATAGGGTAAGTATTGTACTGTTTTGGGATCTTGACAGGTACTTGTAACCTGGATTGGCCACTGTTTAGAAACAGGATGCTGGACTTTATGGACCTTCAGTCTGTCCCAGTATGGCAATACTTATGTACTTATCCAAAGCGGGACTTAGGAGGAGAACCCAAATGCAAATCACCCATTTATTTGCTTTTGATGTGACAAAGTTAAACAAGACATCTTTCTGCAAATGTTATAATTATTTGCAGTTATGTTTGCATTTGAAATTCTTGGTATAAGTTCTTTAAAGATTAAAAGTAAGAAAATGGAATATAGAAGGTGCAAAACTTTGGACACCCTTTCAGTCAGTACTTTGTAATGCCTTCTTTAGCAGAAATAGCTGTTTCCAAACATTTCCTGTATCCGGCTATGAGTCTTTCTGTTCTTGCTTTTGGAATTTTTTCCCTCTCTTCCTTGCAGAACTCTTCTAGCTCAGAAATACTTCAGTCTTGCATGCACTGCATGTTTAAGATCTCCCCACAGAGTTCACTAATCAAGTCTGGGGACCGTGAAAGTCTTTCCAAAACCAACTATCTTTCTTGTAAGTACTTCATGGTTGATTTTGAGGTATGGTTCAGATTGCTGTCATGCTGAGATATCCAGCTTCTCTTCAGTGTCAAGTTTCTCTGCTCACCGTGGGACATTTTAGCTTCTAGGATATGTTCATATTTATTTTATTCCATTTTTCCTTTCACCTGCATAATATTTCCTGTGTCACTGGCTATCATACAATGCCAATTGTAATAGATTCACACTCGTGTTCAATGATGAAAAGTTGATGGGCTTCCCCCCCCCTCCCGTTCAAATGCTTTATACCCTTTTCTTTTCTCTGAAGTATCTTCTGTGGTTGTAGCTGAACAGTTTAGTTTTCCTTTCATTTGTCCAAAGCACTTTTCGCCAAAATGTGTTAGACTTATCAAGATTTTCTTTTGTATAATTTAGATGATATCTGTGAAGTAACAGTTTCCTCCTGACAACTCTCCCATGCAGACCATTGTGTAAGTTACAGCCCCTTTCCAGGATCCTCAGCTAGTAGGAGTGCAAATCAAACATTGAATGCAAACCGAGAAGAAAGCGATGACAACGTAAACCACTTGGACAAATGATCTAATCTGAAATAACATCCTTGTAGCAAAGAAATATTTCTAGATTTGAAAAAGGAGCCTGTGGTATGGACAGTAGAAATTTCAGAAGGGTACTATATGTCCATGGAAAGGGAGAGGAGAGGCTTCACCATACAGATAACTTAAAAACCTGAAACAAACAAGGTTTTAGGATGTATAAGCTGCCGGGCCAATATATGGACATATTTCTGTTGCAAGAAAAAGGATCCGAAGTTAAGAAATTGATAATTGCTGTCGTTTAAGCTAGAGGATGTGTCACCCTCAGTAAAAGCATACTGATAGCGGGAAAAATAATAAAAGAAACTATCTTAGAGATTTGCTCATCAGCAAAGTAGAAGAGAAGCGGCATAAGGCTATATAGGACATAAGCAAACAACTGAGCAATGAACACAAATGCAGGCCAAACAAAGTTCCAGGTCTCTATGCTCTAGTGGTGGAGGTGGTCATAGATATTGTTGCTATTGTGGAGAAGTGATTCAGTGACTCCCATCATGAGATACACCCACACCAGTCTATAATGTGTTTGAGGGATGGCGGTGGTGTTGGCAGGATATGGGAGGATTAGCACTGCCTGTGAAAAAATATTAAAGCACTGAAACACAGGGTGCATGTGGAAACAAAGAAGTGTTGTAGATTGCCTTTAAAAAGAGAAGATGTCACTTAGCTCCACATTGGTGTTGTCTACAGACGCCATCTAAGATGGGTGAAGACAGAGATCTGACTATTGAAATCCAAAAGCTAGTAATGAAGGGGAGTACTGTTGTTGGGAGACTTCAGTCTGCTGGATGTGGAGTGAAATAGTAACATATAGTAACATAGTAGATGACGGCAGAAAAAGACCTGCACGGTCCATCCAGTCTGCCCAACAAGATAAACTCACATGTGCTACTTTTTGTGTATACCTTACCTTGATTTGTACCTGTCCTTTTCCGGGCACAGACCGAATAAGTCTGCCCAGCACTATCCCCGCCTCCCAACCACCAGCCCCGCCTCCCACCACCGGTTCTGACACAGACCGTATAAGTCTGCCCAGCACTATCCCCGCCTCCAAACCACCAGTCCCGTCTCCCACCACCGGCTCTGGCACAGACCGTATAAGTCTGTGTTCCATCTGCTGAATCAGTCATCACACAATTCCTACTATTTGGGTTTCTGACAGGTACTTATGACACTGTTGGAAGAAGCAGGATACGGGGCTAGATGGTCTGACGCAGCATGACTATTCTTATGTTCAGTAATCTAAGTTTTAAATGAATGGGAGGTTTCTCTCATGTATATCAAGTTAGAGGGACTTATGATCATATAAATAACATTTTTAGATGTGCAGGAGGAACAACATTTTTAACTCAAATTTCTGACCCCTCTGTAAATCTTCAAAGATCGATCCTTCTGATGTAACCGGACAGATAGAATACTGGCCACATTTCACATGGTCTATCTGCACTCCTTCTTGTGATAAAATCCATGCATCAGATTTATACCATCTATCTTTCAAATTGACATTTCTGGAATATGCAGTCCTGGATTGTGTATCAGCCAGTCTCTAATGAACTTGTAAAACTTTTCAGTATGTCTTAATTATTCGTGAAATTTTTACAGATAAATCAGTATACTTCATCACACACATTAAAGCATCTGAAGATTTTTTTCATGAATTGTTCAACAGCAACTCTCTATTATATAGAGCTCATTTATATGCTTGTTTGACATCTTTATCAAGATATCCTCTATCAACAAACTTTTGTGCCAACTGTTTAGTATCCTTCTGATAGTAGAATTAGATATACGACAAAACCTTAAGAACTGGGAAAATGGAAGATTCTGTTTTATGTGGATATAATGCATGCGCATACCGAAGTAAAGTATATCAGTCATTCGGCTTAGTATAAACAGAAGTGCACAACAAATCATTCATATACCATATTTCCACATCTAAAAATGTAATTAAAGAAGAATGGTACATATTTTCAAACAATTGTAGGATGTTTTCTTAGGCTTCTGGGTCTTGCTGTGACGAAGTGGAACTGATGTTTTAGCATTGTGCTATGGCTTTCTTTATACTGTGAGGTCTGCAGTTTATCTTTATATAGTGGGTTCTCAAACCTGATTAGTTGAGGTTTGAGGTGGGTGGTTTTTATTTATTTATTTATTTATTATTTTTTTGTTACATTTGTATCCCGCACTCATGGCAGGCTCAATGCGGCTTACATGGGGCAGTGGAGGGTTAAGTGACTTGCCCAGAGTCACAAGGAGCTCCTCAGAAAGGCAGGAGAATTTGGTAGGAATTTGAGGTGGATAAGTCCAAATTTGAATTTTGGTGGGAAAGTTTGTTGTAGGATGACAGCTTTTTAGTTCATCCACAAATTGTAAAATAGATGCAGTAGAACCTGTATAGATCAAGAAGATATCAATATATCAAAATCAGCATTTCACATAACTGAAAAATGTAGAGGTGTACACCCATCACGTTTCAAAAGAGGAATCAGTGGGACAAAAGAAGCTTCCATCGCTACCTCAGATATTTGTTGAAAAATCTGATCCTGAGAAATGAAGTAGTTGCTGTGTAGTGCCAAAGCAGATAGTTCCACTAAAAAATCATATGGATCCACCCTTGGATGAGGATGATTGTCCAATTCTTCCTGCAGAACTAACAAAGCCTCATTTTGCAGAATATATGTATACAAAGATTGAACATCAACCCCCCTGTTCACAGAGCCGTGCGGCAATGTTGACACAGCCCAGGGGCCTAAGTGTTATCAGTAATTCTGCCCCCTTAAGATCTTGCATCTTCATCACGTTATTCAGTAAATGAGTAGTAGCCTTTAAAAAAGTAGGGATATATTGAACAGTGGTTGAAGAAAAGAATCCACATATTTGCAGTCTCATTCTAAAGCATTCTGTGGTGACACAATCAATCGACACAGTCATATTGAACCTATTGGAAGATTTTCTGTTGAAGAATAGAAAACTTTTTGCATGGGACAAATGTTACACTGCATCTTTTAAGAAGGAACTGAAGTGTTGTTCTGGTTGACCGCTTTAGAGATTAATTTTTGATGGTAGCATTTTTGTACTTAAACTTTATGGCCTGTTTATATGACCTGGGATGACTTGTTGAATTGGAAATTTGTGCCTAGTCTTTCTTTTTATGTATACATGTGTGTATGTGTGGTTTTTTTTTTTTTACTGATTGTGTATGTTTTGTTAGAATCTACCTTGCACAGATACAAGAGGAATTGGAGGAGGGGGAGCTATTTACAGAGGAATATGATGATCCCACCGCAGTGTGGGTGTTTCATAAGGAGGAGTTGCCTTCCTTTATACCAGAGGCTCAAAAGGTTCTTCATCTGCTCAATCTTAAAATGGCGATCACTAGAATACTACTTCAGTCTTTTCCAGTGCATGAGTCTATGCAGGAAGTCAATTCTACTTAGTGGATCACCCCAGACATTGCCTTCAAGTGGTGGTGGCTGTGTCACGTCTTTACCCTATTTCCACACCTGAGCTTGAAAAGCTATGTTTACCTAAAATGGATTCATTAGTGGCAGCAGTCACCAAAAGGCTACACTGTCTGTGGTGAGTTAGGATTTTACTTATAGTTCCAGAGTTGGTTAAATGCTGTTCCCAGTGTAGGAGCCAGTGAACAGTATCAGGGCAGTGTACCATGTGTGTCAGGTCCTCTGAAGGGGTCTGTTTAGTGTTCTTATATTCTTAGATACCTTCCACAGAGGGCACTTACTTAAACACCCTGAAAGTTTCCCTGACTTCTTTTGTGGATTTTCATCTTGTTACCAGACTCTATTTATATTTGCAGTACAGGTTTATCTTTTTCAGCATCTTTACAAAGGAGGTTAATGCTGTTGGCTCCATGTTTCTGTGAGAAATGTTATACATTGAGTTATTTTCTGGGGTGAGTGCACTCCTCCCCTGTCTCCATGGTAGCCATGGGACCTCAATGCTGCCATGATGGCATTTTCTCCAGGTACAGTGTTAACAGCAGAATAGTTTTATTCTGGAAGTTGGCTGGCTTTCAACCTGAAGGTCACAGGTTCAAGGCTGTGGAATTCAGCTATGTTTCAAATGGGACATATTTTACTTCACTCCTCCCATATTGCTTGTCTTGACATGCAGTTCATTGCATGGGTGGGACAGCTAACTCTACACTACAGTGCTAAAGGTTAACTGTGTTGGTTTGCCACAGCAGCTCTGCCCTCTGTAATTGCACACTGACCAAAACAATTGCGTACCTGCTCCAGCCACCGCTGTATCAGTGGCACCACTAGTTGTATGCTGTAGTGTCTCCAAATGCTTCTATTGCACTTGTGCAAGCGATCATTAGATAGCTACTTCAGTGTAGAGGAATAGCTTAATAGTTATAGCAACCAGCTGAGAGTGAGCACAGAGATCTAGAAGTTGCTGTTTCAAATCCAGTCTGCCCAACAAGATAAACTCATATGTGCAACTTTTTGTGTATACCTTACCTTGATTTGTATCTGCCATTTTCAGGGCACAGACCGTAGAAGTCTTGCCCAGTACTAGCCCCGCCTCCCAACCACCATCCCCGCCTCCCCCCACCAGCTCTGCCACCCAATCTCGGCTAAGCTTCTGAGGATCCATTTCTTCTGAACAGGATTCCTTTATGTTTATCCCACGCATGTTTGAATTCCGTTACCATTTTCATCTCCACCACCTCCTGCGGGAGGGCATTCCGAGTATCCACCACTCCCTCCTTTCAGTTCCCTTCTCCACCACTGCCAACTCCAGGCTCCGCTCATTCTGCCTTGCCTCACCCTATGCCTGGAACAATCTTCCTCAACCCCTACGCCAAGCCCCCTCCCTACCCATCTTCAAATCTCTGCTTAAAGCTCACCTCTTCAATGCTGCTTTCGGCACCTAACCTTCCGTGAAATATAGCATGCCCTATTAGTCGGACTCTACACTTGTCTTTGACTGGACACTTGTCTCTAGATTGTATACCTGTCTTTTAGATTGTAAGCTCCTTGAGCAGGGACTGTCCTTCTGTGTTTGAATTGTACAGCGCTGCGTAACCCTGGTAGCGCTTTAGAAATGTTAAATAGTCTGTGAAAAATTACTTCCTGACATTTTTCTTGAGTCTGCCCCCCTTCAATCTCATTTCATGCCCTCTAGTTCTACCACCTTCCCATCTCCAGAAAAGGTTCATTTGCGGATTTATAACTTTCAAATATTTGAACGTCTGTATCATATCACCCCTGTTTCTCCTTTCCTCCAGGGTATACATGTTCAGGTCTGCAAGTCTCTCCTCATATGTCTTATAACGCAAATCTCATACCATTTTTGTTGCTTTCCTTTGCACCGCTTCAATTTTTTTTACATCCTTCGCAAGGTACGGCCTCCAAAACTGAACACAATACTCCAGGTGGGGCCTCACCAACGACTTATACAGGGGCATCAACACCTCCTTTTTTTTTTTTGCTGGTCACACCTCTCTCTATATACAGCCTAGCAACCTTCTCGCTACGGCCACCACCTTGTCACACTGTTTCATCGCCTTCAGATCCTCAGATACTATCACCCCAAGATCCCTCTTCTTCCTGGATCGCTTTCCAACAACTCACTCCATTTTCTCTCACTCAACTAATTAAACATATGAAGCCATCTACTTGAGAGTTGGATTCAGTTTCATCATCGTGACTTACACTTCACAATCTTGTTCTTCTGCCTTCACCGCTATCTATAATTAACCTTAGCCATTCCAGCGGTTCGCAGCCATATTCAGCTACTCCAAATAGCTCTGGCTCTCAGCCACACTAGTTAGCTTCAGTGAGCAACCAGTTCTAATGCACAGCCACACCAGCTATTCTTGACCCTCTCTGCAAGAAAATAGCTCTGGCTTAGGCATTGGACAGCTGATTTGACTTCTAAGTCATATGTAGCAAGCTATCTTTTAGATATAAACTTTTGTTTGGAGAAGATCTAGAGAAGTTGGGTAAAGACCTAGGGGACTCCAAGTCTCAGAGATTGCCACAGGACAAGTCTAAAGATTATTTTAAATCCTCTCAGTCTCATTTTAGGTTTCTTGAGGCCAAGTTCTACAGGCCAGGTAAATCTAACTTTCAGGATTCCCACCTCAACAAAGGTGATCTGTCTTTCATGCTTTAAACTCCAGGTCTGCCAATGTTTTCTGCATTTCCCAATGATGGGGTCTCAGTTCACTCTTTGGGTTTGGGCCTTCACTGGTAGCCAATGAAGGCCCTTCAATAATGGGGAAACTCTTGACATATTTACGAGCAAAAAAAAATAAGCGTGTGGTCGTATCGTGAATTGTCTGAATCTTCCATAAGACCTTTTTGGCAGCTTGCGTAAATAATATTATAGTAATCTAAGTTAGGTAATAGCAAATTTTGTACACTCAATCTAAAAGTATAAAAATCAAAGCAATTACGTATTCTTCTGGGTTTACTAAAGACCGAAGGATCAAGAGAGGCCTTTGTAAAAATAGGGCAAACTATGGTAGTTTTCCAGAGGGTGGGAACCACTGGAATGGCTAAGGTTAATTATAGATAGCGGCAAAGGCAGAAGAACAAGATTGTGAAGTGTAAGTCATGATGATGGAACTGGATTCAGCTCTCAAGTAGATGGCTTCATATGTTTAATTAGTTGAGTGAGAGAAAATGGAGTGAGTTGTTGGAAAGAGCTCCAGGAAGAAGAGCCAGGAATCCTAATGAAGGTAAGGGAAGGGGGATGAACTACCCGAGGAAAGAGAAAGAAGTTGTAAAGTTTAGAGCAAACTTTGAAGGTTTGTTATTTTAGAACTGAAAAAAGGTCTGTTTAGTGACACTGAAGGACATGAAGGTACAGTAAGAGATTTGTAAATTGTATGGTTCCTTAGATAGACAAGAAGCAGTTGTTATCCTTTGTAATAGGCCGATTTTGCTTTTTTTTTTTTTCAGATGAGAATTAAATTCCCTATGATGTTGCTGATAGAATTTGAGACTGGCTGAGGATTTGTTCTTTAGCCAGAGCTTGGCGTTTAAGTAGATGCACATTACCGTGATACTGTGGTTTCTGTGAATGTGAAGACCCAGAATGAAATTGGAGGCAAGGAGTGGCCTAGTGGTTAGAGTGGTGGACTTTGGTCCTGGGGAACTAGGTTCGATTCCCACTGCAGGCACAGGCAGCTCCCTGTGACTCTGGGCAAGTCACTTAACCCTCCATTGCCCCAGGTACAAATAAGTACCTAAGCCGCATTGAGCCTGCCATGAGTGAGAAAGCGCGGGGTACAAATAAAAAAATAAAAAAAAAATTGAAGAGGAGCAACAGAGTCCAGTGCTGAAAGAAGAGTAGTAGTATGTCAACAGGAGTAGTATGTCTCAACCTCTCACTTTCCACTGCGACTGTCCCTGCTGCCTTTAAACATGCTGTGGTCACACCTCTCCTTAAGAAGCCTTCACTCGACCCTACTTGTCCCTCTAATTACCGACCCATCTCCCTCCTTCCTTTTCTGTCCAAATTACTTGAGCGTGCTGTTCACCGCCGCTGCCTTGATTTTCTCTCCTCACATGCTATTCTTGACCCACTACAATCTGGTTTTCGCCCTCTCCACTCAACCGAAACTGCGCTTACTAAAGTCTCCAATGACCTATTACTGGCTAAATCCAGAGGTCAATATTCCATCCTCATTCTTCTTGATCTTTCCGCTGCTTTTGACACTGTCGATCACAGCATACTTCTCGATACCCTGTCCTCACTTGGATTCCAGGGCTCTGTCCTTTCCTGGTTCTCTTCCTACCTCTCCCTCCGTACCTTTAGTGCTCACTCTGGTGGATCCTCTTCTACTTCTGTCCCTCTGCCTGTCGGCGTACCTCAGGGTTTTGTTCTTGGTCCCCTCTTTTCTATCTACACTTCTTCCCTTGGTTCATTAATCTCATCCCATGGCTTTTCCTACCATCTCTATGCTGATGACTCCCAAATCTACCTTATTACCCCTGATATCTCACCTTGCATCCAAACCAAAGTTTCAGCGTCTGGATGTCTCAACGCCACCTGAAATTAAATATGACCAAAACCGAGCATCTCATTTTCCCCCCCAAACCCACCTCCCCGCTCCCCCCGTTTTCTGTTTCTGTTGATGGCTCTCTCATTCTCCCTGTCTCCTCAGCTCGAAACCTTGGGGTCATCTTTGACTCTTCTCTCTCCTTCTCTGCTCATATCCAGCAGATTGCCAAGACCTGTCGTTTCTTTCTTTACAACATCCGTAAAATCCGCCCCTTTCTTTCCGAGCACTCTACCAAAACCCTCATCCACACCCTCATCCACACCCTTGTCACTTCTCGTTTAGACTACTGCAATCTGCTTCTTGCTGGCCTCCCACTTAGTCACCTCTCCCCTCTCCAGTCGGTTCAAAACTCTGCTGCCCGTCTCGTCTTCCGCCAGGGTCGCTTTACTCATACTACCCCTCTCCTCAAGACCCTTCACTGGCTCCCTATCCGTTTTCGCATCCTGTTCAAACTTCTTCTACTAACCTATAAATGTACTCACTCTGCTGCTCCCCAGTATCTCTCCACACTCGTTCTTCCCTACACCCCTTCCCGTGCACTCCGCTCCATGGATAAATCCTTCTTATCTGTTTCCTTCTCCACTACTGCCAACTCCAGACTTCGCGCCTTCTGTCTCGCTGCACCCTACGCCTGGAATAAACATCCTGAGCCCCTACGTCTTGCCCCATCCTTGGCCACCTTTAAATCTAGACTGAAAGTCCACCTCTTTAACATTGCTTTTGACTCGTAACCACTCGCCTCCACCTACCCTCCTCTCTTCCTTCCCGTTCACATTGATTTGATTTGCTTACTTTATTTTTTGTCTATTAGATTGTAAGCTCTTTGAGCAGGGACTGTCTTTCTCCTATGTTTGTGCAGCGCTGCGTACGCCTTATAGCGTTATAGAAATGCTAAATAGTAGTAGTAGTAGTTGAGAGAGATATGCGTCAAATTGGAAGGAAGTTCAAATAGAGCGGGTGATGGTGTGTAGGGAAAAACACGTCTGACTGACTGACCAAAAATCGAATCAAAATAATTTTTAATTGCTATATCCTCTTTGCAGAGTTCAATGCAGTGTACAATAGACAAAAAAAAATTTTTTAAACGTACAATAAAACAAAAACTCATACTAGAAATACACCCCCCCCTATCTAATCAGAATAATTACTATGATTCAGAAACCACGATTAGTAACATTTTTGGGAGAGAAATGTGACTGCATAGAGAAAAGAATAGCAAAGTAATCGGTCTAAGAAAGAGAATAAGAAAAAATGGCAGAGACCTTAATTAGAGAATCGGAAGAAGAAAAAATGAAATCCAGTATGTGACCTACTTGATGAATGGGAAAAGAAACCGATTGACAGAGATCAAGCTGTTTTAAGAGCACCAAGAAGCGTGAGGAATGAGGTATATGAGGGGAATCAACATGAATATTAAAGTCACCCAAAGTTATTAGGTTAGGAAAATTAATCATAGTCTCAGTAAGAGACTGTAGAAAGAAAATCCAGGAATCAGCAGCAAGAGATTCTCAGTAGCAGTTCGGATTGGAAAAAGACCCAGAGATTCTGTAATTAGTATTTTGAGGGAAAAATAAATGCTAATCCTCTACCCCGTTTAGAGGCTCTGGAGGTAGAAGTAAATTCATAACCAGGCGGTAGAGACTCCTTCCCTTTTTTTTTAACCAAGTTTCAGTAAGAAAAAAGAAATTGTACCTTGGTATCTAAAACAAAATCCCCGAGTAAAAAACTCTTAGAGTGAAGCAAAGGAGGAGATGGAGCAGAAGATTCTCAGAAAAGTAACCAGAAACTAAAATGGGGGGGGGGGGGGGGGGGGGGGGGGGAGCTGACAATCGCCCAGGAGCACATGGATCGTTATGTAGTATACTTGAAGGATATTAATGAAACAGGATATTTAAGGAATCCAAATAAAGAGGCTTCAATAATGGTGAAAGAAAGCCAGGAGTGTTTAATGGGAGAACAGAGTAAAGGATACAAATTATCCCCATTAACTTCAAAGCAGCTTGTAGATGCAAAGAAAAAACATAACTTGAAGTGTCTATATATATATAAATGCTAGAAGCCTAAAAAATTATGGGAATTGGAGTATATATATCACTGAATGAAGAGGTAGATGTAATAGGCATCTTAGAGACCTAGTGGGAGGAGGACAATCAATGGGACACTGTGTTAGCAGGTTACAAATTACATCACAATGATAGAGTGGATCAAATTGGAGGGGGTGTTGTGCTATATGTTAAAGAGGGAATTTAGTCAAACAAAATAAAGAGTAAATGAATCAGATAGCAGCATGGAATCCTTATGGATAGAAATCGCAGGTGTGAAGAGAAGGAGTACACTTGTAGGGCTGTACTACCAAAAGAGCAACAAACCAAAAAAGTACAAGGAACCTTCAAGGGTGGAGGTATCAAATCCATTATTTTATTAGTCAGAACCTAGGGCTGTGCTATCGTCCACCAGGACAGAATGAACAGAGAGATGAAGAAATGTTTACATAAATTAGGAAAACTGGCAAATTGGGCAACATTATAATAATGGGTGATTTTGTTTACCCCAGTATTAGATAAATGTTACATCAGGGAGTGCTAGGGAGGTAAAATTCCTGCTTCTTGGAGCAACTGGTCCAAGAATTGACGAGGGGGAGCTATTTTAGATCTTGTCCTAAGTGGAATGTAGGGCACGGTATGAGAGACAACAGTGTTGGATCTGCTGGAAAATCATAACATGATTAAATTTGAGCTGATATCTGGTGTGAAGTCACAAAGGAAATCTACTGTAGTAGCATTTAATTTTCAAAAGTGTGACTATGACAAAATGAGGGGAGAATGGTTAAAAAGAAACTAAAAGGATTATTATTATTATTTATTGCATTTGTATCCCACATTTTCCCACCTATTTGCAGGCTCAATGTGGCTTACATGATTATGTTAACATTGTCATACCAGGATATCAGATACAGTAGAATTGTGCATAGTTTAAGTAAGGGGGGATAGAAGAAGGAAGGGAGTGATTAGGGTAGTTATAGAGGGTGGGCTTTCATAACTGATTGGGTTGGTGAGGTATATTAGTGAGGTTGCCGGTTATCGGATCTCATTGTAGGCTTTGTTAAAGAAGTATGTCTTCAGAGATTTGCGAAAGATAGTTATTTCGTTGATTTGTTTTCAAGTCTGTAGGTAGTGCATTCCATAACTGCGTGCTCATGTAGGAGAAGGTAGTGGCATGCATCAGCTTGTATTTTAGTCCTTTACAGCTGGGTTGCAAAGGTTAGGACTTTGTTGAAAATTACCATCGTTGAAGCCCAGACCAGATTTATTCCACGTATTAATAAAGGTGGAAAGAAGAGCAAATGACAGCATGGTTTAAAGATGAGGTGAAAGAGCTATTCCTTAGCGTCCCTCCGGACCGGCCCAGAATGTGACTGATGGGTTGTGCACGCCTTCCAGCAGGTGGAGACTGAGAAAAAAACTGTGACTCTAGCCAGCCAATAAGAGCCCTTGCCAGTTAGAGAAAGATCCAGTAATCTCAGTCTCCAGCAGGTGGAAGGAAGGTGGTGAGTCCTTCAGTCTCATTCCTTTTTGTCTATTCTTTCTTGTTAATTCTTATTAAGGTTATTTTCTGCTGAAAGGTTCAGGTTATTTCTGTGCATCTTAAAAAAAAAAAAAAAAAACCTGCTTGGTAGGGGCTGAGGTCCGTGGGGGCCTCTGTTTGCCCCGGGGGTGTCACACTCGGGTAGTCGAGTCCCTCCCCTCTGTTCCTCCCTGAAGTAAAAGCATTCTTTGCTAAATTCTGATGCTTTCCATAGCAGACTGTTGTCAGGAACAGTCTGACTGAAGTAAAAGCATTCTTTGGTAAATTCTGATGCTTTCCATAGCAGATTGTTGTCAGGAACAGTCTGACTGAAGTAAAAGCATTCTTTGGTAACTTCTGATGCTTTCCATAGCAGACTGTTGTAAGAACTGTGGAGGCAGGGAGAGGCAGCTACTCAGTTAAAAAAAAAAAAAAAAAAAGCCTCCCGGTCTGCTGTCTTGGCAGAGCCGTTTCTGGGCTGTAAAAACGAGCAGGGCAGCTCTGTAGCGATCAGCTGTTGGCTGATCAGCTGTTTTCTATTTTAATTGTTTTTCGCAATGTCGGGGAGCTCCGTGTCTTTTAGGTCTCAGCTACGGGATTTAGGGGCAGCTGTGTGGGCCGATGTTCCTTCACCTCTACAACCAGTACCAGGCTGCTGGTATCGATGTTTCGGCAGCGCCATCGGAGGGGTGTCTGAGTTCGTTGTTTTACCGCCGGTCGCGTGAGTTCGTTGTTTTACCGCCGGTCGCGTCTTTTCTTCGGTGCCGATTTCGTTTTACCGCCGGTCGCGTCTTTTCTTCGTTGCCGATTTCGGCGGGAAACGCCGCCATTTTGAATCTGTTTATGTTGGAAAGGCTAAGAGCTGAACCTAGTGAGAGAGAGCTGTCTGTGGCAGAAAGCCTCATGCTTGTTGTTTAATAAGGGAGCTGCTAGCTGGGGCAGTTTTACCCTTCCTAAGCCTCTTATGTGGGACGCTTATGAGGCATATAATCAAGTGGGCAGCAGTGCTCAGGACCTTACAGGTTCAGCTCTGGGCATAGCACTCTCGGCATTAGGTGATTCAGCTTCTATTTTTGCCCTCTCTGGGAACTATGGCGCGATAACATCTCAGCAGGGTAGGCTAAGATAATGTTTCTAGCTTCCTAACCAAAATATTTCTGATGCCCATTTGTTTTATGCTATGTCAGCCAACATTTGCTCTGAAGCATGTTTTGCATGGCATCCTCAGTTAATATAAAAAAAAAAAAAATAATAATAATAAATACATAAATAGAATAAATAAATAAACAAAATGGTTTCTCACTGTTTTCAGCCATGTTTCCTTCTATTTTCTTCTCAATGCTGTGTCTAGGTTACTTTTATGGTGCTGAGGTACGCGAGGTCATGTAGCTTTACAGATTGGGCCAGTTAGGTTGTAGACTGGCAGGGATTACCTGGTGGAGAGCAGTATATAATCAGCTTGTCGCAAGCTCATCTTTCCTATCCTCTCCCTCCCTCCCTCCCTCCCTCCCTCCCTCCCTTTGCCACCTTGCCTGAGGGTGCGAAGGTCTGGAATAAGAAGCTCTTAATGTAGTTTTCAAATTTCAGTTTACAATTTTTCTTATGATTTTACTCCAATGCTGGACCATGTCCAGAAGGCAGCAGCAGCATTGCTTAGGTATGAGTGGACTGCTGTTTTCTACCGGTATTCGTTTCTCCTCTCCGTCCAAACTAGACTGTTCAATTCAGCCATGGGTAGAGCTTGTTGTCTCATTTGTCGGGGCACACTCATCCGATCAAGGCTGAATGAGACTATAAGAACATCAGTGTTGTCATTCTGGGACGGGCCGAAGGTTTGTCACGCTCAGCGTCCCATCTCTAACAGTAGCCACCTCTGTTTCCAGGCTCTCCACTGATTCTCCACTGAATGGTCTTGGGTTGCCCAGTTTAGTGCAGATGTTCATCACCACTATCCAGTTTTAATCTCTTTGTATACTGTTTCCTTTGGGGTTATCCTCAACAGGTCGCCTAGGTACTGTAATGTTGCAGTTACAGGAGTTATACCTAGTTTACAATTTTGGCATAAGTCTGCTGTTAAGTGTCTTTCTACTGTCTCACACATAACGGTTAGTTCTCCCGCTCTCAGTAATGAAGTGGTGCGGGTTCAGACTCTCCTTGCTCGTAGCGCTCAATTTGTAACATTTCAAGAGAGGTGGGCCCAGATGAGAAGGATATGCATTCAGGTTTGTTCATCCTTTGTCAGATGTTTTCCTAGAATCTCGTTGCCGTTTCCGCATCACATGCCGGGGCCGTCAGAGCTACTCTCTGCAGATTTCTGCTCCTTTGAGCAATTTTCTCCTGTCCCTCGGGCAGATCAGTGGCAATTGATCGTTACTCCATTTACTTTCTGGTTTCAAGAAAGGCACAGTTTTTTCCATCCAATTTTAGATTTCAAGGCGCTCAGTCAAGTCCTTTAAGTGCTCTCCTTTATGGCTGTGCGGTCAGGGGAGTTTTCTGACTTCTCTTTGGTTTTACAGAAGCCTATTTTCACATTCCTATTCGTTCTGCACATCAACGTTTCCTTTGTTTTCTTTTGCAGTGCTAGTCCACCATTTTCAGTTTCAGCCTCTTCCCCGGGTTGGCATCTACTCTTCGTAAGTTTACCACAGTCAGGGTAGTTGTGGTAGAGGCTCTCACAATGGAGGGCATTTTAGTGCATCCTGCTTTGGATGATTTGTTGATCCGGGCAAGGTCTTGCCACAAGTATCTTCAGTTGGCAGCTTGGGTGGTACCATTCTTGCAGGTCCCAGATTGGGTAGTTAATGTGCAGAAGAGCAGTCTTCTGCCTTCTCTGTCAATTATGTATCTGCGGGTCAGGTTCGACACAAGCCACGGTCGCGTATTCTTCCATCGACTCGGGTCCTCAAGTTGCAGACTCAGATTTCGTCGCTTCGGGCAGATTTTACTCCTTCGGTGGGATGTTCTCTACAGCCTTGGGAACCAGTCCGGCAGTTATCAAGGTGGTGGCCCGGCCAGGACTCACAAGAGATCTCTTCAGACCTAGTGGTTGTCGAGATGGTCATTTCAGAAAGTTTCGCTTCATCAAACTTTGCCTCTCTCACTCTAAGTGCAGACATGTTTATATTGGTGGTTTTGGGAGTCCAATTTGTTCGAAGGTATGCTTCTAGATCAGGCCAGATGGTCTGTAGTGACGACAGATGTTAGTTTCCTCGGCTGGGGAGCTCGCTGTCAGGGGCAGTTTCCTCAGGGTCTCTGGTCTCTTCAGAAGGCATTAGGGACCAGAGCAATTTCTTCTGGAGCTCCAGATGTGTTTTTCTTCTGAGAAGCCGAGCAGTTCCACTATGGTCAGGCAATGCCACAGTGGTCGCAATTTTCAATAGATCATAAGGTACGGGGAGTCTGCCGTTGCTGACGGCGCTCCTGCTTCATTGGGCAGAGGTCCATCTGATGGTTCTTTCAGCGGCTTAAGTAGCAGGGGTCCTAATTGTTCACGCAAACTTTCTCAGTTGTCTTCTGCTCCATTTGAGAGAGTGGTCGCTAAGCGAAGTTGCCTTTCGGCCGTTACTCGTTTGTTGGGGGTGCCCGGAATGCTTCGGTTTGCTTCTGCCAGCAATGCAAAACTTCCTCTGTTCTTCAGTCGTCAAAAGGCTCCCTTAGCGCAGGGAATGGACAATCTTCTACAATCCTGCTCAGCCGGTCTAAGGTATGCTTCTGATATGTCGCTTTCTTCAGAAGGTAGAGATGCACAGGGGAAGTCTGGTTTTCGTGGTACCGGATTGGCCTCAGAGGACGTGGTGCGCCGATCTTCGACGTTGTTGGGATGGCTTTTTCTTTAGACTTCCGGTCCAGCGAGTTCTCTGGTCGCAGAGTCCTGTCTTGCATCCGGAGTCGGATCGATTCTGTCTTATGACCTGCATCTTGTTAGTGCTATCCTGGTTAAGTAAGGTTATTCTGCTCAGGTCCTTGCGTTTATGCTTTGCTCTTGTCAACGTTCTACGTCATTGATGGAGATGCGCACTTGGAGGATATTGGAGTACAGAGGTAAAGGCTTTGGGCCTATCGCTTTTCTGTGCTTCGGTTTCGCATCTTTTGTTTTTTTTTCGCAGCAGGGCTGTGATATAGGCCTTCTTTTGGTTTCTCTTAAGGTGCAGTTTCCGGTTTTGTTACAGTTCCGTGGTCGTATCCGAAGGAGGTCTCTAGTTAGTCTTCCGGATGGAGTCCGTTTTATGAGGACGGTTATTGTCCTTTGCCCTTTCTCACAAATTTCTTTTCCTCGTTGGGATCTGACTTTTTGTGTTTAAGGTTCTTAAGAAGACCCACTTGGAGCTTTTGTTATCCTCTACTTTGGCGGACTTGTCTCTGAAGACAGTATTTTTGATGGCTGTTGTTTCGGCTAGACGAGTTTCGCAGTTGCAGGCGCTGTCGTGTGGTTCTCCGTTTTTAGAGTTCTGGTCCGATTGGCTAGTGTTATGAACCGTCCCTTTCTTTCTTCCTAAGGTAGTGTCTCGGTGTTTTATATTTCTGAGCCGGTGCTATTGCCTGTCTTCGGTTCGCTTTCTGGTTCAGAAGAGCAGTGGTTTTTGAAGTATTTGGATGTCAAGCGGTGTTGTAGCACAATATTAGGTCTACTGATGACATCCGGTGATCTGATTGTTTGTTTCTTTTTTCTAACCACTACAGTTTAGACGTTCTCAGTCGTCATCAAGTTGTTTAGAGAACGCGTTTTATCGGCGGGGCTTCTAGGGTCCCATCCCATATTTTCACTGCTTTGTTACTTCCCATCAGTCACGTTCTGGGCCGGTCCGGAGGGACGCTAAGGAAGGGTAAATTAGACCTTACCTGCTAATTTGCTTTCCTTTAGTCCCTCCGGACCGGCCCAGATCCCTCCCTTCAGATATCTGTGTTTGTTCGGAGCTGTGTTGTTAGTTTCTTGATCTATATAGTTTAAAAAAAAAAAAAAAGAGAATTTTCTGAAAGGTCCGGTATGAAGGACCATGATATGTTTGAAGGCACGCACCCGTTGTTGGCAATGTGCCGGTGGCTGCTCAGGTTTTTGGATGCACAGTTTCTGTATTTCTTCTATGACTTTCCTTCTGCTTTGGTACTTTATTACTGGATCTTTCTCTAACTGGCAAGGGCTCTTATTGGCTGGCTAGAGTCACAGTTTTTTTCTCAGTCTCCACCTGCTGGAAGGCGTGCACAACCCATCAGTCACATTCTGGGCCGGTCCGGAGGGACTAAAGGAAAGCAAATTAGCAGGTAAGGTCTAATTTACCCTTAGAGCCAAAAGAACTGTCTTCAAAGAATACTCAAAGTGAAGGTCGCACTGTGGAGTGATAGAGGCATTATTTAGGTATTTTATTTAATTTTATATTTTACAAGCATTAACTTGCAAAAAAGAAACACAGAAATAGAATGCTTTCATTGATTACAACAAAAGCAAATTATTAAGGATTATTACAACAAACTATGACTTCCTTAGACCACTTAAAAGGAGGGGAGGGTACTTTACAGATAAGGAGATCCATATCAGAAAAAAAGCAAAATAGGTATATGGTCTGTCCTTAATTTCCACATATTATACATGTTCAATACTTTCTCTCATTCCTTCGGTATATTGGAGCGCTTTTTTCATATCTAGAAATGTACGAAGTTGTTCAGGTACAAAGAAAACTTACTTATTTCTCAGATATCTTACTAGACATTTACAAGGGTAGGCTAGTAAAAATGTTGCTCCTATCGCCCTTGTCTCTTCTCTAAGAGCTAGAAACTGTTTTCGTCTATCTTGTGTAGTCTTTATGACATCTGGGAAAATCCATATTCTCTGTCCACAAAAATTTTTTGAAGAGTTTTTAAAGTAAAGTTTCAATACTGAGTTTAAATCCTGTTCAAAGACAAATGAGGCAATGTCCGCCTGTTAGTAACTTATTATTATTATTAGCATTTGTATAGCGCTACCAGACGCATGCAGCGCTGAACACCTGACACAGAGAGACAGTCCCTGCTCAATAGAGCTTACAGTCTAAAAATACAGACAGACAAGACAATTAAGGGCGAGGGAAGTACTGCGTGAGAAACTTCCGACAAAGAATCTTCCAGTAAAGCTGATGTATCTTGAATTTCCAAAGGCTCCTGATTCGATGGCAAATTTCTCAGTCCGTTTGGATTAACCCCAGATTGAGAAGGCAAATAATCAGGGCCGGTCTTAGGCCGAGGTGGCCGCATAGGGCCTCGTGCTTAGGGGGGCCCCGCCTCAGTCAGCCTCCTCCCAGGCATTCACACGACCCAGTTTTGCCGCTTGTCCCAACTGCCCGCTCTCTTCTCGTCCCCAAGATCCCTTTCCTTTTTTTTCTTTTAAATTTACCTCCAGTCCGGCAGTGCAGCGATAGCGTCAGTGAAAACGCTACCAGTAAAAGCGCTTCTCCGAGGACAAGCAGGCTGCTTGTTCTCACGACTGGCTTGACGTCCACGGCAGCCCCCACCAACCGGAACAAAACTTTGCGGGTGGTCCCGCACGTAGGGCACGCCCACCGCGCATGCGCGGCCGTCTTCCTGCCCGTACGCGACCGTTCCCGCTCAGTTTTTTTCTATTCTGCGCTGGAGAGAGACGTGTTACCGTCTTTCTCTCTGTCAGCCCTGGAGTTTTTTCTCCTTACGAACGCATTCGCGTACTTTTTCCTTCTGTAAAAAAAAAAAAAAAAGTTTGTCCCCGTGTCGTCCTTTAGCCGCGGGGGCGCCTCGTTGTGGCCTTGTGGCCGTGCGGTCGTTTCTTTTTCGGGTGTGCTTTTCACCGCCACCATCGACGACTTTGACTTCGCCGATGCGATTTTTCCGTCGATGTCCTTGAAGGTCCCGAGCGGATTCAAGAAGTGTGGTCGGTGCGGCCGGCAGATCTCACAAACCGATACCCACGCTTGGTGCCTCCAGTGCCTTGGGCCGGAGCATAATACCAAGACGTTCACCTTGTGTCTTGGCTTGCGGAAGCAGACACAGGTAGAGGCAAGTTCTTCGAGACCATCTTTTTGGAACTTGCGCCGGCCCCTCGACCTCGACGGCATCGGTGTCGACGGCCGGATCTTTGGTACCGGTATCGATGAAATCGGCACCGACCCCAGGAGTACAGGTACTGTTGGCCCGCCGGCGGGGGTGAGTGGCCGCGCGGGCAATCGGCCCCGGCCACTCCCTCTACCCAGGGCCATCGGGACCGAACCCTGTCAGACCCGATCCCTCGAGGCCGGGGGGGTTCTACCTCCTCTTCATCTCTACCGCCGAGCGCCGATGACGGGCACCGAAAGAAAACCAAGAAGCACCGTCATCGGTCGCCCACGGCGCACGGGACTACCAGCTCCGGCGCCTCGAGAGATGATTCAACGCCGAGGAAGCGGCAGTGCCGAGAGGAGCGTTCCCCCTCGGTTGAAGAGGTGTCGCTGCGTCAGTCCATGGGTGCTTCGGTACCGTCTCCTGGACCCGAGCAGCTTCCGGCACCGACACCCACACCGGCCCCCCTGCCTTTCCCGACAGCGGGCCTTGACGAGTGCCTCCGAGCCATCCTTCCAGGGATTCTGGAAGGGCTGATGCGCCAGGCTTTGCCGGCACCGGGGGTGCTTGCGCCCCCGGCGCCATTGATGTAGGCGCCGGTGTGCTCTAGCCCGATGCCGAGGCCTCCGACGCCGCTTGCGGCACCGGTGTCGACCGCCACGCAGGTGGAATCCCCATCGATGTCGATGGAGGGAGCTTCATCCCCGCCGGTGCGGGAGTCCACCGCTCGACGCCATCACCGGGGACTTGGTTCCTCGCAGTCGAGACGGGCCCGGTTCAGGTCTGAGCTGCAAGAGCTCATGTCCGACACCGAGGAAGAGGCCTCGTGGGGGGAGGAGGAGGACCCCAGATATTTCTCCTCAGAGGAGTCTGAGGCCCTTCCCTCCGACCCCACTCCTTCACCGGAGAGGAAGCTCTCGCCCCCTGAGAGCCTCTCCTTTGCCTCCTTCGTCAGGGACATGTCTATTTGCATTCCCTTCCCTGTGGTCTCTGTGGATGAGCCGAGGGCTGAGGTGCTCGAGGTCCTCGAATATCCATCACCACCTAGAGAGTCTTCCACGGTGCCGTTGCACAATGTCCTCAAAGAGACACTGCTTCGGAACTGGCTGAAGCCATTATCTAACCCCACCATCCCCAAGAAAGCGGAGTCCCAATACAGGATCCACTCTGACCCAGAGTTGATGTGGCCCCAATTGCCTCATGACTTGGCGGTCGTGGACTCTGCTCTCAAGAGAGCACGGAGTTCGAGGGATACTGCCTTGGTGCCCCTGGGGCGAGAGTCTCGCACTCTGGACTCGTTTGGGAGGAAGGCCTACCAATCTTCCATGCTCGTGACCCGCATCCAGTCATACCAGCTCTACACGAGCATTCACATGTGGAACAATGTGAAGCAACTGGCAGACCTGGTCGACAAGCTCCTTCCGGAGCAGTCCAGGCCTTTTCAGGAGGTGGTCAGGCAGCTGAAGGCGTGCAGAAAGTTCCTGTCCAGGGGTATCTATGACACCTGTGATGTGGCATCTCGAGCTGCGGCCCAAGGTATAGTGATGCGCAGACTCTCCTGGCTGCGTGCCTCTGACCTGGACAACCACACCCAGCAACGACTGGCGGATGTCCCTTGCCGGGGGGATAACATCTTTGGCGAGAAGGTCGAGCAGTTGGTGGACCAACTACACCAGCGGGAAACCGCTCTTGACAAGCTCTCCCACCGGGCGCCTTCAGCATGATGTCAGAAGAAGGCGGGTCACTGAGTGAAGAGGAGCGCTTTCACTGACGCTGCTCTGCCATACTTCGGAGGTAAATTTAAAAGAAAAAAAAAAAAGGAAAAGGGATCTTCTTGGCGGGGAGAAGAGGGTGGGCGGTTGGGGCAGGGGAGAGAGGGACATGGAGCCACAAAAGAGCGCATCCAGTGTGCGCACACTCCTTAGCAGGACCGAAATCAGGGAGCACCACACTGTCGGAGTTAACTGCCACCCGGAGAAGCACCAGAGAGCAATGTGGGACCAACCTTGATGCCCCTCACGGCATCGGGAATTAAGTACAGACGTGAATCATGGCAGGAGCTGTGACTAGATTATTGAAAAAAAAATTCAAAATCTCACATTTTTGTGTGGAAAGCTGAGAGTGTTTTAGAGGCTACCTTGGGCAGCGTTACCACAGACATGAATGTAAAAGCAGAACTGATTGTCTTAACAAGGTACAAAATTAATTTTCTCCTGTTTGAAAGAGTTAATAAGAGAGAATTTTAGTTCACTTATTTGGCTGTAAGGAAGTAGCAGAGGGATACAGTGGATTTAAAACTAAGTGCTATTTAGTATGTGCATTCACCATGGGTAATGAACCTTTAATACTGAATGAATATTAGCAGATCAAGACAGCCTGCCTGTGTAGGCATGGCCCCATTTTGCTGTAATTATGAGTTCATGTGAATTGCCTCAAAAATTACCTATGACTGAGAAATACACTGCTGGCTGAGGAATCATATCAAACAGTTCTCCATTCACTGGCTGCCAATGCAGCCAGGGCCGGTCTTAGGCCGAGGTGGCCGCATAGGGCCTCGTGCTTAGGGGGGCCCTGCGCGGCGCGCCTCAGTCTCCTCCCAGGCATTCACACGACCCAGTTTCGCCGCTCGTCCCAACTGCCCGCCCTCTTCTCGCCCCCAAGATCCCTTTCCTTTTTTTCTTTTAAATTTACCTCCAGTCCGGCAGCGCAGCGATAGCGTCAGTGAAAGCTCTCCCAGTAAAAGCGCTTCTCTTCGCTCAGTGTCCCGCCTTCTTCTGACGTCATGACATCAGAAGAAGGCGGGACACCGAGCGAAGAGGAGCGCTTTCACTGACGCTGCTCTGCCAGACTTCGGAGGTAAATTTAAAAGAAAAAAGGAAAGGGATCTTCTTGGGGGGGGGGGGGAGAAGAGGGTGGGCAGTTGGGGCAGGGGAGAGAGGGACATGGATGGGATGGCCGGACTCAGGGAAAGAGGGGAATTGCTGGATATGGGTGAATGGAGGGGGACAGGGGAGAGGAGCATGGGAGGGCAGGGCAGGGCTCAAGGAGAGAGGGGAATTACTGGATATGGGTGAATGGAGGTGGGCAGGGGAGAGAGGAACATGGATGGGAGGGCAGGGCTCAGGGAGAGAGGGGACGCTGGATAGGAATGAATGGAGGGGGCAGGGGGGAGAGGGACATGGATGGGAGGGCAGGGCTCAGGGAGAGAGGGGAATTGCTGGATAGGGATGAACGGAGGGGGCAGGGGTCAGAGGAGCATGATGGATGGGAGGGCAGGGCTCAGGGAGAGAGGGGAATTGCTGGACATGGAGGGCAGGGGAGAGAGGAGAAATGTTGGGCAGGAATGGAGGGAAGGAAAGACAAAGGAAGGAGATGCACATGGATGGAGGGGAAGGGATAAGTACATAAGTACATAAGTAGTGCCATACTGGGAAAGACCAAAGGTCCATCTAGCCCAGCATCCTGTCACCGACAGTGGCCAATCCAGGTCAAGGGCACCTGGCACGCTCCCCAAACGTAAAAACATTCCAGACAAGTTATACCTAAAAATGCGGAATTTTTCCAAGTCCATTTAATAGCGGTCTATGGACTTGTCCTTTAGGAATCTATCTAACCCCTTTTTAAACTCCGTCAAGCTAACCGCCCGTACCACGTTCTCCGGCAACGAATTCCAGAGTCTAATTACACGTTGGGTGAAGAAAAATTTTCTCCGATTCGTTTTAAATTTACCACACTGTAGCTTCAACTCATGCCCTCTAGTCCTGGTATTTTTGGATAGCGTGAACAGTCGCTTCACATCCACCCGATCCATTCCACTCATTATTTTATACACTTCTATCATATCTCCCCTCAGCCGTCTCTTCTCCAAGCTGAAAAGCCCTAGCCTTCTCAGCCTCTCTTCATAGGAAAGTCGTCCCATCCCCACTATCATTTTCGTCGCCCTTCGCTGTACCTTTTCCAATTCTACTATATCTTTTTTGAGATACGGAGACCAGTACTGAACACAATACTCCAGGTGCGGTCGCACCATGGAGCGATACAACGGCATTATAACATCCGCACACCTGGACTCCATACCCTTCCTAATAACACCCAACATTCTATTCGCTTTCCTAGCCGCAGCAGCACACTGAGCAGAAGGTTTCAGCGTATCATCGACGACGACACCCAGATCCCTTTCTGGATCCGTAACTCCTAACGCGGAACCTTGCAAGACGTAGCTATAATTCGGGTTCCTCTTACCCACATGCATCACTTTGCACTTGTCAACATTGAACTTCATCTGCCACTTGCACGCCCATTCTCCCAGTCTCGCAAGGTCCTCCTGTAATCGTTCACATTCCTCCTGCGACTTGACGACCCTGAATAATTTTGTGTCATCGGCGAATTTAATTACCTCACTAGTTATTCCCATCTCTAGGTCATTTATAAATACATTAAAAAGCAACGGACCCAGCACAGACCCCTGCGGGACCCCACTAACTACCCTCCCCCACTGAGAATACTGGCCACGCAATCCTACTCTCTGCTTCCTATCTTTCAACCAGTTCTTAATCCATAATAATACCCTACCTCCGATTCCATGACTCTGCAATTTCTTCAGGAGTCTTTCGTGCGGCACTTTGTCAAACGCCTTCTGAAAATCCAGATATACAATATCAACCGGCTCCCCATTGTCCACATGTTTGCTTACCCCCTCAAAAAAATGCATTAGATTGGTGAGGCAAGACTTCCCTTCACTAAATCCGTGCTGACTTTGTCTCATCAGTCCATGTTTTTGTATATGCTGGACATGGATGTAGGGGAGGAAAGTAGATGCACATGGAAGGAGGGGAGTGAGGAGAAATGCTGGATATGCATGGAGGGGAAATTGCTGAATTTAAGGGCTGGATTGGAACACTTTGAAGGCAGGTGTTGAAACTGGAGAAAGGATAGGAACAGGGCTACAGATGGTAGACAGCACACATAAGGACACAGGAGGATGGTGGACATGGTGAGAGAAAAAATATCAAATGGAAAGAAGACACTGCATAAAACAGAAGACACTGGGACCAAAGCGAATAGAAAAACCAAATGATCAGACAACAAAGGTAGAAAAAAAGTATTTTATTCAGAATTTATTAATTGGAAAATGTCAGCTTTTGGAAATGTGCATCTGTGATATTTTGCATGTAAGTTTCAATTTTTCTAGTATTGCTGCATGCTGAGTCTGACTTCTTGAGGTAACTTTCCAGTTCAGTATTTTGCCTTCATATCTGTTGTCATGTGTGATCAAGTTGCAGTATCCTGCTAGCGTGTAGCATTTGCAGCCCTTTTTTTTTTTTTCACGAGGTAGTGTATTGGTGTTTTAGAGCCTGGTGTAATTACAGTTCTGCCTTTCCATGCATAAGGTTGTGCTCGTCCTGTTTTTGGAATTAGTGCTGTTATGGTTTGGTAAGGTTATGAGTGTGTTTTTGCACAAGTTTGTGTATAGTGTTTTGCAGTGGAGAGATTGTGTGTCCGCACCTCTGTCCCCCCTCCCCCCGGGGTTATGAGAATTGGAACTACTAATTGTAGTGGACTTGAACTGAATAATTTCTGGGGAGGGGGGGTTTCATGATAGCATTGTGCTTATTATTTCAATCAGTTTTTCTGTATAAGTTTAGCTTCATTTGTCTTTATTTGAAATTTCATAAATAGAAAATGTTCTAAAAATTGAATAATATCAATGGGGGCTGGGGTGGTGGCGGGGCTAGGATGGGGCCCCACCAAATTGGTCTGCATAGGGCCCCGCACTTGCTAAGACCGGCCCTGCAAATAATACACCTTATTTAAAGGAGGGATAGCTGTTGAAGGATAATGTAAAATCTCCAGCAGATATTTTTTTAAGAAATCTATTGGGGTTAATCCTACAGTCATAGGAAAATTTAAAATCCTTAAGTTCAGCCGTCTATTATAGTTTTCAAGTTGTTCAATTTTCCTAGAGATTGAAATTTTATCTTTAATTAATATATTAGTAGTAGATTTTAAATCTTTTGCTTCCTGTTGCGTTTGTTGTATCTGATTCATCGAATCTAGCTTTACTTTTTCTAATGAATTAGTATTTCCACTTTACTCACAAGCAGAGTTGTTTCTTTAGCCGATTTTGAAACAAGTGTTGTCAGGGATTGAATAGCTCTCCAAATAGACTCTAAGGAGAACTCCGTGGAAGCTAAAAGCTCTCCAGTCACATCTCCTGTAGCCTGAGCTGGTGCACTGCTGATTGAGGCTCCCACAGAAACGACTCCCGATACTGCTGGTTTCTCTGCACTTCGTTCAAGAAACACAGGACACGGAGGAGGATTTAGATCCGGAGGTGATAGTGATATCTCTGGGCCCAAGAGAGCCAAAGCTCCTCCTTCGGCTCTCAAAGCGGGATCATCCGTTCCGGGTTGTGGAAGGTTCGACACGTAATGGTCAATCGTCTTCTGGATAGAGAGGATGTTCTGGCCGACGGCAGAAGACCTTTTAAATAGTAACATAGTACTATGGCAGGGCTTTGGGGATTGGGGATGGATTTCTGAATATGACCAAACTACTTTTACAATAACCCTTTAGGTACTATCTCAGTAAATGGGTCCACTTCTTCTGCCTTTTCTCTACAGAGGGGAACGAAGCAAGGATGTCTGCTCTCCCCTTTACTTTTTAATTTAGCTCTAGAACCCCTTGCTATGTCTATCTGTTCCAACTCATCCATCTGTGGTATACATCTAGAAAATGACTCATTTAAACTTTCCGTCTATCCAGATTATATTTTACATTAACATTGACTGTATTCTTTCCCTTTTAACCTGCATAGAATCTTTTTCGGGACTCTCAGGTTATAAAATCAATTGGAGCAAATCTGCTATTGTGCCTATTAACCCTCTTTTAAAAAAAAAATTAGAAATCATGTCTCCCAGTTTTCCTTTTCTTGGGAACCTCAAAAAAATAAAAATAAAATATCTCAGTATCTGGTATAGTAGCTCTATAGACAAAACTATTCAACTTAATTCCATCGCTACTCAACATAACCACTTCTATTCTAGATAAATGGTCTCCGTTTTACCTGTCCTGGTGATGGGGTGGGGTAGGGCAGAGGCAATAAAGATGATACTTGCCCCTAAACTAAACTATATCTTAAGTATGATTCCCTTTGCCTTCCCTACTAGTTTATGTAAAAACAAAATTGATAGTAAAATTTCAAAATTTCTCTGGCATGACAACCAGCACGTATAGCCCTCTAAAAATTAAAATGTTTAAAGCTGAAGGTGGTTTAAATCTCCCTCACTTCAGAACATATCACTTAGCCTTCCAAATGTCACAAGCCATCTTTTGGTACCAAGATTATAACACCCCTGATCTCTCCAGATGGTTGTTTTTTGAAAAACAGTGTGTCCATGACCTCTTTCTCTCTTTTTGACTATGGACAAATACCATTTCCCAAAACATCTTAAAGTTGTCAAAGCAACATTAACCCTTAGACTATTTTGCTCTGCTCTTAAAATCACATCTCCTTTCTCTCATGAAATCTCTCTGTGGTGTAACTGTAAAATCAGAGTTGACATCTCTCCGATACACTGGCTACTTTGGTCTGACTGTGGCATATGACCAGTCTCTCACGTTCTCTCAAATGGTAATATGATACCCATAGCAGAATTAAATTTACATTATGGTATCCCTCTCCATCTATTCGAGCCATTGTCTCAACTACAACACTGCTTATTTATCTCTCAAATTACATTGATTAATTCCTCCCCTACCTCAGACTTATCTTCTTTTTGTCAAGTGTTGTGTAATGGTAATAAAATGGCATCAGAGATTTATGTTTCAATAATTTTTATTGAAGAAATCACCAAAGATGCATTCAATGCAGTGCTTGTCTACTTATTTTCTAACATAGGTTCCTACAATATCTAAGGATAAATAACGTATGATAAGTCATACAGCATTGAAATTCCAGTTTCTTATGTCCCTGCCCGATGGTCCCTCCAGTGGTTTTTTACATTTTCGTCCCCCTCCCTCCCTCTTCCCCTCCCGTGCTCTGTCACAGTTTCTGTTTGCAGGCCTCAGGCTCTAGTTACCCAGATCCAACGTCTGTTTCACATATTCATTATTTGCCCCCTGGCCTGGGGTGTTAATGTCAGCCAAAACGGGGTCCAGCAGCTCCAGAAGGCCTTGGCGACAATCGGCTTTCGAGTTCTCAAGCTCGTTCTCTCAGTTTGTAGTAAGTTGATCATCTCCACTGGGCCATCGCAGGGCCTTCTGCTGATATCCAAGCTAGCAGGATTGTTTTCTTTGCCACCATTATGGATCTCAAGACAAACGCTTGGCATCCCTTACGTAAGGTCCCAGACAAGCTTGGGGCGCCAAATAGAAGCTTGGCGTCTGCTCGCCAGTTTATAGCCCACATGGCGGTTATCTGCTGGATCAATTGTTTCCAAAATTTCCCAACTCGTGGGCAGCTCCAAAACATGTGGCCCAGCCTTGCTCCCTCTGCTGCGCATTTGGGGCATGCTCCGTCTGGTGATATTCCCATGTGAAATGCTCGTCTGGGAGGAATATAAGCTCTCAGTATAAACTTGAATTGTAATTCCCAGTAATACGCTTGGTCCATGTTTCTGCGGTATCCCAAGAGATGCTCCCGGATCATTGCCGCTGTTATTTCTGTCCCCAGTTCCTCGCTCCAAAGGCTTGATAATGTCTCAAAATCTGGCTCTTTCGCCATGTCCTTTAACTGTCTATGGTAGTATGTCAATGGAAATTTCTGCTGCGCCCCCAACGAGAGTGCTGAGCCCAGCTCCTCCTGTACATCCTCTGCCAGCGCCTCTCTCGGCAGGCTAGTGATGTAATGTTTTAGCTGATAGTAATGTAACCAGTCTGATGATCTCAGGGAGAATTGGGCTTGAAGGGCTGTCCAAGATTTGATCGCGCCCTCTTCATCTATCACCTGTAATACATATTCTAGTCCTTTGCCCCTCCAGCGGGCAAAGGCTTCATGGGTCTGTCCCGGCAAGAAATCCGGGTTGCCACAAATTGGAAGGAATGGGGTTGTTCGGGCCGAAAATCTGTGGTGGCGGCACAGCCAGTGCCACACTGCCTGCGCCGCCGGTAGTAGTTGCGCTGTAACTAATAAACTAGTCTCTTTGCTTTTCTTGTGGAGCAAGTAACTGATATGTCTCTGTTTAGTCTCTTGCAATTCCAGGTGTGAAGGGGTGAAGTATTGCGTGCGCCTTAGCCATTCATTCAAATGTCGCATTCCACTCGCTATCGTCATGTAGCGTAAATTCAGTAGACCCAAGCCCCCATATTCCGCAGACAGATAAAGCGTGGCCAGGGGTGTTCTGGGTTTTTTCTTTGCCCACAAAAAAGTCTGTAGGATCCTATTCAGTCTCTTTTCATCGGCTTTAGTCAGGTACAGTGACAGGGTCTGAAATACGTATAGCCACCTGGGTACTATCACCATGTTATACAGGGCTATCCTACCCAGGAGAGACAGGGGGAGTCCCTGCCACATTTGTAGGCTCAATCTCGTGTCATTCAACAACTTTCGCACATTCTTGTTATACACTTGGGGGAGGTCTCGGGGTATTGTAACTCCTAAATACTTTATTACCTCTTCCTCCCACTCTACAGGCAGTGTCAACCTCTGCTTCACGTTATCCCCCGGTAGTATCTCTAGGGCCCTGGATTTTTGGATATTTAGAGTGTAGCCCGAAAGCGCCCCATAACCCCGAATCATCTCTAAAATCCTGGGTACAGATTGTTCAGGCTCTTGAGTTATTACCAGCAGGTCATCCGCAAACGCCAAGGCCCCAACCTTACCTCCCTCCAGGGCCACCCCCCTCCCTCATCTGCCCGCAGGGCGTAGAGCAGGGGCTCCATTGCTAATACAAATAGGAGGGGCGAGAGCGGGCACCCTTGTCGAGTCCCTTGACGTATCTGGAAGGACTCTCCCCTCACACCGTTTACTAAAACAGCTGCTCGGGGTTCACTGTACAATGCCTTCAATGCGCATCAGAGATTTATAAGACACTAGGAAAAAAGGCCCGTTTCTAAAACGAATGAAACGGGCGCTAGCAAGGTGTTTGTCCTCCGATGCATGGCAGCAGGCCAGGCCAACCATGCCCCTCCCCCAGAGCTGTGCAGTCGTCCCAGCTCCCGAGATCGTCGGTCACCGGTTCTCCACGCCTTCGTCCGTCCCTGTGGACGCTACCCACCACCCCAGGTCGGTCAGTCGCTCCCCCACCCAGGTCACCGCACCACCCACAACTTTGCCGCTGCACACGCCTCCCCCCTTTTGTAAGAATGGCGTACGCCCCCTCCATTGAAGTAACACAGCCAATACCTGAGAAACGCAACAGTACAGCACATCGCTTCCTTTCGGGTCTTCTTCCCTCCTTTTGTCCCGCCCTCTTGTGACGTAAGTTCGGGAAGGGCGGGACACAGGGAGGGAAGAAGAGCCGAAGAGAAGCGATGTTCTGTACTTCTGCATTTCTGAGGTATTGGCTGTGTTAGTTCAATGGAGGGGGCGTGGGGCGTTCTTAGAAAAGGGGGGGGGAGGCGGGTGGAGCGGCAAAGTTGTGGGCGGTGCGGTGACCTGGGTGGGGGAGTGAGCAAGCGACCTGGGGTGGTAGGTAGCAGCCAAAGGCTTCGGGGGAGGTTTTGAAGGAACGCGAAGGGAGGGCAGTAACAGGAAGGGACTCCGGGAGGGTGTTCAAATCGGAGGGAGGGGTGAACTTGGTGGGAGGGGCGTGAGGGGGATTGAAGTGGGACGGATGGAGGAAGGGAGTGATGTGTGTGGATGTGGAGGGTAGGGGGATGGGCGGAGCCTATGTCGGCGAGTGTAGTTGTGGTCATTAGTACCCGCCCTCGACGTCATAACGTTTTGACGTGAGGGCGGGGCACAGATACCTGATTGTTAAAAGTGGTTACAGAGCTTCGAACTTACGAACTCTGAAGCCACAAAGTCAGGTTTAGAACGTTGAGGGTGCATTTTATGTGCAGATGGGACGTGGCGGAGGGCGGGTCTATGAGTGAGGGTGAGTGGTCCTCATAGGTCATAGCCTAGCCTACTGAACAGTACAGGAGTTGAGTGCTTCACTGCCATGGGGTGAGCTTCAGAACGTTTGAGGTGGGTTTTATTTATATAGATAAGATCGGCTTACAAACCCCTGCTCACAAAAGGCTCAAGCCTGAGAGAAGAAACTTAAACTGACATCAGGTTTGGTTAATTGGAAAGATTTTTTGGTCTAAAACCAACAGATCCTCTTTTCTCCAAGGACAAGCAGGCTGCTTGTTCTCGCATAGATTGAGTCCCAGTATAGGATCCATGGGGACCCAGAGTTGAAGACCCAGTTGCCTCATGACTCTGGTGTTGTGGATTCTGCTCTGAAGAAAGCAGAATATATATGTACTAGTAAAAAAGGCCCGTTTCTGACACAAATGAAACGGGCGCTAGCAAGGTTTTCTTCGGAGTATGTATGTTTGGGAGAGTATATGTGAGAGTGACTGTTTGAGAGTCAGAGTGAAAGTGTGAGTGTGTGAGAGAGAGAGTGAGTCTGGGTGTGAGTGTGTTTGTGAGAGAGTGTGTGTGTGAGAATGAGAGTGTGTGCAAGTGTGTATGTGAGAAACAGTGCGATAGAGAGTGTGTGTGTGTGGCCATCCATGCTCCTCTGTCCCCTGCCCCCTCCATTCATCCCTTTCCAGCATTTCCCCTCTTTGCCTGAGGCCTGCCCTGCAATCCATATCCATCCATGCCCATCTGTCCCCTCCATTCATCCCTATCCAGCAATTCCCCTTTCCCAGAGCTCTGCCATCCCAATCCATGGCCATCCATGTTACTCTGTCACCTGCCCCCTCCATTCATCCCTATCCAGCATTTCCCCTCTCTGCCTGAGGCCTGCCCTGCAATCCATGCTCCTCTGTCACCTGCCCCCTCCATTCATCCCTTTCCAGCATTTCCCCTCTCTGCCTGAGGCCTGTCCTGCAATCCATATCCATCCATGCCCATCTGTCCCCTTCATTCATCCCTATCCAGCAATTCCCCTTTCCCTGAGCCCTGCCCTCCCAATCCATGGCCATCCATGTTACTCTGTCCCCTGCCCCCTCCATTCATCCCTTTCCAGCATTTCCCCTCTGTGCCTGAGGCCTGCCCTGCAATCCATATCCATCCATGCCCATCTGTCCCCTCCATTCATCCGTATCCAGCAATTCCCCTTTCCCTGAGCCCTGCCGTCCCAATCCATGGCCATCCATGTTACTCTGTCACCTGCCCCCTCCATTCATCCCTATCCAGCATTTCCCCTCTCTGCCTGAGGCCTGCCCTGCAATCCATGCTCCTCTGTCCCCTGCCCCCTCCATTCATCCCTTTCCAGCATTTCCCCTCTGTGCCTGAGGCCTGCCCTGCAATCCATATCCATCCATGCCCATCTGTCCCCTCCATTCATCCGTATCCAGCAATTCCCCTTTCCCTGAGCCCTGCCGTCCCAATCCATGGCCATCCATGTTACTCTGTCACCTGCCCCCTCCATTCATCCCTATCCAGCATTTCCCCTCTCTGCCTGAGGCCTGCTCTGCAATCCATATCCATCCATGCCCATCTGTCCCCTCCATTCATCCCTATCCAGCAATTCCCCTTTCCCTGAGCCCTGCCGTCCCAATCCATGGCCATCCATGTTACTCTGTCACCTGCCCCCTCCATTCATCCCTATCCAGCATTTCCCCTCTCTGCCTGAGGCCTGCCCTGCAATCCATGCTCCTCTGTCCCCTGCCGCCTCCATTCATCCTTTTCCAGCAAGTCCCCTCTCTCCCTTCCATGACCCCCCCTCGCATCCATGCTCCTCTCTCTCCCATGTCCCAGCCTGGCCCGCCCTCTTCTCCTCCCCCCCTTCGCATCCATGCCCCCCCCTTCGCATCCATGCATCGGGTTTAGTTTTTTTTTTTTTTTCCTGTTAAAATTTACCTCCGTGGCGGTTCCGGCAGCGAAGCGTCAGGGAAGGAGGCGGCGCTCCCGACGTCTAGGTTTCCCTTCGCTGTGTTCCGCCTTCTTTTGACGTCATCCTTGACGTCAGAAGAAGGCGGAACACAGCGAAGGGAAGGCTAGACGCCGAGAGCGCCGCCTCCTTCCCTGACGCTTCGCTGCCGAGCGATACGATTGGTTGAGTGTCATTGCTCCGCCCTCGACGTCATCACGTTTGACGAGTGGGCGGGGCAGACACAATGGGATCTCACCCCCTTCACTTTTGGCTAAAAGAGGCTTCATGGAACGTTGGAGGTGCGTTTTATATAGAGAGATATATAATTGTCATTTATATATAACAATTCCTTTCTCTCCTGTCATTTTTTCATTTTGAAGTCCTAGGCCAGCATTTTCAATTATGGGCACTTCGTTAGGCCTAGCCATGGCGCCTCATGCGTTTACCAAAATCATGGTAGTCGTTGCAGCAGCCCTCAGAAGAGAAGGTATTCTGGTTCATCCCTATTTAGACGACTGGTTGATACTTGTAAAGTTGTACCAGGAGAGTTTGCAGGTCAAGAATTGGATGGTCCTTTTCCTGCAGTCCCTAGGATAGGTGGTCAACTCCACAAAGAGTCGCCTGGTGCCTTCTCAATCCCTAGATTACTTGGGTGTCATTCGATACAGCACGAAGTTGGATTTTTCTTCCTTAGAGCAGAATTCTCAAGTTGCAGGCTCAGATTCAGGCTTTGTTGCAAAGCCATGTCCTCTGCACTCAGGACTACCAGCAAGTGTTGGGATCTGTGGCAGCAACGATAGAGGTTGTGCCTGGGGCCAGGGTGCACATGAGGTCTCTCCAGTCTTCCTTTCTGTCTCGGTGGTCTCCTCAAACGGACTCCCTACAGGTGAGATTGCTTTTTCGGATTCTGGAGTGCAGCAGCCTATTTTAGTGGTTGCGCACAGCCAACTTGTTCAAGGGGATGCCGCTGGATCCACCTCAGTGGAAAGTGGTAACTACAGTTTCCAGTCTCAAGGGCTGGGGAGCCCACTGCCTGGGGAGGTTTGTGCAAGGTCTTTGGTCTCCATAGGAATTGTCTCTGTTGATCAAACTCTTGGAAACCAGGGCAGTTCGGTTAGCTCTGGAGGTGTTTCTTCCTCTGTTGGAAGACGAGGCAGTATGCATTCTTTCAGACAATGCAACAGCGGTAGCATATGTCTGTCTACAAGGGGGAACGAGGAGTCGACTGTTACAGCAGGAAGTGTCATTGCTCATGGCGTGGACAGAACTTCATCTAGCCGCACTCTCGGCATCTCATGTAGCTGGAGTGGAGAATGTTTAAACGGATTTTCTCAGTCTCGTCATATCCTAGATACTGGAGAATGGTCTTTAACTCCACAGGTGTTTCAAGTGGTGGTGGACTGGTGGGGACTTCTGATCATGGATCTCTTAACCACAAGTTTAAACGCAACGGTACCTCGCTTCTTCAATCGCAGAAAGGATCCAGAAGTGAGGGAGTAGCTCTTCTACAGCCTTAGTGTTCGAGCTTCTTTATTCATTTCCTCTGTGGTCTCTTCTGGGGCGTCTTATCCAACAGATTGAGATGCACGAGGGCCCAGTCATCTTGGTAGCTCTGGACTGGCCCTGCAGACCGTGCTACGTGGATCTCATGCGCTTCCTGGTCAGTCCTCCTATCCTTTTTCCGGACTCTCCCGACCTTCTGGTCCAGGGACCAGTTCTTCATCAAGACCTGGCTCAGTTTTGTCTTATGGCCTGGATCTTGAATGGGCTCGATTGACGAAGAGAGGTTATTCTTCTAAGGTAATTTCCACGATGCTTCGATTGCGGCATCGATCGACGTCTCTGAATTATGTTAGAACTTGGTGGATCTTCGACGCATGATGTGCTAATCGGGACATTTCTCCCTTGCGAGCTTCTGTGGCAAAGCTCTTGGATTTTTTTGCAACGTGGATTTGATAAAGGCTTGGCACTCGCTTCTCTTAAAGTGCGAGTTGCAGCATTGTTTTGCTTTCGGGGGGTGCATGCAGGACAAGTCGTTAGCTAGTCACCTGGATGTTTCGCATTTTTTTTGAAGAGAGTAGGTCTCCTTCGTCCTCCGCTAGGGCTATCTTTCTGGCTGGGACCTTAAACTGTTTTTGGTAGCTATTGCCTCGGCTAGGAGAGTTTCGGAGTTGTAGACCTTTTCCTTTAAGTCGCCATTTTTGGAATTGTCTAAAGAGCGGGAGGTGGTGCCCCCCCCCCCCCCCCCCCCCCGTTCCTTCTTTTCTTCCTAAGGGCGTATCGTGTTTTCATCTCTCTCAGTTGGTGGTTTTGCCTGTCTTAGGCTCTTTCTCCGGTTCTGAAGACCAGCGAAGATTACAGATTCTGGATGCTAGGAGAGTCCTTGAGCATTATGTGAAGGTTACAGAGGAATTTCGACGGTCAGACCATCTGTTTCTGCTCCTTGGAGGTTCCCGTAAGGGGTTAGCGGCTTTGAAGCCCACCATTTCTAGGTGACTTAAAGAAATTATAGCCTCTGCTTACCTTCTTTCTGGGAAGGCAGTGCCAGATGGAGTCAAAGCCCACCCTTCTAGGGGGCAAGCTGTTTCATGGGCAAAGCGCTTCTTGGTGTTGCCTTTGGGCATTTGTAAGGCAGCGACTTGGTCTTCCTTGCATTCATTCTCTAAGCATTACAGATGACATATAGTGTCGTCAAGCAATTTTTGGTGTGAGGGTTCTCACGGCAGGTTTGCTGGGGTCCCTCACTTAAGAGTACTGCTTTGCTTTGCTACTTCCCATCAGTTGGATCCTGGGCCAGTCCAGAGGGACGCTATGGAAGGAGAAATTAGATCTTACCTACTTATTTGCATTCCTTTAGTCCACCTGTTTTTTTTTGTAAATAGTATTCAGGAGCGGTTTAATGGTTTCTTGTGGTTACATATATTGGTTTGGAGATAGAACTGCTTTGTGCGATGCGTTATTGCAGTTGAAAAAAAACCAGATGTGCTTTGCTATATGGTTCAGCGAAGGTACGGCACAGTTGTGTCTGGGTATTTTCATACACATTACTATTCTCTTTCGTTGCTGCTCAGATTCCTGGTGGCACAGAATGAGGTTTCTTTCATTCGTTCTTTTTCTCTTGTTTTGTTACCTGTATACTGAATCTAGGGCTAGATAGCTAGGACTCTTATTGGCTCTCTAGAGTCAGTTCTTAGTCTCCACTTGCTGGAAAGAGTGCATAACTCAGTCAGATCCTGGGCCGGTCAGGAGGGACTAAAGGAAAGCAAATTAGCAGGTAAGATCTAATTTCTCCATATTTCTGCTTGGGTTCCTCATTTAGTTTCTTGTAGTACGTGTTGTCTGAGAGCTGGCTGTGTCCTTCTTTGATGTATTTTTGTGTGTCTGTAATCACTACAGAGCCTCTTTTGTCTGCAGGTTTGATGCCAATGCTTTGGTTGTTTTGTAGGATTTTTATTGCCGCTCTTTCTGGTAGATAAAGGTTGTACATAATTTTCTTTTGTTTGCTGGAAAGTTGTGATTTTACCCTATGCCTGAAACTTTCAACTTTTAGCTTTATTAACTTCCTTTACTTACTTTTTAACCATGCCTGCTGTCTTTTGGCCTTCATTCTTCCTTTTTTAAAAACATGGAATATATTTTCTCTGATGTAAATTTTTGACCTTTTGCAGCTGCACCTCTAAGTTTTTTTTTTTTTGTTTATTTGTTTTGACTGTTCTACTTTTATCATAGTCTCCTTTTTGAAAGTTAAATGCTAACAAATTGAATTTCCTGTGTGTATTTACTCCAGAGCTGATATCAAATATGATCATAGTATGATCACTGTTATCAAGCGGCCCCAACACCATTACCTCCTGCAGGTTACCATGTGCTCCACTAAAGACTAGGCCTCCTCTTGTTGGCTCCTGAATTAGCTGCTCCATAAAGAAGTCATTGATTTCATCAAGGAATTTTTAATTTCCTAGCATTCTGTGATGATACATTTACCCAGTCAATATCAGGGTAATTGAAATCACCCATTATTGTTATGTTGCCCAGTTTATTACCCTCCCTAACTTCTGATAACATTTCTACATCTGTCTGTTCATCCTGGCCAGCTGGACAGTAGTACACTCATATCACTATATCCTTTTCCCCTTTAAACATGGAATTTCACTTCATAGGGATTCCAAGATGTGTTTTGTGTCCTTCATAACTTTTAATCTGTTCAATTCAAGGTCCTCCTTAATGTAGAATGCTACCCGTCCTGCAATTTAATCCACTGTATTACTGCTATATGATTTGTATCCTGGTATGACAGTGTTCCATTGGTTATCTTTCCTTTCACTAGTTTTCATAGATGCCTATTATATTTAACTCCCCCTGTTTTATTTCTTAGTCTTCTGGCATTTGCATGCAGACATTTCAAACAATTTTTGTTGTTCCTGTTTACAACTTGTTCAGCAGTTGACCGTGATAATTTGCAAGCTTTAAAATCAGTCTGCTCTGTATTTAAAGTGTAAACTGAGGCTTCCTGTTCATTGCAGTCAGTGTTCTAGTAGGCCCTTTTGAATTTCTTTGTTTTAAATCAGTCACAGTGGTTTGTTTGACAGATAACTGAACATGGTGTGTTTCTTCCTGCCTAAAAGGTAAACTCTTGCAACAACCTAGTTGAAATAGTTCCTTCTTGTATGGCCCAAGTTAAGTGAAGAGTTTTGCATGCATTAAACTGTGTTTGATCTGAGATAAGCCGCTTAGAATCTTATCTATCTTTTGAGATCCTCTCAGGTACTTGTAACCTGGATCAGTCATTGTTGGAAAGAAGACACTGAACTTTATGGACTTTGGGTCTGACTCAAATGCTGACTTTATTTATTTTTTTGGATTTCCTTTATAGTGACTTGAATCACAGCACTCAATATGTTCAAGGACTGGCTCTGTGTACTCTTGGCTGCATGGGTTCTTCGGAAATGTGCAGAGACCTCGCAGGAGAGGTTGAAAAACTTTTGAAAACATCGAATTCTTACTTGAGGAAAAAGGTAAATTTGAATGTTTCTATAGAACCTTGAGAGTGATGTACTATAAAGATTACTAGGAGCATTTGATCAGTCCATTCTTGATGCAGTACTATGGAGCTTATCTGAACCTGGGCTTTACCCTTGTATCCTCATATCTAAGGGTCCTCTGCACTTATCCCAGACTTTACCCTCCGACCCTTGGCCATGACAGTTTGCTGTGCATTCCTAGGCTTTGTTAAATTTTGGGGGGTTTTTCTTCTCTGGGATGCTGTTCTGTGTACAAAGAACTATCTGTATATATCGGTGTCTCCCAATCCTGTCCTTTAGGCACATCTAACTACTATGATTTTCAGGAAGGGCAAAATGAATATGAGAAAGATTTGAGACCCAGTGTATACAGATCTCTCACTCATGTTAATTTAGACTCCTGAAAACCAAATAGGCATGTTTCCAGTAGAGGATTGGGGAAACATTACTGTGTATCTGTCTGTGTCTCTTCGCAGCAGGGTGTGTTCAGTCCCATAAGCCACTCACTGTCACCAGTCCCCAATGTCTGATGTCAGCCGTAGCCCCAGCCTACCATGCTGCTACTCCATCTTCCCATTCCATGGTCTACAGATGACAGCTCTGCAGCCCTTGTTTTGCAGGAGCGCATTGCACTGGCCTTTTGTATAGATCCTCATTTGCACCCACTTCCCTGGTACATGTTGCTTCTTTAGTTCAAGTGGCACTGTACATGGCCACAGTCACTTGCTCCTATTGTGCTGCCTCCTTCTCCAACTCATATAGCCACAATCACTTGCTTGTACTTTGAATTCTTCTTATGTATCTTGTCCCATAGTGCTGCTGCTACAAGTGCATGAGAGGTGGAAAGGGGAGGGAGGGGGTTTTGGGTGAGAGAGAGAGGAAAGGGAGGGGTTGAGTCACCCAGCCCCACTCTACTCACATCCCCTGCCTATTCATATATTAGCTGTCTCATACATGGTCACACAGACCCTCACATTGAAAATTCCATCCTCATGACTTGCAGCCCAGCCAGTTAGTGACACATACTAATTCCAGTTAGTAGCTGTGCTGTGCTATCTCACAGGCAGATGTGCACATACCCATATGTACAGTGCTAAAGCACTTAGAATGACTGCCATTGGTAAGGAGAGGGGTTTGTGAGACGGGAGTGACTGCTGAGCACAGGAAATCGAGAAAAGGTGACTGGGAACAAGAAAGGCAGTGTGACTGAGTGTGTGTGTGTGTGTTGGGGACAGTGGTGCCATGAGAGAGGACACAGGGTGGGGAATAAATAATGTGAGTGCCGGGGAAAGGGAGGGGGCTGTATTACCAGCAGTGCGTGCAGTGTTTTTGACGGATTTTCCTCAACAGTCTTCTTAAAGACTACCTACGTTTCTTTTGAAGAACCATCCTCAATGTTATTCAGCAATACTCTGCACAAGAGACTGCTGTAAGATCTTCAAAGGACCTCCATCATCATTGTTCTGCAGCATTCTGCATGGCAGACTCCTGATGCAGGCCTGACGGCCGAAACACGACGTTGTGTCGAGTCTTCAAAACTTTTAATAAAATTCCTTATTAACGAACATCCTCCAGTTTCTGGCATCCTTGGTCGCTCTCCCACTCTGCACTTTCCTTTTGGGGACAGTGGTGCCATGAGAGAGGACACAGGGTGGGAAATAAATAATGTGAGTGCTGGGGAAAGGGAGGGGGCTGTGATGAATTCCAGTACTAAGACTAATGAACAGTCTACCCACTAAGTTTTATAGATTTCTATCCATTTCCTTATGTTATTGCTGAATCTGCCTTCTTTGATGTCTTGCCAAGGGTGGGAAAGGGGAGCAAAGATCTCTCCCTAGGAAAAGGCTAATGGAATCTGAAGTATAACATTTACAGAGCCAACTGAAACTGAGCAGGGGATATTTTTGCTAGTTGTAAAGACATTGGAGGTCGTAACGCTTTAAAACTTTCTCTCCCTTTGAAATGGAATATTAGGCAGAGGTGGAGCACAGTTTCTCAGGCAGCAGAATAATCATAGCTGGTGCTTTTTTTGTGCTGGTATGCGCCGGTACAGTGTACCGGCACTTTTTTTCTGAAGGCCTGCTCACCCGCCTACCTTCAGCTCCCCAACTTTCCGTTCGTGCCACCCTGCGTTGAAATCTTTTTTTTTACCTGAAGTTGCAGCGGCGAACCGGCAGCCAAAGCAACAGTGGAGGAGTGGCCTAGTGGTTAGGGTGGTGGACTTTGGTTCTGGGGAACTGAGGAACTGAGTTCGATTCCCACTTCAGGCACAGGCAGCTCCTTGTGACTCTGGGCAAGTCACTTAACCCTCCATTGCCCCATGTAAGCCGCATTGAGCCTGCCATGAGTGGGAAAGGGCGGGGTACAAATGTAACAAAAAAAAAAAACAACAAAAAAATAAACAAAAAAACCCCACCTCCAGCTTTCCCTTCTCTCTCAGCGTCCCATCTTCCTCTGATGTAATTTCCTTTCCGCGAGGGCGGGACGCTGAGGGAAAGGAAGAAAGGAGGCGAGCCTGCCTATTGCTTTCACTGCCGCTTTCGACTTGAAGTAAAATAAAAGATTTCAACGCAGGGCGGCAGGAATGGAAAGTCGGGAAGCTGAGGGGCGGGCAGGTGGGGCTGGGATTGCAACTGGAACTGGGGCAGGTGGAGGCTGGGGTGAGTCACTGGACATGGATGGGAGGGGTGGATAGGGGGCAAAGGAGAATCGCTGGACATGGATGGGAGGGAAGGATAGGGGCAAAGGAGAATCGCTGGACATGGATGAGAGGATAGGGGCAAAGGAGAATCGCTGGACATGGATGGGAGGGGAGGGCAGGGGAGAGAGGAGAGTTGTTGGACATGGATGGATGGGAGGGCAGGAGAAATGTTGGGCATGGATGGAGGAGAGGGAAGACAGGAAGGAGATGCACATGGATGGAGGGGAGGGGAGAGAGGAGAAATGCTAGACAAGAATGGCATGGAGGGGCAGGGAAGAGAGGAGAAATGTTGGAGGGAAGGAAAGACAGAGAAAGGAGATGCACATGGATGGAGTGGAGGGGGAGAGGAGAAATGCTGGACATGAATGGAGGGGAGGGAAGGCAGAGGAAAAGATGCACATGGATTTAGGGGAGAGGAGAAATTCTGGACACGGATGGAGGGGAGGGAAGATAGAGGAAGGAGATGCACATGGATGGAGGGAAGAGAGCTGAAATGCTGGACATGGATGAAGAGGAGGAAAGAGAGAGGAAGTGAGATGAACATGGATGGAGGAGAGGGGGAGAGGAGAAATGCTGGACATGGATGGAGGGGAGGGAAGACAGGAGGAGATGCACATGGATTTAGGGGAGACGAGAAATTCTGAACATGGATGAAGGGGGAGGAGAGTTGAAATGCTGGACATGGATGGAGGAGAGGGAAGAGAGAGGAAGTGAGATGAACATGGATGGAGGGGAGGAGAGAAGAGAAATGCTAGACATAGATGGAGGGGGAGAGGAAAAATGCTGGACGTGGATGGATGAGAGGGAAGAGAGAGGAAGGAGATGCATATGGGGAGGGGAGGTAAGACTAGGAAGGAGATTCATACTGACGGAGATGAGGGAAAGGGAAAAAAGGAGAAAAACAGCACATGGAAGGAGAAAATAGGCAAATGCTGGATCCACTCTATATCTCCTCCAGAAGTCTGCAGAGGACTCAGCTTTTACTTAGATGTAGGGCAAGAAATGAAGAAGAAAGGAGGAAAGTAAAGAAATAAATGGAAAGGAAGCCCTGGAAACTGAGTTAAGGGGAAGGGAGATGGGACTTGATATACCGCCTTTCTGAGGTTTTTGCAACTACATTCAAAGCGGTTTACATATATTCAGATACTTATTTTGTACCAGGGGCAATGGAGGGTTAAGTGACTTGGCCAGAGTCACAAGGAGCTGCAGTGGGAATTGAACTCAGTTCCCCAGGATCAAAGTCCACTGCACTAACCACTAGGCTACTCCTCCACTTAGGAGAGATAGAGATAGATAGAGAGCAGCAGAATCAGAGACTGGGACCAACATAAGCAGAAAAACAGTCACCAGACAAAAAAAGGTAGAAAGATCATTTTATTTTAATTTTAGTGTTTAGAATATGGTCCAATTTGAGAAGTTACATCTGCTGTCTTATTTTGCACTGGGTATACTGGAGCTGTAACAGCTTACAGAAATTATTTATAATGAAAAAAAATCACAAGCTGTTTTTTTCTCCTATACTGGTATAGTATTTTCAATGATACCTGTTTATATGCACCATGGCTGGTATAAAGGGTGTTGCTACTGTGGGTGTGGCCACCATAGGGGCAGAGCCATAGATGTGAATCCGCCCACAATGAGTACTGGTACCTTTTTTCCTACAAAAAAAGTGCTGAATAACAACACCACATTGCGAAGAAGCAGCCAATTGAGGACATTTCAACACATAATTTGAAGTGATACTGTCAGGCTGAAGCGCTGGTGCTCCTAAAGGATTGGCGTTCATTTGGATATTCAACTGAAGATAAGGACATTATAGTTGGAGATCCAGAGAGGTTATGGTTGACTTAAATGGATAATGCATTATTGGGCAAATTTGTACTCTGCTCAGGGATCTGGTGGACTTGTTTTAAATGTATGTCTTTTGTAAGATTTTCTATTAAAGTTAATTAAGGTATTTTTGTGAATAATTCATGCCTGAAGTACAATGATTTAGGAAGAAAACACTGTAGAGATTTATCATTGTTAATAGGTAGAGGTTCTATATTTAGATGTCCCTAGGAAAAGTTGAGACATTCCTATTCAGATTGAGCTAACATCAAGAATGCTACAGTGAAATTTTGTTTTAAAGTCAAACTCTTTATGGAACAGTACTGGCCTGACAACAACTAGCAAAGTCTAAGTCCATTCACCAAACGGGGTAAGTTAGAGTAAATATGTGGTATTGATTCTGTGTGGAAACATTAAACATAAAATCTTATTGAAACACAGAGATTGTAAGTTTCAACATAATTAATATGTACCTATTAAGTTGATCTAAATAAGACTATACATTAATTCCCAAGCAAAGTTGTATTCACCAAGCACCTCTCACTTAAGTAAAACATAGTATTGGGAAGGGTATTCAGGTAAATGCCTAATAAGGTATAAACATATCTTCTAACAATACATTTTCATAGGGCTTGAATGAGCATGAATAAGGCTTATGATGCAGACATCAGCAGTTTTGTAACCCTTTTCTGCTTTGCCTCTAATTGAACCTTTAAGAACCCCACTTGTGACTACAAAAGTCATTTTGTTGAAGAGGCAAGATGGTGTCTTGAGCAAGAGCAAGTACCTGAGCGCCTGAACTGTCATGGATTGTCGGCAGAAGCGGTCTTTTCTTCCCCGTTTACATGAGGAAAAGAAAAGGGAAATCCAGGGGGCAGGCCTCCTTAACCCCTGGAGGGAATCCCGTACTTTTCCAGACTACACTGACGATGGGGATGTGGATGACAGTGTGGAGTATGACTGGGTTTTCTTACAGTTTTCAAGCATTGCCACAATAAAATGGTAAAGGGGCATGGATTTGATATACTGTCTTTCTATTGTACAGCCAAAGAGAGCATTCGAACATAAGAGTAGCCATACTGGGTCAGACCAATGGTCCATCTAGCTCAGTATCCTGTTTTCCAAACAGTGGCCAAGCCAAGTCACAGGTACCTGGCAGAAACCTAAATCGTGGCAACACTCCATACTACAAATCCCAAAGCAAGCAGTTTCTTCCCATGTCTGCCTTAATAGCAGGCTATGGAATTTTCCTCCAGGAATTTGTCCAAACCTTTTTTAAAACCAGATACACTAACAGCTGTTACCACATCCTCCGGCAAAGAATTCCAGAGTTTAACTATTAGTTGAGTGAAAAAATATTTCCTCTTATAAATTTATTTCCATGTAACTTCATCGAGTGTCCCCTAGACTTTGTATTTTTGGAACAAGTAAAAAAAATCATTTTACTTCTACTCATTCTGCAACACTCAGGATTTTGTAGACCTCAATCATGTCTCATCTCATCCGTCTCTTTTCCAAGCTGAAGAGCCCTAACCTCTTTAACCTTTCCTCATACGAGAGGAATTCCATCCCCTTTATCATTTTGGCTGTTTTTCTTTGAACCTTTTCTAATTCCACTTTATCTTTTCTGAGATATGGCAACCATAACTGAACACAATACTCAAGGTGCAGACACGCCATGGAGCGATTCAAAGGCGTTATAGTATTTTTGGTCTTATTCACTACTACTACTACTACTACTATTTAGCATTTTTATAGCGCTACAAAGCGTACGCAGCGCTGCACAAACATAGAAGAAAGACAGTCCCTGCTCAAAGAGCTTACAATCTAATAGACAAAAATAAAGCAAGCAAATCAATTAATGTGTAGAGGAAAAAGGAGAGGAGGGTAGGTGGAGGCGAGTGGTTACAAGTCAAAAGCAATGTTAACGAGGTGGGCTTTCTATCTAGATTTAAAGATGGTCAAGGATGGGGCCAGAGGTAGGGGCTCAGGAAGTCTATTCCCGGCATAGGCTACAGCGAGACAGTGGAGAAGGGAACAGATAAGAAGGATTTATCCATGGAACGGAGTGCACGGGAAGGGGTGTAGGGAAGGACGAGTGTGGAGAGATACTGGGGAGCAGCAGAGTGAGTACATTTATAGGTTAGTAGAAGAAGTTTGAACAGGATGCGAAAACGGATAGGGAGCCAGTGAAGTGACCTGAGGAGAGGGGTAGTATGAGTAAAGTGACCCTGGCGGAAGACGAGATGGGCAGCAGAGTTTTGAACCGACTGGAGAGGTGACTAAGTGGGAGGCCAGTAAGAAGCAGATTGCAGTAGTCTAAACGAGAGGTGACAGGGGTGTGGATGAGGGTTTTGGTAGAGTGCTTGAAAAGAAAGGGGCGGATTTTACAGATGTTGTAAAGAAAGAAACGACAGGTCTTGGCGATCTGCTGGATATGATTAGATAAGGAGAGAGAGGAGTCAAAGATGACCCCTGAAGAGACGGGGAGAATGAGAGAGCCATCAACAGAAATAGAAAACGGGGGAGCGGGGAGGTGGGTTTGGGGGGAAAAATGAGAAGCTCGGTTTTGGTCATGTTTAATTTCTGGTGGCGTTGAGACATCCAGACAGCAATGTCAGACAAGCACGCTGAAACTTTGGTTTGGATGCAAGGTGAGATATCAGGGGTAGAAAGGTAGATTTGGGAGTCATCAGCATAGAGATGGTAGAAAAAGCCATGGGATGAGATTAATGATTCAAAGTGTAGATAGAAAAGAGGAGGGAACCAAGAACAGAACCCTGCGGTACGCCGTCAGGTAGAGGGATAGAAGTAGAAGAGGGTCCACCAGAGTGAACACTGAAGGTGTGGAGGGAGAACCAGGAAGGACAGAGCCCTGGAATCCAAGTTAGGACAGGGTATCGAGGAGTATGCTGTGATCGACAGTGTCAAAAGCAGTGGAAAGATCAAGAAGAATGAGGATGGAATAGAGACCTCTGGATTTAGCCAGTAATAGGTCATTGGAAACTTGATAAGGCACAGTTTTGGTTGAGTGGAGAGGGCAAAAACCAGATTGTAGTGGGTCAAGAATAGCATGTGAGGAGAGAAAATCAAAGCAGCGGTGGTGAACGCCACGCTCAAGTAATTTGGAGAGAAAAGGGAGGCGGGAGATGGGTTGGTAATTAGAGGGACAAGTAAGGTCAAGTGAAGGCTTCTTAAGGAGAGGTGTGACCACAGCATGTTTAAAGGCAGTAGGGACAGTCGCAGTGGAAAGTGAGAGGTTGAGAATGTGACAGATAAAAGGAATAAGAGCAGGAAAGATGGCATTAAGAAGGTGGGTGGGAATGGGATCAGAGGAACAGGTGGTACATTTTGAGGAAGAAAGGAGAAGTTACGTGACCCCCGGCAACCCTGATATCTCACCTTGCATCCAAACCAAAGTTTCAGCGTGCTTGTCTGACATTGCTGTCTGGATGTCTCAACGCCACCTGAAATTAAATATGACCAAAACCGAGCTTCTCATTTTCCCCCCCAAACCCACCTCCCCGCTCCCCCCGTTTTCTGTTTCTGTTGATGGCTCTCTCATTCTCCCTGTCTCCTCAGCTCGAAACCTTGGGGTCATCTTTGACTCTTCTCTCTCCTTCTCTGCTCATATCCAGCAGATTGCCAAGACCTGTCGTTTCTTTCTTTACAACATCCGTAAAATCCGCCCCTTTCTTTCCGAGCACTCTACCAAAACCCTCATCCACACCCTCATCACTAGTGACTGTGAGTGAGTGACTGAGTCATCCACAGAAGAGAACTGCACAGAGGTGAGCTCAGCTAACTACTTTTATTTTTTATATGTATAGGCAGTTTATTTCTCTCATGGTGGGAACTGGCTGTTTTATGGGGATGGGCGGAGATAGAGGAGATCACTCAAGGGGACGGGTGGGGACAGGGGAGATTACTCACGGGGACGGGTTAGTTTCTGGCGGGGATGGGTCGCATTTCTGGCCCTGTGCAACTCTCTAGTCTGCATAGATGTATGAATTGAGGCCTTGGTTGGATAGTGATTTGGCCAGTGGTGTCATCATTAGGTTGAAAAGTGTTGGTGATAATGGCGATCCCTGGGGTACTACACATTCAGGTTTCCATGGTGATGATGTATTTGAATTTGAAGTCACTTGGTATGTTCTTGCGGTTAGGAAGCCATTGATCCATCTCCATACGTTTCCTCCAATCACGAAGTATTCTAGGATGTGCAATAATATTTTGTGGCTAACCATGTCAAATGTGCTGGACATGTCAGATTGTAGAAGAAGAACACTTTTGCCAGTTGCAATTATTTGTTTAAATTTAGTTAAGAGAGTGATTAATACTGTTTTGGTGCTGTGGTTGGATCGAAATCCTGATTGTGATTCGTGTAGCACTAAAAATTTTGTTAGGTAGTCAGTAAGTTGTTTGGCTACCATACTTTCCATTAGTTTTATTACCAGAGGAATGGATGCTACCGGGCGGTAACTGGTTATATCATTTGATTTTTTTCTTTAGGTATTGGGGTAAGTAATATATTTCCTTTATCCTTAGGGAAGAGTCCATGTTGTAGCATGAAATTTAAGTAAGAAGTGAGGTCTGTTATGAAGCGTTGAGGGGTGAATTTTATTAGGTAGTTAGGGCATATATCCAGTTTGCAGTGGGATTTGGCAAATTGGTTGATCGCATGAGTAACAGTTTCGTCGGACAGTAGGTCGAAGTTAGTCCAGAATCGGTCTGCTGGATATTCATCGGTGGTTGGGTCCAGACAATTAATGAATTTTTCGAAGTCAGTGGTGTTAAGTTATAACGTGGATCGTAGTTTTATAATTTTCTCATTAAAGTAAATTGCCAGGTCATCTGCTGATGGAGAATATGTGTTGGTTGAGATGGCCGGTGAGATGTCAAGTAGTTTGTGCACCAGTTGGAATAATTTATGTGTGTCTTTGTAGTCTGGACCTATTTTGGATTTGTAATATGACCTTTTGGCTTGTCATGTTGTGTATTTATATTTTCTTTGCATTTGTTTCCATGCATTGAGTGTGTATTTATCTTTTATTTTTTTCCATGCTCGTTCTAGTCTCGTTACTTGTGTTTTTAATTTTTTTCAGTTCTTCATTAAACCATGGAATTGAGATGATTCTTCGTGAGGTTCTTGTATGCAATGGTGCAGTTATGTCTAGTATGCTCGTGCATCTATTATCCCAGTTTAGGAGGTAGTGTTTGGAGTCTGTTTGAACTAACCAATCATTCATGTAAAACTGTTGCCAGAATATTACAGGGTCAATTTTGCCTCTTGTAGTATAGGTTGTATGTTCTTGTTTGTGGTATGGTTCTTTTTTTCGCCATTGTATGGATAAGTTTAGTTTTAGGTGGTCTGTCCATGATGTGTCTGTCCATTTTGTGTCAATATTAGGGATTGATTTGAAGAGAATTTGTGTGTGATAAGGTCGAGTTTGTCCTTTAATATGGTTTGCTTGCATATTAGACCAGTTGAGGTCCCACAGTTGGAGGAAGTCCTTGCATTCTCGTGTATTATTTGCGTTAGGATCTTCTAAGTGTAAGTTAATGTCCTCTATTATAAGGAGATTAGAGTTGGATACACAAATATTCAATATGAAGTCCATGAAATGTGGTTGGCATTCCTGCCAGTTACCTGGTGGCCTTTAAAACAAGACAACATTTAGGTAATCAAGCAAGGTAGTCTGGTTGATTTTGACTGAGGCGATTTCAAGTTGTGGTGTTATAGGTTCGGCTGTTGTTACGGTGAGAGATGATTTATAGATCAGCACAATGCCTCCTCCTCTCTTTCCTTTTCTTGTCCAATGAGTAACTTTGTATCCAGGGGGGCAAAGATCAAGGATTATGGGGTCATTCTGATCGTGTATCCAGGTTTCACAGATGAGTAATAGATCAAGATTGTCATCCGTGATCCAGTCTGTAATTATTGTTGCTTTGTTGACAACTGATCTGGCATTTATGTATCCTAGTTGAATTGTTTGGTAGGGATCAGTTGGCCTCAAGATTGTGTTGATTTTCATTAGTTGTCTGTTTTCCTGTGGTGTGAGTTTGCTGTGTCCTTTGTTTTGTTGTTGTCTATGTAAGGTGGTTCTTCCATTGTTTTGGTTGTTGTTGTTTTGGTGATGTGGACTGTGTCTGGATGGTCTATTAAGCTTGTAAATTGTGGGAATGTTATTAGTTTCCAGAAGTGTGGGGTGGTTAGTGTGTAATGAATTAGAGATAGTGAATAAATTATTAGGAGCAGTTTTGTAGTGTTCATTTTAATATTAATTAGCTATGGTTGTTAGATTGTCTAGATGTTTATTATAGTATTAGTTCTTGCTCATGGATGGTGTTAGTGCAGTTTATCGTGACTTTGAATACTCTAAGGTGATAGCAGATTAGTGGATTAAAAGTGACTAATATACTCACAGTTAGAGGGGATTTCCAGTTAGAGGACTATCAACAGATTCAAAACAGGTAGGCTCAGAACTTCTAGTTGGAGGTGGAGATCAAGGAAGTTAATAATAGTGGTAGATCGGTGGGTAATTCAAGCTCGTAGATCAGGTTAGAAGTTGGAGAAATAAAACCTCTCTCAGTAAGCACAAGGCCAGTGTAACAGTGCAGTAGGCTTTGTGCATAGTTTAGTGTGACATGTGTGCGCTACTGAGAGTACTGTGTGTTCAATCAAGTTGTGTGCAGAGACTTACGCAGACATCCATGTACAGCTCATTTAAGTCCCATGGTAATGAGAGCACTAACTATTGAACCCAGATGCAAAGATGAGCTCAAACATCCAAAGGCTGAATGAAGGTTTCTTTTTAGTGTCAGTTCTAAGGAGGAGTAAAAAGTTAGCTTTATTCTTCATTATTGTTGATGAGGATTTTATGCCTTGCTCTTCTGTTTATTGAAAGCTTGAAGGACCCACATCTCTTTTCTGGCTGTGTTGAAGGGGATGGGTCAGAAAAAACAAAACAGATTGGATGGACTGTGCAGGTCTTTATCTGCCATCATCTACTATGTTACTGTGTATATGTAAAAGTGCAGGGGCTGAAGGAAAGTGTGCTCTACTGCTGACATAACACAATACAATAATATATGTGCATAGAATAATGTTTGTTGACAATAGCATTCTAGCATGTGTGCAAGTGTATGCTTTGAAACTCTGTGCACAGATGCACTTTGCAAATACCAAAACTATTTATGCTCAGAATAGCATTCCAATACATGCGCATATCTATGTGCCAAGTATGGTACCATTTTGTGTGTAACATATAGGTGCTGCTAGGGCAGACCCATATGCACATGCTTCTGGTGTGCTCTTCCATTGTCGTGCACATTTTTTTTTACATGTTACTTATTTACATACTCTTTGGTTACCGTATTATAAGACCACAATGTTTCCTTATGTGTGCATCATGCTGAGCTATAGCACACAGCCCTAACACAAGTTAGTACATTGATCACACTGAAGTGCCTTCTGCCTGCTTCCCATCTCTCTTAGATGAATTAATCCCCTGTGCATGACCCTGCACTTTTTTTTTTTTTTGAAGACTGGCTGCAAAGCACTCTGCCATTTCATAAGCTTCTTATGTACTATATTGTGCCTTATTCTGCCTACTGACAAATCTGATATGGGGACAAGGAAGAAGTACCCAATTCAGAAAGGTTAGAAAATGTTTTTAAAGGAACATTTGGTACTCGCTGCCTCAAGCCAGTCACGTTAAGCAAGGTACAAAATGCAGTTCAAAAATACAAGACTATTTCAACCTGAACAGTGACACAATTGAAGCTGAATATTATACAGTACTAAAATGGATCACTTAAAGCCTTCACCACTTTCTCCGGCAACGAATTCCAGTGTTTAATTATACGTTGGGTGAAGAAAAAGTTTCTCCGATTTGTTTTAAATTTACTACACTGTAGTTTCATTGCATGCCTCCTAGTATTTTTGGAAAGCGTGAACAGACGCTTCACATCCACCTGTTCCACTCCACTCATTATTTTATATACCTCTATCATGTCTCCCCTCAGCCGTCTCTTCTCCAAGCTGTATAGCCCTAGCCTCCTTAATCTTTCTTCATAGGGAAGTCCCATCCCCGCTATCATTTTAGTCGCCCTTCTCTGCACCTTTTCCAATTCTACTATATCTTTCTTGAGATGCGGCGACCAGAATTGAACACAATATTCAAGGTGCGGTTGCACCATGGAGCGATACAATGGCATTATAACATCCTCACACCTGATTTCCATACCTTTCCTAATAATACCCAACATTCTATTCGCTTTCCTAGCCGCAGCAGCACACTGAGCAGAAGGTTTCAATGTATTATCAACGACGACACCCAGATCCCTTTCTTGGTCCGTAACTCCTAACGTGGAACCTTGCATGACGTAGCTATAATTCGGGTTCTTTTTTCCCACATGCATCACCTTGCACTTGCTCACATTAAACGTCATCTGCCATTTAGCCGCCCAGTCTCGTAAGGTCCTCTTGTAATTTTTCACAATCCTGTTGCGATTTAACAACTTTGAATAACTTTGTGTCATCAGCAAATTTAATTACCTCGCTAGTTACTCCCATCTCTAAATCATTTATAAATATATTAAAAAGCAGCGGTCCTAGCACAGACCCCTGAGGAACTGCACTAACTACCCTTCTCCATTGTGAATACTGTCCATTTAACCCCACTCTCTGTTTCCTATCCTTCAACCAGTTTTTAATCCACAATAGGACATTTCCTCCTATCCCATGACCCTCCAATTTCCTCTGTAGCCTGTCATGAGGTACCTTGTCAAACGCCTTTTGAAAATCCAGATACACAATATCAACCGGCTCCCCTTTGTCCACATGTTTGTTTACTCCTTCAAAGAATTGAAGTAAATTGGTCAGGCAAGATTTCCCCACACAAAAGCCGTGCTGACTCGGTCTCAGTAATCCATGTCCTCGGATGTGCTCTGTAATTTTGTTTTTAATAATAGCCTCTACCATTTTCCCCGGCACTGACGTCAGACTCACCGGTCTATAATTTCCTGGATCTCCCCTGGAGCCTTTTTTAAAAATCGGTGTTACATTGGCCACCCTCCAATCTTCCAGTACCACGCTCGATTTTAAGGATAAGTTGCATATCACTAGCAGTAGCTCCGCAAGCTCATTTTTCAGTTCTATCAGTACTCTAGCAATTCAATGGACACAAACCTTTAAACTCCGCTATTCCTACTTTCTTATTCCATTTCACATGTTCTATGAACATCACCATACCTCAGAAGCCAAAGGCTTGATTGAAGAATCATTTTTTTTCAAACGTTTGCAGAAGCCTAGACATACCTCTTTGTAATCCTGATCCCCCTAGGGTTAGTAGTAAGTGCATTATATAGATTGGTGTCTATACATTCCTTACTAATACTGTAATATTGAAAGTGTTAGTGCTCAGGGTCAGAATATGAGCTGAGGTTCTTGTGGGTCTTGGGCTGGGTGTTTGTGGTTGGACTCTTTGACATAGTGAGTAGATTCTTTAGATGTTTTGGAGCTCATGCTGTGGTTATGTCATTGAGGCTTATTATTATTAACATTTGTATAGCGCTACCAGACGCATGCAGCGCTGAACACCTGACATAGAGAGACAGTCCCTGCTCAATAGAGCTTACAATCTAAAAATAATAGAGACAGACAAGACAATTAAGGGCGAGGGAGTACTGGGTGAGAAGGAACAAGGGGAGGCAATTGAGTAGTAACTAGGAGCCAAAAGCAGTGGTGAAAAGGTGGGTTTTCAGCATAGATTTGAAAACAGGTAGAGATGGAGATAGACGTACAGGCTTAGGAAGTTTATTCCAGGCATAAGGAGCCACGAGGGAAAAGGAACGAAGCCTGGAGTTAGCAGTGGAGGAGAAGGGGGACGACAAGAGAGATTTGTCCAGTGAGCGGAGATCACTGGGAGGAGTGTAGGGAGAGAGGAGAGGTAATGGGGGGCTGCAGAATGGATGCATTTAAAGGTCAGTAAGAGAAGTTTGAATTGTATGCGGAAACGGACGGGGAGCCAGTGAAGTGACTTGAGGGGTGGGCTAGTGTGGGTATAACGATTTTTGGGAACAAGAGCCAATCCTATGGAGTGCGGGGATTGTTTTCTGTGGGAAACTAAATGAATGCCTACGAGATGTTGGGTCTAATGGAACATGAACTGATCCTATGTCTCTTCCTTTTTGCAGGCTGCCTTGTGTGCTGTACATGTCATCAGGAAAGTGCCAGAACTCATGGAGATGTTCCTTCCAGCCACAAAAAACCTATTGAATGAAAAGAATCATGGTATATGTCATATTTCCATACACAGTAGTACAAGAAAGGGCTTTTCTAATTCCAAGATCTTAGATGTTGTAATTTTGCTGATGGATGTAGCAGCTCTTCATTTGCCCATTAGGCTGGAACTTTTTCGATAGACACAAACCAGTGACATCCTCCTAATCTTGTGGCATTTCAACACTTCCAGGTCACTGATGCTGAACTTCCTCTCTCTTTCCATTTGTTCATTCTGTAACATTTTCCCCACCAGTCTGGTCCCTCACTGATCTGGTATTCCTTCTGCAATACATATTAGTCTTCCTCAGATGGAGATGTGATATAACTTTGCTCTCTTCAATTTCCAGGAAAGAAATAAAGCAGTTATAGCTCATAGGTTTCTATTAGCTATCATGAAAATGTTCTGACTTTGACTTTAGGTGATTTCAGCCAGGCTAAGGTGGCAGTCATTCACAGAGCCATCTTGGACAAATGCAAGCAGGGTTTCCAGTTGAGTTTCAGAGGGTTTTCTAGATATATTACTGTTGCTCTGTATGTACTTCACTTCTTTTGCCTCCTTTAAAATAAATGCCTTGCATAAAAAGTCTGAACACCATTCTTTGTTTAAAAAATGTTTAAGTGCATTGATATGTTTTTCTTTCTGAGACTGTTTATTTGGCATATTGCTTTCTGGAAACCATTCCAAATCAACTGTGTAAGGCTGACAATGTTCTTTCTCCTGCTATTCTCTAAATTCATGGGTCATCTCTGTCTGCTAGGGGGAATTCCTTTTAGTTGATTGGCTATCGGGGATAGACAATCAGACCTTTGATTAGTGCTTTTCATATCCAGTTGCCCTTTATCTTGGGAGAGACTGTAAGGCTGTTTGTGTGCACTGACTTCTGCCATGAATTATGCAAATTCCACAGTTAGTATGATGGGTAGATAAGGCAGACTGTCAGTTCAGAGGATGGGTATTGTCTGGAATGTGATTCTTGACAAACTTGCAATCACAGCAGAGCAGCACAGGGGTGTCTTTGTTGATGGTGTCTGTTTGTGAATTTCCCTCAGCCCATCTTCAGCATGTTAATGAGATATCTTTGTGGTTCCCTGAACTATTATAGTTTCTTCCTAGGATTAACTCCTGGGAATTATTCCTCTGACAGGTAGAGACTAGAGAATGACACGGAGACAAAGTTTGTCTCTGTCCCTACCTCGTACCCACGGGCTCTGTACTCATCTGCAGAAGCCTCGAACACTTATGATTTTATATATACATCTTTTTATTAAAGTAGAAAAAGGAACAATATTCTGTGCAACTGTTTATAAATCACAAAGAGAAGGCAATAATAACACCAAGCAACTATAACCACTCCCCCCCCCCCCCCACCCTCAATCCTTCCAACCCCAACAATAGCTGAATTCTCTAACCCCAAGTAATCCTAATCCACCCTGTTAAAATGTCCAGGGGTACAAAGTACAACCCGCTTTGTATGCCCTACTGGGGGAAGAAATAAGCCCTACAAAGCACTGTTATGATTTTTTAATCTATATATGAATAATGTCAACGATCTCAGGATTCAGTCTTGCTCTCCCGTCTTCCACAGTCCTTCCCACAATAGAAAATGTCTTCTCAGAAGATGTGCTGGTAGCAGGAGTGCGATCCCTGGTGCAAATGTTGCTTGTTTTTCCAAAATATGAAAACATTTTCATCTACATCACTCGAACATAAATAACTGTTCAATTCATTAATAGCCTTCAAAGTAGAGAGTGGCATGGTGCAAAGTTTGTCTATGCTCCATCCCCGCGGGCTTGGTCCCTGTCCCCATCCCCACGGGCTTTGTCCCTGCCCCGTCATCTCTGTCTTCCCCGCCCTTTCCCCACAGGCTCTGTCCATGGAGTTACCGTGGGTCCCAATCCCTGTGTCATTCTCTAGTAAAGACCATCCTCTCCTTTTCCCTTGTCTGCCTCCACTCACTCTTTTCTGTTTCCATCTCTTTGTGCTTCTCATGGGTTTACCTCAGTTAAGCTGTTCTCTCAAAGGTGTTCTGGCACCAATTTTTATTGGGAAGGGACAGCATTTTACTTCTGTGTAGGAAGAGAATATAGATCCTGCTTCCGAGGGCTTGGTTACCTGCATACAGCTAGCTCATGCTAACCCCCACCCCTTTTTCCATCGTAAGGGCATATTCTTTTCTGTTACCAGTTCTTGACATACATAAAAGCTCATTCCCTGCCACAGAGTGATGTAGTATATTAGGGAAGATTTAGCCCTTCCTGTAGCATAATTGAGGGATAAATTAGAAAAAAATTGTTCATTTCTGAATCAGAGTGCTAGGTAATAGATTTGTATTGGACTAACTCAGTATATCTGTGTCTAGCTTTTATAGAGTGGTTTGGCTTCATTTGTTTAAAATATTTAGTCTTCTTACTTTCTAATTCCTCTTACTTTCTTACCTATGTTCCATCTTTGCTTTCCTACACAATTTCCTATTAAAATGTTCTATTACTACTACTACTGTAATTGTCTATTGCTTATGTTTGATTTATTCTTACTGTTCACTGCCTTGAGTAAATTCTTTCAAAAAGGCAGTAAATAAATCCTAATAAATGTACTGCCAATGTGTTTCTTGGCAATGTAGATCCATGAAGAATGAGTCTAAATGAAGTTTACTCCGAAATCAATCGCTCTTAAATTTGAGATTTAAACCCCACCCCAGCAGTTCAAAGCAATCTGCTGCCTGAGGCAAGGGATGAGATTGCAGCTCCCCAGGCATTCTAAAAGGATTGCCCCCTTTGGTGTGCAGTGGGGATGGAGGGTTGTCGCACCCAGATACTGGCCAAAAGGTTGCCCAGGCTATATAGTAAATAATACTAGTTCCTTCACCCAACATGCCTGCCCAATTCTGGATTCATTTCAGAAATAGCAACGTAAATCTTCTCCAGTTGCAGGCATAGAGCAGCAGTTTAGAAAGAATGTTTGGAGGGGAATTCAAAGAACCATGTCAGGACGTGGAATTTCCATACTGTTTTACGAGAGGCTCCACAACGTCCCAGCAATTCCACATCCAGAGAAAGCAGCTATTTCAGAAAGATCGGGGGTGAGGGGGGGCATTTTTTCCCCTTCATATAGACGTAAAAGTAGCTTTCTAAAATTACTGCTCCTTTGCAGAAAAGGTCTGATCCTAGTCCCTGATGACAACACCCTCCTCTCCTACACCCAACAGCACCCTCCAGCCACTTCAGCTGCACCTGGCCCCCTCCCAGTAAGTCCCATTAGGACACCCGATCACAGTAAGCCCTATTATGGCATCTAACCCCTCCCCAATCAGAGCCCTTTTGGGCCTTCTCTCTCCCCCCCCCCCCCCCCAGAGGTCCCCCACATGTGGGCATGAGCCCAATATGTGGGAGTACACCAGATTAACCACTCCTCATGTTCCCCCTAACCCAGTCCCTGGGCCTTTGGGGATCGCTGGTGTCTGGTGGAGAGGGAGCAATGCCACTCTTTCCTGCCTTGTGGCAACCAGGGTCCAAAATGGCTGCCAAGACCTCTAGCAGTATTACTGCAGTATCGCTTGGGTTCAGGCTTTCATAAGGGAGAGCTTTCCTGTATGTGGGCTCCATCAGATGTTGCCTATCTGTGAGGAATTCCATTCTACTGTCCACAGAGAAAATCTGCTACAAGTAATCTGATTTTTCTGCAGATAATTTTTCTCTTCCAAATGATCAAAATATTGCACATTCTAGTTGCCCTCTGTCACAGCGTCTTCATTATTTTCTCTTTATGATGGCAGGTAGAGGACATAAAGTCTCTCTTGAAATCTGATACTATACTTTGCTTCCACCTGGAGGCTGCTCCTTGATCTACCACCTTTTCTGTGAAGAAATATTTCCTGAGGCTGTTGCTTTGAGCCTTCAAACTCCTTTATTTCTAAACAAAATAAAGTGGCACAAATCACTGACATTACAGGGCAGGACTCCTAGGCTTGAAATGAAGGGCTTTAGTTTTGAGTTTCATCCTGCCTTCAGCAAAAATGATTTTACCCAAAGAGCAACAGGTGACAAGTGTTTTTTCTGTCTCCTCTCTTTTTATTTTTCTAGGTGTTCTTCACACATCGGTTGTTCTGCTGACAGAGATGTGTGAGAGAAGTCCAGATATGCTGTCTCATTTCAGAAAGGTAACAAACATATATTTGTGTGCATGTAAGGAAAGGGATGCATATAACAAAAATAAGCTTGATCTCTTGGCACATGTGCTTCAGTGCCCCCCCCCCCCCCCCAAAAAAAAAAAAAAAAACAACAAAAAACAAAACAGGAATTGGGCAGCTTCTAACAGCCTTCCTGCTCTCAGCTAAGCTTCTACTGGCAATAGTCATCTCTCCTGTCCCTGCTGAAAGGGACATACCACTTTCCAACTTCAGATAAGACCAATCAAGAAGTCCAAGAGGCCGAAAATGGTAAAGTAATGGAAAGAGCTATAGAGAGTTTAAGAAGCTGAAACCTGGGGAGAGAGAAATGATAAATTTGTTGTTAAGTTTATAGATTCTGTAATTAGGTGGGGAGGGGATCTTTCTACCTTGGAAAACTTGTTTTTATACCTAAGGAACTTTATTTTTTCTGAAAACAAACAGGCCTTCCCATTCTCGCATATGGGTGATGTGCAGACGCTGACTAGTTACAGTATAGAACTTTCTAGCTGTGTCCCAGCGTGCATGCGCTTCATTTTTTTGTGGAGTTCACAGGATGCGTTTTGTGTTCTGTTCCTCTTGCGGTACTACATATTTCAGCAAGTGACTTCCCATGCGGGTATTTTTTCAATTTTTTTCTATTTATTTCGTGTTTTTCCCTTCCTGTTATATTTCAGTTCATTTTTGTCATTTTTTTTTGTGAGTGCATGGTTAGGTCGCAGCCCCAACCTCAATTTGAACACTTACCCCTTTTTCAAGTTTCAAGATTGAGGAGTTTAATTTAGCCATAATTCCTTTTTCAATATCCAAGAAGGACCCCTAAGTGGCTTCAAGTGGTGCGTCATGTAGGCGTGTGATTTCTGTTCCAGACCTGCACAATTGGTGCATTGGGTGCCTTTGACCAAATCATGACCCCTCCGTTTGTGATCTCTCTTTACATATGCAGGTGAGAACCCAGAGGGTGCGATTGGTTCAATTGGAGCATTTTTTTGGCTCTTCGAAGGCTGGACATTGTCTTTGGCACTGGTGGCATCGACTTCCATGGCTGCTCCAACATCGGCATCCAGTGAGTCTCCACCTGCCTTGACTCTGGGTGCTGTTAGCAGACCCTGGACTGGTCAACATCGACCTGGCACTGAAGCAACGCTCGGATTCAGCGTTGTCCTCATTGACACAGGGGAATTGAAGTTGTCTGCATTGAGGGAAACCCAAGAAGCTTAAGCATCGGTCTTCTTCGATGCACAGTGCTGGGAGCACCGAGGCATTGAACACTGCGATACCCAAGAAGTGCTAGCATCGGGAGGACCGCTCCCCCTCCATGGAAGTGGTGCTAGTGTGCCTGTCATCGAGCGGCCAGGTCCCCACTGCTGGTTTAGCACTGATACCGTCTCAAACTGCCTCTGCTCTGGATCCCATGCCTTTGCAGAAACCCGCCTTCGATGAGTGGTTCTGGGACGTGCTCCGAAGAAGCTGGCACAGTTGCTGCAGGGAGCTCCTGCTTTGGCATCAAGGTTGCTTGCACCCCAAGCGGAATAGCCCCAGTCTGTCTCCGAAGCTCCTTCGATGCTGGCGCCCAGGTCCTCGATGCCAGTGTCTCACAAGGTGTTGGAGTCAAGGTCTGTGCATGCAGTTTCCCCTCCTATATTGGGGGAGAAAGCTTTCCTGGAGAAGGATTGCACCTCGAGGCTCTTCAGAACATGGACATCATTCCACTAGGTCAAGGCTGGTGCAGATTCAATCCCCTGATCCTCAATATGAGGAGGAGTCTGATTGGGACCACTCTTGGGACTCAGATGAGGAACCACATTGCTTCTCGGAAGAGGAGGCATGTGGAATCCCATCTAAACTCTCAGTTCCTGAAAACAGATGAAAATCTCCTCCAGAGCCAATCTTTCACCAGTTTTCTGTAGGATATTTATTTACTTATGACATTTATACTCCACATTTTCCTGTACACATTTCGAGTTCAATGTGGCTAACAAGCTAAAAAGAAGTCATTACAAAATATGAAGCAAAATACATAAACCTACACATATCAATAAGGAAAGAATCGTAATATATAAAGAATTCAATAATGCATAATGGGGATAATGGAAGGGGAAGATTAGGCACCAGGATCAATTGACAGAAAGATTTTGAAAAGGAAAGATTTCAAAAACTTACAAAAAAAACAAATAATCAAGTTGGGATCTTACATTTTTCAGCAAAGACTACAATTAAAGACTTTGCCCCACTTGTGAAGGCTCCCGGTACTTCTTTTGCTGTTTGGACTTTGTCTTGTGCTTTGAACCCTCTCTGTTTTTGTTTTCGGCAAGGAATTCCACCATTTAGTACCTTGGTATGAAAAAGTAGCTGAATATATAGATTTATAAACTATTTTCTTACAGGTAGGAAAATGAAGACGCAGGTAGTCTCTTGCACCAAAGATTGAATTGTGAGAAGGCAAAATAACAAGGGGCAACATATAGTCAGGGGCAATACCATACAAAATCTGAAATATGAGAGCACAGAGTTTGAATACAATCCTGGCCCTAATGGGAAGCCAGTGCAAATGTATCAGCAATGAGTAGCACCCTCAAAGCGTGGTACATGCATGACAAGTCTATCTGCAGTATTTTGGGCAGTTTGCAGTTTCCTTAATATTCATTCTTTACACCCTGCATAGATCGCATTAAAATAATCAGATTGGGTCAAAACAAGAGCTTGGACAAGTAATCTGAAAATATCAATTGAAAAAAGGGCCTAATGTGCTTCAGCTTCCAAAGTAATTTAAAAGATTTAGTAACCACCGAGGACATTAGAGATTCAAAGATGACTGTGGCTGTCCCTTTTAAATTGGAGACTGAGGAGGAGCCTAGGGCAGTGATTCTATCTATTCTGGGCTATAAGTCTCCTCCTAAGGAAGGGGTCACTGTGCCATTGCACCCTATCGTTTAAGGACACACTGTTGAAGAACTGGCACTCTCCCCTCACAGTTCAGGTTGTGCCAAAGAAGATGGATACGCAGTACTGTATCCAGAAGGCTCCTGGATTTGAGAAGGCACAATTGCCCCACAAGTGCATGGTGGTTGAATCCACTCTCAAATGGGCCAAGAATTCTTGGTCTTATGCCTCAGCACCCCTGGGGTGAGAGGCCAGAACTTTGGATTCATTTGGAAGACTTTACAGGCCTCAATGCTCATTGCCTGCATCCAGTCCTACCAGCTCTACATGAACGTGTATTTGGAGTCTCTGATAAACAGTACACTTAGTCTAGCGGACTCTCTCCCTTCAGAACAGGTGCTGAGCTTTGCAAGTTGGCCAGCAAGCTGATGGAATGCAGGTATTACCTGGCCAGGGGCACCTATGATACTTTTGATGATGTATCCAGGCTCTGCTATGGGTGTGGGGATTTGCAAACTGTCATGGCTATGTGTCTCTGACCTCGAACAGGCTGTTCAAGAGAGACTAGCAGATGTGATGTGCCAAGGGGACAACTTGTTTGGAGAGAAAGTGGAACAGATCACTGACCTCATTAAAAAAAACATATGGATCCTATCCACGCTATCTCTCGGCATCCTCCATCTGCATCATCTTCAACAAGAAGATTTTCAACCGGGCAGTGTTGTCAACCCTACTACTCTCAAAGGCTTAGGTACCAGCCTCCTATTTGCTCAGCTCAGGTGACTCAGGGCTTGCTTCCCAGGCCTCGCCAGCCCTGTCTTCAGAAGTTCAAACTGGCTCCCCAGTCAAAGTGGGTATGCTCTGAATTGGCGCAAAGGACCTCCAAGTTGCCCACTGAGAGCATCGGCTCTGAGCAGAAGCAGATATTTGTAGATCAACCGCTCGGGCCTGCAGAAGGGCGAAGAGTTCAACTCATACTGCCAGGGGAAGAAGGCAGAGGATTCTATTACAAGTACTTCCTTCTGAGCAAGAAAATGTAGACCTAAGAGCCCTGGACACAGTTTTGGTGAAGGAAACGTTCAGGATGATTTCCCTGGGCACTCTGTTCCCTCTAATTCAGAGAAATGATTGGCTATGCTCTCTGGAGTTGAAGGATGCCTATACCCACATTTCGATACTTCCAAGTCACAGGAGGTGTCTCAGATTTCGAGTGGGGAAACACCACTACCAGTATTGTGTTCTGCAGTTTGGCCTGGCTTCTGCCCCCAGTGTTTTCACCAAGTGTCTGCTGGCAGTCGCAACGTATCTATGCAGACTGGGAGTGTATGTGTTTCCCCTTCCCGGTCGATTGGCTGGTCAAGAGCACATCCCTAGAGGGAGCCATGAAGATAGTGCAGGTGACTATTCAGGTGCTAGGGCTGCTGGGGTTTGTTGTAAATTATCCCAAGTTCTACCTTCAAGCAGCTCACCAATTAATGTACATAGGAGCCCTGCTAGATATAATGCAGGCTTGGGCCTTCCTTCCACAAGTGAGGGTGGATACCTTGACAATGCTGGCCTCACAGGTCCACAGCAGCCAGCAGGTTTCAGCTTGGCAGTTGTTGAGATTGGTGGGCCACATGGCCTCCACAGTACATGTCATACCCATGGCACTGCTCCATTTGTGAGCAGCCCAGTGGACCTTAGGTTCCCAGTGGCCTCAGGCAGCAAGGAACCTAATGGATGTCATTCGCATTCCACCAGAGCTGGCTCACATCCTTCTCTGGTGGGCAGTCCTGTCCAATTTGTCTCTGGGACGTCCATTCCAAATTCCACTGCCTCAGGAGGTGTTGACTATGGATACATCCAACCTGGGTTGGGGAGCTTATGTGAATGGGCTTCACGCTTGGGGTCAGTGGTCCATTCTGGTGGTTCAGTTCCATATCATTCTCCTCAAGCTCAGGGCTATTTGGAACGCTCTAAAGGCTTTCAGAGATTGGCTCCAAGACCAAATTGTACTCATTTGAATGAACAACCAGGTTGCAATGTTTCTGTGTCAACAAGCAGGAGAGTACAAGATCCTACCCCTTTTAGGAAGCGGTGGGCCCTACTTCACGGGGTGGCCCTCTGTGCCTCTTCCCTACCCTGGAAGAACAACTGCCTGGCAGACAGATTGAGCAGGATACTGCAACCGCACAAGTGGTCTCTACACATTGGCGTAACCTCGAACATCTTCTGAAAGTGGGGCACTCCGGTGGATCTTTTCACTACTCATTTCAACAAAAAGGTTCCTCAGTTCTGCTCCAGGCTCTGGTCACATGGTAGACCAGCGTCGGATGTCTTTCTCCTGCATTGAAGTCAGGGTCTTCAGTATGCGTATCCTCCAATTCTTCTCATAGAGAAGACTTTGCTGAAACTTGAGCAAGATTGGAGATTGGGGCACCATGATTCTGCTCACTCCCTACTGGCTGCGGAAGATCTGGTTCCCTCTTCTTCTGGAGTTGTCCTCAGAAGATCTGTGAAGATTGGAGTGTTTTCTGACCCGTATCATGCAAAACGCAGGATCCCTTCTACATCCCAACCTCCAATCTCTAGCCCTCATGTCTTGTATGTTGAAAGTGTAGAATTTGGGTCCCTTGGGTTGCCTTAGGGTATCTCCTGTAATTTGCTGGCTTCTAGGAAAGATTCAACTAAGATGTTACTCTTTTAAATGGAAAAGGTTTGCCGTCTGATATGAGGGCAAGGCCTTAGATCCTTTTTCATACCCTAATCAAAAACTGCTTGAATACCTCCTGCACCTTTCTGAGTTTGGTTTGAAAACCAATTTTGTAAGGGTCTATCTCGGTGCAATTGTCGCTTATCGTGTAGGAGATGAGTCCATCTCTATACAGCCTTTAGTTGTTTGTGTCATGAGAGGTTTGTTGCTGACAAAGCCTCTTACCAAACCTCCGGTTGTGTCATGGGATCTCAGTGTTGAACTTCTGGATACCTGCCATCTGAAGTTTTTGACCTGGAAAGTAGTGTTTCTGGTGGCGATAACTTCATCTCGCAGGGTCAGTGAGCTTCAGACCCTGGTAGTTCATCCACTGTATATTAAGTTCCATGAAAACAGAGTAGTCCTCCTTACTCACCCTAAGGTAGTGTTGGAGTTCCGCCTTAACCAGTCAGTTGTTCTTCCAATATTTTTCCTGAGACCTCATTCCCATCTTGGTGAAAGTGTACTCCATAGTCTTCTCTCTGGAGTGGACTAGAGCCCATAGAAAGTCCACCTAGCTTTTTGTTTCTTTTGACCCCAAAAGGTTGGGGGTGGCCATTTGCAAACGCATACTTTTTAATTGGGTAGTAGATTGCATCTCCTTTACTTATACCCAGGCTGGGCTGACACTTAAAGGTCATGTCACGGCTCACAATGTCAGAGCCATGACTGCATCAGTAGCCCACTTGGGATCAGCCTCCATAGACTAGATTTGCAAGGCTGCAATGTAGTCTTCAATCCACACATTCACTTTCCACTACTGTTTTGATCAGGACACCCAACACTACAGTCAGTTCAGACAAGGCAGTTCTGCAGAATTTGTTTGGTGTCTAGAATCCAACTCCACTCTCCTGGGCCCTATTGTATTCTGTTCCAGACTGTACCTCCACAGCTAGTATGTATATAGTTTCAGATTGATTCGAGTTTTGGTTGGGATCAGCCTCCATAGAGTAGATTTGCAAGGCTGCAATGTAGTCTTCAATCCACACATTCACTTCCCACTACTGTTTTGATCAGGACACCCAACACTACAGTCCAGACAAGGCAGTTCTGCAGAATTTGTTTGGTGTCTAGAATCCAACTCCCCTCTCCTGGGCCCTATTGTATTCTGTTCCAGGCTGTACCTCCACAGCTAGTATGTATATAGTTTCAGATTGATTCGAGTTTTGGTTGTGATGTTTCGAGATGCAGTTATCCTAGCTTTCTTGTTTTCGGTGAGCCTGGTAGCTAGGAATTCCCACATCTGAAAATAGGAAGACCTGCTTGTTCTCAGAGAAAGCAAAGATACTTACCTGTAGCTGGTGTTCTCAGGACAGCAGGCTAACTATTCTCACAAACCCAACAACCTGTATTTAGTTGGAGCTTTTTATTTTTCACCTGACTGGGAGGGACCTGTGCTCTCGTATTGGGTGGGAAGGCACCAGCGCATGCACAGTGGGACGCTGCTAGAAAGTTCTACTGTGTAAGCTAGTCAGTGTCCATACCTGGCTCTGTTGGGATGATGTTACCCACATGTGAGAATAGCCTGCTGTCCTCGGAGAACACCAGCTACAGGTTAGTATTTTTGCTTTTCATAAAATGGGAGCCGAAAGCTTTGATAGTTTTTCAGCCCTTCCAAAAGTAGAAAAAACCCCAAAACCTGTTATCCTACTGCCTGAGCTTGCTTTTTCTAGTCAAAGCATCAAGGCAGTCATCCATCACTTCTCCCACAACCAGTGTGTGGACAAGAACTCATTTTCTCCCTTCCCCTTTGTTGTTAACTGATACCGGCCACTCTGGTGGTTCTGATTACTGCTCTGACTGATGTGATTTAGAACTTTTGGCGTGTCTAACACTTGCTTCGTCTGTTTTGTCCTCTCTGTGTGTATGGAAACCTGCTGCTTTAGAATGAAAAGGTAAGTGTTTATCTTCAGCTTCTTGCACTTTTTCCTGCATGCATGCATGCATTAGATTCATCATTTACTTACTTACACCATAGAATCTAACTGCAGTAACCAGTCCTTGCTTTGCTTTTTGTAGTTCAGCATTTAGTATTTTAGAAGTACAGTGTTTTTATTTGACCAGTTATTATAGTTCATTGTGGTTAAGTTATTCTTTTAAATTTTTAAAAGATTGTAAAAACTGAAATCTGCAAATGACTGCTAGAAAGTGGCTGGGTACAATGCAGGGATGGACCCTGTTCGTGTACATTTTTTCTCTATGTACCAGCTACTTGTCATTTTTGGGGACAGGTTACTGAGGTAGATGTGCTTCTCATGTTACTTGTATTTTTTCATTTAATTACGTATTTTTCATAAATATTGTACATCAAAGTAGGTTACATTAATAAAACCACATGCTGGTTGATATTCAAAACAGCCGTCCAAAATGGCCACTGACTGGTTAAATCACTTGTTCTGGGCTTTCTGATAATTTTCAGTGGCACTTAAGTGGTTATCACTGCTGATAATTAGCAATTAACGCCTAAGTGAAAGCCAGCTATTTTGAGGGCGTTCTGGGGGTGGAGTTGTCACTTGGCCACCTTAGTGCCGATATTCAGCACTTTAACTGGCCAGGGTAACTGCATAAATGGGACCACATAAAACAGTCTTATCTTTATGTGGCAACCCATGGATGCATAAGTTCTGAATATTGACTTGATTGGTCATGTGGTAGCTGGTGCTGCCGCCTAGACATGGCCTGGCATTGAATATCTTGGAATAATGCCAGCGGCAGTCAGCAAAATGCTCACTGCTGCTGACTGAATATTTATCCCATGAAAGTTAAAATTATATGCAATAACAAAACCATCATAATCACTTTAAAAAATACAAGATTCTGCATCTGAACCTAATTATGATGTCTGTATAGCAAGAACATGTAGCCTATACACTATGAAAACTCTTGCAGAGCCTGTTGGAAAACTAAATGGTTCAGCAATATGGTTGAATACCAGCTTTGGTGACTAGAAACAATTGATATCGTCCTGGAAAAATTTGGAAAGAAAACTTGTTCTTTTCAAGCATGTATTTCAAGCTTGGGAATCTTTTCAGTGTTATCAACTATTTTCTGTTTTTGGACCAGCATCAGCTCATCCTCCAGCCTTGGAATTCTGTTGTAACCATTCAGATAAGGAGGCCTATCTTTAGGTAGTTACTCTCTGGGAAATTTTGCCCAACTGCCCACTTCTTGTACAGAATTCTCTATAGACAGCAGCCACAAGGGCTGCGTGGTTCAATGGCTCAGCTTTCTGTGTTTGCTTCCTGCAGTGGTAAAGAGAAGCTGGTGCATGACTGCACATCAGGCCACAACATGCATTTCTGCTTCCTTGGCCCTGACTGTTCATTTGAACCAGGCAGGTGTACTAAGGCCCACACAGTTCAAAGGAACAGTCAAGCTCAGTATAAGAGGAGGATGCTGGAGAATGTAGCAGGGGTTGTATTGTAGGGTTGGGGTGGGGTGGGCCTGGACTGGACTGGAGAAGGTAGCAGGAATCGAGTCTCCCGGCTGGGGCAGTGCTAGACTGGAGAAAATTGCATGGACTGAGTCCCTGGTTGGGGTGGGGCCGGACTGGAGAAGTTTGAAGGCGCCGGGCTGAGTCCCCGGTGAAGGTTGCAGGGGCTGTGTCCCCAGTTGGGGCAGAGGGGGACTGGACAGGGCTGGAGAAGGTAGCAGGGGCCGAGTCCCCTAGTTGGGGCAGGGCCGGACTAGAGAAAGTTGCAGGGGCCAAGTTTATCACGTACTTTCTTAAACCTCCATTATCCCAATTGCAGAGGACTTAAATACAAATCAATACATACATCTAGCTTTTCATACATCTGTACACAACAATGGAATGAATTACCAACCACTATAAGAAAAACACGCGACTTGATGACCTTCCAGAAACTACTGAAGACTTGTTCAAAAAAGCGTACAAAATGTATCCCTCATAACGATCTGACTCCTAAACTACACCAGACACAATTTTATATTGGAACTCTCTTATTTTGCCTATTTTATTTACACCCTAATTACTGATAATCATACCCTGTCCTGATATCACAATTCTGGAACGCGCTGCCGCGCAACTTAAAAACGATTCTTGAATTAACTAACTTCCGCAAACTACTGAAGACCCATCTCTTTAACAAGGTATACCAAAAAGATCAACAAATGTGAACTCCTCCACATACATCCAGAATTGCCTTATAAATACCTGCTTGTCATACTACTATCATGTTTTATCATTATAATGTGAACCAAGATCCTTCTGTAATACTAAATGTCTATTCTCTTATATATTTCCACCATTCATGATGTATTGTAAGCCACATTGAGCCTGCAAAGAGGTGGGAAAATGTGGGATACAAATGCAATAAATAAATAAATATCTCACCTATCCACCCCCATCCTGTTAGACTGTCACTGAAATGCTTTGATGTTTCACTTGTATATACTGTCATCTACCAACATTTGCTTACTTCCGATCTGACGAAGAAGGGCAACCTTCGAAAGCTAATCAAGAAATGTATTAAGTTATGTCCAATAAAAAAGGTATCATCTTATTTTCTTTTTCATGTTTTATTTCTATTGATTACCTTTAAAAGTGGACTAACACGGCTACCACACCTCTCTACTCAAGCTGTGGAACAAAATCCTTAGCAAATTTTGTGGTCTAATAAGAAACCAAGGTTGCCCTTGCTGCAGCTTAGCCTGCCTTATGGAGAGGGTGATCTGGGACTCCTGGACTTGAAGGATTAGAATGTTGCGAGCAATATGCGACAAGTAAGAGACTGGATTTTTCACACCTCATTTTATTGTGATATGAAATGTAAGAGACAATTTTGTCGCAACCTATCTCCAGCTTGATACACGCTCGGACATTGCATATCCCAAAATGTTTGAGAAAATATGTTTTGTTGAGGACGCTGCACTGGGCCTGGTATCATTTCAGGAAAACGCTGTGGCTTTCCAGCAATCTGTTCCCGATATTTGTCGATTTTGGGTAATGCCTCCTGGACAATCAAAATCAGCATGCTTTAAGGAGTGGACACAGCAAGGGATAATATGACTCCAACATGTTATTGATGAAAATGATGAGGGAGGGCCGATTATCTTGTTCTCTGCTGAACTTACGAGGATTTATGACCTTTTGAGTTGTCCTTGGTATTACTACCTGCAACTTCAACATTGTGCAGAAGCTCAGCTGAGATCTTTCCCAGCAGCATTTACAGAATCCAATTTTGATGATATTTGGCTGCTGCCAGCAGTGACAAAAGGACTTCAATGACATCATTATGGTGGTTTGATAAAACCTAGAGGCCTTCATCCATTGTATCAAGTAGTTGCTTTGTGGATAACAGATTTTGGCTATCGGGATATTAATCTGTTTTTACGTAGTTTACAGATTGTCTCTCAATTGTCAGAGTATTTAGTTACAGGAACTCTATTATAAATTTCTTTTGAGAGTGTACTTTCATCCCTCTAGGGCTCAGAAGATGAGATGTCCTACTGGTGTGTGTTAAATATGGCAGTCCTGATGCCTCTTATAAACACTATGTTTAGGATTGCCCATCAGTTCACTGTTTTTGGTGGATAGCTTGGGCGCATTTCAGTTGGATGTAACACTGTAAATTGGCAAGTGACCCCCTCAACTGTGCCTTTTGGACATCGCTGCCACGATCCCATAGGGGTACATGTGTTTCACATCTCTTTTTACGTAAAGCCTCATTGATAGCCAAGCGTTGTATTATGGCCCAATGGATATATCCAGTGGCTCCAAATTTGACACAATGGTGCAATTTCATGCATGATTTGCTGAGGATAGAATGTCTGTCTGTTGAGCATCGCAGTCTGTGGTATCGAAAATGTCTTAAGACTTGGGCAGCTTGTATGGACACTCTTACTACGCGTGTGCGTTCTACCATATTGAACACTTTGGATGCTTAATTTTTTAAAACGTTGATGTTTTTTCTCTGTTTTGATTTGTCTCGTACATCTTATGGAGGGTGGAAAGGGGGCTTCTCTGGTTTTCAATCTTGGTAACTGTTAACCTGAGTTTTATTGCTCATATTAGCCCTCTCCTCAAGTCACTTCACTGCCTTCCTATCCGTTTCCGCATACAGTTCAAACTCCTCTTATTGACCTATAAGTGCATTTACTCTGCAGCTCCTCAGTACCTCTCCACTCTCATCTCTCCCTACATTCCTCCCCGGGAACTCCGTTCACTGAGTAAATCTCTCTTATCTGCACCCTTCTCCTCCACCGCTAACTCCAGACTCCGTTCCTTTTATCTTGCTGCATTATATGCCTGGAATAGACTTCCTGAGCCGGTACGTCAAGCTCCATCTCTGGCCGTCTTCAAATCTAAGCTAAAAGCCCACGTTTTTGATGCTGTTTTTAACTCCTAACCCTTATTCACATGACATCATAAAACTGACACTTCCAACCCAGTCCTCGGGGCACACCTAGTCCCATCATGTTTTCAGGATATCCATAATGAATATTCATGAACTAGATTTGTGTGCAATTGAGAGCAGATCTAGCTCATGCATAAACCCGATGGGATTAAATGAGCCCTGAGGACTGGATTGGGAATGGCTGCCATAAAATGTAGCCCTGGCCTTCCTTGAAAAGAGTAGTTGATCATACTGTGAGCATAAAACTGGCATTTTTACTTCATCACCTCCTTAGCTCCTGCTTGGGAAGGAAGATTGAAGTGCGTGAAGCAGTACTCCTTCAGACTTAGTCAGTTTTACACTAACAGTTGAATCTTGTATCCTCCTCTCCTCTGCCTCAGATTAATTATTTGAATGATAGAAATTGAGATTCTTACCTGAGCAATAAGGAGCAGGAAAAAGCAGTATGAATCCGTCAGCATTTTTTCTGTAACATAACCTTTCCCTGCTATGGGACATGTTCCCTGGATGAAGGTCTGATGTACTTAGTACTGTTTTTAAAATCCAAGTGTTTCATGGAAGACACATTCTGACTTACTTATTGTCTCTTTGTGCAGCTTGTACCTCAGCTAGTTCGTATTCTGAAGAATCTCATCATGTCTGGGTATTCTCCAGAGCACGATGTGTCTGGGATCAGTGACCCTTTTCTGCAGGTAAGGGCTGTCGTCGGAGGCTAGTACCCCTCTTTCATATAGATCAGGATTGACTGTGGAGGTCATTGCCCGATCTGCAATATATATCTGCAGTTTTGTTTACAGACAGTAAACCAGTAGAGGGTGATATGTTTAAAAAGCAGATTTTGATTTTGTTAGGATATCCTTCTAATTAATGTCATTGTCCCAATGTTGGTAAAATTCAAAACATAGGGGTCATTTTAGACTCTGCTCTTAAACATCAGCTGCGGAAAATTATGGGTCCTGTTTTTGGTAGATGAAAATTCATTAGGCGGTTAAAGGATATTCTGAATACTTCAAAAATCTCTCTCTTTCTCTCGTTCTGTCTCTTTTTTCTAGGGGTCATTTTAGATTCTGCTCTTAAACATCAACTCCAGAAAATTATAGGTCCTGTTTTTGCTAGATGAAGATTCATTAGGCGGTTAAAGAATATTCTAAATAGTTTGAACTATGAATTTTCTGCCTTTAAAATTGAGAACAGCTCAAAATATAGAGACATTGAAGGAGCTAAAAGTGTTTCTATTCCAACAGGCATTTGACAGGTTACAAATTTGATGAGCTTGATGTTTGTACTAGATGAGGCTTTGATGGAGTAAATTGATTTAAGAATATTATGTTGTATTGTCCTAGTATGTTTTGATATTTGAATATGTGTGTTTTAATTGTAAGCATAGTCCTTGATCAATAAACCTTCTTAAGTACAAGATTGTCCTCTCTGGAGTCCGTGGCCCTTCTCCCACTTTCTTCCTCTAATTGTAACCCACTGAAAATTTTTACACCATGTGGGCAAGAAGTCTTTTAAATAAATAAATTTGCCAGCTCCAGTGGATGACCACTACTTAAGATAATCTGCAGGGAGGGTGCCAGTGGCCGCTATTGTAGGCTGTCATTTGGGAGGTTTTCATTTATTTACTTGTTGCAGGTGCGAATACTGCGGTTACTCCGAATCCTGGGCCGAAATGATGATGATTCGAGTGAAGCAATGAATGACATCCTAGCACAGGTAAAGAGAGAGAGGTGAAGAGGGATGAATTCAGGTGTATGCGTGACAAAGACCAATGCATGAAGGAAGTAGTCAAGGGCTTTCGGGGCTTGAAAGAGGGGGGTGGTGGTGGGGCATTTGCATGGGACTTTGGGAGGAAGAAAGAGCTTTAGGCTGTCCATGGAGAGGGTAGCAGCAAGCTTTCTAGCATAAAGGGATTTGGAAGTTGGGGGGATGAGGAGAGAGGCAGCAGACTGTTCAGGCTGAGGGAGAAGTAGGATGACACATAAGCCAGTAGGGTATAAATAGACTGGAATGAACAAGCAAGTGGGGATGGGGGTGAGGGAGGGGGTCAAGAGGTAATAAGTATACAGAGGCAGGACTTAAGAAAAATTTGGTGAAAGCTTATGCACTGGAAGGGACCAGCGTGGAGGGGAAGTCACTCTGGTTATGACTCATTGGGTTTGTGACAAATATAGGCAGTGTGGGCTGCTGAATATAAAGATAGTACTATAAAAGCTGGGCTGAGAAGATTTTGAGGTTAGCTAGGTTGTGCGCCCATCTTATGCGTTCTGAAATTTTTTCAGATATTTTGTTAGTAGTATTATACGTCAATAATGAGTATTCTTGGTGTGCTATACAAAATATATTGTGTCTTCCAGCTTCAGTACATAACCCCTCTCCACAAATATTCTAACCCAGTGGTTCCCAAACTGTTTCAGTTCACGTGTTCGAGCAATCTTTCGCAGCACCTCCGCCCCAGCCACACGGGTCTCCAGCTTTTTCTCTGCACGAATATAACAGTGCTAGAGTGTCCCTATAACCCCCTTCCAAATGACACACTGATTATAATTTATAACAAATTACTACTCTACTTATGAAATGTTATTCTGTTATTATACTTCCTCTTTATACATCTGTATGCTGCACAAGCCAGCATGTTTAAAAATGTAAGTGAGCTTAAATAAAAAATGCTACCATCAATCAAGAGTGACAACTTGGATGCAGCAGCGCATTGCTTTGCTTGGTTTTGAATGGGAAGGGAAACAGAGCCTGACCTATTGGCTTCAACTTTTTGACTTCATCTCGTCTCCTGTTTTCATCCAAACTCCTTGGCAGTCGCCTCTGTGAGTCCCAAAGGCAGTCTGCTCCCTATCCCCCAGTGGCCCCGACAAAAAAAAAAAAAAAAAGAAGTGTGTGGCCACAGCAGCCTTTCAAGCATTTGCTATTTGCTCTGCTGGTCCTCTGCCCTCGCTGACATCAACTTCCAGGGGCAGAGGACCGGCAGAACTGACAGCACATGCTTGAAGGCTGCTGCAGCCCTGCACTTGTTTTTTTTTTTTCTGCTGCTGCTGTCTGCCGTAGTGGTTCTGGCGGGAGGAGGGAGGTTGGGATTTGCCGCAGCACCCCAGAGAATTCGCTGTGGTGCACAGTTTGGGAAATGCTGTTCTAACCAGTAAGCACAACTATCTGCACGCTTGAGAGCCCATGTAAAAAGATTTGCAGTAGAGCTGTGTGTGGATGCCTGAGCATTTGGCTTCTACCATGAGTGTAATATCTTCTATGCAGAAAGCTAATGGCATGCAAATTCTATGAGCAGAGAACTTGTGTCTAATGGGGGCAGGAACATGCCAGACACATCCTACAAAGGTTTTGTGGTAAGTGTGGCTTTTTGTGTGCATGTCCAAACAAAAACTGAAAGTATCAGCGCACATTTTTTCTTGTTCTGCGCTTAAATATGAGCCCCGCAAAAATTGCTTGCACATGAAATTTTTTGCGAAGTTCATATTTTGGAACTGAAGAATAGGCACCAGTGTGTGCTTTCACTTTCATTTCGGACATCCGCACGTTTCTCCGATGATAAGGAGACCATATTCTCACATGAGGGTGAAGTCATCCATGTCGCCCATTGTGGAGGAGGAGAGAACGTGTTGTCACCCACTCCTTGCAGCGTCTGGTGCGTGAGTCTGTTTTTGAGCTTTTTGTGCTTTCCCTTTGGGTTTTTTCCCCTGATTTTTATTCTGTTTTCTTTAGAAAATATTCCTATATTGTGTTGTTCAGTTTTCCCCCACTTCTAAGTTTTCTTTTATTTATACATAGTAACATAGTAAGTGACGGCAGATAAAGATTTGGGCGTTCATCCAGTCTGCCCAACAGTCATGTTTCATTATCAATTCATGATTACATCAGCAATAAACGTTATATACTTGATTGTGGTCTTTCTTTGGGGTTTCTGGGACATGGACTGTCGAACTTCACCAGACTCTGTCCTTATGTTCCAACTACTGGAGTTGCCATTAAAGCCCACTCCAGCCTATACTAATCTGTCTTGCCATACTGGGACAGACCGAAGGTCCATCAAACCCAGCATCTTGTTTCCAACAGTGGCCAATCCAGGTTACAAGTACCTGGCAAGATCCTAAAACAGTACAACGCATTTCATGCTGCTTATCCTAGAAATAAGTAGTGGATTTTCCCCAAGTCAATCTTAATAATGGCTTATGGACTTTTCTTTTAGGAAATTATCCAAACCTTTTTAAACCCCGCTAAGCTAACTGCTTTTACTACATTCTCTGGCAATGAATTCCAGAGTTTAATTACACGTTGAGTGAAGAGATATTTTCTCCAATTTGTTTTAAATTTACTACTTCGTAGCTTCATTGCGTGCCCCCTAGTCCTAGTATTTTTGGAAAGAGCAAACAAGTGATTCACGTCTAACCTGTTCCACTCCACTCATTATTTTATAGACCTCTATCATATCTCCCCTCAGCTGAAGAGCCCTAGCCACTTTTGCCTTTCCTACTACTACTACTTAACATTTCTAAAGCACTACTAGGGTTACACAGCGCTGTACAGTTTAACAAGAAGGACAGTCCCTGCTCAAAGGAGCTTACAATCTAAGGACAGTTGTCAAGTAGGGGCAGTCTAGATATCCTGAATGGAGGTACAATGGTTAAGTGCCGAAGGCGACAATGAGGAGGTGGGTTTTGAGTAAGGATTTGAAGATGGGCAGGGAGGGGGCTTGGCGTATGGGCTCAGGGAGTTTATTCCAGGCATAGGGTGAGGTGAGGCAGAAAGGGCGGAGCCTGGAGTTGGTGGTGGTGGAGAAGGGTACTGAGAGGAGGGATTTGTCCTGTGAGCGGAGGTTACGGGTAGGAACGTAAGGGGAGATGAGGGTAGAGAGGTAATGAGGGGCTGCAGATCGAGTGCATTTGTAGGTAAGTAGGAGAAGCTTGAACTGTATGCGGTACCTGATCGGAAGCCAGTGAAGTGAATTGAGGAGAGGGGTGATATGGGCATATTGGTCCTGGCGGAAGATAAGACGTGCAGCAGAGTTCTGAACAGATTGTAGGGGGGATAGATGGCTAAGTGGGAGGCCAGTGAGGAGTAGGTTGCAGTAGTCAAGGCGAGAGGTAATGAGAGAGTGGACAAGTGTTCGGGTGGTGTGCTCAGAGAGGAAAGGGCGAATTTTGCTGATGTTATAGAGAAAGAAGTGACACATCTTGGCTATCTGCTGGATATGCGCAGAGAAGGAGAGGGAGGAGTCGAAGATGACTCCGAGGTTGCGGGCAGATGAGACTGGGAGGGTGAGGGTGTTGTTGACTGAGATAGAGAGTGGAGGGAGAGGAGAAGTGGGTTTGGGTGGAAAGACAATAAGCTCGGTCTTGGCCATGTTCAGTTTCAGGTGGCGATTGGCCATCCAGGCAGCAATGTCGGATAGGCAGGCCGATACTTTGGCCTGGGTTTCTGCAGTGATGTCTGGTGTGGAGAGATAAAGCTGGGTGTCATCAGCATAAAGATGATATTGGAAATCATGAGATGAGATCAGAGAGCCCAGTGAAGAGGTGTAGATTGAAAAAATAAGGGGTCCAAGGACAGATCCCTGAGGAACTCCAACAGAGAGTGGGATGGGGGTGGAGGAAGATCCATGAGAGTGTACTCTGAAGGTACGGTGGGAGAGGTAAGAGGAGAACCAAGAGAGGACAGAGCCCTGGAATCCAAATGAGGACAGTGTGGCAAGAAGTAAGTTGTGATTGATAGTGGCAAAAGCGGCGGATAGGTCAAGGAGGATGAGGATGGAGTAATGACCTTTGGATTTGGCAAGGGAGGTCATTGCAGACTTCAGATAGTGCCGTTTCTGTCGAGTGTAGGGGGCGAAAGCCGGATTGAAGCGGATCGAGGATGGCGTGAGAGGAGAGAAAAGGCAACGGCTATGAACGGCGCGTTCAAGTATCTTGGAGAGGAAGGGCAGGAGGGAATGGGACGATAGTTGGAGGGACAGGTAGGGTCTAGTGAGGGTTTTTTTGAGGAGAGGTGTGACTACAGCATGCTTGAAGGTTTCAGGGACAGTTGCAGTGGAGAGAGAGGTTAAGGATATGACAGATGGGGGGGGGGGTGACAGTAGGAGAGATGGTGTTAAGTAAGTTGATGGGGATGGGATCAGAAGAGCAGGTGGTGCATTTCGAGGAGGAAAGAAGGTGGGCGGTTTCCTCCTCGGTGATATCAGGAAAAGAGGAGAAGGAGGCCAGGGTTGGTTGGTTGAGGGGAGTGGGTTAAAGGGTGGAGAGGAGGAGGAGGCTTGGTGGTGAATTCGAGGTTGATCTTCTGCACCTTGTCGCGGAAGTAGTCAGCCAGTGATTGAGGAGAGAGTGATGGGGGGGGGGGGGAGCAGAGGGAGTTAAGGGTGGCGAAGAGACGACGAGGGTTGGAGCTGAGGGAATTAGTCAATTGGGTATAATAGTCCTGTTTGGCAAGGAATAGGGAGGCCTGGAAAGAGGATAACATGAATTTAAAATGAATGAAATCGGGGTGGGTGCGAGATTTCCTCCAGAGGCGTTCAGCCGATCGGGCACAGGAGCGAAGGTAACGGTTGCAAGGGGTCAGCCAGGGCTGGGGATTAGTGCGCCTAGTGGGACGGGAGATGGATGGTGCAAGGGTGTCTAGAGCAGAGGAGAGAGTGGTGGTGTAAGCGGAGACAGCCTTTTCGACAGACTCGGAGGACATGATGGGAGGGAGGAGATTAGAGATACTAGAGGATAATGTGGAAGGGTCAACAGCCTGGAGATTCCTGGAAGTAGTGGTGAGTGTTGGGCGGGGCTGAGGGGGGGTGATGAAGTGTGAAGGTGATCAGGTGATGGTCTGAGAGAGGAAGAGCCGAGGTACAGAAATTGGAGGGTGAGGAGGTAGAGGAGAGGACAAGGTCAAGACAATGGCCAGTTTGGTGAGTAGGGGTGGTGGAGCTCAGTTGGAGGTTGAAGGAGGAGGTTAGAGTGAGGAACTGAGAAGTGTAAGAGTCGGATGGGTCATCAGCGTGTATGTTGAAGTCTCCAAGAATGAGGGACGGGGATGAGGGATCAAGAAAAATGGAGAGCCAGGCATCGAAGTCGGTAAGGAAGGAGGAGAGGGGGGGGGGGCGGTAAATGACAGCCACTCTGAGTGGCAGTGGGTAGAATAGACGGATGGAGTGAACTTCAAAGGATGAGAAGCAACGAGACTGCGGTAGGAGGAGGGGTTGAAAGCTGCAAGAGGGCGAAAGTAGTAACCCAACTGGGCGGGGAGAGTGGGAGAAAAGGTAGCCTCCATGGCATAGGGCGGCATAGGGCCGCGACTGATGCAGAGTCGTCGGGAGTGAGCCAGGTTTCAGTTAGGGCGAGCAGTTGAAGAGCATAGGGAAGTTGTCCTCTCCCCATTATCATTTTCGATGCCCTTCTTTGTACCTTTTCTAATTCCACTATATCGTTTTTTGAGATACAGTGACCAGAATTTACATAGTATTATTCTGTGGTTGCACCATGGAGCGCTACAAAGGTATTATAACATCTTCAGTTTTTGTTTTCTGATCTTTTCCTAATAATACCTAACATTCTATTTGCTTTCTTAGCCACCGCCGCACAGTGAGCAGAAGGTTTCAACGTATCATCAACGATGTCACCTAGATCCCTTTCCTGGTTAGTGTTTTCTAATGTGGAACCTTGCATCACGTAGCTGTAGTTGGGGTTCCTCTTTTTCACGTGCATCACTTTGCACTTGCTCACATTAAACGTTATCTGCCATTTCGGTGTCCAGTCTCTCAGTCTTGTAAGGTCCTCTTGTAATTTTTCAAATCCTCTTGTGATTTAATAAATTTGAATAACTTTGTGTCTTCAGCAAATTAATTACCTCACTAGTTACTCCCATCTCTAGATCATTTATAAATATGTTAAAAAGGAGCGGTCCCTTTACAGAGCCCTGGGGAACCCCACTATCTACCCTTCTCCATTGAGAATACTGACCATTTTAACCCTACTCTGTAATATCTTTTAATCAGTTTTTAATCTTCTTGCCCTGCACTGTAAGTGACGACAGCAAACTCTCAGTGGTGCTTACTGCCCTCTGTGACTGCAAGAAGCACCACGGTAACGGCAGTTTCCAGGCTGCTTTTCCCTCCCTGCACTGGATGTGATGGCAGCAAGTTTGTAGTTTATTTGTGTACTTCACTAGCGGCGCATGCAGCGTAGGTGTGCGATGAAGGAGCATGAACAAGGAGCAGGTCTGCTCCTTCATGCACACTCTGAATGTGTACCTTTCCATAACTATGGCAAAACCTTCTCTTTGGCTTCCCTGTATCCAGCATTCGTTCTGCTCTCCTACACTGCAGTGTGTTTGTTTCAACTTATTCCTATTCATTGGGGCCCATCTTATTTCTTAGGCTCCTGGCATTCGCATATAGACATTTCAAACTATGTTTGTTGTTCCTGTTTACATCATGCCTGGTATTAAATTACAATCTTTTGTCTGATTTTTATTTTTATTTAAGGACACCCGATCTACTACAGTCATGGATACTGACTGGGGCTTGTCAATATAAGTATTCCACTCTGATGTTGATTCTTTGGCTTACTGTTCTTTGGTGTATTAAACTTTAAATTTTGTAATTCTAACAATGCTCCTTTACATATCCGTACAACATTAAAAATGTATCAACTCGCATGCTTATGATGATGTACAGGGCAAAAACCATTGGATATTCTGTTCATTCATATGGTACATCTAACTGAGTCTCATTCCTTTATTTATAAATCAATAGAACAATAACTAAAGCAGATGCTTGTAGAGAAAAATGCGTGGTAAAATGCAATTAAGCAAGAACATCTTTACACACTTGCAGTAAAATTTATAATTAAGTGGGAGAGGAGATGTTAAGTAATGAGCAAAAAAAATAATAAAAAAAAGAAGATAGAAAACAGAGGCAGACTAGCAGGCCACATCCTCAGGCCAAATTCATAACACATAATTCAGCTGAAGAGCAGACTAGAAAGTAGCAGGATAACTTCTTTTCTGGCTGTTTATTGTTAACTGAGTAGATTCGAAGAAAAACATATTTGGTAGATTTATATTAAACAATACCTTTACAAGGAAATTTTAGGAAGAACAAGAATCCCAACTGGGGAATTCTAAGTCGCAAAAGAAGAAAATCCCTCCATTGTTTCTGTGTCTCTTTAATTATATCTGAAAATATTCAGATCTTGCAATTTAGCAATACCTCTTCCTTGTCATATATACCAGACCAGTGGGTTGTGTCCATCTACCAGCGGAAGGAGACAGAGAAAATAGTTCCAAGTAAACCGCCCCTTAAGGGTATCGTGCAGCCTGGAATGTTTAGTATTTTCTCTGTCTCCTAGCAGATGGTGGATGGATCGTGTAGCTGCTCTGGATTGCTGGCTGGTAGCTCCTGTCCCAGATTCTTCTGGTGACAGTGGAGCCGGGTGTGCTGGTAGCCGTTTTGGGGCTAGTTTTAGATGATACTCAGTGGTTCTGAGTTCCTCATTTGCCAGCTAGGGTGATATCCAGTGACCCTGGTTCCCTCCCCTTCCCTGGCTTTCTAGCAGGGTGATGGTTGATTGTGGCATGGAGTAACTTGTCTCCCCTGTGGGGTTTTTCTCTTCTGTGGTGGTAGGTATATCTGAATTTCTGCCTCTGAGGTAAGCCTTTATTTATTCCTGTCACTAGTGAAGTAGGTTGTTTAAAAAAAAAATAAAAAAAAAGAAGAAGCTTTTTTTTCCTTCTTTCTCTTTCCTGTTACCTGATTTATTTTTCCACCTTTGGCAATGTATTCTAGGGGGCCCTTGCGAAGTTTCTTTGAATTTCGCTGCCAGGCGTCTGATTCTGATCTTGGCCCCTTCCGAGCTGGTACTAGTTGCTTTGATTTTTTTTTTTGGTGGGGCACAGCTTGTGTCTGGATCACGAAACTCAGTTGTCTTTCTCCTCTTCACGGTCCTAGACGGCGGCTGGTTCAGAGGGTGGCCCCATTGCTGGAACTTGTACCTTTGTGGTTTGGAGGTCTTAGTCTGCCATTTCCAAAGTGGGGGAAGTCTCTCGCTGGCTCTGTTTGGCTGCAGGCTTGGTCTTTTTAGTCCAAGGCTATTTTTTCATTCCTGTCAGCCTTACGCGGCTATTGGTCAGTTCTTTTTCAGACCGTCCATTCTCTGCTGCTTCTGGCATCTTGCTTGAGACGCCCCTGCTATTTGATTCTTGTTTTGGCAGCAGTTTTTTTTCTCCCTTCCTTAGGGAAGTTCTGGTTCTCTCGTCCCCATGGATCCCTCCTGACTGCTCTGTTTTGTCTGCAGGGTACTTTCCTTCTGGTGGAGGTCTGAGTTGCCCTTGGTGTGCAACAGCTAGCACAAATCCCTCTTCTGAGTACCCTCGGGAGCGCCATTCTTGCCAGTCTTTTGCTTGGACTCAGTTCAGTGTCTCTTTACAGGAATGTGCCTTTTTAGGACTAGTTTGCCACAGGTCTTCCTTGCTTCCCTTGCTTTTGAGCGGGAGTTTTAGCCCGGCACAGTCGGATTTTGCCTTTTCTACTTCCAGGCGCCTCTGTCCTGGCACATTTGGCACTCCTTCCTTTTTCTGTAAGGGGCACAGTTCTTTCCTGCTGAGCAGATCTATTGCTGTGCATCTGGATTATCGCCTCTTAGCGCTGTGCTTTTCTCAACTTTTCTGCAGGGAAGTGGCTCTGTTCTAGGTCCGGAGTTTGACTCTTCCTTAGCTGGTTTTTCCTCAGTTTGGTGTTAGTGGCCAGCTTTCTGTTTGTTCGTGGCCTAGCGAGAGTTGTTTCTTCCTCACTGCCTTACGGCTTCATTTTGCTCCCTATGGTTTGAGGATTCCAGCTCCATGATGCTTACCTCCCTCTTGGCGGGAGTTCTTTCTCTATGTTGACTGCTGCTCCATATCGGTTGCCTAGGAGGGCGGTCATTGTGGCTCAGAGACCACTTGAGGGCCAAGAGTGTCTCTTGGGGCACGGGGCTTTCTCCTCTTGCAGGTTTAGTCCCTCTGGGCCAGTGGAGTGCAGCGCCAGGTCTGCATTTCCACAAGTTGTGCTCCTTTGCTGTTGGCCTCCTGGCAGTACCTTCTTCTCTGGCTGTTCCCCGGGACTCCATCTTTGCATTTTGCTTGTTGAGCATAGCTCCATCGCTGCATGTTGAGTGCGGCTTCATTAACCATGCAGTTCCACCGTTCCATGTTGGGCACGCCTCCATCGCTGCATGCTGGGCACAGTTCCAGGTTGGCTTTAGCTCCATCGCTGTATGTTGAGGACAGCTCTATCATGGCATGTTGAGTGAAGTTCCTTCGCTGCTTATTCTGCAACCTTTCAGCTCTGCATGTTGAACGCAGCTCCATTGTCACATGTTGAGTGTAGTTCTTTCTCTGCAGGTCTCAGCGTGGAGCACATTCCTGTGTCTGCGTGTAGAACGCAGCTCCTTGTCTGTGTGTGGCATGCATCTCTCTCTTCGCGTATGGAACGCAGCTCCCTGTCTGTGTGCAGAGCGCAGCTCCACCGCCTGTTGAGTGTATGTCTGTATGTTTAGCACAACTCTTCTCTGCAAATTGGGTGAAGTGGAGCACAGCTCTGGGACTGCAGGTGCTACACAGCTTCATATCCGCGTAGGAAGCTTAGCTCCTTATCGGCGTGTGGAGCGCTGCTTCTTGCTGGTGTCTGGAGCGCAGTTCCCTGCCGGTGTCAGGAGCACAGCTCCTTGCTGGCATCTGGAGCGCAGCTTCTTGTTTGCGTGTGGAAAGCAGCTTCTTGTCTGCGTTTTATACACGGTTCCATCGCTACCACAGCTTCAGTTCTGCAGATACCTCTAACATCCAGCTCTTTCAGTGGGGCACTGCTCATCCTCTGTCTGTTACTCTCAGCTTCTTCTCTGCTTGTTCAGTGCATTTCTATCTTTTCCAGAGGTGTGCAACTCTTTCTCTGCCCATGGTGCGTGGCTCAGTTTGTGCTTTGAGTGCAAATCTGTTTGTTCTCATTGAGCACGGATCCTACTCTGCCTGATGAGCGCAGCTTCTTTTCTGTCCCTTGAGCACAGTTCAGTCTCTGACTGTGGAGCATATTTTCACCTTTTCCTGTTGGGCACTGTTTCACCTTGTCGGCCAACCCCAGCTTTTTTCTGCGGGTTGGATACAGTAACTTCTCAGCAGCTGTGGCATACCGCAGTTTAGAATTCTGGACAAGGCTGTCTTGTCTCCTGTTAGCTACCATTCCTGTGGCACCTTTTCTTGCCGTAGCCTCTTCGTGGCTGGTGAGAAGCTTCTCCATTGCTGGAGTTTGAATTAGTCTCTGCTCCTTTTGTGGCTACTTGGCATCTTGGGGGTCTTTTCTCCTCAGTGTGGCTCTCGAATCTCTTTCTTTTTGTCTCCTTTTGTTCTCTTGGCTCTGTTCTTTCATTCCTAAGTTCAGACCGAGCTACTAGAGGAGTACTCTTTCTACGGTTGTACCCTGGTATGCTGCTGCCCTTTTCTTCATGGTTCTCCTGGAGAGACTAGCGCTCCAGTTAGTTGGTTCTCTCGACTCTGGAGTCTCTTCTTGTTCTGTGGCATTTGATTCTCTCACTAGACGCGGGTCTGGGTTGTTCCTGGGCCTTGCTTCCTTTGTTCTGTGAAGTGTGGCGCACTGTTTGGGGTTGCTTACTCCTCGTACTTTTTAGGGTCGCTTTATCCGACTATCTTGGACTCAAGGCAGACCGGCAGGTTTGGGAGTTAGTCTTTGTCCTGCCAGGGTTCGGAGAAGTGAATCATGGTCTAGGAGAGACAGTTCTTCTCCTTGTTGTTCGGATACGACTGTAGCCTTCCTTCCAAGGGGGGTCCTTTGGCATGAGTAACTTTTGCTGCTTCTTTTGCTACTCTCGGGACAGGGGTACATAATTTTTCTTTTGCTCAGGACGTTTGTTTTACGTCGTACGACTTCAGTTCCTTTTCTAGTGTCTAACTCTGTTCCATTTTGGTGGCCTGGTGGTTCGGATATTCGAATCCTTTTCTGCTGCTCAGTTGCTTGCCGTGTGTATAGCTTTGTGGACTAACCTTCTGCATTCTTCTTTTCTTCCCCCCCCCCCCCCCCCCCCCCACCTTTGGGAAACTGCTTTGCTACATTCCATTAGTCTGGACAGGTCTGGTATAGATGACAAGGAAGGAAAAATTATGTTCTTACCTGATAATTTTCTTTCCTTTAATCATACCAGACCAGTCCAGATGCTGTCCCTGGCTAAAGTCTGTCAGAGTGTTGTTTCTTTTAGGTATCCCTGGCTGTTCCACAACGCTTCAATATGGTGGGATGTCCTACAGCACTGCCTACTTCATCTTCTCTATTCAATCTCCTGCCACTTGTTGTTGTGCCAGCTCTGTATGACTCTTGTTACTTGGGATCACGGAATTTTTTCCTCGGATTCAGGGGTAGATCTCTATGTGCTTCCCTCCCGTTTACTTTACTGTGAGGGGAAGTTGTAGTTGCCGTTGGCCAAGCAGGAACAGTGAGGTTCTGCATATTGGCTCCAAGAGTTTTGCCTGTTTGGTATTAACTGTGTTTTCTTCTATACTTCAGAGCACCATTGCTTGGCTATTTGAAATACTGAACATTCCAGGCAGCACGATACCCTTAAGGGGCGGTTTACTAGGAAATATTTTCTCTGTCTCCTTCCGCTGGTAGATGGACACAACCCATTAGTCTGGACTGTGGTGTGATTAAAGGAAAGAAAATTATCAGGTAAGAACATAATTTTCCTTCTGTATGCTTAAAAATAATCTTAATAACCAATCTCTACCAGACCTTAGAGCAAAGGAAACTACTATTGTCAGCAACTAGTTTGGAGATTACAATAGATCTGAAACATCTAAGTTCAAAGTCCCAGCTTCCAAATTTGAAGGCTCTTGATTATGAACCTTTTTAGTTGATGGCAAATGAAGTTTTGGAATGGAAGGAATAATTCGGGAGAAACTTTCAAAATGGAATGATGTTTCAGTAGGGGATCTTATAAGAAGGCAATGAAAATGTATCAAGTTTAAGTTTGATGAACACGTCTCATTCTCAAGAGGTTCAACCTTTTCCCTAAGTGCTATTTATTTATTTATTTGTTGCATTTGTATCCAACATTTTCCCACCTATTTGCAGGCTCAATGTGGCTTACAGTGTGCCGTTATGGCATTTGCCATTCCGGTTGGCAAATAACAGTTCGTATTACATAACAGTTGGTATTACATAGAGAGTATGGATGACATGATAAAATAGAACAATAGATACGAGAAGAGACATTTCCGAATATAAGTAAGAGGGGATGTGTTACATTTACAGTTATTGGTCGTTGTGATATGCCAAGTACATAAGTAATGCCACACTGGGAAAAGACCAAGGGTCCATTGAGCCCAGCATCCTATCCACGACAGCGGCCGATCCAGGCCAAGGGCACCTGGCAAGCTTCCCAAACGTACAAACATTCTATACATGTTAATCCTGGAATTGTGGATTTTTCCCAAGTCCATTTAGTAGCGGTTTATGGTCTTGTCCTTTAGGAAACCGTCTAATCCCTTTTTAAACTCTGCCAAGCTAACTGCCTTCACCACGTTCTCCGGCAACGAATTCCAGAGTTTAATTACGCGTTGGGTGAAGAGGTGGGTCTTCAGAGATTTACGAAAGTTAGTTCGAAAATAGTTTTTAGTTTAAGCGATAAGGCATTCCATAACTGCGTGCTCAGGTAAGAGAAGCTTGACGCATGCGTTAGTCTGTATTTTAGACCTTTGCAGCTGGGGAAGTGAAGATTAAGGAATGTGCAGGATGATCTTTTAGCGTTCCTGGGTGGCAAGTCTACCAGGTCTAACATGTAGGCTTGGGCATCTCCGTGGATGATTTTATGAACTAGTGAGCATATCTTGAACGCTATACTTATCCTTCATCAGAATAGTACCCAACATTTGAATAGCTGACATTTTTACATTAAACTCATGTTCATTGACTTTCAGTACTAAAGAGTTTTGTTGTGAACTAATGCCTTCATCGTTTCCAGTATCACTTGTCATATGGATTCAAAGTTGAATTGATCAGCACAATGTGGAGAGAATTGAATCTGAGTAAAAATTGAAGGAAACCACCTGAACTTCCAACAGCTCTGCTCATCGATTCCAGTGCTCTTTTCTTTTTAATTTGTTTAAGAGCCACACATCTTTCCCCAGAGCTAATTGCAGGCTCACAGAAACCTGTGAGTCTGCTCTGAACTCCACAACTTGGGCTGGAAGCAACCCAAAGCCTTGCATATGTGCCTGACTAGGACCAGCTGTCACAGGAGATGACGCTGTTACCTGCATCAGTTGGGGTCCTTTTACTGTGTGAGATTCTTGATGCTGAATAAATCCATCCATAGGTCCAAACTTGGGAGGAGTTGGAGTCTCTGAGAAATAGGCTCATGTTCTTTTCCCTTTCGCTTCTCCATTTCAAAGAATAATACACAAGGTAATGCAAGTCCCATTTCTGCACCTTTTCATTAGCAGGTTCAATCTTATTGAGTGCCCTTCTGGAAGAGCCATCAGAAAGCACATGGATTTTGAAGCAGGCGTATAGAATGCTTCTGTGTCCAGCTTTCAGATGCAGTTTAATACAAGGCTTTGTTTGCGTACTTTATATATTTAGATGCTTTTTTCAATAAGAAAAGACACAGAGAAAAAAAACACAAACAACATGAATTGCACAGAGCAGCAGACGAGGCCTGACCATCTGGAAAGGCTGTATTAAAACAAATGTCTTATGATTCCAAGATGGCGCTGTGAATAGACGCACCTGTGTTTGCTCCTGGAGGCTGCTGTGTTTGTGAGTTTCTCTCGGTGCCTCTGTAGCCTCGTTAACCATGGGGAAGCGGAGGGGGAAGGTAAAGGAATTTCCCTCGGTTCCTGTGACCTCCTCGACGTTGAAACAAACAACCCTGCAATTTCCCAGGCAGCAACCGGGTCCTCAGGGAACTTCGACCCCCACTGCAGCTCTCGGCCCTTCGGAGTCGATTGAGAGTGGAAACGGGGCTTCCTTGAGCCCTGTGGAGCGAATTGCACCTCCCCAGCCTGGAAGAGAGTTGCTGGCTGTTCAAACAGAGACAGACGCCGAAGTGGCTCGGCTGGTCCTGTCTGAGGGTGTGACTGCAGCAAAGGAGTTAGATTCTCAACTTCGGGGAAACATTATTACAACAGGCTTCAAAGGTATTGCCTCAAGCTATTGTTTCCAAGTTAGCTCGGGCTGATAGTCTATCTCAATCTCCTCCTGTGGCTAGTGGAGTGATTAGACCAGCAATTGTGAAATTAGGTTTCTTAATTTTCCCAAATCGCCGTTAATTTCTCTTTTGGAGATGGTCAAAAAATATTTGGTGGACATCCTGGGAATGGACAAGGACTCACTCCCTCCCATTACACGGGCTTATTACATCGGGAGTACTGGAGTGGTGGTGGGAAACCCCCCCGTAATAGGGGAGGGAATGAATCTTACCTCATTCCTAGAAAGCTCATTAGAAATAGTTACTCAGAGGTTAACTCTGCTTGCCACTTTTGCGTTGGAGCCTGATAGGAATGCCGTACTACGGCTTTCGTTGAGACACTTAGAAAATCTGTTTTTGGGCTCAAAGGTCCGTATCTTTCCAGATCTCTCACGGCCTACACAGATGAGACGAAGGGCCTTTTTGGAACTTCGCCCCAGGGTGGTGGCATTGGGAGCAAATTTTGTTTTGCAATTTCCTTGTTTTTGTAATGTGATGCTTGAGGGTAAACATTTTCAGTTTGTAGATCCAAAACAGTTGAAAGAGTTTATTGATGCAAGAGTTGATGTGAATATAGTAAACCTTCCCTAATTTAGCAGGCTGGGGTCTGAACCAGAGGAAGCATCTATTGATTATTAATTTTTGTATTTTTTTTTCTTTTTTTAATTTCCTTAATCATAATGCCGATTGCATATTCACTTTAAGTGGTGATATATTGGAAAATTTAAATAATTAAATAATAATAAACAAATGTCTTATTTTTATTTCTGTTTTTAATTCTTAGCTTTTAATGTTTTATTTGTGTTTATCTTCTTATGTATGTGCAGTTGTACATAATGAATGCTATATATAGTTTTTAAATAAAAATAAATACTTGGGTGAAACTACCTCTCCTTTTTCTCTCAAATCAGACTTAGGCCTTATCAATCTGATGCTATTAGCAGAATATCAAATAAGAAGACATCAGGATCAAAGTTCACTACTGTTTTGTATTGTGATTCAGAAAGTTGTATGTACAATAATAGGCAAATGGGGGGAGGGGCTTGAGGACGAAAACTGACATTTAATTTATTTATTTACACTTGATACACTGCAAAATAACCATATCCTGTGCTTGTGAATGGAACTTTGTCCTTTAGTAGCTTTTGGCTGTTTCATAAATCTAGCAGTTTAAGATTGGTAGATTACATAATACCCAGATTTATAGAATTGTTCACCCACAAGTCATATCTTTGTAACCCTTTCAGCAAATGTCAACTTGTGTGGTAAGGCATTAATATAGGCTTAAAATTCCCAATATAATTAGTTGTCATCCCAAATTTCATATTAAATCTTTGTGGCCTGGAAGGATCATTCAAATAAATAACGTTGTCTGCATTTCGTACTGCAATTGTGAGTGGCTCCATTTCCAGAAAAAATAACAGTCAGTTTTAAATGTTACAGGTTGCAACCAACACAGAAACCAGTAAAAATGTAGGAAATGCTATTCTCTATGAAACCGTTCTGACTATTATGGACATCAAGTCTGAGAGCGGTCTGCGGGTGAGTGGATATGTAACATTGCTAAAATCAGAAAAACACCCTGATCATAATATTGTCTTCCATCCTGCCCCACACATTGTACCTAGGTGTTTCTATGTGCATGTTGGCTCACTCTAGATTTTTAAAATTGAGCTATTGATTTTATAGTAAATACAAGATTATTATACCTGTCTATGGGCTGTACAGTACGTCTAAGCTACAGGTAGCTAGAGAATGTGTTCAGACTGTATATAGACTTTCAGCCGTTCTTATGTGTGTTTAAAATTGATTCACATTAGCAGGTCCACAGATTACTACACACAGACTGAATCTGGTCTGTGTCTGCTTAAGGCAGGACCATAATATCATTCTAAATTCAGAAAAATCAGGCCATCAGCAAGTGAGGTGATAAAACTGTTTTATTTCCTGACTACAATGACAGTTCCACATATGGAATTGTGTTAATATCAATGTGGAGCGTTGCATTGTATTTTTATGTCTTTGGAATTACATTGACAATATGCTACATATGAGGGAGCTGTGCATGAGAAACATTTGACATTTTTCTGCTCACATAATTTTGAACTAGATATTACAGTTCCAGACCAGTATCTGTTAGCACTGAATGAGTGGAGTGCAGTAAATCACCCATGATTAGAGAGCTATCTTCCCTGCTGTGAGGAATGATCCTCTCTAGGAGTTTTCTTGAAAAAGATCATGTTCCTCTGGCTCTGTTGTCCTTTCAAAAAAAAAAAAAAAAAAGTTTTAACTTGTTTGTTTCCTCCTCTTCCTCCTGGACGTCTAGCTCAGTGTAACCAAGTCTGGGATCTGGTCACATGAGTCTTCATTTGCAAGTCCTCTGTCTTATATCCTCCCATACTGGTCCAGAATAAGTTCTATCAAGCCTAATATCCTCTTTCTCACCTCCCCTAAAACATACGTAGTCTGATTATTGTAGAAATAGGCTCTGGAGCCCTACAGTCAATGGGCTTTGAATCTGGCCACTAGATGTCTCTTCTCTTCTTGGTACTGTCCCTTCCTAATCTGTTTCTCCATCTGAAACCACTGTACACTGCAGGAACACATTGTCCACCCTCTGTATTCATCATCTCACCATCTCTTTTTTTTTTCCTCTTCCTTCTTCTCAGCTCTCAACCTTCAACATTTCCTTCCTTCCACTCATCCCTCTCCGTTCTATCTGAGTACATCTCGCCTTCGTTGCTGTCGTCATACCTCTCCTACTCTTCTCCGTATTCTCTTGCTCCTTCTCCTGCTCTCCGCTGGGGACATTAATTCCAATCCTGGTCCTCCACATCAGCTCGTATCCTATTTGTCCAGGTCGCACCGTGATATCTCCAATCTAATTTCTTTTCCTTTCCTCCCCCCTTCTTCTCTGCCTTTCTCTTGTGCTCTGTGGAATGCTCGCTCTGTAACAAACTTTCCTACATCCATGACCTCTTTATCTCTCATACTGTCCATCTGCTTGCCCTAACTGAAACTTGGCTTTACCCTGAAGACTCTGCTTCAGTCACGGCCCTATGCCATGGAGGTTATCTTTTCTCCCATATTCCTTGCCCGGTTGGCCGCGGAGATGGTGCCATGCTACTACTTTCACCCTCTTGTAGATTTCAACCTCTTCTTCCACCTCAGTCTCACTGCTTTTCTTCTTTCGAAGTCCACTCCATCCGTCTATTTGCTCCTCTGCCTCTCCGAGTAGCAGTCATTTATCGACCCCCTGATAAGTACCTTTCTTCCTTTCTCACTGACTTTGATGCCTGCCTTTCCTTCTTTCTTCAACCTTCATCTCCTTCCCTCATTCTTGGGGATTTTAACTTTCATGCTAATGATCCCTCTGACTCTTATGCTTCTCAGTTTCTTGCTTTAACATCCTCTTTCAATCTTCAACTGTGCTCCACTGCCCCTACTCACCAGAATGGCCACTGTCTTGATCTTATCCTCTTCTCAAACTGCTCACTCTCCAGTTTCTGTGCCTCAACTCTTCCCCTCTCTGGCCATCATCTGATAACTTTCACATTTAAACACCCTCCTCCCCAGTCCCGTCTAATCTTAACCAACACATTTAGGAATCTTCAGGCTATTGACCCTTCTATTCTGTCCTCCAGTGGTTCAAATCTCTTCTCTACCACAATATTATCCAAGTCTGTCAAAGAGGCTGTCTTTTCCTATAATACTATTCTCTCCTCTGCTCTGGATACTCTCACTCCTCCCATTTCCCGTTCTGTAAAACTTACCAAACCCCAGCCTTGGCTGACCTCTAGAATCCACTACCTATGTTCCTGTGCCCGCTCTGCCGAACACCTTTGGCTGAAATCCCGTGCCCATGCTGACTTCATACATTTCAAATTCTTGCTGACCTCCTTCCAGTCTGCTCTTTTACTTGCCAAACAGGACTATTACATCCAGTTGACAAATTCTCTTGGCTCAAACCCTCGATTTCTCTCTGCCACACTGAACTCTCTCCTCAAAGTGCCTTCACCTCCAACTCCCCTTTCACTTTCTCTCCAGACTCTGGCTGAGTACTTTCATGATAAGGATCACAAGATTAAACTTGAATTCTCAACCAGGTCACCTCCACCTCTCCTTCCCTTAGCCCATTCTCTGAACCCTCCAACCCCTGCCTCCTTTTCTTCCTTTTCTGAAATCACTGAAGAGGAAACTACACATCTTCTTTCCTCCTCAAAACTAACTACCTGCTCCTCTGATCCTATTCCCACCCATCTACTTAACACTATCTCTCCTACTGTCATCCCTTTTATCTGTCATATCCTCAATCTTTCACTGTCCACTGCGACTGTTCCTGATGCCTTCAAACATGCCGTAGTCACACCACTGCTTAAAAACCTTCATTGGACCCTACCTGTCCTTCCAACTATCGCCCCATCTCCCTCCTCCCTTTCCTATCCAAGATACTTGAACGTGCTGTTCACCGTCGTTGCCTTGACTTTCTTTCATCTCAAGCTATTCTTGATGCACTTGAATCTGGCTTTCGCCCCTTCATTCAACTGAAAAAGCGCTTGCTAAAGTCTCCAATGACCTGTTCCTGGCCAGATCCAAAGGGCTCTATTCTATCCTCATCCTTCTCGATCTATCTGCTGCTTTTGCCTACTCCTTGATACGCTGTCCTCACTTGGATTTCAGGGCTCTATTCTTTCCTGGTTTTCTTCTTATCTCTCCCAGTATACTTTTAGTGTATACTCTGGTGGATCCTCCTCTACTTCTATCCCACTGTCAGTTGGTGTACCTCAGGGATCTGTCCTGGGACCTCTTCTTTTCTCCATCTATACTTCTTCCCTTGGTACTCTGATCGCATCCCATGGTTTTCAGTATCATCTTTATGCTGACGACTCCCAGATCTACCTCTCCACACCAGAAATCTCAGCAGGAATCCAGGCCGAAGTATCAGCCTGTCTGTCTTACATTGCTGCTTGGATGTCTCAGCACCATCTGAAACTAAACATGACCAAGACTGAGCTTCTTATCTTTGAACCTAAACCAACCTTTCCTCTTTCCCCATTCTCTATTTTTGTGGATAACACTCTCATCCTTCCTGTCTCATCAGCTCGTAACCTTGGGGTCATCTTCGACTCCTCCCTCTCCTTCTCTGCACATATTCAGCAGACTGCTAAAACCTGTCGTTTCTTTTTCTATAATATCACCAAAATTCGCCCTTTCCTTTCTGAGCACACTACCAGAACCCTCGTCCACACTCTTATCACCTCTCGCTTAGACTATTGCAACTTGCTTCTCACAGGTTTCCCTCTTAGCCATCTCTCTCCTCTTCAATCTGTTCAGAATTCTGCTGCATGACTAATATTCCGCCAATGTCGCTATGCTCATATTAGCCCTCTTCTCAAGTCAGTTCACTGGCTTCCTATCCGTTTCCGCATACAGTTCAAACTCCTCTTATTGACCTATAAGTGCATTCACTCTGCAGCTCCTCAGTACCTCTCCACTCTCATCTCTCCCTACATTCCTCCCCGGGAACTCAGTTCACTGGGTAAATCTCTCTTATCTGCACCCTTCTCCTCCACTGCTAACTCCGTTCTGTTTATCTTGCTGCACCATATGCCTGGAATAGACTTCCTGAGCTGGTACGTCAAGCTCCATCTCTGGCCATCTTCAAATCTAAGCTAAAAGCCCACCTTTTTGATGCTGCTTTTAACTCCTAACCCTTATTCACTTGTTCAGAACCCTTATTTTATAATCTTCACTTTAATATTCCCTTATTTCTTGTTTGTCCTGTTTGTCTGTCCTAATTAGATTGTAAGCTCTGTCAAGCAGGGACTGTCTCTTCATGTTCACGTGTACAGCACTGAGTATGTCTAGTAGCGCTGTAGAAATGATTAGTAGTAGTATATCATTCGTAATCAATGAGAATGCCTCCTTTATTCTCCTCCTGCTCCTTCCCAGGAGCTGTGAATACCTCTTCTGTAGCATCCCCAGCTTATCCAGGAAGTAAAATTCATGATTTGGGAATTAAATGGGGGATTTTTTGCATAGCGCCACTGTGCCCCTGCCTTATCTCTTTATAACAACAACAAAAAAAAAAGAATGTTTTGCCTCGACAGAAGCAGAGACTGTCTCTGAAGTTAATATCGGCAGCATGGTTATGCATCTTTATTGGTGCTTACTGCCTTTAGCCTAGTAATGACTGGTGTGCTTTTTGGATATGATTGTTTAAAATTCTTATCTCTCTCTACACTCCTCCCCGGGATCCTTGGGTAAATCTCTCTTATCTGTACCCTTCTTTTCCACTGCCAACTCCAGACTCCTTTCCTTTTATCTTGCTGGAATAAACTTCCTGAATCAGTACATGAAGCTCCATCTTTGGCCATCTTCAAATCTAGGCTAAAAGCCCACCTTTTTGATGCTGCTTTTAACGCCTAACCCCTGTTGACTTGTACAGACCCTTGTATGTTTTATCTTTCCCACCTTAGTAATTCCCTTATCCCTTATTTGTCCTGTTTGTCTATCCTGATTACACTAGCCGTTAAGCCCGTAAAAATGGGCGAGTATTGCAGCCCTCCTCTCTCCCCTGGCCTTACCCCGTCCACCGATCCTCCCCCCCCCCCATATCCAGGGACCCTCCTCTTTCCCTTGGCCTACCCCCCTCTCCCCATGTCCAGCAACCCTCCTCTGTGCCCTGCTCTCACCCCAAGTCCAGCAACAATGGCCTCTCCACCCTGCCCTCCCCCCATGTCCAGCTACCCTCATCGCCGCCACTCCCTCCCCCCTCCGTGCTGGGCCCCCTGCACTGACCTGACAGCGCCTCTCACCTCCGTGTGAAAGCGCTACAGGCAGCAGCAGATCGCTCTGCTGCTGCCTGCAGCGCTTCCACACGGAGGTGAGAGGCGCTATCAGGTCAGTGCAGGGGGCCCAATACGGATGGGGGCGGGAGCGGCGGCGGGGAATGGGGGGTAGGGTGGAGGCTGTTTCGCACGATGTTCCTTTCCAGGTGGCAGCGTCAGCGTCCAACAATTCGACTCCGTTTCCCTCTCTGTTCCGCCCTCTGACGTCATGACGTCTTGATGTGAGGGCGGGACAGAGAGGGAAGTCTGTACTGCGCATTTGCAAGTGAGTACGGTCACTTGCCATTTATATGTTTGATTGTAAGCTCTCTTGAGCACTGACTGTTTGTTCATGTTCAAGTGTACTGCGCTGCATATGTCCAGCAGTGTTATAGAAAAAATAAGTAGTAGTTGTAGTAAATTCAGAATACATCATGATAGTTATATGTTTGACATGCTGTTATTTATTTTCCATGTTTATAACCCACTTTAAACCAAGGCGGGGGTACATGTAAACATACTAATCAATTGCACATTTAATACTTTTTTTGAGGTAGCTTTTAACTCCTAACTCCTATTCATTTGTGTAGTACCCATGTCTGTTTTATAATTTCCACCTTAAGTAATTCCCTTATCTCTTATTTGTCCTGTTTGTCCAAATTAGATTGTAAGCTCTGTCGAGTAGGGACTGTCTCTTGCATGTTCAATGTACAGCGCTGCATATGTCTAGTAGCGCTACAGAAATAAGTAGTAGTAGTAAAAACAATTTAAGCTTTTAGGAGAACTCATCAATAACGGGTCCAAGGTCATTCTTCTAAAAATGCCATCATAAAACAGTGAGTCTTAAAATATTAAACTGTTGCTTATTTGAGCAAAGTCTCAAATGTCCTGTGAGTTTGTTCCACATACTCACCAGCAACTGAAAAAGCTTGAGTACAATTCTCAGCAAATTGAAATGCGGAACATGCAGGGATACATGACAATGAACTATATACCATCTGTAAAGATCCCTCCAACTCCTGCCCTTCTCAGGCAACCTGCAATAGAGCCACTAAATTTCAACGCAGGACTGGAGAAATGCCACCGGAACAGTGCCCCAAAACAACTCCCTAATGCTCAAGGTCCATAAAGCCCAGCATCCTGTTTCCAACAGTGGCCAATCCAGGTCACAAGTACCTGGCAAGATCCCAAAACCTGCATGATACCCTACCCGGGGACATAGCTAGGGTGGAGAATGGCAGTCATAAAGTATACACATAGTGTATGAAATGCACATGTGCATGCATATATAAGCCGGATTCATATTACACGTAGCTGCAATTTCTACAAGTTTTATGAGACTATAGTTTAAAGAGACATAGGCCACCTATGTAACTCTATAAAAGCCCCAGGATAAGCCCCTGCTTGTACTTCCTACCTAGGTGACCTGTTTTATAAAATCACCTTCATAATCAGTAGATGATAGACAGTGGCATAGCAGAAACCACATGCAACCCAGCTGCATTTACAGCTTTTATGACATTCTGTAGCAACAAACTCCAGCGCTTAATTATCCATTGAGTGAAAAAATATTTTGCCTGATTTGTTTTAAGTGGACTAATGCATTTCATGCCCCCTAGTCTTGGGACATGAATTGGTTGTTTCAATAGGTACAAACTAAGCTCATCACCACAATTGGAATTCATTTTAGCTCTACTAGACATGTCTCAAGCAAAACAGCCTTTCTACTGCAGCATAATCACCAATTTAGCGTTCATAATGTTAGAAATCCAAGACTTAGCAGACAGCATGGATCATATTGAGAATGTTAGGGGCCGCATGCCCTCGACAGTGCATGTAATGCACCTGACAGGTCCCAAATGAGACAAGCACGGACTTGGGCCACTCAAGGCTGCAAGACATCATATTTGTCACAAAGCCCCTTTGGGACTCTGTCCTGTTGAATAGTGCAATTCAGTCTGGCAAAAGGCACATTCCCTTCCAAATTCTGTTCTATCAAAAGATGCATCCAAACTGCACTGGGGAGCACTTATGATTGGTTCCGCACTCAGGATGCATGGTCCCACTAAGTAAATTTCCTGGAAGAGAGCTATAACTTGATCCTGATCCATCCTCACCATATTCAGGTCTCTGACCATAAAAAAAAGTGTATCTTTCACTGGCCCTGCTTCCAAGCCCATCCTGATCTGTCTTGCCGTATATGGGACACAGACCGTAGAAGTCCATTTGGCATTGGCCTCACTTTTCAACTGCTGGAGTTTCTGTTGAAGTCTATTCCAGCCCATTAACAAGATTATAATCAAGTGACAATGTATTATATTATTAAGCAGGGAGGAACAGGATCCTACCTCCTGTGTGGGAAACATCAGGATGTAGATCTTGGTCATGTAATATGAAATTGGCTAGTTGTTACCAAAAATACATTGGTGTCTGCCTGTTACAGCACCTAAATTGTCCATTATTCTGTTGAAGCCATCCTGTAGCTAGAGAATCCCATGCTGTGAGGATCCTATACCCTGCTTGTCATCAGAAACCCAAGTTATTTACCTGAAGCAGGGTACCTGCCCTCCTCCCCAAGGAGTTGTGTTCTACTAAGCCAAAAAATTTAGATAGAGGTGATGTGCATGTATGATGCAGCAGCAACTGAAAAGATTTCTGTTTTCTTTCTTTTAAAAGCCTGTTCTCAATCCACAGTAGAACATTGCCTTGGGAGGCTCTCATTAGAGACTTTGGGGCTCATTTTCAAAGCACTTAGTTTTACAAAGTTCCATAGGATACTATTACTGGGTAACTTTTTAAGTCTTAAGTGCTTTGAAAATATGCCTCTTTGTCATCATAATGACACAGAGATATTACCTAGTACAGTTCCAAATTTTTGTTTGTTTTTACCCTGAGGTAAAAGTGGAAAAACTCAGTTTTTCTAAATGAAAGAGCTGAGAAAATTAACTTCTTTTTCCTAATCTAGATAATGATGGATACAGGAAGACTAGTTCTTATTTAAGATGTTACCATATATAATATATTTTAACTGTAGTGTTGATAGTTCATATTGTCATCTTCACTCCCTAATTTCAAGTGACAAAATCTCAGGCAACAAAACTCGCAACATCTGTGATAGCAGAGCCCTGGATATATTTCTGATAAATTTTTTTATTTATTTATAAATTTTTCAATTAAATACAAAGATATTATAATCTTTGAAAAAATACACCAATATCCAAAAGAAAATACATTCTAAGAAAAGTGACAACCGTAAATTAAATTATTGGTTAGTTAGTCGACAAGTAAGAGAGGGATCTGTGATTATGTCCAAAGGAAGTTGGATATAGAAAATAATACAAAAGAAAAATACAGGTAGTTACCCCTTTTACTCTTGATCAGCTAAACATTTGGTTCTCCTCTCTTGCTACCCTGTAAATTCAAGAAGCTGCGCAATTGGAGAGGTTTAAAGAACACATATTTTTTGTCTTTACAGAATAGAATACATTTGCATGGAAATCGCAACTGGAAATGAGCATTTAGTGAAAGAGTCTCTTGTTTCATCTCCAAGAATTTTTTCCTCCTTTGTTGAGTCCATTTAGAAATATCAGGAAAAATTGTCACTGTCCCTCCTAGAAATTCAGGTTGGGTTTTTTGAAAATAAAGTTTTAATAAGGCTTCTTTATCTTGTAGGAACACAAAAGAGACCAAAAGTGTAGCTCTAGTTTTAATTTCCTCTTTAGATTGTTCCAGAACCGTAGAAATATCTAATATATCTACAGATGTTTCCTGTTGTTCTTGATCTACCTGTTGCTCTCAAGTATTCTGCATCTTCCACCTCCTGCAGGCCATCAACATTTCTCACAGCCTACCTGCTCTCCTGAACAGGAGCACACTTCTGCAGAATCCTGGGTCACTGCCCTCTTGTGCATTGCAAAATTTATTGGTCAGTAGTTGTTACAAATGACACCACAGTAAAATCTGCTGCAGTTGGTTTTGTGGCATCTGGTGAACTACAAGCACCTGTTGCAATTCTGCAGACTGCTAGTAATGCCAGGAAAGCTAACATTTGTCTCTAGGAAGCAACCAGCACTTAGGGAGCCAAAGCTACTCTCAACTAACCCCCTAACTCTGTCTCCACAGGTCTTAGCCATTAACATCCTGGGGCGCTTCTTATTAAATAATGACAAAAATATTAGGTAAGTAAAAGTGAGATGGACAAAAAGGAGGGTTTTTTTTTTTTTTTGATTTGCATGGAATAATTCATGAAATGTCTATTTCAACATATGCTTTCCTCAATTTTAAGGGGAAAATTAAAAAAAAAAATAAAAACTGTAAAGTTGACTTTATTTCTTGTTTACTAAATTTTATAAATAGCATTAAGTCTGCAGAAATACGTGTCAAGCTTTTGGTTCTGCTAACTTAATACATTTCTCGACTGAGTTTTGGAAGCTAAGCTACCTTTATCAGGTCAAAACAAAATCAGCAGGTAAAGGCAAAACATGATGTTACCTGATTATATCAACGAGTCACAAATTGTGTTTAATATTCTGCCCTTTCCTATGGTTAGGCACAAGACAGACTACATGAGATTAGAAGTAAACCATAGAGAAGAATAATGCCTACATAACAGTGGTGATGTGAAAGGGGAGGGAGGACAGCATGTGTCGGCAAAGCGCTGAGCGTGCCCCTCTGAAGACTGTTTGAAATGTCGTGTCATTTAATGTCTTTTGCTCTTGGCTAGTTCTGACTTTCCCTTTTAGGGTCATTGATGCAGTTTATGCAGTGTTTGATGGAACATTTTCATATGGTATGGGTCTTGCATTTGATATACCATTTTTCTGTGGTAAAACCAAGGCGGATTACATATTTTGCACATTCTTACACAGTGCATACAGTTTCTCTTCAATTTTGTTGGCCTTTCTTGAGTGAGATGAGCATAGAATAGCTATTTAAATGCAAGTTTTGATATCCTTTTTCTGAGACAACTTTACCTGTGTTTTACTCCTGGGAGAATTCTGTGTGACTGCACAGGGCAGAATTCCCCACCTCCACAGAATGTGCAGAATTCTGTGAAGGCACTGATGCCTGTTCTTTCCTCAGCCTCTCTCCTGTGGAGATTATGCTGTGTGAGAAGGAACAGCTGCACATCAGACCACTTCCTCCTCTGCTGGCCTAGATTGCCCCGATGTTCACATAAACAGCTGAATCTAGTCAGGAAGAGGAAGTAGCGTTAGTATACATCTGGATCTCCCCAGACATGTCATCTTTTTCAGGGGACTGTCAGGGGTCTGGGTGTTTTTTTCCAGCCATCCTGTTTTTCTGGGTTGGTGGGTGGGCTGGCCGTCTTTTGCTGCCCCCCCCCCCCCCCCCCAAAAAAAAAAAACAACCCGAACTTGAACCTACAGTAGCATGCTCTGGTGCTCTAGTGGCCTCTTTGGAGCATAAGTACATAAGTAATGCCACACTGGGAAAAGACCAAGGGTCCATCGAGCCCAGCATCCTGTCCACAACAGCGGCCAATCCAGGCCAAGGGCAACTGGAATCCATGCCAAGGGTAGGAAAGAACCCCAATCTTTCCTGCCTGCTATCACTGCTTCTTGAAAATGGCTGCCGAGAATTCAAACGGCAGCCTCGTGAGACTTTGCGGAAGTCATGTGAGGCCACTGCTTGAAGTCTTGATAGCCATTTTCAAGAAGCAGAGCAGTGAGCAGGTCAGCAGCAACGGGCAGGAAAGAGTAGGATTCTTTCCTGCCCTGAAGAGGCCCCTAGACCGTCAGGTCTGTAAGGTAGGCCCAAGAGGGGTGGGAGAGAATGGGGCAAGCTGCATGTGGGTGGGACGGAGAGAAGGGGGAAAGCTGCTCATGAATGGGAGAGAGAGAAAGAGACAAGCTGCACATGGATGGGAGGGAGAGAAGGGAGCAAGCTGCTCGTGGATGGGAAAGAGAAGGGGATAACCTGCTTGTGGATGGGAGGGAGAGAAGGAGGCAAGCTGTTTGTGGATGGGAGGAGGAGGAGGACAAGCTGCATGAGGATGGGAAGGAGAGAAGGGAGCATTGCTCATGGATGGGAGGGAGGGAAAGGGAAGGGAGACATAAACACCACTGGTAACATCCTTTTCTCAGAGTGAGCTTCATTTACCACTAATCTAATCAAATCTAAAAAATATTTCTATACCGCAAACACTTTGTAAAGTTCTATGTGGTTTACTTAGAAGAGAGACCAGGCATACCTGGGAAAGTACAATTAAAAACATCTAATAACACAATTATGGATAGAAATTCCGTGTGTGAAGGGAAGGTGTATTCTTGTAGGGCTATACTACTGTCTGCCAGGAAAGAACAAATAGATGAAGAAATGTTTATAGTAAGTAGGAAAGTTGGCAAATTGGACAACAGTATAATAATGGGTGATTTCAATTACCAATAATATTTTCACTATCCTACCTATTATGCAACGTGTTTGAGGGACACTCTGGTAAACGACACAAGAAAGTGGAAAAAAAAAGACCTCAGGTCATTCGGCTACTCCTCGTTCTTAAAGGACAAGCCTTTTGTATAATGAGGAGGCCTTATCAGTCATAGGTCTTCAAAAAAAAACTCCACTAACTAAATTTCTCATAAATTTAACCACAAGTCCCAACAAGCAGATGCATAGGAGACACAATTTTCATATATATTAAAGCTTGGCAAGAGTACTTATCTCAATGTATGAATTCTTGAAAAGTCCAGCCTTATCCAATATGCTCTTGACATTCAAAAGGTCCCGACAGGGAAGCCCTGTTTCGCTAAATAATATAGCTGCTTCAGGGGAATCTTTCAAAATAACCGCAATCCCAATCCCAAGCCTGTAAAATATCTCCGTTTCCAATCTCACTGGAACAGAAAATGGCGTCCGCAAAGAAAGCAAATAGAATGTTAGGTATTATTAGGAAAGGAATGGAAAACAAAAGGGAAGGGAGACATACACACCACTGGTAACATCCTTTTCTCAGAGTGAGCTTCATTTACCACTAATCTAATCAAATCTAAAAAATAATACCTAACATTCTATTTGCTTTCTTTGCCGCAGCAGCACACTGAGCAGAAGGTTTCAATGTATCGTCAATGACAACACCTAGATCCCTTTCTTAGTCTGTGACTCCTAACGTGGAACCTTGCATGATGTAACTATAATTCGAGTTCCTCTTTCCCACATGCATCACTTTGCACTTCCTCACATTAAAAGTCATCTGCCATTTAGACTCCCAGTCTCGTAAGATCCTCTTGTAATTTTTCACAATCCTCTAGCGATTTAACGACTTTGAATACTTTGTGTCATCAGCAAATTTAATTACCTCACTAGTTACTCCCATCTCTAGGTCATTTATAAATATGTTAAAAAGCAGCAGTCCCAGTACAGACCCCTGGGGAACCCCACTAACTGAATACCAAGTTATACAAAACTCTAGAAAAACAATCTTCAAAGAGAGTGCTTCTAAATGGAGAAAAAGCCCTCAGAAACCTAAGGCAAAAAGCCAAAGGTTTTGAGCAAAGTTACTCACAATACTATTAACATATGCTGGGTTTCTATCATCGGGCGTAAAAAACTCCATAAAACAGCTGAGCTTCTTTCTTAGCTCTTCAGCTGAACAGATATCTCTTGCTCTTGACTATTATTATTGTCAAAAATACAGATTTCAGCTCACAGCATCAAAAAAATAAAGGCACTTAGCTTAATAGCGTTAGTCAAGCACTCCTGTCTTAATGTTCAACGGGGGCCACCATTTCACCCCGCAACAAGGCTTCATCAGGAACTGAACACTACGAAATGATGCTGGAAATTTCTAAACGGAGCACCAGAACATTGAACCCCACTAACTACCCTTCTCCATTGAGAATAATGACCATTTAACCCTACTCTCTGTTTTCTGTCATTTAACCAGTTTTTAATCCACAATAGAACACTACCTCCCATTCCATGACTTTCCAATTTCCTCTGGAGGCTTTCATGAGGTACTTTGTCAAACGCCTTCTGAAAATCCAGATACACAATATCAACCGGCTCACCTTTATCCACATGTTTGTTCACCCCTTCAAAGAAATGTAGTAGATTGGTGAGGCAAGATTTCCTTTCACTAAATTCATGTTGACTTTGTCTCATTAATCCATGCTTTTGAATATGCTCTGTAATTTTGTTCTTAATAATAGTCTCTACCATTTTGCCCGGCACCGACGTCAGACTCACCGGTCTATGATTTTCCGGATCTCCTCTGGAACCTTTTTTAAAAATCGGCGTTACGTTGGCCACCCCCCCAATCTTCCATTTTAAGGATAAATTACATATTACTAACAATAGCTCCGCAAGCTCATTTTTCTGTTCTATCAGTACTCTGGGATGAATACCATCCGGTCCAGGAGATTTGCTACTCTTCAGTTTGTACAACTGCCCCATTACATCCTCCAGGTTTACAGAGAATTTTCAGCCGGTTCCATTTTCTGAAGGATTTTCTTTTAGCTCTAATAGCTTCCTTCATCTTTAAAGTCTTTAGTGGAATGCAATATTAGAGGTAACGCATCTGCTGGGAAACAGTGATCATAACATGATCAAGTTTGAGCTAATATCGGGAGTGAAGCCACAAAGGAAATCTGCTGTAGCAGCATTTAATTTTCGTAAGGGCGACTATGATAAAAAGAGGAAAATGGTTAGAAAAGAAGCTAAAAGGATTGTCTGCAAAGGCTAGGACTTAAAATCAGGCATGTACATTGTTTCAAAATACCATCTTGAAAGCTCAGACCAGCTGCATTCCACATATTTACAGAGGTGCAAAGAAGAGCAAATGACAGCCAGCATGTTTAAAAGGTGAAGTGAAAGAGGCTATTACAACCAAAAGAATGTCCTTCAAAGAATGGGGAAAGGACCCAAATGAAGAAAATAAGAAGCAACCTAAGCACTGGCAAGTTCGATGCAAAGCACTGATAAAGAAGGCTAAAAGAGAATATGAAGAGAAATTTTGCCGCAGCGACAACGTTTTCATGTACATCAGAAGCAGAAAGCTTGCAAGGGAATTTATGGGAGCTTTAGATCATGAAGGAGTAAAAGGGGACACAGGGAGGACGAGGTCATATCGGAGAAACTGAATGAATTCTTTGCTTCAGTCTTTATGGAAATAGATGTAAAAGATCTACCTATACCAGAAATGGTTTTCAAGGATGATGATGCAGAGGAACTGAAAGAAATTTCAGTAAACATGGAAGACATACAAAGTCAAATCGACAAATTAAAGTAGTAAATCACCTGGACCGGATCACATTCATCCAAGGGTACTGAAAGAACTCAAACATGAAATTGCTGGTCAGTTGTTGCACATTGGAAAGAATAATCCAAATCATAGTTTTTTGATGCTAGGCTCCACCTTGGGGGTCAGCACTCAAGAAAAAGATCTAGGTGTCGTTCTGACAATACACTGAAATCTTCTGCTTAGTGTGGAGCAGCAGCCAAAAAACAAACAGGATGTTAGGAATTATTAGGAAAAGGGATGGTAAATAAGACCAAGAATACCATAATGCCTCTGTATCATTCCGTGGAGTGGCCTCACCTTGAGTATTGCATTCCTTTCTGGTCACCGTATCTCATAAAAGATATAGCAGAATTAGAAAAGATTCAAAGAGGAGCTACCAAAATAATAAGAGGATGGAACTCCTCTCATATGAGGAAAGGCTAAATAGGTTAGGCTTGGAAAAGAGATGGCTAAGGGAAGATATGATTAAGGCGTAATAAATAAATAAAATCCTGACCGATTTAGAACGAGTTGAAGTGAGTCGATTTTTTTTCTCTTTTAGAAAGTACAAAGACTAGGGGACACACAATGAAATTACATGGAAATACTTTTAAAACAATTGAGGAAATATTGTTTAACAAATAGTTAAGTTTTGGAACTCATTGCTGGAGGATTTTATTTTATTTATTTTATTTTTGTTACATTTGTACCCCGCGCTTTCCCACTCATGGCAGGCTCAATGCGGCTTACATGGGGCAATGGAGGGTTAAGTGACTTGCCCAGAGTCACAAGGAGCTGCCTGTGCCTGAAGTGGGAATCGAACTCAGTTCCTCAGTTCCCCAGGACCAAAGTCCACCACCCTAACCACTAGGCCACTCCTCTACAGCGGTTAGTGCAGTGGTTCCCAAACCTGGTCCTGGAGGCACCCTGGCCAGACAGATTTTCATGATATCTATAATGAATATCCATTAGAGAGATTTGCATGCAGTGGAGGCAGCACATGCAATAAATATTCATTGTGGGTATCCTGAAAACCTTACTGGCTGGGGTGCCTCCAGGACCAAGTTTGGGCACCAGTGGTCTCTATTATAAAGCGTGTGGGGACTGATTTATTGAACTCAATATATATTCTCTGGAAGAGAGGGGATATGATAGAGACCTCCGTGGCATTAATGTACAGGAGTTGAGCCTTTTTTAAATGAAGGAAAAGTCTGGTATGAGAGGGCATAGGATGAAGTTACGGAACACATAGACAAACATGGTTTAATGGGTCAGCATGGGTTCAGCCGAGGGAAGTCTTTCCTCACCAATTTGCTTCATTTCTTTTAAGGAGTGAATAAACATGTGGATAAAGGTGAGCCGGTTGATGTAATATGTCTAGATTTTCAGAAAGCTTTTAATAGTTCCTCATGAGAGACTCCTAAGAAAATTAAAGAGTCATGGGATAGGAGGCAAGATTCTGGTGTGGATTAGGAATTGGTCATGGGATAGGAGGCAAGATTCTGGTGTGGATTAGGAATTGGTTATTGGATAGAAAACAGAGGGTAGGATTAAATGGTCATTTCTCTCAATGGAGGAGGGTAAACAGTGGAGTGTCACAGGGATCTGTATTGGGATTGATTCTATTTAACATATTTATAAATGATAAGGAAATCGGAACGAGTGAGGTGATTACATTTGCAGATGATACAAAACTATTCAAGGTTGTTAAAACACGAGTGGACTGAAATATTGCAGGAAGACCTTAGGAAATTGGAAGACTAAGCATCCAACTGGCACATGAAATTTAATGTGGACAAATGCAAGGTGATGCACATTGGAAAGCATAAACCGAATCATAGTTACCTGATGCTAGGGTCCACCTTGGGGGTCAGCACTCAAGAAAAAGATCTAGATGTCATTGTAGATAATATGCTGAAATCTTCTGCTCAGTGTATGGCAGCGGCCGAAAAAGCAAACAGGATGCTTGGAATTATTAGGAAAGGGATGGTGAATAAGATCAAAAACTCTATAATGCCTTTGTATCGCACCATGGTGCAACCGCTCCTCGAGTATTGCGTACAAAGAATTGTGAATTTATATAACACAGATCATCGTGGATGGTTTACCTAACTTCTCACAAGAACTTTATACTTTTATTTTATTTTATTGCATTTGTATCCCACATTTTCCCACCTTTTTGCGGGCTCAGTGTGGCTTACAATATGATATGAATAAAGGAGATACAATTTGTTACAACTTGGTTATGGATTACATTGTGCAGAGTTATGCGAGACAATCGAAGTATCGTTAAGGAATATAACAATGGAACAAAAATATTGAAACATTGGAAGGAGACAACGGGAAGCTTAAAAGGCAATATTAAGACACGAAGACTTATGGTTTACATATTTCTGTGAGTAAAGGTGTGAGTGATGTGAGATTACGGGGGATGAGAGTTCAGAAATGGATGTATGATGCATTAATGAACAGTGAGTGTGGACTTTATGTGTTTTGGCTCTTTCCGTAAATTTTTTCAAAAAGATGGGCTTCAATAATTTGCGGAAGGAGGCTTGCTCGTAGATCGTTCTTAAGTTGCGCGGCAGTGTATTCCAAAACTGCGTGCTCATGTGAGAAAAGGTTGACGCGTGCAGCGTCTTGTATTTCAAGCCCTTGCAATTAAGGAAGTGGAGGTTGAGGAAAGTTCGGGATGATCTTTTAGCGTTTCTGGGTGGTAAGTCTATTAACTCAGACATGTAGGCTGGGGCTTCGCCGTGAATGATTTTGTGGACTAATGTGCATACTTTACAAGTGACGCGTTCCTTGAGTGGAAGCCAGTGTAGTTTCTCTCGTAAGGGTTTTGCACTTTTGCTAAGTACAATATTATATGATAAAGAGATTAAAATGATGTTAGGAAATTAGAATGATTTGTGACCAATTGAGGCTATACTTTAGACAGTAATTCCTTAGCAGCATTGTGGTGAATGTTATATAGGTTGTAGAAGTTTGTGTGTTGAATATATAGAACAAGAAAGTAATATGGTAATCAATAATTTTTGAGAAATATAATGACGGTATATACTCTATTCTTGTGTAGCTAGATATACACAATTTGAAGAGTAGTAAAAAATAAGTTACCCCACAGCATTGTTTAAAAAAGGTTTGGACAGATTCCTGGAGGAATTGTAGCTTCATCGCATGCCCCCTAGTCCTAGTATTTTTGGAAAGCGTAAACGGACGCTTCACATCTACCCGTTCAACTCCACTCATTATTTTATAGACCTCTATCATATCTCCCCTCAGCTGTCTCTTCTCCAAGCTGAAAAGCCCTAGCCTCCTTAGTCTTTCTTCATAGGGAAGTCGTCCCATCCGCGCTATCATTTTAGTCACCATTCGCTGCACCTTTTCCATTTCTACTATATCTTTCTTGAGATGCGGCGACCAGAATTGAACACAGTACTCAAGGTGCGGTCACACCATGGAGCGATACAACGGCATTATAACATCCTCACACCTGTTTTCCATACCTTTCCTAATAATACCCAACATTCTATTCGCTTTCCTAGCTGCAGCATCGCACTGAGCAGATTGTTTCAGTTTATTATCAACGACGACACTCAGATCCCTTTCTTGGTTCGTAACTCCTAACGTGGAACCTTGCAATGACGTAGCTATAATTCGGGTTCTTTTCTCCCACTTGCATCACCTTGCACTTGCTCACATTAAACGTCATCTGCCATTTAGCCGCCCAGTCTCCCAGTCTTGTAAGGTCCTTCTGTAATTTTTCACAATCCTGTTGCAATTTAACGACTTTGAATAATTTTGTGTCTTCAGCAAATTTTATTACCTCGCTAGTTACTCCCATCTCTAAATCATTTATAAATATATTAAAAAGCAGCGGTCCTAGCACAGACCCCTGAGGAACCCCACTAACTACCCTTCTCCATTGTGAATATTGCCCATTTAACCCCACTCTCTGTTTCCTATCCTTCAACCAGTTTTTAATCCACAATAGGACATTTCCTCCTATCCCATGACCCTCCAATTTCCTCTGTAGCCTTTCATGAGGTACCTTGTCAAACACCTTTTGAAAATCCAGATACACAATATCAACCGGCTCCCCTTTGTCCACATGTTTGTTTACTCCTTCAAAGAATTGAAGTAAATTGGTCAGGCAAGATTTCCCCACACAAAAGCCGTGCTGATTTGGTCTCAGTAATCCATGTCCTCGGATGTGCTCTGTAATTTTGTTTTTGATAATAGCCTCTACCATTTTCCCCGGCACCGACGTCAGACTCACCGGTCTATAATTTCCTGGATCTCCCCTGGAACCTTTTTTTAAAATTGGCATTACATTGGCCACCCTCCAATCTTTCAGTACCACGCTCGATTTTAAGGATAAATTGCTTATCACTAACAGTAGATCCGCAAGCTCATTTTTCAGTTCTATCAGTACTCTAGGATGAATACCATCCGGTCCAGGAGATTTGCTACTCTTCAGTTTGCTGAACTGCCCCATTACGTCCTTCAGGTTTACCGTGAAGTCAGTAAGTTTCTCCGACTCGTCCGCTTGAAATACCATTTCCGACACCGGTATCCCACCCAAATCTTCCTCGGTAAAGACCGTAGCAGAGAATTCATTCAATCTCTCTGCTACGTCTTTATCTTCCTTTTACCCCTCGATCATCCAGCGGTCCAACCGATTCTTTTGCCGTCTTCCTGCTTTTAATATGTCGAAAAAAGTTTTCCTATGTTTTTTTGCCTCTAATGCTATCTTTTTTTCGTAATCCCTCTTGGCCTTCTTTATCTGTGCCTTGCGTTTGCTTTGACACTCCTTACACTGCTTCTTGTTATTTTCAGACAGTTCCTTCTTCCATTTTCTGAAGGTGTTTCTTTTAGCCCTAATAGCTTCCTTCATCTCACTTTTCAACCACGACGGCTGTCTTTTGGACTTCCGTCTTTCTTTTCTAATTCGAGGAATACGTTTGGCCTGGGCCTCCAGGATGGTATTTTTGAACAGCGTCCATGCCTGTTGTACAGTTTTTACCCTCTCAGTTGCCCCCCTAAGTTTTTTTTCACCGTTCTTCTCATTTTATCATAGTCTCCTTTTTTAAAGTTAAACACTAACGTATTTGACTTCCTGTGTATAGTGTGTTTTTTCAAACGATGGTAAAACGATGGCTATTAGGACAAATGTCTTCAAGTCTATTACTCCGGACTAATAACAAAACAAAAGGGAAAAGCAGCAACTACTTAGCTTAACAATGATATGAGTCCAACGCTGTGAACATTAAATCAAACACCTAATGCCTACACAACTTAAATTCTGTTTCAGTCTCCTGACCTGCTTTGTGGGATGTGGGAATAGTTGCTGAACATTTTATTCTTATTTTTAATTGTACTCATAGCCTGTGGAGTAGCTTTCTTTCCCCTTATATAGTCGGAACTATTTGGGTTTCTACTAGGTACTTGTGACCTGGATTGACCACTGTTGATAACATGATACTGGGCTAGATGGACCATTGGTCTAACACAGTATGGCTATTATGATCTTTTGCCCTTTTCCAGTTCTCCTGGACCACTCCCGACTCTAGAGAAGCATTGAGAAGGTCATTCAGTGGGGCCTCCAGAACTTCCTTGAATTCCTCAGTATCTTCAGGTGTATGCCATCTGGCTCAATCACTTTGTCCACCTTTTAGTTTATCTAGCTCCTCATGAAGAGGCCTCTGAAAATAGTTCAAGGTCTGCCATGCTGCCCTTTCTATTTATGAGGGTTTTGCATGCAGAAGATGACTGGAGCAGACAGAATTTCTGAGTGAGAGGGAGAGAGAACTGCATTTGGAGTGAGGAGGGTACTGGGGAGGCTGGAGTCTGAGGAGGAAAAAGGCAGGAGGGGATTTTAGGTCTTATGATTGATGAACTCCATACAAAAACACTGCAACTAAACAGTGCAGAATTTTGCAATTAATATTGTGTGCAGAATTCTTCGTAGTAGTGTGTGCATTGAGTCTCTAATTCTAGTTCTGAGGTTACAATACAAGCACTAAACCAATTTAATAATAGAAGCAAACATTACTACTACTACTATTTAGCATTTCTATAGCGCTACAAGGCATACGCAGCGCTGTACAAACATAGAAGAAAGACAGTCCCTGCTCAAAGAGCTTACAATCTAATAGACAAAAAATAAATAAAGTAAGCAAATCAAATCAATTAATGTGAACGGGAAGGAAGAGAGGAGGGTAGGTGGAGGCGAGTGGTTACAAGTGGTTACGAGTCAAAAGCAATGTTAAAGAGGTGGGTTTTCAGTCTAGATTTAAAGGTGGCCAAGGATGGGGCAAGACGTAGGGGCTCAGGAAGTTTATTCCAGGCGTAGGGTGCAGCGAGATAGAAGGCGCGAAGTCTGGAGTTGGCAGTAGTGGAGAAGGGAACAGATAAGAAGGATTTATCCATGGAGCGGAGTGCACGGGAAGGGGTGTAGGGAAGGACGAGTGTGGAGAGATACTGGGGAGCAGCAGAGTGAATACATTTATAGGTTAGTAGAAGAAGTTTGAACAGGATGCGAAAACGGATAGGGAGCCAGTGAAGGGTCTTGAGGAGAGGGGTAGTATGAGTAAAGCGACCCTGGCGGAAGATGAGACGGGCAGCAGAGTTTTGAACCGACTGGAGAGGGGAGAGGTGACTAAGTGGGAGGCCAGCAAGAAGCAGATTGCAGTAGTCTAAACGAGAGGTGACAAGGGTGTGGATGAGGGTTTTGGTAGAGTGCTCGGAAAGAAAGGGGCGGATTTTACGGATGTTGTAAAGAAAGAAACGACAGGTCTTGGCGGTCTGCTGGATATGAGCAGAGAAGGAGAGAGAAGAGTCAAAGATGACCCCAAGGTTTCGAGCTGAGGAGACAGGGAGAATGAGAGAGCCATCAACAGAAATAGACAACCCCTGTTGTCTTTCTTACCCACCCCCACCCTTGTGTAATGAGTTGCAGGGACTAAGAATGCATTGGAGTTTGGCTCCAGGTTCTTGTATTTGTGTAGCTGTCCAGTGTAAGCATGTAGACTCCTCATCATGATACCATGTTCTACATTTCTCTGTTGTCCAGTACATTACCGGTGTTATCCATCCCTTTTTTGAATAAACAATTACCTCTTTTCTTAACTGTGTTAAAGTTGGTGATTGTTTTTTTTTTTTTTTCCCCCCCGTATAAATCCTTCCATGGCATGTCTGTAGTCAACATGTCAACTTTAAGAAACTTGTGGTTTGATTGCTGAGTTCCAAGATTTTGTTCAAGCAGGGAGATCAGGATGTGGATTTAGCTCACACCTGTTCTTAGTAGTTCAAGGTGAATGATATTCAGCTACATTAGTTATTTCCCTGTCCTTGGAAGACTCACAGGCTAAGGGGGGCAATACAGAAACCCAGGTGATAGAGCTATATGCTAGTGGTATCACACCTGCCTCTTAAAGGTACATACAAGAAGGGGTTGGGGGGACCAGGGGAGAAAGGGTTGCTGCTAAACACCATGGAATTTTTTTTTTTAATGTTGGGACTGGAGGGTTGGGTCTGGTGGATGGAGGGGAGGGGGAGCCACTAGACTAAGCAGGGATGTTCATTTTAATGTTAGGGGCAGGAGGTCTGGTTGGAAGGAGGGTGCAGGGGTGGTAGACTACCAAGGATGTTTATGTTGGGGGCAGAGGATTTGAGTCAGGGCTTCTAGACTATCAGAGATCAAATGGCGAATGCAAATAGGTATATCAGGGCTGAAAGTATGTGATCAGAGTCCTAGAGGTCATCTCTGGGGACCCTGGGGGGGCATTTTAGCTTTTCTGCCCCGATGCAGAGGGCAAGTTAATACTTCTACACCACCTCAGACTTGGTGATAAATTTCTCACATTGTGCTTACGTTGTACTTCCTTAAAAAAATTGCACTGGGGCAGAATAGTTAATAGCCTACTTACCATTTATTTTAATGTACTGTGTGCCAGTGTCTACTGTGCAAGCTTTCTCCCATGCTGAACCCGTTTCTGTACTACTACTACTACTACTACTTAACATTTCTAAAGCGCTACTAGGGTTACGCAGCGCTGTACAATTTCACAAAGAGAGACAGTCTGTATTGTGCAACCAATAACCTGAGCGCATACCTGGTGTTAATCCTGTATTTCTGTTCTTGTTAAATCTCTGTATCAGCCCATTAGTTTGTACCTTAGACCACTGAGGGTTAAGTGACTTGCCCAAAATCACCAGGAGCAGTAGAATTTGAACATGGGTTCCCTAGTTCTCAAAACAAAACAAAAAAAGGATACATCCAACTGCAGTGAATATACATGCTGACATAAAGTAATCAGGAAAACCAGTTATATCAACCAAATTTTATTGGAAATGAATGTATAAAAAGGTGGTCTTTAATTGTGTATATATCAAGACTTTTTCTTAACAATTGCCCATCAGCCCAGTGTTTCGGCATCTAAGCTCCTGTATCAGGAGCAATTATTTCCTTGTCAGTGAGTCAGACAGACTGTAGATGTACATATCCACCTGCAAACAAAACTAAACAGATCAGACTCAAACATAAAAGCAAAACTAAACTAGGACCAGAAGTGGCAATGATAAAAATATTACCTTATAAGTTATACTGCTTCACAAGAAATAGCATGGGGAGCCCATACTGGTGATACTGTAAAATAAAAAGCAAAATACATTTGAACACATGAAAATCTATTCTAAGGAGATTTACATTGACACCAGAAAAGCAGAATGCAAAGCATCAGCCCATTGAACAATGCCAAGGATTTACTGGTACAGATCTCAAAACAGACTTAGCTCCAAACTAATGTTTTCCAGGATCTAATAGCACCTGTCTCAAATTGCCAAAAATAATTGTTTAAGTACCAGATGGTACAGGTCTCCAGTCAAAAGAAGTACAGCATACGAAACACCTTAAGGGTCTAAACACAAAATGATAACCTAAAACTATGTTTATTAAAACTTATCATAGTGCCCTATCTGGGTAAACAGGTCAGGGTGGTTTACAAAGTACTGCTAAAATAACAGTATAAAAACACAGAAAGGAATTTGGAAAGCAGCAAACAAACCAAGAACATTCAAAGTTGGTATTAAATAATAACATTTCTTTAACTTTCGGGGTAAATCTTGCCTAATAGAGTACATATACTCATACCAAACTCACAAAGTACTCACTATTTACTCTTGTAATAATACCTTTACTTATAAACTTTATTTAGTTATAATCAGAGGATACAAACACCCTTCACATATAACACAAAGCAACCCCAGTATTCCTTAACTACTAGCCCCTCAGCCGCTCACATTCACACAAAACATATATAATTCATTCAACCACCTATTCTTAATTTCTATGTGCCCAAATACATCATTTCATGACATGACATGATCTTAGCTCTACATCAGAGATGAATTCAACTGCTTAACTGTCTATGTCCAACTCCTTCAGAGTTTGCTTGCAGTCACTTCAAAAAATGATGATAGGCGTATTAGCTGTCGCCAAGTCCACGATGAAAGCCTTTTCTTTCTCTGCCGAATTGGCTACTTCCTGGTGAAATTGTAGCATGGAACTAGAGATAGGCTGCTGGGGATACCACCAAAGCGTCAATTAAAATGTTCTTAACACATCCTGGTTCTCAATGCGAGACCGCATTTCATCATCATCTTCCTCAGGAGAACCAAACCTCGCAATCCATGAGACTGCTCTCCAAGCCTGAGATACCAGAATGTTTGGGCGTCATTTCCGGTATCTCAGGCTTGGAGGGCAGTCTCATGGATTGCGAGGTTTGGTTCTCCTGAGGAAGATGTTGACGAAACGTTCCATGTAGAATCTCAAATAGGGAAAGGGAAATGGGAGTCAATATATTGTCTTTCTGTGGTTACAATCAAAGCAGTTTACATAGTATATACAGGTACTTATTTGTACCTGGGGCAATGGAGGGTTATGTGACTTGCCCAGAGTAGCAAGGAGCTGCAGTGGGAATCAGACCTAGTTCCTCAGGATCAAAGTCTGCTGCACTAACCACTAGCCTCTACTCCCATGCCCTCCCCCTCCCCCAAGTAAGATAAATTATGGTTCTTAAATCCCTCAGAGCCTTCACATTTTCATAACAAGGAACATATGCTTCCATTACCACACTCTTCTCTCCCCCACCCCCCTCCTCCTCTTGACAATGACCAATTCCACTCCCCTCTCACACGTCTAATAATTCAGCAACTAGCCTCATGCCCAGTGTAGCTTGGCTGTCCATATCGGTTCCCAGGTTTGCTAAAACATTCTCTACCTTTGGGGATTATTAGTTTGTGCCCTAATGCGTTCCGTGATGTATCACTAACCACACTCTCTCAAAAAGACATTACACAATGTGATACCCACAAGCGAGCCTTCTCCGGAATATCCCCCACACTCTGGAATGCAATGCCTGAAAGACTTCGCTTAACACAAGACTATCTCTACTTCAGGAAGCAGGTGAAAGCTTGGCTCTTCAACCAGGCCTTTAATGAAAGAAGTAACTAACTTGTTAGTCACACAAGGAGTGACACGAGCTACACATAACTGCAGCAGGACATGTTTATCCACTCCTACCTTGCTGGGATAATATTTAAGCATCTCTCTGTCTTCATGTGCACCTTTCTTTAAATTAGTCACATTATTCTCTAACTCCTCTTACTCTTTTACCTACCTATATGTTAACCATCAATATGACCGCATGTGCAACTTTCTTTAACTCTTTAGTGTTCAATGTTCCCATAATAAGCCATATGGGAACAGATTGGTGGGAACATTTATTTATTTATTTATTTATTAGGATTTATTTACCGCCTTTTTGAAGGCATTCACTCAAGGCGGTGTACATTGGACACTAAAGGGTTAAATTAGTCACCTTACCTTCTAACTCTTCTTAGTGTCTTACCTATCTATATGTTCCATCTTTGCTTTACCCTTCACTATCAATTAAAATGTTCTGTTATGTATTGTGTTGACATAGTAAGTAGTATACTATTCCATACTTTGTATTGTTATTTGAATATTTTTACTACTGTAACTGCTTATTGCTCATATGTGATCTATTCTTACTGTACACCGCCTTGAGTGAATACCTTCAAAAGGCGGTAAATGAATCCAAATAAATTTTATTTTAATATTTGATGTACTGGCATTTGAAATTAGGCATGTCCTGCTTGTTCTTGGAGAAAGCAAAGTTGCTTACTTGGTAACACTTGTTCTCTGAGGACAGCAGGAAATCAGTCTTCATAGAAACCACCTACTTGTTCTTGGAGTTGGCTTTGTCTAATAGCTGTATCCGGAACTAAAACATCTTTGGATCTATTCTCTTCAATCTAAAATGCTTTGGCTGCCCTGGTTTGCACACCACCACTGATCTTTGAACTTGTTGTGTTTTGCAGATATGTGGCATTGACGTCCTTATTGAAGACAGTACAGACAGATCATAATGCAGTGCAGAGACACCGGAGCACCATTGTGGACTGCCTTAAGGATTTGGATGTTTCAATTAAACGGTAAATTAGCGGAACTCACATTCTGACTAAATATAATAAATTGCATGTCCAGCCTGTTTCAGGATATCTGACTTCTGTTACACTCCCCAGCAGTCACTACTGATGTGTATTGGCATTCTGGGAATAAGCTAGAGCAACAACAATAACAATAGAAGGGAGATGTTGATCTATGTGTCAAACTCAAACTTTGTAGAGAATGTACTGTGCTTACATTGTAATATATTTACTACTACCACTAGTCATTTCTATAGCGCTACTAGATGTACACATAAGTACATAAGTAATGCCATACTGGGAAAAGACCAAGGGTCCATCGAGCCCAGCATCTTGTCCACGACAGCGGCCAATCCAGGCCAAGGGCACCTGGCAAGCTTCCCAAACGTACAAACATTCTATACATGTTATTCCTGGGATTTTGGATTTTTCCAAGTCCGTTTAGTAGTGTTGTACACATTATATGCAGGTACTTTCTCTGTCCTAGTGGTTAGGGCAGTGGGCTGAGAACCTGGGGAATTGGGTTCAATTCCCATTGCCGCTCCTGATTACTCTGGGCAAGTCACTTCACCCTCCATACAATACTTAGATTGTGAGCACACTAGGAACAGAGAGAGTACCTACATATAATAAATGTAAATTGCTTTGATTGTACCACAGAAAGGTAGTATATCAAATCTTATTACCCTTACCCTCCCGCCAGCCCTGAGCCTTCCCTCTGATGTGACTTCCTGGTCCTGTGAGCAGGAAGTTGTAGCAGAGGGACAACTCAGGGCCGGTGTGAACAGTATGAGGATTTAAGAGGTACCAGGGGGTTGGGGGAGTGGAAATGTCCTACTGTAAGAGATGGTGGAGACAAAAACAGTAACAAGATTAATAAATACATGGAATGAACACAGATGACCCATATATAGAAAGAAGAAGGAATCAATAAATGTGTGGGATTTGGCCAGCAGCATGTTTATGCTTAAAGCTGTTACAGAGGACTGACTTCTCTTTCTTTTAGTTGGCACACAGTTAATAGAAAGTGCCTGTAGTGATATAACCAGTTTTTATTTGAAACTTGACTGTTCTGGGCGCTGATTGGCTTGGAGTTTGAAATTACCCAGCAGATGCTGGTTATTGCTTCAGTTTCAGCCTGGGAGAAGGAGAGAGAGATCTTTCTGAAGCTCTGTGAACAGATATACCCTGATCTCCCCATGTACTTTCTAGGAAGTATTCAAGTATTTATCTAGTGCTATAATCGATCCATATTTCAGTTGCCTGTTATTGTTTGCTAATTGCACTATTTTGTTCCACTGTTCAATATTTTTTAAGAGAATAAACATAATTGATTGTTTGCCCGGACTAATAAAGAATCCTGGTGGTTTGTGTGTTGGGTCTGTGAGTGCTTTCTGGGAACTGTGGGACCACTGGGTGGGTGGCTCCAGTATCCTAGAAGGCACTGGGGATAATCTGAGAGCGGGAGACTCGCCCAGAGACGGTTGTGACCTGGTGTTATGACCCGGTAATAGTGAGCCCCTGTGCCCCGACTGAGCACGGCTGAGATGGAGTGATGCTGCACTCAGCCAGGCAGCCAGACAACCCCTAGCTTCACCTGGAAAGCGACCACCGTTCACTGAGAGTTGAACTCCCAGCTGCAGGTGGCCACCAGGACTTCTGGAACCGGCGGGGTTGCACAGCCGCTGACCAGGATGGCAGAGAACAGACACAGTCCAGAACCAGAAAGAATAGTCAAAAGCAGTCCAAGGTCAAGGCAGGCAGCAAACAAGCAAAATCCAAGAAAACTAGCCAAGGTCCGGTACACAGGAAAACAGGAACAGAAGATATACGGTGAACAGCACTCGACAGCAACTCCTCGGAACAATTGAGGCCGAAGCAATGAAGGCCTGGAGGCAGTGCTTTAAATAGTGAAGCAATCTGAGCAAACCAAACTCAGGTGAATCCAACATGGCTGCCCCCATAGGAGATCCTCCCAAGACCAAATATGGAGTTCCTTCCTGTTCTCGTTTATACAAGATGGCTGCCCCCTCCTGAGCTAGCCAAAATGACTGCTGCCCTTGCTCCAAGCCGAAAGACGGCTGCCAGACTTAGGAAACTGAAACAGACCCTCCTAAGACTGAACCTTGTCCCTTTTGGACGGAGCTGAGGAATGACTTAGCCGGGAGGAGCGTCGAACAGGTGAGGGACGTAACACCCGGTCTGTGGGAGGAGGGTGCTAGTGTAGAGCACAAGCAGCAGGTGCAGGCGGACCTGAGCTGTGTTGGGGATAGACCCTCTAAGTGGCCGCGGGGTGACTCCAGGCAGGTGGCTTGGTGTTTCGTGACTGTGAACTGCAATGGATTTACAGCCTGTCTCATTGACACAGACTACTGTGGATTCTTTTGGATTCGTAATAAGTAAATGAAAACCTTTATTAGAGGAGCTAAATTCTACAATGATTAGGATATTTACAATGATTAGCACATATACACACAATGATTACCTGTATACACACAATGATTAGCTGTATAAACAGTCATTACATCACTGGTCTCTACATCTAAGCAATGCCAAGAGTTCTTAGACCAGGAAAAGAAGCAATACATACATACATCACTGGTCCTTACATCCAGGCTCTTATCAGCTGGGGGGGGGGGGGCCCCGGTTCATAGCGAGAGCCAGGAGCTTTAGACCAGGAACAAATCCTCTGTGCAGTCTGTACGTTACTCACAGATGAGCACCCACTCTGCTGTGACAAGCCCTCCCTTTTTATTAGGCTCTGAGCCCATGCCCAGAGCTAAGGAAAGTTACAGAATGCTTCTAAGGAAAATTACAGAATGCTTCTCTGCTTAGGTCTTTGGGAATGTGGTTACATTCTTTCCCAAGCCCAGGTGGCCAGGCTGGACTTCCGAAAAATGCCATCCTCCCCTTCACATACCAAATTAGTTAGAGCTGTGTCTTATCTTCTGCTTTCCAACTTGTTTTTTGTATTCACAAGAAAAGTTACTTCGGTCAAAGACAGAGTTGAAAAACAATCTTTAAAATTCACTTCCATTACACACTGGCTCTTAATGATGACCTGGACATATGGGTTAGTGAACGCTTAAAATATCTTAGCATTCTTCTAGATGAAAATCTGTCTATGATTCTGCTGGTTTGGAAACTGTTGTGCTATTTCTTTTTACTTAACATTAATTTCTAAGACCTGATTATGATATGGACTAATGATACTGAGGAATGCTTGTTTTTGGTAGCATTTTATAATTCCTTCTGCGCAATACAGATAACACACCTTTGGGGTACCTGACACGTAGTATAAATTCTGAAAGAATTGAGTCCCAAGCAAGACTAACATTAGTGAGTGAAGTGTCAGAAGCAAATCTGTTCCCCCTTATCATTAGATCCAAGCTCACTGCACCCAAAATAATAGAAAGAACTAACTCCACACCCAAGTATTGCACATATTTATTTACAATAGCAGCAGATAGAAGGAAGGAAGGAAGACAAAACCAATGTCATCACAGAAATAGCTCAGAGGAAACGCGCTTAAATCCCTAGATGGCATTCTAATCCAGTCAGGCTACACTATCCCCATAAAGCTCTTAATACAAAGGTACATGGCATATATACAACCTGATGCAGATCTCTAGATCTAGTCCAGGCACAGGCTTGCTCCTTGGGTGGGCTGTTGATGCAGTATCCCTTTATCTCTGATAAGAGCCCCTATTTATGGAGAAATCATGGACTGCAGCTGTACTGATAATGTACATTCTGGCCTTGCAGATGATGCCTACATAACATTGTTATCCCCATTGTTCTGACTTCAGGGGCCACATTGTTATCTCACCGGCACCACATTGAAGTAGTCAACTTGATAAAGAGCCAGGATCTCATAAACAGTGTGCAGTTGTGCCAGCTATAGGGTCTGTCCAGTTACACCGGTAATTCCAAAAGTCCTTGGCTGCTCTAGCCATGATGTCGATTTAGAATAACAACCTTGTTGTTCTAGTACACTGAGAATCTTGTCAGCAGTCTTTGTGTGTGTGCAAGGTCAAGGCTTTAGAAATGGAAAGTCTGGGTCTACATATGAAAGTCAGGTTGTTGATGCTGGATAGTACCATGGATTATATTCCCATATATCTTTTGCTACAGAAATACATGTGGAGGGGCATAATCAAAAGGGGCGCCCAAGTTTTCCTGAGCAAAGGGGCGGGGAAACCCGTATTATCAAAACAAGATAGGCGTCCATCTTTCGTTTCGATAATACGGTCGGGAACGCCCAAATCGCAAAATTTAGGTAAACCTTAGAGATGGTTGTCCCCGATTTTCGGCGATAATGGAAACCGAGGACGGCCAAACCATTTGGTCGTGGAAGGAGCCAGCATTTATAGTGTACTACTCCCCCTGACATGCCAGGACACCAACTGGGCACCCTAGGGGGCACTGCAGTGGACTTCAGAAATTGCTCCCAGGTGCATAGCTCCCATACCTTGTGTGCTGAGCCCCCCAAACCCACTCCCCACAACTGTACACCACTACCATAGCCCTAAGGGGTGAAGGGGGGCACCTACATGAGGGTACAGTGGGTTTCTGGTGGGTTATGAAGGGCTCACATTTACCACCACAAGTGTAACAGGTAGGGGGGGGGATGGGCCGCGGTCCACCAGCCTGAAGTGCACTGCATCCACTAAAACTGCTCCAGGGACCTGCATACTGCTGTCATGGAGCTGGGTATGATATTTGAGGCTGGCAAAAAATATTTTAAAAGTTTTTTTTTTTTAGGGTGGGAGGGGGTTAGTGGCCACTGGGGGAGTAAGGGGAGGTCATCCCCGATTCCCTCCGGTGGTCATCTGGTCAGTTCGGGCACCTTTTTGAGGCTTAGTCGTAAGAAAAAATGGACCAAGTAAAGTCGCCCAAGTGCTTGTCAGGGACGCCCTTCTTTTTTCCATTATCGGTCGAGGACACCCATGTATTAGGCATGCCCCAGTCCCGCCTTCACTATGCTTCCAACAAGCCCCTGTGAGCTTTGGTCGTCCCCGCAATGGAAAGCAGTTGGGGACGCCCAAAATCGGCTTTTGATTATGCCGATTTGGGCGACCCTGGAAGAAGGACGCCTATCTCCCAATTTGTGTCGAAAGATGGGCACCCTTCTCTTTCGAAAATAAGCCTGATAGTGTTTCATAGTGCTGGTTTTGCTCCTATGTTTCTACTATTACTACTACTACTAATCATTTCTATAGTGCTACTACTGTTGCTTCTTACGACTGTGATCTACGCTGAATCCTATCAGGAAATATTGCAAAATATAAAACACCTATAGAATAGCACCAAAGAACACAGAGCAACAACATGCTAACCAGTAACAATAAATTAAAACAACTTTGTTTAATGTTGTAGGACCTACAGTCTGGAACGCCCTGCCTACACTTTTACGTAAAGAACACTCCCTACCCTCTTTTAAAGCTTCGTGAAAAAGACATGTTAGCTTTTAATGTCTGACCCATTTGTTAACTGTCTGGACTGCTTTAGCCTTAGGATCCCGTGGGATATATAAAGGTTATCTAAATCTTTCTTATTTATATTATATTTCTCTTCACTATTTGTATTTCTGTTATATGTAAACCACTTTGATGAGACAGCCCTAGGCGGTTAATCAAATAAACACAACTTTAAACCTTGAAAACAGAGTAACTTTCCAACGTGTTGTGAATCTGAGAAATTGAGTCCTTTCAAATGTTAAAAAGGTCCAACATGTTTTGGCATGTTAGCTGCCTGCTTCATGGGCACTTTACAAGGAGTGCTGGGGAGATAAAATTTCTAGATGTAATAAACAACTGTTTTTTGGAGCAACTGGTCCAGGAACCGATGAGAGGGGTCCTTGGTGGCGTGTAGGGCATAATGTGAGAGGTGGCAGAGTTGAGTCCCCTGGGCAACAGTGATCATAACATGATCAAGTTTGAGCTACTATCAGCGATGAACCCACAAAAGAAATCCACTGTAGCGGCATTTAATTTTCGAAAAGATGACTATAATGAGGAAAACATTCTTCTCCTAATTCTATAAAGTTGCATACCCAAATTTGTGACTAGCATGCAAATATATGCGCACAATTAATAGAATAAGGTCAGCTGTGCAGTAATGTAATTTAAAAAGTAGATACTAATTGGCGTTAACTGCCACATAATCCCCCTTCACAAAGCTGCACATAACAATGTTTGCTCCAAGCTCCTCCTGTTTGTGTGCTGTCACACGCCATCTTCTCTGTGCAAGGCTGTCCTTTGGAATAGCCTACCCTTCATTCAAAGTTGTCCCTCCCTTCAGGAATTTTCTTCTGCTCTTAAGACTTTTCTGTTTTCAGATGGCTATGGCTAATGATTGCCCTGCTGTGGTCTCTATTTGCTGTGTAATTTTGTAAGTTATCTCCTTCTTCCTTTATTACCTATATTATGCAAGCCGCCTAGACATTTGTATGATAGGTGGAGTAGAAGCCCCGAATAAACTTGGAAACTTGGAACCAATTATTGGCTCTAATTGCTGTTAATTGGCACTACTTTGCATTACCTGGCGGTAATGCAAAGTACGACTTGTATTTCTTTTTAATGTTACTATGTAAGCCGCATTGAGCCTGCCATGTGTGGGAAAGCGCGGGGTACAAATGTAATAAATAAATAAAATGGTTGAAAAGAAGCTAAAAGGATCATCTGCTAAGGTTAGGACACTAAATCAGGCATGGACGTTATTCAGAAATACCATCTTGGAAGCCCAGACCAGATGCATTGTACGTATTTGCAAAGGTGGAAAGAAGAGAAGACGACAGCCAACATGGTTAAAAGGTGAAGTAAGACGCTATTACAGCCAAAAAACTGTCATAAATACATAAGTATTGCCATACTGGGACAGACCAAAGGTCCATCAAGCCCAGCATTTTGTTTCTAACAGTGCTCAATCCAGGTCACAAATACCTGGCAAGATCCCAAAAAAGAACAAAACATTTTATACTGCTTATCCCAGAAATAGTGGATTTTCCCCAAGTCCATTTAATAATGGTCTATGGACTTTTCCTTTAGGAAGCCATCCAAACCGTTTTTTTTTTTTTTTTTTATAATTCTTGTTTATTAACATCTCAAACCAATGTCATGTTACAAGCCAACTGCTGCCTACTGAATTATAGAACCCCCAGGGATCTCCAAGGAGATACATTCTTTGCTGATGTATATTTTCATTGCAGCCAGAGCAATTCTGGCTGAACTATGGAAGTAATCGGCAGTACCACCTTTAGAGAAAGTTTATTTATGCCAAGGTCCTAGATTACAGAACACTCTGCCCAAGCAAATATTCTGGACTCGTGCTAGGGGAAATAGGACCTTACTTTGGCACCTAACCAAAATTAGCTGAGCTAGAGAGAACAAAACCAAAGCCACAGATAGAAGCCCCACCTGGAGTATTGTGTTCAGTTTTGGAGGCCGTATCTTGCTAAGGATGTAAAAAGAATTGAAGCGGTGCAAAGAAAAGCTACGAGAATGGTATGGGATTTGCGTTACAAGACGTATGAGGAGAGACTTGCTGAACTAAACATGTATACTCTGGAGGAAAGGAGAAACAGGGGTAATATGATACAGACATTCAAATATTTGAAAGGTATTAATCCGCAAACGAACCTTTTCCGGAGATGCGAAGGCAGTAGAACGAGAGGACATGAAATGGGATTGAAGGGAGGCAGACTCAAGAAAAATGTCTGGAAGTATTTTTTCACGGAGAGAGTAGTGGATGCTTGGAATGCCCTCCTGCGGGAGGTGGTGGAAATGAAAACGGTAACGGAATTCAAACATACTTGGGATAAGCATAAAGGAATCCTGTGCAGAAGGAATGGATCCTCAGGAGCTTAGTCGAGATCGGGAGGCGGGGCTGGTGGTTGGGAGTCGGGGGTGCTGGGCAGACTTATACGGTCTGTGCCAGAGCTGGTGGTGGGAGGCGGGACTGGTGGTTGGGAGGCAGGGATAGTGCTGGGCAGACTTATACAGTCTGTGCCAGAGCCGGTGGTGGGAGGCAGGGATAGTGCTGGGCAGACTTATGCGGTCTGTGCCAGAGCTGGTGGTGGGAGGCGGGGATAGTGCTGGGCAGACTTATATGGTCTGTGCCCTGAAGAGCACAGGTACAAATCAAAGTAGGGTATACACAAAAAGTAGCACATATGAGTTGTCTTGTTGGGCAGACTGGATGGACCGTACAGGTCTTTTTCTGCCGTCATCTACTATGTTACAAGCCAAATTAAACTTTGATATATCAAGATGTTTTAAACGTTTTCTTTCCTTTTATTTACCTTCCTTAACCACTCCCCTCTCCTTCCCCACTCTCCCCCTACCCCCCCCCCCTAAAAAACCATGACCCCCCCCCCTCCTTCAGTCCCTCTCCCACCCCTCGACCCACACCCGACCAACCCTCTAACAGTTTAGAATACTACTCCTAGCCACTGGAGTGAGAGTGTCCCAGAACATCCAAACAATTTTTCAACTCCGCTAAGTTAACTTCCTTTACCACATTCTCCGGCAACGAATTCCAGAGTTTAGTTACAGGTTGAGTGAAGAAAAATATTCTCCGATTCATTTTAAATTTACTACATTATAGCTTCATTGCATGCCCCCTAGTCCTAGTATTTTTGGAAAGCGTAAACAGACGCTTCACATCTACCCGTTCAACTCCACTCATTATTTTATAGACCTCTAACGTATCTCCCCTCAGCTGCCTTTTCTCCAAGCTGAAGAGGCCTAGCCGCTTTAGCCTTTCCTCATAGGGAAGTCGTCCCATCCCCTTTATCATTTTCAGCGCCCTTCTCTGCTCCTTTTTTAATTTCAGTATATCTTTTTTGAGATGCAGCGACCAGAATTGAACTCAATATTCGAGGTGCGGTCGCACCATGGAGCAATACAACGGCATTATAACATCCTCACACCTGTTTTCCATACCTTTCCTAATAATACCCACATTCTATTCGCTTTCCTAGCCGCAGCAGCGCACTGAGTAGAAGGTTTCAGTGTATTATCGACGACGACACCCAGATCCCTTTCTTGGTCCGTAACTCCTAACGTGGAACCTTGCATGACATAGCTATAATTCGGGTTCCTCTTGCCCACATGCATCACTTTGCACTTGCTCACATTAAAAGTCATATACCATTTAGACCCCCAGTCTCGTAAGGTCCTCTTGTAATTTTTCACAATGCTCCCGCAATTCTGGTTCTATTATTGTTAGAAAGCGTAAACAAACGCTTCACATCTTGTCCGCTCTACCCCACTCATTATTTTGTAGACCTCTATCATATCACCCCTCAGCCGCCTTTTCTCCAGGCTAAAGAGTCCTAGACTTCTTAATCTCTCCTCATAAGGTAGTCGTCCCATCCCTTTTATCATTTTCGTCGCCCTTCTCTGCACCTTCTCCAATTGCTTTATATCTTTTTTGAGATGAGGCATCCAGAACTGGAGGAGTGGCCTAGTGGTTAGGGTGGTGGACTTTGGTCCTGGGGAACTGAGGAACTGAGTTTGATTCCCACCTCAGGCACAGGCAGCTCCTTGTGACTCTGGGCAAATCACTTAACCCTCCATTGCCCCATGTAAGCCGCATTGAGCCTGCCACGAGTGGGAAAGTGCGAGGTACAAATGTAACAAAAAACAAATGAACAGAATTCTCCAGGTGTGGTTGCACCATGGAGCGATATAACGGCATTATAACATCCTCATTTTTGTTTTCCATCCCTTTTCTAATAATACCTAACATTCTATTTGCTTTCTTAGCCACAGCAGCAGCACACTGAGCAGAAGGTTTCAACATATCATCAACGACAACACCTAGATCCCTTTCTTGGTCAGTGACTTCTAACATGGAACCTTGCATGACGTAGCTATAATTCGGGTTCCTCTTGCCCACATGCATCACTTTGCACTTGCTCACATTAAGTCATCTGCCATTTAGACCCCCAGTCTTGTAAGGTGCTCTTGTAATTTTTCACAATGCTCCCGTAATTTAACGACTTTGAATAACTTCGTGTCATCAGCAGATTTAATTACCTCACTAGTTACTCCCATCTCTAGGTCATTTATAAATATGTTAAAAAGCAGCGGTCCCAGCACAGACTCCTGGGAAACCCCAGTAACTTTTAACCAGTTTTTAATCCACAGTAGAACACTACCTCCCAGGGGCGTAGCCAGACTTCGGCGGGGAGGGGGAGGGTTCAGAGCCCGAGGTGAAGGGGCACATTTTAGCCCCCCCTCCGGCCATTGCTGACCCCCCGCCACCACCACCACCAACAACAACTTTGACCCCCTCCCCCCCCCGGCCGATGACCCTCTCGATCCCCCTCCCGCTGCCAACCCGCCGCCGTCGCCTACCTTTACTGGCGGGGGACCCAAACCCCCGCCAGCCGAGGTCCTCTTCTTCCGGCACTTCGTTCTGTTTTTTGTGATTCTGACGGTGCAGGACGTCAGACTCACAAAAACAGAACAAAGCCTTGCGCCGGAAGAGGACCTCAGCTGGCGGGGGTTGGGGTCCCCTGCCAGCAAAGGTAGGTGGGGGAGGGTTGGCGCAGGGAGGCAGGGTCGAGAGGGTCGTCGACAGGGGGGGTCCAGGGCCAAATCTACGTGGGCCCAGGCCCCCGTGGCCCCACGTAGCTATGCCACTGCTCCCTCCTATCCCATGACTTTCCAATTTCCTCTGGAGTCTTTCATGAGGTACTTTGTCAAACGCCTTCTGAAAATCCAGATACACAATATCAACCGGCTCACCTTTATCCACATGTTTGTTCACCCCTTTAAAGAAATGTAGTAGATTGGTGAGGCAAGATTTTCCCTTCACTAAATCCATGTTGACTTTGTCTCATTAATCCATGCTTTTGAATATGCTCTGTAATTTTTTTCTTAATAATAGTCTCTACCATTTTGCCCGGCACTGATGTCAGACTCACCGGTCTATAATTTCCCGGATCTCCTCTGGAACCTTTTTTTAAAAATCGTTGTTACATTGGCCATCCTCCAATCTTCCGGTACCACACTCCTGGAGTGGAGGAGTGGCCTAGTGGTTAGGGTGGTGGACTTTGGTCCTGGAGAACTGAGAAAAATGTCAGGAAGTATTTTTTCACGGAGAGAGTAGTGGATGCTTGGAATGCCCTCCCGCGGGAGGTGGTGGAAATGAAAACGGTAACGGAATTCAAACATGCGTGGGATAAGCATAAAGGAATCCTGTGCCGAAGGAATGGATCCTCAGGAGCTTAGTCAAGAACGGGAGGCGGGGCTGGTGGTTGGGAGGCGGGGATAGGGCTGGGCAGACTTATACGGTCTGTACCAGAGCCGGTGGTGGGAAGCGGGACTGGTGGTTGGGAGGCGGGGATAGTGCTGGACAGACTTGTACGGTCTGTGCCAGAGCCGGTGGTTGGGAGGCGGGGATAGTGCGGGGCAGACTTATACGGTCTGTTCCCTGAAGAGCACAGGTACAAATCAAAGTAGGGTATACACAAAAAGCAGCAAATATGAGTTATCTTGTTGGGCAGACTGGATGGACCGTGCAGGTCTTTTTTTCTGCCGTCATCTACTATGTTACTATGATTCCCACTTCAGGCACAGGCAGCTCCTTGTGACTCTGGGCAAGTCACTTAACCCTCCATTGCCCCATGTAAGCCGCATTAAGCCTGCCATGAGTGGGAAAGCGCAGGGTACAAATGTAACAAAAAAAAAGGATATATTACATAGAAGCTTAGCTACAATTGGGTGGCAGAGCAGGTGGGGGGAAGAGAGGTTGGTGGTTGGGAGGCGAGGATAGGGGAGGGCAGACTTTTATACGGTCTGTGCCGCAGCCGGTGATGGAAGGCGGGACAGGTGGTTGGGAGGCAGGAAAAACTGCTGGGCAGACTTATACGGTCTGTGCCCTGAGAAAGACAGGTACAAATCAAGGTAAGGTATACACATGAGTTTATCTTGGGCAGACTGGATGGACCATGCAGGTCTTTTTCTGCCATCATCTACTATGTTACTATGTTACAATAGCTCCGCAAGCTCATTTTTCAGTTCTATCAGTACTCTGGGATGAATACCATCTGGTACAGGAGATTTGCTACTATTCAGTTTGTAGAACTGTCCCATTACATCCTCCAGGTTTGCAGAGAATTCATTAAGTTTCTCCGACTTGTCAGCTTTGAATACCATTTCCGGCAATGGTATCCGACCCAAATCTTCCTCGGTGAAGACCGAACCAAAGAATTCATTTAATCTCTCTGCTATGGCTTTGCCTTCCATGATCGCCCCTTTTACTCCTCGGTCATCTAGCAGTCCAGCCGATTCTTTTGCCAGCTTCCTGCTTTTAATACACCTAAAAAAATTTTTACTATGTGTTTTTGCCTCCAATGCAATCTTTTTTTCAAATTCCCTCTTAGCCTTCCTTATCAGCGCTTTGCATTTGACTTGACATTCCTTATGCTGTTTCTTATTTTCAGTCGGTTCCTTCATCCTTTTTCCGAAGGATTTTCTTTTAGCTCTAATAGCTTCCTTCACCTCACTTTTTAACCACGCCAGCTGTCGTTTAGTCTTCCGTCCTCCTTTTTTAATACGCGGAATATATTTGGCCTGGGCTTCCAGGATGGTGTTTTTGAACAGCATCCACACCTGATGTAAATTTTTGACCCTCGCAGCCTTTCCTCTAATTTTTTTTTCACTGCTCTCATTTTATCAAAGTCTCCTTTTTTAAAGTTAAATGCTAATGTATTTGATTTCCTATGTATACTTCAAAGCTAATATCAAATCCTTTCATATTATGTTCACTATTATCATGCAGCCCCAGCACCATTACCTCCCGCACCAGATCATGCGCTCCACTAATGACTAGGTCTAGAATTTTTCCCATCTCTCATCGGCTCCTGTACCAGCTGCTCCATGAAGCTGTCCTTGATTTCATCAAGGAATTTTACCTCCCTAGAGTGAGTCAATATTGGGGTAATTGAAATCACCCATTATTATTGTGTTGCCCAGTTTGTTTGCGTCCCTAGTTTCCTTTAACATTTCTGCATCCGTCTGTTCATCCTGGCCAGGCGGATGGTAGTACTCTCCTATCCTTTTCCCCTTTAAACGTGGAATTTCAATCCACAGAGATTCCAAGAAGTGTTTTGTTTCCTGAAGAATTTTCAATCTATTTGATTCAAGGCTCTCATTAATATACAATTCTACCCCTCCACCAATTCGATCCACCCTATCACTATGATATAATTTGTACCCACTGGTTATCCTCCTTCCACCAGGTCTCAGAGATGTCTATTATATCTAATTTTTCATTTAGTGCAATATATTCTAACGCTCCCATCTTATTTCTTAGGCTCCTGGCATTTGCATATAGACATTTCAAACTATGTTTGTTCCTATTTACATCATGCTTAGTACTTGACATTATTAATTTGCAATTTTTTGTCTGATTTCTATTTTTAGTTAAGGACACCTGATCTACTATGGTCTCTTTTGCAACCTCACTATCAGGATACCCTATCTTCCTTGTTTTGGTGATATCTTTGAAAGATACCTTATCCCGAAGCATGCGCTTTTGAGCGACTGTCGGCTCCCCCCCTCCCCCCCCCCCCCCCCCCCAATTTCTAGTTTAAAAGCTGCTCTAGCTCCTTTTTAAATGCCGATGCCAGCAGCCTGGTCCTACCCTGGTTAAGGTGGAGGCCATCCTTTCGGAATAGGCTCCTCCTTCCCCAGAATGTTGCTCAGTTCCTAAAAAATCTAAAACCCTCTTCCTTGCACCATCGTCTCATCCACGCATTGAGACTCCGGAGCTCTGCCTATCTCTGGACCCTGCGCGTGGAACGGGTAGTATTTTAGAAAATGCTACCCTAGAGGATCTGGATTTGAGCTTTCTATCTAAGAGCCTAAATTTGGCTTCCAGAACCTCTCTCCCACATTTTCCTACGTCATTGGTACCCACATGTACCAATGTTACAAGAAATGATTTACTTGGGGAAAAGAGCACTAGAGCACTCGCTACTGTTTATAATTTAAGAGCAGGTGCTGTATTTATTAGGATATTAATTTCTCCACCAATCACCAAAGGTGATAATTGCAATAAATTAAGTATATATAAAAGATACCATATACTCAGAGAGGGAGGGGGAAGGGTCAGTTGGGGGGGAGCTTGGGAAGGGGGGACGGGAGGGAAAAGGGGAAAGAACAATAATAAAGTAATTTGTTGTTGATGTTTGAATTGGTTACTGTTAACAAGCGGTGTGATAAAGAGGATTGTATACAATACTCAATTACGATGTTAAACTGCATCTTCTTTAATAAAAAATTATTGAACATAAAAGATACCATATACTCAGAACACAAAGAGACCGTATCTTTAGCTTCAAAAAGGGTGATTTAATATACAATTGCACTCAGAACACAAAGAGACCGTATGTTTAGCTTCAAAAATGGTGATTTAATATACAATTGCACACGAGAGGTAGATTTTTTAAAGAGATTTTTACAGATAATCTGTGCTTAAGTAAGGTAAAGTAAAGTAGCAGGTCTAGATCAAAAGTTATGTTACTTACAAGTCCTTATTACATAGTATGAACAGCATGAGGTAAGCACATGTTCAGGACAGGAGAGCTTCTGCAGTGAGTGGATCTGAGTTGCTTGCAGCTGAAGAGAGAATCTGAATCTTGGGGAAACAGCTTTTGCTTTTATATCTTGCAAGCTGCAGGAGGATATGATCACAGAGTCCCAGCACCTGCTTCCTGGTTTGCACTGGATAACTTGCAAGGCATTATGGTTATTGTAGTCTGTTCACATGATCTGCATTATAGGTCTCTCCTTTCTACAGATGTCCTGGCGTCCATTTGTCTGATAGTTGATGGGAGGGGCAGGTATACCTTTGACAAGCAAATGCCTTGTTTATGGTTTCCCCTCTGAAGTCTTTGTTATCAATAGCTGGAGTTATGCCTTTTCCAGACTATCTGTCTGCTGGTGGAGATGTCTATGTGATTCTTCAAGTCATGCTTTTGTTCAGTCTTTTTAGGTGGGAGGGCAGAGAGAGTTTTATTTCTCTTTGAAGCACAGTACCCTTTTGTCTCTTAAATGTCTGTAATTAACTAGATACTGCAGTGCCTGCTAGATTTTATCTGTTAATGCTGTGGTTTAAAGTTTTTAAAACTAAGTGGAAAAGACTATGGAGATTAGTTGATAAAATTTGCTTTTTATATTTTTATTTTGCCTATCACTAACCTACAATTCCTCCTTTAAACCCCAATCTAAGTTCCCAAAGCACAAAGCAAAATAGTGTTCCCTTACCAGAGAAAGGTCCTCTTCTCTCGGAACTTTCTTAGGCTCCTGGCATTCACATATAGACATACACCTGATTTACTATGGTCTCTTTTGCAACCTCACTATCAGGATACCCTGTCTTCCCTGTTTCGGTGATATCTTTGAAAGATACCTTATCCTGAACCTCTTGCTTTTGAGCGACTGTCGGCCTTCCCCCAGTTTCTAGTTTAAAAGCTGCTGTATCTCCTTATTAAATGCCGATGGGTCCCAACTAGTTAATAATGTTTGCTTTTCTTTCTCTCTCTCTCTATCTCTTTCCCCTTAATACTAAACTAGATCCTGCAGTGCCTGCTAGAGGCTATCTGTTAATGCAGTGGTACAAAGTTCAAGTTTTAAATGTAAGGGGAAAAGACTTTGGAGATTAGTTGATAAAAATTTGCTTTTTTTATGTTTTTATTCTGCCTGTCACTAACCTACAATTCCTCCTTTAAACCCCAATCTTCAAAGAATGGAAAAAGGGTCCAAATGAAGAAAATTAGAAGCAACATAAGCACTGGCAAGTCACATTGAAAGCATTAATAAAGAAGGCTAAAAGAGAATATGAAGAGAAACTTGCCGCAGAGGCTAAAACTTACAGTAAAAACTTTTTCAGGTACATCAGAATCAGAAAGCCTGCGAGGGAATCTGTGGGGACCGTTAGATCACGAAGGAGCAAAAGGGGCACTCGGGGAGGACAAGGCCATAGCGGAAAACTGAATGAGTTCTTTCCTTTGGTCTTTATGGAAGAAAATGTAAGAGATCTGTCTGTACCGGAAATGGTTTTCAATGGTGGTGATGTGGAAGATTTGAAAGAAATTTCGGTGAACCTGGAAGATTTACTGAGCCAAATTGACAAATTAAAGAGTAGTAAGTCACCTGGACCGGATGGTGTCAATTCAAGGGTATTCAAAGAACTCAAGCATGAAATTGCTAATCTTCTGTTAGTAATATGTAACTTCTCATCAAAATCATCCGTAGTAGATTGGAGGGTGGCCAACGTAACACCGACTTTTAAAAAGGGTTCCAGGGGTGAACCTGGAAATTACAGACCGGTAAGCCTGACATCAGTACCGGTAAAATAATGTAAACTATTATAGACAAACATGGTTTAATGGGACAAAGTCAGCATAGTTTCAGCCAAGGGAAGTCTTGCCTCACCAATTTGCTTCATTTCTTTGAAGGTGTGAATAAACGTGGATAAAGGTGATCCAGTTGATGTACAGTATCTAGATTTTCAGACAACTTTTGACAAAGTTCCTCATGAGCTACTCCTGAGAAAAATAAAGTCATGGGATAGGAGGCATTGATCTGGTGTGGATTAGGAATTGGTTATTGTACAGAAAACAGAGGGTAGGGTTAAATGCTAATTTCTGTGAATGGAAGAGGGTGAACAATGGAGTGCTGCAGGGATCTGTACTGGGACCGGTGCTATTTAACATATTTATAAATTATATGGAAATCAGAATGACGAGTGAGGTGATTAAATTTGCAGATGACACAAAACTATTCAAGGTTGTTAAAACATGTGTGGACTGAAATATTGCAGGGAGACCTTAGGAAATTGGAAGACTGAGAAATGCAAGGTGATGCACATTGGAAAGAATAATCTGAACCATAGTTACCTGTTGCTAGGGTTCACCTTGGGTGTCAGCACTCAAGAAAAATATCTGGATGTCTTTGTAGATAATACGCTAAAATCTTCTTCTCAGTATGCGGTGGCGGCCAAAAAAGCAATCAGGATTCTAGGAATTATTAGGAAAGGGATGGTGAATAAGACTGAAGATACTATAATATCTCTGTCTTCAGAGGTTGCCTTTGAGGAGTCTCCCGAGCTCTTCACGCATTACTTCTCAAAGTCACCAAATTCAAGCCTTTTACATCTTTGCCTCTTTTTTTGGTGATTAGTTTATAAGGCTGTTTTTTTTTTTTTTCAACCTGGCCCAGTTGCATCAGATTGTTAGTTAGGCAGTTGTTTTCACCTTATCCCTTTATTCTTTTTAATAGCTATCTTGCTCCATAATACATGAATTAACCTCATCTGTTATTTGTCCTGTTTGCTGGGATTAGACTGTCTCTTACGTGTTTGTGTACAGTGCTGCATACTTCCAGTAGTGCCATAGGAATAAGTAATAGTAATAGCCTGAATAGATTACCCAGTAGCCTTTTCATTGGTTACGTGTACTGCCTTCAGTTAATGCCAAATGAAGCATCCATATTGTTATTCAGACAGAATATGAAGTTAGTATAACCCCAGACCTGTGTGGCATACGTTGGTTGCTAGTATTTTATCTATGGATGTAGTTTGGGAAAAAGGGGCAGGGCACCCTCAAACTCTGCAAACCTGTTGTTTTATTTTTTATTCCCTGCTTCATCTTCCCCCAGTTTAGCATGTCCGCTCTGAAACTTCCATTGCCACTTCAGTTCCTCCTCAGCAGAGTAAGCAACAGTAAAAGAAATAGTAACGTGCACCACAATGCCTTCATGGCCTCTTTGCTGTTGAAGATTCTTCTATTCACACAGACAGAGCCTTCATCAGTGTGAGGGCACAAAGGTTTTGTGAGTTCCATTACTGTTTTCTTTACTGTCACTGTCCTGGAAGCCATGGCAGCACAGGAGGTTTCAGAAGGGGGGGGGGGGTGATATGGTGGACCTGGTGGGGTGGGAGGGGAGGAGGGATAGTAATGGGAGAAAAGGGGAGCTATGTGTGCCTGGAGGAAAGAAGGGGAGGGCTAGCATCCAGGGACATATTGGAAGATAAGAGAGTGACTGCCAAGAAGGGTGAGGGAGGGAAATGATGAATTGATGAGGAGAGAAAGATTGTGCCAGAAGGAAGGAAAGAAAAAGAGTGAGTGATGGAGGACAAGGAGAGGGGAAGGTTTGGGGAGGGGTGAATAGAGGGAGAGAAGATAGATGGTAGAAAGATGAGAAATGCCACAGGAAGAGAGTGTGAAGAAGGGATGGGAGGAGAGATGAGGGTGACCAGGAAGAGATGAGATGGAAGGGAAGAAGTAGAGCGGGAAGGAAGAAGAGAAGATGTGGTGCAGAGAAGAGAGAAAGGATTTGTTTAGTTTATTCAAACATTTGCTATTCTGCCCTTGGTCCAAAAGCTCCAGATTGGGTACAAGACATGAGGGAAAGAGATGAATGATGATTATGAAGAAGTTAGGAATGGTGAGTGAGTAGGGAGGAGGAATATTTATGAGGAGAGGAGGAGCGAATAGAAGAGTATGGGTAGAATAAAGAAAAGCACAAGGAAACAAAGAAAGAAAGAGCCTGCAAATAGGTGGGAAAATGTGTGGTACAAATGCAACAAATAAATAAAGAATAAAATATATCACAAGCAAAATTAAAAATTACAGTGGGATGGAATAATCTAGAAACAGTGTGAGAGCGTGAAATGAGTAACTAAAGAAGGAAACTTAGAAATCAGAGTAGAAAGGAAATCCGGAAAAGGAGTGGAGGAGCGGCCTAGTGGTTAGGGTGCTGGACTTTGGTCCTGAGGAACTGAGTTCAATTCCCACTTCAGGCACAGGCAACTCCTTGTGACTCTGGGCAAGTCATTTAACCCTCCATTGCCCCATGTAAGCCGCATTGAGCCTGCCATGAGTGGGAAAGCGCGGGGTACAAATGTAACAAAAAAAATGAATTAATGAGGAAAGACTAGGAACATCTAAACCTAAATAAAAGAGTAAAAACAAACAAAAAAAGATAGTAGATTGAAAGTATAAAGTTTTGATCTTATTTTGTTGTTTCACGCTGCTACAGATAAAACTGAACAGGTGGGGAGGTTCAGGTAGTAGCAGTGGTAGGCCTGGGAGGAGTGGGTGGAGATTGAAAGGGTGATAGTATGTGTGTGTGTGTGGAAGAATGATTAAGTTCTGGGGGTCATGAAGTAATAGAAAGCTAATCATTGCCAGCATGGGATCTGACGCTAATCAGAGCTCTGTACCCTCCCCCCCCAACCCCCCCCCCCCCCCCCCCCCCCAAAAAAAAAAAAAAAAAGCAGGCAAAACTATGTCTTTGGGCCTACCAGATACCGGTTAAGATCTTTTGTTTCATTTTTGAAATCCGACAAGGAGAAAGGAGCTGGGAAGTAATCTAAACTTAGTTGCTAATGGCATTCATCTCAACTCTCACTTTGTGGTATCTCCTCTAAAAGAAGTTTTTGAGATCTCAACTCTGCTTTATTTGTGTAGGTCCACATTTATGGAATTAGTTGACATGATGTGAAATTATGGAATATTTGAGGATCTGTAAATTTGCTGAAATCATGGTACTATGAGAAAGTTTTGTGGTTTTTTTTTCTTCATTTTTCTGCCCCCTTTTTTAGGGATCATTTACTGACAGTTAATATGTTCTAAAACTATTAGTTTAATTTGGCATTTATTACCTGCTTTATCAACAAGTTCTAAGTGGTCTACATTTTAACAGTATGTTATCAAAAGATTATCTAACATTAATCAGTAGTAACTTACATTGGAACTGTTCAGTATCCAGTAAACAATTATGCATTACATCTTATTAACTAGCTAGCCATGGCTGAGCATAATTGTTTATGTGAGATCATATTAATATGAAACTTGATAGTCTTTGGAACTCATAGTGCTATGGGCCCTGCAGCAAGTAAAGTTCTTCAAAGCAAGCAGCATCTACAAAACAATATTCAGTCGGTCACCAGAATACATACTACAGCAAGAGGCCCTCACTGGATGCCCACCGGAAGGGTGGAAGGCCAGATTTTAGGACTCAGGCTGTAAAAATACCAGCTAGGTTTAAAAATCTATGACTGGCTGAGCAAGGACTTGCTTTTCCTGCAGGTTAATATGCGTTCTAGTTTGAGACCTATCCACTGGAATAGTGGTGGGCCAAGCTACATAGCTTTAAACAGCTGAAGAGCACTGATTAGGCATGATAACCTGCTGATGGCCTTATAGCAGAGAGCCTGCAAGAGCAGGACTGTTTGGTGAGTTCTAATGAAACCTGGTGCAACTTCCAAATTGAGTGTAACACACATGATGTAGAAATTAAAGACAGAAATGATAAGAAGTTTGGTTCATAACACGGAGTCTGTCTTTAATAAGTTGGCACCCAGATCACAAGATGTTATGAAATTGATATATCCATATTTAGATATCTTCATAAGAACAAGTTGTTGACAGAAAAGGAAATTACACAATAACTTGCAATAGCTAAAACGGAAAGATGGGCACCTGACCGGGTATGATTCAGAGAGATTGAGCAAGATTAGAGAAAAAGTCCCTCTCAATAGACTTGTATGGGGACCAGATGGTATATAAGGACTGGTCACCCAAGCATATTTTGGAGGATCTCCCCAACGCATCTAGGACGCAGAGCTCCGGTCAGCTGAATCCAGAATTTGTCTGATGAATGTATCTGATTAAAGTCTGATTTGGTAAGAATAAAAAGACTATTTCTTTAACTACACTGTTTCTGTCCTTGCTTCAATTTATTCTCTATCTTCTATCTGTTTTGCAAACTAACACACACACACACACAAGTAAGATTTCTCACTGAACATAAATAGCCAAAGATTCATTTAGATCCAAAGAGACAGAAAGCTGTGGTCATGGGAATAAGATTTGAACTGAGCCTTCTGATGCCTCCCCAACGCAGATACCCATGGGAAGGGGTGTCACCGGAATTCAGGGAGGCGGTTAGAAAGATATTCGAAGACCAGACCCTCTGTACACCTCCGTGTGGAAGGATCCCACGGGGGTCTATAGAGGGGTAGGTTAAACACTTGATAGAACTATCACAAGAAACACGAGCCCAGAAACCAGAAGCTATCTACTTCTCCACCTATCAATAACTTACAATCTATCTACATGCCCGGACTTAACTACCTGGGTTCCAAATGGTGCAACTCAATAGCAAAGATCAGAAGAAACATCACGAACTATCTTCAATTTAGAAAAGAACTGAAAACATACCTTTTTAAAAAATTCTACAACAAAAAAATTAGCTTTTGATGTCCATTCTGATTACTAATCATAAACCATCATTATAAATCCCAACCAAATTGAAAACTGCACTTGTAAACCATCACTATAAGTCACAACTAAACTGTATAATGTAAGCTAATACTGTAAATGTTAACCAGAATGTAATTTGTAAGCCACATTAAACTGAAACTTGTTTTTGGGTAACAGTGGGATACAAGAATGCATTAAACAAATATGCAAGCAAGCAATGTTAGTAAATGACCCCCTGAAAGTCATTTGCTTATATTTTTTATTTTTATAGTTTTATATTTTGCGTCATTTTGACTGTACATATTAATGCATTGTTCCTTGTTTAGTATTTTTGTAGTGTGCAGGTAAGTTATTTAACAAATAAAATGAAAACCACTGTATTTCCCATCATTTAGTACACTCCACCAGTATGATTGTTATGGGAGTTTGATAACATGAATTTTATAATAATGTCTACACACTATCCCTATTTCTATGTGCCAGATCCAGAATTACCCCTTCAAATGACAGTTGTATCACCAGTTGCTTGATGATCATGGTTTGCCCTTCTGTGCATATGTGAAATGTACTACTACTACTACTGTTTAGCATTTCTATAGCGCTACAAGGCATACGCAGTGCTGCACAAACATAGAAGAAAGACAGTCCCTGCTGTGATGTAGGATGGGGATAAAGGGATTTTAATGATTCTTTGTGCTGTTGAGTGATGAAACGTTTGAGTGATCCATCAACAGAGTGTCCAACCACTGTGCTGAGACTCACCTCTGACAACGCACAAACTTGATCAACAGAATTATTTGTGCAGAGGGTCCACTTTGGGCTCTAAGAATTGCACCAGTAGCAGGACAGATGAGTACTTCTGTCCAGTGATTCTGTAGCTGATCTGCAGTTTGCATAATGTGATAGATAATGTAATGTTTGTCTGTTTTATGCTAGGCGTGCAATGGAATTAAGTTTTGCCCTTGTAAATGGGAACAATATCCGAGGAATGATGAAGGAGCTGCTGTACTTCCTAGACTCGTGCGAGCCAGAATTCAAGGCAGATTGTGCTTCAGGGATCTTCCTTGCAGCAGAGAAGTAAGAACCCTTGATCTAAATTTACAGTAGAGTTTTTTGAAGGTGAGGTGGAACATAGCTGTTCATGAAACCACTTTTGGAGGAGCGAGGGAGCATTGTACTTGTCATTTGGGTAGAGGAGAAAAACTGTTTACAATAAGGATTAAACTTATGGTTAGGGGGGGAGATCTATAACAGACAGACTGGACCAGGGGCGTAGCTACGGGTGGGCCTGGATGGGCCCACCCAGTTTTGTCTCAGGCCCATCCAGAGTCCCTCACCGTGTCTCCTCGCCGGCTCTCCCTCTCCCAGCCCCGCCGTAGCGCCTGCATTTAATGCTATCGGCGCTGCCTCCTCCTGCACTTCAATCTCCGCCTCCCACCCCTGCGGCAGCACTTGTAATTTGCTCGGTGCTGCCTGACAGATGCGGCGTGACGTCCTGCTCTGGGGCCTTCCCTCTGCCGCTCTGTTTCAACTTCCTGTTTACACAGGCGGAACGCACTCGGCAGAGGGAAGGTCCCAGAGCAGGTCGTCGGCGCCTTGTCTGTAAGTTGATCAGGCTTTTTAGTATATGGTTTTTGTTTAAATTACTTAGAAACTATTTTCTCTCATTCTTGTGTCATGCCATGGATTATGACAATGCGGCCCTCGTACTCGAGCATGGGTTCAACAGAATCAATAGTGGGTAGTAATGGATTATGAAAATGGCACCTTGACAGTGGTCCAGGGCATGAGGAGAGAGGAACAAGGTAGCCTTGGGCCATTCTTCATGAATAAATAATTTAACAGGTACCAGATTTTTTTTTTCTAAAGGACCCTGGTAGTTCTTTGGCTTAGGGCGAATTGTGTGGTGAGTAGAGACGTTCCTGCTTTTTGGCAGTATAATAAATCCAAGGGCACCATGAATATGAAATACATAAAAAGTAAACAACTCCCCTCTCCCTTCCGTGGCTAATTGAAGAATCTGAATGAAACAGATGTATCTGATATGCTGACTGTTAACTTCACTGCTGCTTAAGAGATTCAGTTTGAAATAAATTCATTGAACATTCTTCAGCTGGTCTCCCTTCAGCATCAAGCCTTGTTCAAACAAAGGGATTTGCTCTTTGTAATTAAAAATCAGACACTTTTTGTGCTTCAGCCTGATATGTTTGTGTGTAGGATGAACTAGAGGTGTTGAAGCTGTGCTTTATCAGTTGACTGTTATCATTGTTCATGCATGACCAACCTCAGGCAGACAGGAAATCGCCTGTATGATTGCAGCTGCTTTCCGTTTCCTCCCCTGCCCAAAACATACAAGATATGGGATAAAATCACTATATTTAAATGGTGTTCCATGAACCAGGTATGTGGTTTGTGTTAATGCAGTAGAGCTGTTGAACTGTTTACTTAGAAATCCATCATCAAGTGCACTCTAAGGCATTATTAAGGAGTATCACAAGAAACACTACTCACACCTAGTGCCCACCCATATTAGCTCTGGGCCCACCCAAAATGTCATGTCTGGCTATGCCACTGGACTGGACATAACCAACATTGTTCCTGTAGTGTGACTTATAGCACACCTTGGAAAATGTGGGCTCAGGAACAACAGAAATTTAACATAATTTGATTTTAACTAGGCTTTTCCTTGTAACCATTCTCATTTATTCTTCCCAGTTTTCTGTTGATCTCTTTATGGTTGGGCAAACCTTGTGATAACGTTTTTCTTACTCTTGATTGCTATACTTCTGTCCGTTCCATGGTTCACCTGACTTCATTGGGAATCAGAGAAAGTGCAGTGGCTCCCCAAAGCCTAGTCACCTGTTCTCACCAGTATTGTGACTTTGCAATAAGATTACAGATGCTGTTTTTTCCATGTATGAGGATGCAGTATCTGCATAATACATAGAATAGCCATAATGGGTCAGACCAATGGTCCATCTAGTCCAGTATCCTGTTTCCAACAGTGGCCAAGCCAGGTCGCAAGTACCTGGCAGAAACTCAAATCCTGGCAGCATTCCATGCTACAAGACCCAGGGCAAACAGTTACTTCCCCATGTCTTATTTCAATAGCAGACTTTGGACTTTTCCTCCAAGAACTTGTCCAAACTTTTTTTTTTAATTGGAAATATGTTTATTGAGCAAATAAAACCATGTAAAGTACAAAGTGAGTCTGGTACATATTTTGACAGAATTAACTCCCCGACCTCCCTCCCCCTTCCCCCCGATCTTCATAATAGTAACAAGGTACCTTCTTGACGAATCCACCAATCGTGGAGAGCCTGTGTTCTTATAGCTCTCCACCAGATAACCACAACATGGCAGGAACAAATGAAAACAGTCTGAACAGCAACCCTCACCGTCCCCCCCCCCCCCCCATTATAAAATTATAAAGCAGCATTAATGTGGTAGTATGGTGTCACCAGTTATAAATCCAGCTCATTAAGTATTAAGCTACGTGCTCGTGATGTAAATATTGTATATAAATTCCCCCAAATCATTTCTTACACTTAATAGTTAGGCAAGCATCCTGAGATTCCATCATCATAAGGTTATGGAACATATTCCTCCAGTGCCAAAAGGTTGATAAGTGATCTAGGACCCAATATGGCAGTAAACATTTTTTTTTTTATTTTTTTTTTTTACTAAGTATACAAGAATTATAGAACAAAATACGTTCAAATCAGGTAACTGGTCCACAACGTTCTAATATCCCAAACAGGATAGCCAACGGAGATGGAATGATAGTCTTCCCCAACAAGGACTACAAAAAATGTAATCTATTCCAATTGCTCTGAACCAGTGGATATAACCAAAATGCATGGGATAAAGTGTTATCTTGGTCCCCCACATTTAGCACAGACAGAAGAGGACCATACAACCAGCATAATAAGCCTGTTTCTGGGAAAAATATGATCTAGTAAGTGTATGAAACTGACACTCTCTGGGGTTCGCCTACAACGGGATGACCTTTTGAAAGCTATCAAACACATTCCATTTATGATACATACCGCTATTCACAAACTGTTCACTCCATCTCTGTATGAGCAGGTCAGAATTCTTTTGTGGAGAGATTCTATCAAGAAGCTTATATGTTGAAACATTTTTATTGAAAATAAAATATAACCAATGCAAAACGGTGCAATAAACTGAGTCATATTTTGTTATTAACAACAATAGATATCCCCCCTTAACTCCATGGGAACCCCTCCCCAACCTTCCCTTCCAAATCCCTCCCACTACTCCCAACCCCCATCTCCCCCTTGCTGTTCAAACAAGTATTTAAGATACAGAAAGAGCATTATGACCCAACCAAAAGCTTGTGTACTTGCTAGCAACAGGCGTGAGGTAGGAGCATGAACCCTCTAGGGTAATTGGAGTGGGGGGAAACCTCAATCTCCCACTCACTGAAATTCTGCTTAGCAGCCTTACCTAGGAGATATAAGGGGGACAGTCTCATGTAGAGTGAACAGTCATAATATATTGAGGACAAGAGTCCTCCCCCGTGGAGACAAAGAAGACAAATACTCCAGAGCTTCAAAAAATAGGATTTTTACTTGTAAGAGCCTCTCCCCTCCCAGGCTTCCAGGCAAGTAGCTGATGCAATTGGTTTCACTAGTTTCAAAAAGCTGGTGGATGAGGTGAGGTCCAGGACTGCAAAATATACTTCTCACCAATAGACACATTTTTCAAAACAGCAAGGTTTGTTCTGCTGAGGACTCTGAAAAGAAACAAGGCAATCCATTAACAACTGAAACAGAGTACCTTCAGTGCAAAAGCAGGGCCATATAATCAGTAACCCATTTCCAAAAATGCTTAACCACCAAACAATCCCAAAAGGAAAGGTAAAAAGTATTATCAGTAAGCTGGCATTTAGGGCAAAGGGGCAGTGACACTCCTGCTCAAAACAGTTGGACTTGACTAAAATAAGCTCTAAAAGGGACACGAAAGGAGCACTCCCTATACCATTACTGGTTTGCCTTGGTATACGTTTGATAGAAGAGAGTAAGGCCCAGGACTCCAGGTTCCCCAACCCTTCATCCTGGTCCCAGTGTTTGATCTTCTCCAAACCCCTAGGTCTCTGAAGCTTCCACAAAGCCTTATGAATCCCAGAGAAAGAAGGCGTACAGGCCGAAATGTCATAAAAGAAATTCCGGAGGCTGGATCCAATGTGAATACTGAAAGGTGATCCTCTGTTTAAGGACTGGATGTAATACCGTAATTGGCAATAAGCAAATGAATTTCCCCATTGTATGCCCTCCTGACCTTTTAGGAGATCCATGAACTGGAGACAGCTCTCCGCATCCAAAACATGTTCCAACTTCTGAAGTCCCAGTGCGTCCCAAAGAAGAAAAATAGAGTTGTCCAACCCTGGTGGAAATGCAGGGTGGCCTCGCAATGATAGCAGTTCTGTGACTAGTGGATCCCCTCACTAACTGCCGCCATGACATCCTCAAAGGGCCTAAAAGCACACTATTCCTCAAATGTCTGGGAAGCAGATTGTTGCCAGTATGAAGCAGGGAAATTAGGTTATATAGCACATAGTAAGCTCTCTCGAGGCCAGTGGAGTAAACAGTGTGAATATAGCCAGTCCCAAACGTGCCTTAGCAAACAAGCAAGGTTATAAAGCTTCAAATTAAGCATACCCATTCCACCCTGAGGCTAGTTGCCCAACAGATACTGATAGTGCAACTGTTTTTTTCTTGGGCCAGCAAAAAATCATAACAAGCCAATAGAAACGCCGCAAAAGTACTAGGACTAGGGGGCATGCGATGAAGCTACAAAGTAGCAAATTTAAAACTAATCGGAAAAAATCTTTCTTCACTCAACGTGTAATTAAACTCTGGAATTCGTTGCCAGAGAATGTGATAAAGGCAGTTAGCTTAGCAGAGTTTAAAAATGGTTTGGCTGTCTTCCTAAAGGAAAAGTCCATAGACCATTATTAAATTGGATTTGGGGAAAATCCACTATTTCTGGGATAAGCAGTATGAGATGTTTTGTACTTTTTGGGATCTTGTCAGGTATTTGTGACCTGGATTGGCTACTGTTGGAAACAAGATGCTGGGCTTGATGGACCTTTGGTCTGTCCCAGTATGGCAGGCAATACTTATGTACTTATGTTCTGCAAAAAATGTAATGGCAAGGTTTGAAGTAATTGCATGTAAATACCTATTATGGTGAGTTACAGGAAATACAGGTATCTAAATTTTAATTATCTAAAATAAGGAGGAAAAGACCTCATTAAGACCTTAACAAATATTAGGACTGAAAACCACATGTTAATGTGCTCGGTCAAAAAAGTCATCATAGGTCTCGAAAAAACCTCCTAATTATGGTTGTGTGGTAGGAAAAAAATTTTAACTCCTTAATTCAAATCAAAAACTAATAACAGCCAAACAAAATCCAATAAAATTGATATTTAGCTTTAAGCTGCACAGCAAAGTGGCTTCACTGTTGATAAATATATCTCTTCTCATCTTAACATCCTGTCATTAGATTATTAGGAATCCAATTGTTTCCATAGGCGTCATCAATGCATCGTCTGAATACAGGCAAAGGGTCCAACGGGGACCCGTTTCAAAAAGTCTTCTTCCGGAGACAGTGCTGTAGCGAGGGCTAATGGCACCCGGAGCGGGTCGCCGCTGCACACCCCCCCTCCCCCTGGGTGCAGCACGGCGCAGCCCCCCCCCCCCCCCCCCCCCGGGACCGCATTCTTACCTGCGGGAGGGCCGATCCGCCCCGAGTGCATGTCGCTCGGAGCTGCGTCAGCCCCGCTGGTTCCCTGCGCTCTCTGCCCCGGAACAGGAAGTAACCTGTTCCGGGGCAGAGAGAGCAGGGAACCAGCGGGGCCGGCACCCCCCGAGTGCGTGTACCCGGGGCGGATCGCCCCCTCCCCCTTCCTACGCCACTGTCCGGAGATCTTTCCAAGCCTATGGACAACTTCTGCTGTGCTGAAAAATGGACCAACGTGCGTCCAATACACACAAGTACACTAGCACAGGCCACATTTTGGCGAATCTTAGTAAAAGGACCCCCAACCGTCCTGGAAGTCCCATACTCTCAGGGAATGGATCTGTTCTGGAGCTGCTATCTATTTTCATTGAATTTTTTTTTCCTCAGACCATATATACCATTAATTTATCCTACATCCATGACTCATCACACATGATTCAATTTTTGCAGAATTTTGGAGGAGACCTCACTAACACCATCATGGTCACACTAGATATCGAAGCACTATATACTAATATCCCACATCTAGAAGCACTCATGATTATTGAAAGACTGAGAGAACGTAACACTCACAAATGTATCCCCAACTGACTCATACTCACTTTGGCTAGCATTGCTCTAAGTAATAACTATTTTTGTTTCCAAAATGTGTACTATGACTGCGTTGGGGGCCTCTGTGACCCCCAATCTAGCAAATCCTATATGTGACTCATTTTGAGAAAACCTTTTTAGAAGAACACCCTTTCATTGAAAATGTTCAATTCTACAAGAGATTATTTTTATGATATGGAAAGAAGATGCACATAGCTTAGGAGAATTTTTTACTTGATTGAACACAGAAGACAACAACCTTAAATTTAAGATGCATTATGATCAACGAAAAATAAATTTTCTGGATTTATTTATTAAAAAGGATGAACACCAATTTAAGACATCACTTTACAGAAAACCTACAAATGACAATGCTTTTTTTGCATTACAGCAGTTACCATGAAAAACCATTAAGAAAAATCTACCAGTGTGTCAATTTGTCTGCCTTAGAAGAATTTGTATCAATGTATATTACTTTAGTCGGCAAGCCACCATTATGAAACAGATTTGTAAATAGGGGCTTTCTCAGACAACATATACAATTTGGATACGACAAGGTGAGCAAGGAAAATCAACAAGAACTACTCAGATCTAACAAAGACAGAGCACCGCCCAACATTGTGTGCACCCTCAAGTTTTCACACCTGGTGGGACAGACACCATTGGCATATCCTCAAGAGTCAGAACTGTTTTAAAGGTAAACAACTCATTGTTGCATATTCCAGAGAAAATAAACCTTAAAGAGAAATTGGTCTCCTCTTGTTTCCCAGACTTACCAAGTGAAAATGATGCACCATCCTTAGGACAAACCAGATGCGGATCGTGTAGTGTCTGCAAACACATATTAGAAAAGTCATCATTCACGCACCCCTTTACCAACAAGGAATATAAACTTAACCATACATCTAATTGCACAACCGCCATCCAGTGTCCGTGCCAGTTATTACACATTGGCAAAACTAAGAGAATGGTAAAAACTAGAATAATTGAGCACCGAAGCAAAATTAACAGAAACAATGAAACAGCACCTCTAGTGGACCATTGGCAAACTGCTGAACACACATCAGACGAACTGAAGTTTTTTGTGTTTAAGATTGTCAAAGGTAATTGGCACAGGGGAACTATGGACCAGATACTGATTCAAGAGGAAAAGCGACTTCTTTTTCTTCCATAATTTAATTCCTTCTGGGCTCAGTTGAGATATAGATTACTCACCTTTTTTGTAACCATTTTTCATGGGGTTTGATTAAGAGATTCTCTTTGTAATAAATCTTTTTTGGCATCACTTTTTTTTTTTTTTAAATCTTCAGTTGATTACAGCACGGTCAAGAGAAATTTTTGTTTTTACACACAGATTGTGTATTTAAACCTATGCCTGAACTACAATGTAGCCTTTTTTATCCTGAGACAAATTTACATTTTTGCAATACTACCATTTTGCAAATAGCTTTTTCCATTGTACTCAGAAGTGTTTTTCAACCCTTTTAAACAATATGTTCCTTTTTTACTCTGGTGTCATGATCTTCTTGTTTTTACTACAGTGTTTGGATTTTTCTGTTTGCATCGATATAAACACTTTAGCTTTATCCCTTTCAGAATGCATTCTTTTACATTGCACTCCTTTGGGTATTATTGATGTTTTGGGACTTTCATGTATTTTTCTTATACAGCTTATTATGTGCATTTTTTACACAGGTGTCACAGTACTGCCATGTAAAGTTCTTTTTTGTTGTTGTTGTTTTTTATTTGCGGGCCCTATACATTATTTTTGACACACAAGATTTAATTATAATATTTTAACCTTTTCTAATTTATTTATTTATTAGGATTTATTTACCGCCTTTTTGAACAAATTCACTGAAGGCGTGGTATACAGTAAGAATAGATAAACATGAACAATAGGCAATTACAGCAATAAACATATTCAAATAATACAAAGTATGACATAGTGTACTACTTACAATGTCAACATAATACGTAATAGAACATTTTAATTGATAGTGAAGCGCAAAGCAAAGATGGAACATATAGATAGGTAAGAGAGTAATGTGTCATTAAATGGATACTGTTTATTCTCCGAGGACAAGCAGGCTGCTTGTTCTCACATGTGGGTCGACGTCCACTTCGGCCCAGGATTCGGACGGTGTTTTGCAAGCAAAATATAAAAAACCTTTGCCAGAGTGGGTCCTTCAAATTGAGTTATGATACACCCTCAATTTGATCTCCACACCTCCAAATTGCCCACCGGGAGCTCAGTCCTTCAGCTCCCAGCACAAGCAGGTACTTGCAAAGGAACTCTCCGCCCTTCTAAAGGCCAGTGCAGTCAAACCCGTTCCACCAGGGGAAGTAGGGCTGGGATTCTATTCCAGGTGCTTCCTTGTGCAGAAAAAGACAGGGGGGATGCGTCCCATCCTAGACCTAATGGGCATGAACAAATTTCTGGTACGAGAAAAGTTCAGGATAGTTTCTCTGGACACCCTTCTTCCCATGATTCAAAAGAATGATTGGCTATGCTCTCTGGACTTAAAGGATGCTTACACACATATCTTGATACTTCCAGCTCACAGGAAGTATTTTCGATTTCAGCTGGGAAAACAGCACTTTCAGTACTGTGTACTGCCCTTTGGTCTGGCGTCCACGCCCAGAGTGTTCACAAAGTGCCTAGCAGTAGTCGCAGCGTCACTACGTAGACTGGGGGTACATGTGTTCCCTTATCTTGACGATTGGCTAGTAAAGAGCACCTCAAAGACAGGCGCTCAGCAGTCCATTCAAATGACTATTCAGATGCTAGAGCTACTGGGGTTTGTGATAAATTATTACAAGTCCCATCTCACCCCAGTTCAAGAATTGGAATTCATTGGATCTCTGTTGAACACAAAGACAGCCGTGCTTATCTTCCCGAGGCAAGGGCGGACAACCTCCTGTCCCTAGTGTCTTTAGTACGAGCGTCTCAACAGATCACGGCTTGGCAGATGTTGAGACTCCTGGGGTACATGGCCTCCACAGTTCACATAGGAAATCAAATACGTTAAAGTTTAACTTTAAAAAAGGAGACTATGATAAAATGAGAAGAACAGTGAAAAGAAAACTTAGAGGAGCGACTGCGAGGGTCAAAAATTTACATGAGGCATGGATGCTGTTCAAAAACACCATCCTGGAAGCCCAGGCCAAATATATTCCGCGTATTAAAAAAGGAGGACGGAAGACCAAACGACAGCCGGCGTGGTTAAATAGTGAGGTGAAGGAAGTTATTAGAGCGAAAAGAAAATCCTTCAGAAAATGGAAGAAGGAACCGACTGAAAATAATAAGAAACGGCATAAGGAATGTAAAGTCAAGTGCAAAGCGCTGATAAGGAAAGCTAAGAGGGACTTTAAAAAAAAGATTGCATTGGAGGCAAAAACACATAGTAAAACATTTTTTATGTATATTAAAAGCAGGAAGCCGACAAAAGAATCGGTTGGACCGCTAGATGACCGAGGAGTAAAAGGGGCGATCAGGGAAGACAAAGCCATAGTGGAGAGATTAAATGAATTCTTTGCTTCAGTCTTCACCGAGGAAGATTTGGGTGAGATACAAGTGCCAGAAATGGTATTCGAAGCTGATAAGTCGGAGAAACTGAATGAATTCTCTATAAACCTGGAGGATGTAATGGGGCAATTCTACAAACTGAAGAGTAGCAAATCTCCTGGACCGGATGGTATTCATCCCAGAGTACTGATAGAACTGAAAAATGAGCTTGCAGAGCTATTATTAGAAATATGTAATTTATCCTTAAAATCGAGCATGGTACTGGAAGATTGGAGGGTGGCCAATGTAACGCCGATTTTTTAAAAAGGTTCCAGAGGAGATCCGGGAAATTATAGACCGGTGAGTCTAACGTTGGTGCCGGGCAAAATGGTAGAGACTATTATTAAGAACAAAATTACAGAGCATATTCAAAAGCATGGATTAATGAGACAAAGTCAACATGGATTTAGTGAAGGGATATCTTGCATCACCAATCTACTACATTTCTTTGTAGGGGTGAACAAACATGTGGATAAAGATGAGCCAGTCGATATTGTGTATCTGGATTTTCAGAAGGCATTTGACATAGTACCTCATGAAAGACTTCAGAGGAAATTGGAGAGTCATGGGATAGGAGGTAGTGTTCTATTGTGGATTAAAAACTGGTTAAAAGATAGAATACAGAGAGTAGGGTTAAATGGTCAGTACTCTCAATGAAGAAGGGTAGTTAGTGCGGTTCCCCAGGGCTCTGTGCTGGTACCGCTGCTTTTTTAATATATTTATAAATGATTTAGAGATGGGAGTAACTAGTGAGGTAATTAAATTTGCTAATGACACAAAGTTATTCAAAGTTGTTAAATTGCGAGAGGATTGTGAAAAATTACAAGAGGACCATACGAGACTGGGAGACTGGGCGTCTAAATGGCAGATGACGTTTAATGTGAGCAAGTGCAAAGTGATGCATGTGGGGAAAAAGGAACCCGAATTATAGCTATGTCATGCAAGGTTCCACGTTAGGAGTCATGGACCAAGAAAGGGATCTAGGTGTTGTCGTCGATGATACGTTGAAACCTTCTGCTCAGTGTGCTGCTGCGGCTAAGAAAGCAAATAGAATGTTAGGTATTATTAGGAAAGGAATGGAAAACAAAAATGAGGATGTTATAATGCCTTTGTATCACTCCATGGTGCGACCGCACCTCGAATATTGTGTTCAATTCTTGTCGCCACATCTCAAAAAAGATATCGTGGAATTAGAAAAGGTGCAGCGAAGGGCAACGAAAATGATAAAAGGGATGGGTCCCCAGTAGCATGGTGTTTAGCCTCTAATTGTACATAAGTACATAAGTACATAAGTAGTGCCATACTGGGAAAGACCAAAGGTCCATCTAGCCCAGCATCCTGTCACCGACAGTGGCCAATCCAGGTCAAGGGCACCTGGCACGCTCCCCAAACGTAAAAACATTCCAGACAAGTTATACCTAAAAATGAGGAATTTTTCCAGTCCATTTAATAGCGGTCTATGGACTTGTCCTTTAGGAATCTATCTAACCCCTTTTTAAACTCCGTCAAGCTAACCGCCCGTACCACGTTCTCCGGCAATGAATTCCAGAGTCTAATTACACGTTGGGTGAAGAAAAATTTTCTCCGATTCGTTTTAAATTTACCACACTGTAGCTTCAACTCATGCCCTCTAGTCCTAGTATTTTTGGATAGCGTGAACAGTCGCTTCACATCCACCCGATCCATTCCACTCATTATTTTATACACTTCTATCATATCTCCCCTCAGCCGTCTCTTCTCCAAGCTGAAAAGCCCTAGCCTTCTCAGCCTCTCTTCATAGGAAAGTCGTCCCATCCCCACTATCATTTTCGTCGCCCTTCGCTGTACCTTTTCCAATTCTACTATATCTTTTTTGAGATACGGAGACCAGTACTGAACACAATACTCCAGGTGCGGTCGCACCATGGAGCGATACAACGGCATTATAACATCCGCACACCTGGACTCCATACCCTTCTTAATAACACCCAACATTCTATTCGCTTTCCTAGCCGCAGCAGCACACTGAGCAGAAGGTTTCAGCGTATCATCGACGACGACACCCAGATCCCTTTCTTGATCCGTAACTCCTAACGCGGAACCTTGCAAGACGTAGCTATAATTCGGGTTCCTCTTACCCACATGCATCACTTTGCACTTGTCAACATTGAACTTCATCTGCCACTTGCACGCCCATTCTCCCAGTCTCGCAAGGTCCTCCTGTAATCGTTCACATTCCTCCTGCGACTTGACGACCCTGAATAATTTTGTGTCATCGGCGAATTTAATTACCTCACTAGTTATTCCCATCTCTAGGTCATTTATAAATACATTAAAAAGCAACGGACCCAGCACAGACCCCTGCGGGACCCCACTAACTACCCTCCTCCACTGAGAATACTGGCCACGCAATCCTACTCTCTGCTTCCTATCTTTCAACCAGTTCTTAATCCATAATAATACCCTACCTCCGATTCCATGACTCTGCAATTTCTTCAGGAGTCTTTCGTGCGGCACTTTGTCAAACGCCTTCTGAAAATCCAGATATACAATATCAACCGGCTCCCCATTGTCCACATGTTTGCTTACCCCCTCAAAAAAATGCATTAGATTGGTGAGGCAAGACTTCCCTTCACTAAATCCGTGCTGACTTTGTCTCATCAGTCCATGTTTTTCTATATGCTCTGCAATTTTATTCTTAATAATAGCCTCCACCATCTTGCCCGGCACCGACGTCAGACTCACCGGTCTATAATTTCCCGGATCTCCTCTGGAACCTTTCTTAAAAATCGGAGTAACATTGGCTACCCTCCAGTCTTCCGGTATTACACTCGATTTTAGGGACAGATTGCATATTTCTAACAGTAGCTCCGCAAGTTCATTTTTTAGTTCTATTAATACTCTGGGATGAATACCATCAGGTCCCGGTGATTTACTACTCTTCAGCTTGCTGAACTGACCCATTACATCCTCCAAGGTTACAGAGAATTTGTTTAGTTTCTCCGACTCCCCCGCTTCAAATATTCTTTCCGGCACCGGTGTCCCCCCCAAATCCTCCTCGGTGAAGACCGAAGCAAAGAATTCATTTAATTTCTCCGCTACGGCTTTGTCCTCCTTGATCGCCCCTTTAACACCATTTTCGTCCAGCGGCCCAACCGACTCTTTGGCCGGTTTCCTGCTTTTAATGTATCTAAAAAAGTTTTTACTATGTATTTTTGCTTCCAACGCTAATTTCTTCTCAAAGTCCTTTTTTGCCCTCCTTATCTCCGCTTTGCATTTGGCTTGGCATTCCTTATGATCTATCCTGTTACTTTCAGTTGGTTCTCTTCTCCACTTTCTGAAGGATTGTTTTTTGGCTCTAATGATTTCCTTTATCTTACTGTTTAGCCACGCCGGCTGACGTTTAGTCTTTTTTCCCTTTTTTCTAATACGTGGAATATATTTGTCCTGAACCTCCAGGATGGTGTTTTTAAACAGCATCCACGCCTGATGCAAGTTTTTTACTCTGCGAGCTGCTCCTTTCAGTCTTTTTTTCACCATTTTTCTCATTTTGTCGTAATCACCTTTTCTATAGTTAAACGCTAGCGTACTTGATTTCCTAGTTTCACTTCCTTCAATGCCAATATCAAAACCGATCATATTATGATCACTGTTATCAAGCGGCCCTCGTATCGTTACCCCCTGCACTAGATCATGAGCACCACTAAGGACTAAGTCTAGTATTTTTCCTTCTCTTGTCGGCTCCTGAACTAGCTGTTCCATGAAGCTGTCCTTGATTTCATCAAGAAATCTTATGTCCCTTGCGTGTACAGATGTTACATTACCCCAGTCTATATGCGGGTAATTGAAATCCCCCATTATTATTGTGTTGCCCAGTTTGTTTGCGTCCCTGATTTCCTTTAACATTTCCGCATCCGTCTGTTCGTCCTGGCCAGGCGGACGGTAGTACACTCCTATCACTATCCTTTTCCCCTTTGCACATGGAATTTCAATCCACAGTGATTCCAAGGAGTGTTTTGCTTCCTGCAGAATTTTCAATCTATTTGATTCAAGGCTCTCGTTAATATACAATGCTACCCCTCCACCAATCCGATTCACCCTATCACTACGATATAATTTGTACCCCGGTATGACAGTGTCCCACTGGTTATCCTCCTTCCACCAGGTCTCAGAGATGCCTATTATATCTAATTTTTCATTTAGTGCAATATATTCTAACTCCCCCATCTTATTTCTTAGGCTCCTGGCATTCGCATATAGACATTTCAAACTATGTTTGTTGTTCCTAAGTACATCATGCTTAGTACTTGACAGTATTAATTGGCAATCTTTTGTCTGATTTTTATTGTTATTTAAAGATACCCGATCTACTACAATCTCTTTTGCAACCTCACTATCAGGATACTCTATCTTCCCTGTTATGGTGATATCTTTGAAAGATACCTTATCCCGAACCATGCTCTTTTGAGCGACTGTCGGCCTTCCCCCCATTTCTAGTTTAAAAGCTGCTCTATCTCCTTCTTAAACGCCGATGCCAGCAGCCTGGTCCCACTCTGGTTAAGATGGAGCCCATCCTTTCGGAATAGGCTCCCCCTTCCCCAGAATGTTGCCCAGTTCCTAACAAATCTAAAGCCCTCCTCCCTGCACCATCGTCTCATCCACGCATTGAGACTCTGGAGCTCTGCCTGTCTCTTGGGCCCTGCGCGTGGCACAGGTAGCATTTCAGAAAATGCTACCCTGGAGGATCTGGATTTCAGCTTTCTACCTAAGAGCCTAAATTTTGCTTCCAGAACCTCTCTCCCACATTTTCCTATGTCATTGGTACCCACATGTACCAAGACAGCGGACTCCTCCCCAGCACTATCTAGAATCCTATCTAGGTGACACGTGAGGTCCGCCACCTTCGCACCAGGCAGGCAAGTCACCAGGCGATCCTCACGTCCACCAGCCACCCAGCTATCTATATGCCTAATGATCGAATCACCAAGTACAACAGCTGTCCTAACCTTTCCCTCCCGGGCAACATTTGGAGATATATCCTCGGTGCGAAAGGATAATACATCCCCTGGTGGGCAGGTCCTGGCTACAGGAGTACTTCCTACTTCACCAGGGTGATGCTCTCCTTCTAGGAGACCTCCCTCCTCCAAGGTAGCACAGGGGCTACCTGACTGGAGGTGGGACTTCTCTACAACATCCCTGTAGGTCTCCTCTATGTACCTCTCTGTCTCCCTCAGCTCCATCAAGTCTGCTACTCTAGCCTCAAGGGAACGGACACGTTCTCTGAGAGCTAGGAGCTCTTTGCATCGGGCACACACATATGACACCTCACCAATTGGGAGATAATCATACATGTGACACTCAATGCAAAAGACTGGATAGCACCCCTCTCGCTGCTGGACTGCTGACTCCATCTTAGTGTTTTTTGAGTTTTTCCGTAATTTAAAACTTGCTAAAGTATTAAGGATATCAGCCTATCACTAACTTACAGTTCCTCCTTTAAACCCCAATCTTCAAGTTCCGAAAGCACAAGCAAAATTTGTTCACTTACCAGAGAAATATCCTCTTCTCCCAGAACTTATTAGAAGGAAAGTTTTCGCGCGCCTAATGGCGCGCGGCACCTTGAGCAGAGGCCCCGAGTGGATCGGAACGGACCTGGGAGTCACTCTGGCGAAGGCTCCGAGGATATGCAGATGAGCTGCAAGTCCTCCACGGCACCTGAGAAGGCAACCGGTGGGACATTGTGCCAGTGTCTTTCGTGTATGCAACTCGTGCTTTCCGGTCCCTCTTTTTTTGCGCACCCCTTTGAATAAGATGCCCCATAACTACTGCCTTGGCATCCCATAGAATCCCTTCTGTCACCTCCCCATTATCATTGACTTGAAGATAGTCTTTTATTATATTACACACAACCTGACAATCCTTTTCCTCCGCAATCAGAATATCATTCAACCTCCACACTTGGCCTCCACACTCCTTTCCCAGTTTTTCCACTATTACCCACACTGGCGCGTGATCAGAAGCATATATGCTTTCACTCAGCTTTTTTTTATAGTCCCCCACAGTGACCGACTGCACCATAGTGCATCTATCCTAGTATATGTGTTTTGTGCATGGGAGTAAAATGTGTAAGTCCTCTGTCTGGGATGTTGTAATCTCCAAACGTCCACCAGGTCTAAATCTGCCATAAGCTTAAGAAACTTCCCCCTATAGCGCTTAATTCCCTCAGCTCGTCCCAGAGAGTGGTCTAAATTTGAGGCTGTGAAGTTGAAATCTCCCCCCAATATTATCTGACCTTTCTGAAATCTCCCCCCAATATTATCTGACCTTTCCCAAATGCACTGAGTTCTGGCCTGATGGATTACTACTACTTAACATTTATAAAGCGCTACCAGGGTTACACAGCGCTGTACAATTTAACACAGAGGACAGTCCCTGCTCGAAGGAGCTTACAATCTAAAGGACAAAAAAGTGCAGTCAATCAAATTGGGGCAGTCTATATTTCCTGAATAGATGAATAATGGTTAGGTGCCGAAAGCGACATTGAAGAGGTGGACTTTGAGCAAGGATTTGAAGATGGGCAGGGAGGGGGCTTGGCGTATGGGCTCAGGGAGTTTATTCCAAGCATAGGGTGAGGCGAGGCAGAAAGGGCGGAGCCTGGAGTTGGCGGTGGTGGAGAAGGGTACTGAGAGGAGGGATTTGTCCTGTGAGCGGAGGTTACGGGTAGGAGTGTAAGGGGAGATGAGGGTAGAGAGGTAATGAGGGGCTGCAGATTGAATGCATTTGTAGGTTAGTAGGAGAAGCTTGAACTGTATGCTGTACCTGATCGGAAGCCAGTGAAGTGACTTGAGGAGAGGGGTGATATGAGCATATCGGTCTAGGCGGAAGATAAGACGCGCAGCAGAGTTCTGAACGGATTGAAGGGGGGATAGATGGTTAAGTGGGAGGCCAGTGAGGAGTAGGTTGCAGTAGTCAAAGCGAGAAGTAATGAGAGAGTGGATGAGAGTACGGGTGGTGTGCTCGGAGAGGAAAGGGCGAATTTTGCTGATGTTATAGAGAAAGATGCGACAGGTCTTGGCTGTCTGCTGGATATGCGCAGAGAAGGAGAGGGAGGAGTCGAAGATGACTCCGAGGTTGCGGGCAGATGAGATGGGGAGGATGAGGGTGTTATCGACAGAAATAGAGAGTGGAGGAAGAGGAGAAGTGGGTTTGGGTGGAAAGACAATGAGTTCGGTCTTGGCCATGTTTAATTTCAGGTGGCGGTTGGACATCCAGGCAGCAATGTCGGATAAGCAGGCCGATACTTTGGCCTGGGTTTCCGCAGTAATGTCAGGTGTGGAGAGATAAAGCTGGGTGTCGTCAGCATAAAGATGATATTGGAAGCCATGAGATGAGATCAGCGAGCCCAGAGAAGAGGTGTAGATTGAAAAAAGAAGGGGGTCCAAGGACAGATCCCTGAGGAACTCCAACAGAGAGCGGGATGGGGGTAGAGGAAGATCCATGAGAATGTACTCTGAAGGTACGGTGGGAGAGGTAAGAGGGACGGTTTCAAAAAAGGCACCCTGTCCACTATTAGGGTCATATATATTAACCAGAGTAATGCATTGCTCACCTAACTTCCCTTTCACCGCTAAACATCTTCCCTCTTTCCCTTTGAAAATATCTTCCTGAACAAAGCTAAGAGCGGACCACACCCTCTTCAAGAAGTTGTTGAAGACCTACTTCTTTGCTAGGACCTACTCCCCACTTTACAATGCTGACTGATGCACCCTCCCTGACCCTTACCCTGCTAGTTTCACCCTGTTAGATGCTTTTCCCCGTCTGTTCCTTGTATACTTTTCTAAGTTTCCTATTTTGTAATGTTATTTAACTTTTTGTAAGCCACATTGTGCCTGCATGAGTGGGAAAATGTGGGATATAAGCGAACCATAAATAAATAAAATGTGCTTTAACAAAGATGGCAACTCCCCCCGTTTCCCCCCTCTTTCCCCCCCTTAGGGTCTGCCAGCAAAAAGTAGTTTCCCAATTGTTTACTTCTAAGCAAATATTCATCTAGTTTCCTTATATGGGTTTCCTGTAACATAATAACATCCCATTTTAACCGGTTCAGTTCTTTAAATACAGTGCTCCTTTTCCCAGGGTTATTCAGACCATTGACATTCCAAGTTCCCACCCGTAGCCTTCCCCCCCTGCATCTGGCTCTGTTCCCTCTCTGCCAGATCAGTCCCTGAGGAATTGAGCCATCGCCAGAAAGCTGCCCCTCTTATATCCCTCATTCGCTGCCCCTCTACTTATATACCTCCTATAGTAACCAAACCTCCTGTCTCTTCCCTCCTACAATTATCAACATTCAGTCAATAGATAATACTGTCATCCTGTGAGATCCAATGCTGTTCCAGCCACCATGATCAGTCCACTCCGCTGGCTTCAGATCTGCGGCCATCCACACTCGGGGACCCTCGCCCCTTCGCTCCACGCACTTTGTTCCATCCCTCTTTACTGTTCTTAGGACGGTGTTCGCTGCCTGTCTGTCTGTTCCTCTGTGATTGGCAAATCTGTGCACCCCATCTCCTTCAATGACTTCCAAGCCCCTTCAGTAGACAGTAATCTTTGGGTCTTATTACCCACTGTGACTTGCATGCCCAGGGGATAAAGCCACTTATATCTCAGTCCCTCTTTTTGCAGGTATCTGGTGATCTCCTTATATTCTCTCCTCCTCTGCAATGTCTTTCTGGCCAGATCTTGAAATATCTGGGGTTTACAATTCTTCCAGGCACTCTCACCCAGTCCCCGGTCTTTTCTCCAAATTGCCTCTTTTACTCCAAACTCATGAAAACAAACCACAATGTCTCTAGGTTGTCCTCCCCTTTGGGGACCGAGGCTTCTATGGGCCTGATCAATTTTAATGCGTTTGAAGTTTTGCCCTTCTCCTCCTGTAGTTCCCGGGTTCATAATAAAATTACACAGGTCCTGAGTTACTTTCATCACATCCTTAAACTCTGCCTCCTCTGGGATCCCTTTAAATCGCAAATTGCATCTTCAGGATTTGTTTTCTAAATCCTCCAGCTGCAATTCTAAGTCTCTTCTCAGCTGCTGTTCTGCTTTAAAATCTTTCTGCAGGTCCCACACCTCCACTGCCATATTTTCCACCCTCTCCTCTGTATCTGCCATACGATTCCCAATCTCCTTCAGCTCCTCATGCAGCTCTGCAACTGCATTTTGAATGCTGGTTCTTGTGGCTACCATTTCAGCTTTTAAGTCTTTAAACCAGTGAATAAATGCTGTCTTACCACAGTCAGCCTCTTCCTCTGTTGGTTCCTCAGAATCTCCAGCAGCCATCTTGGATCCTCTCAAGCTAGCTCATGGCCCAGCACACTTCGAGGATCCGGATCCATCCGGCAGGTACTTAAACTTGGATAGTCTTTTTCTCGCTGCCATACTTGTATACACTACAGGAGCCTCAGCACTCGTGAAATCGCCGTGTTTTTCCGGGGTTACAGCCAGTGGTGTGCTGGTAAATTTTTAACAACAGGCTCTCTCCCCGGTCCACCTCGGCGCCCCCCCGTCCACCACTGCACCCCCACCCACCCACCTCTGTGCCCCCCCCCCCCAAAAAAAAAATTGCAGAGCTGGCTATAGCTTGGGGGGGGGGGGGGCAATGCATTACTCTCTCCAGGAAAAAAAAATTAAATGATCCCAGGTTCCAATCTAATTAACATAGTAACATAGTAGATGACGGCAGAAAAACACCTGCATGGTCCATCCAGTCTGCCCAACAAGATAAACTCACATGTGCTACTTTTTGTGTATTCCTTACCTTGATTTGTACCTGTCCTTTTCAGGGCACAGACCGTATAAGTCTGCCCAGCACTATCCCCGCCTCCCAACCACCAGCCCCGCCTCCCACCACCGGCTCTGGCACAGACCATATAAGTCTGCCCAGCACTATCCCCGCCTCCAAACCACCAGTCCCGCCTCCCACCACCGGCTCTGGCACAGACCGTATAAATCTGCCCAGCACCATCTCCTTCTCCCGCCACCGGCTTTGCCACCTAATCTCGTCTAAGCTCTTTAGGATCCATTCCTTCTGAGCAGGATTCCTTTATGTTTATCCCACGCATGTTTGAATTCCGTTACCGTTTTCGTTTCCACCACCTCCCGCGGGAGGGCATTCCAACCATCCACTACTCTCTCCGTGAAAAAATACTTCCTGACATTTTTCTTGAGTCTGCCCCCCTTCAATCTCATTTCATGTCCTCTCGTTTTACTGCCTCCGCATCTCCGGAAAAGGTTAGTTTGCAGATTAATGCCTTTCAAATATTTGAACGTCTGTATCATATCACCCCTGTTTTCCTTTCCTCCAGAGTATACATGTTCAGGTCCGCAAGTCTCTCCTCATACGTCTTGTAACGCAAATCCCATACCATTCTCGTAGCTTTTCTTTGCACCGCTTCAATTCTTTTTACATCCTTAACAAGATACGGCCTCCAGAACTGAACACAATACTCCAGGTGGGGCCTCACCAACGATTTATACAGGGGCATCAACACCCCCTTTCTTCTGCTGGTCACACCTCTCTCTATGCAGCCTAACAACCTTCTAGCTAGGGCCACCGCCTTGTCACACTGTTTCGTCGCCTTTAAATCCTCAGATACTATCACCCCAAGATCCATCTCCCCATCCGTACCTATCAGACTCTCCCCGCCTAACACATACGTCTCCCGTGGATTTCTACTTCCTAAGTGCATCACTTTGCATTTCTTCGCATTGAATTTTAATTGCCAAACCTTAGACCATTCTTCTAGCTTCCGTAGGTCCTTTTTCATGTTTTCCACTCCCTCCGGGGTGTCCACTCTCTTATAGATCTTAGTTTCATCCGCAAATAGACAAACTTTACCTTCTAACTCTTCGGCAATGTCACTCACAAATATATTGAACAGAATCGGCCCCAGCACCAATCCTTGAGGCACTCCACTACTCACCTTTCGCTCCTCCGAGCGAATTCCATTCACCACCACCCTCTGGCGTCTGTCCGTCAACCAGTTCCTAATCCAGTTCACCACTTCGGGTCCTATCTTCAGCCCATCCAGTTTATTTAAGAGCCTCCTGTGGGGAACCGTGTCAAAAGCTTTGCTGAAATCTAAGTAGATTACATCCATAGCTCGTCCCTGATTCAATTCTCCTGTCACCCAATCAAAGAATTCAATGAGATTCATTTGGCACGATTTCCCTTTGGTAAAACCATGTTGTCTCGGATCTTGCAACTTATTGGCTTCCAGGAAATTCACTATCCTTTCCTTCAGCATCGCTTCCATTACTTTTCCAATTACCGAAGTGAGGCTTACCGGCCTGTAGTTTCCAGCTTCTTCCCTATCACCACTTTTGTGAAGAGGGACCACATCCGCCGTTCTCCAATCCCTCGGAACCTTTCCCGTCTGCAAGGATATATTAAACAAATCTTTAAGAGGACCCGCCAGAACCTCTCTGAGCTCCCTCAATATCCTAGGGTGGATCCCATCCGGTCCCATGGCTTTGTCCACCTTTAGCTTTTCAAGTTGTTCATACACACTCTCTTGCGTGAACGGTGCTCTATCCACTTCCATCTCATTTGTACTTTTTTTTTCCCCAGTCCATCGCGGTCCTTCTCCAGGATTTTCTTCTGTGAAAACAGAACAGAAGTATCTATTTAGCAAATTTGCTTTTTCTTCATCATTATCCACATAGCAGTTCACAGTATCTTTTAGTCTCACAATTCCCTTTTTAGTCATTCTCCTTTCACTAATATACCTGAAGAAAATTTTGCCACCCCTCCTTACATTTCTAGCCATTTGTTCTTCTGTTTGCACTTTCGCCAGACGTATCTCTCTCTTGGCTTCTTTCAGTTTTATCCGGTATTCCTCCTCGTGTTCCTTTTCTTGAGTTTTTTTGTATTTCTGGAACGCCAACTCTTTAGCCTTTATTTTCTCAGCCACTTGCTTGGAGAACCATATCGGTTTCCTTTTTCTCTTGCTTTTATTTACTTTCCTTACATAAAGGTTCGTGATATGATACAGACGTTCAAATATTTGAAAGGTATTAAATCCACAAACTAACCTTTTCCGGAGATGGGAAGATGGTAGAACGAGAGGACATGAAATGAGATTGAAGGGGGGCAGACTCAAGAAAATGTCAGGAAGTATTTTTTTACGGAGAGAGTAGTGGATGGTTGGAATGCCCTCCCGCGGGAGGTGGTGGAAATGAAAACGGTAACGGAATTCAGACATGCGTGGGATAAGCATAAAGGAATCCTGTGCCGAAGGAATGGATCCTCAGGAGCTTAGTCAAGATCGGGAGGCGGGGCTGGTGGTTGGAAGGCGGGGATAATGCTGGGCAGACTTATACGGTCTGTGCCAGAGCCGGTGGTGGGAAGCGGGACTGGTGGTTGGGAGGCAAGGATAGTGCTGGACAGACTTGTACGGTCTGTGCCAGAGCCGGTGGTTGGGAGGTGAGGATAGTGCTGGGCAGACTTATACGGTCTGTGCCAGAGCCAGTAGTTGGGAGGAGGGGCTGGTGGTTGGGAGGCGGGGATAGTGCTGGGCAGACTTATACGGTCTGTGCCCTGAAGAGCACAGGTACAAATCAAAGTAGGGTATACACAAAAAGCAGCAAATATGAGTTATCTTGTTGGGCAGACTGGATGGACCGTGCAAGTCTTTTTCTGCCGTCATCTACTATGTTACTATGTAAAGGTTCGTGGCCCTATTTATAGCTTCTTTCAGCCTGGACTACTGTCCTTCCACTTCTTGTATTTCCTCCCATCCCATCAGCTCCTTCCTCAGGTATTCCCCCATTTTACTAAAGTCAGCACGCTTGAAATCCAGGACTTTGAGTTTTGAGTGGCCACCCTCCTCTTCAGCCATCATATCAAACCAAACTGTTTGATGGTCACTGCTGCCCAGATGGGCACCCATTCGGACATTTGACACATTATCCCCATTTGTGAGTACCAGATCTAGTGTCGCTCCCTCCCTCGTGGGTTCCGTCACCATTTGTCTGAGCAAAGCACTTTGAAAAGCATCCACGATCTCTCTACTTCTTTCCGATTCCGCAGACGGAACCTTCCAATCTACATCCAGCAGATTGAAATCTCCCAACAACAGCACCTCTCTTTTCTTCCCCAACTTTTGAATATCAGCGATGAGATCTTTATCTAGTTCCTCCAATTGTGTCGGGGGTCTGTAGACAACACCCACGTGGACAGAGGTTCTATCCTCTCTTTTTAAGGTGATCCACATCGCTTCTTCCTTTCCCCAGTTCCCTGTCATTTCAGTCGCTGTGATATCATTTCTCACATACAGAGCTACTCCTCCACCTTTACGCCCCTCTCTATCCTTCCTAAAAAGATTATAGCCTGGTATGTTTGCATCCCATTCATGGGAACCATTGAGCCATGTCTCCGTGATTGCAACTATGTCCAAGTCTTCCTCCAGCATCAGGGCATGAAGGTCATGAACTTTATTGCTTAGACTGCGAGCATTTGTGGTCATCGCTTTCCATCTACATTTCCTAGTATGTGTTTCGGTTTTAGTGATTTGGGGGTGTCTTTTCTCTTTGGGTACCTTCATATCTTTCTGTTCAACCTTCCTTGCTTTTTCTTTCGCCTCAGTTTTATTTTCAGGAACATCACAGTGCTGTAGTGGAGCAAAGGAGTTCTGTAGGGGCAAGACTTGTGAGGGCGGATGCTTCTGTGTCACATAACGAAGCCTGCCTGAGCCTACTGTGAACCATCTATTCTTAGGTGGTATTATCCTTTGAGGCAGTGGTGAGAATTTGGTATGGTTCTGTGCAGTATGATTTTGTGCAGTCCTAGAATTTGCTTTAAGTGCTTTCAATTCCTTCTTTACTTTGCTGAGCTCCTGTTTTAAACTAGCAAGCTGAAGACAGATAGGACAAGCTTTAAGTCTCCAGAAGCTTGGTCTTGAAACTAAAGCACCACAATTATTACAGAGAATAAAAGTCATCTTGATTTGTTGAAATGGATATGAACAGGTGTACTATGATGGTGGTGTAATTAGGGTGGAGTTAATTTATGATACGTAGTATATTTGGGAAAGCTATATAGGAAGTGTCAGTCTTGGGGTGGGTGGGTTGTGGGGCAGGGTGGGTGGGCTTAAGCATAAGACCTATGGAATGTGTTTGCTGTAACCTATCTCTAGAACAGCATTGAAATGCCCAGAGCCACAAGTGTAAGGTAGGGGAATCAGAAAATAATCTTATCTGAGAGCACCCAGATCCGTCCTGTTCTGTGTAGAGACAAAAACCACGTGGAGAGAGAAGCTCCACCTGTGCTATGCAATTACCTTACAACAAAAGCAGATGGGGGAGGGGAGGGGCTCCACACAGTATGGAAGCAGAAGGGAAAAAAAACCACAAGAGAAACTACTACCGATTTTAAAGCACTTGTTAAATTCAGTTCTCAGATTATCAACTATCAAATACAAATAGCCAATAAGCAGTTAGTTAGGAAACACAGATTATGAGATCACAAGTTTAGCTGAGCAGATAAAAAATTAATGTTTAATATGGGATAAAATAGAAACTATCAAACACATCAATCCAATATAGTGTCACACTGGGGATTCAGATCTGAAGAATAAAATAAATTTTAAAAAATAGCCTCAGTGTAACAGGGAGTCTGACTTTTAGGCTCCACTGTAAATATTACCATCATAGGCTTCCACCACCTTCCGAAAAAAAACACAGAGAAAAACTCCCAGAATATTTCAAAAATTCTAAAGAAGTGGGAGAAAAGTCTGTGTTTAAAAAACAGAAGGGAGGGTAACACAATTTAACATAATACAGATATAAATACCCACAACACTAAATCTCACTATGAATATAAATCACCCAAATAGACACTAATTAGCAATCCCTCACTAGACTAAAATCCTCATTCAAACAGAGAAGCCTTCCTGCAAGTAAAGAAAACTCAAAATAGAGCAAAAACTCTTATAACATTGCTAGAATTGCTTAAACTTCCATCCTTACTAATGAATGGATTCTAATTGTGACAAAAAGTAAACTTTACTTAGCTCAGAACATCCAAATTGTCCTACTACTACTACTATTTAACATTTCTAAAGCGCTACTAGGGTTACGCAGCGCTGTACAATTTAACATAAAGGACAGTCCCTGCTCAAAGAGCTTACAATCTAAAGGACAAGTGAACAGTCAGTCCGATAGGGGTAGTCAAATTGGGGCAGTCTGGATTTCCTGAAAGGTGAGAGTTAGGTGCCGAAGGCAGCATTGAAGAGGTGGGCTTTGAGCAAAGACTTGAAGATGGGCAGGGAGGGGGCTTGGCGTAAGGGCTCAGGAAGGTTGTTCCAGGCATAGGGTGAGGCGAGGCAGAATGAGCGGAGCCTGGAGTTGGCGGTGGTGGAGAAGGGTACTGAGAGGAGGTTTCGGGCGGGAACGTAAGGGGAGATGAGGGTAGAGAGGTAGTGAGGGGCAGCAGACTGAGTGCATTTGTAGGTAAGAAGGAGAAGCTTGAACTGAATGCGGTATCTGATTGGAAGCCAGTGAAGTGACCTGAGGAGAGGGGTGATATGAGTAGATCAGTTCTGGTGGAATATAAGACATGCTGCAGAGTTCTGGACAGATTGAAGGGGGGATAGATGGCTAAGTGGGAGGCCGTTGAGGAGTAGGTTGCAGTAGTCAAGGCGCGAGGTAATGAGAGCGTGGACGAGGGTTCGGGTGGTGTGTTCAGCCTCTTAGGATTTTCACAGTCTGTGTGGTTTCTCCAAAATTAAAGTGTCCAATTTATATTATCCTTCCTTCTGGCAGAAAATGTCCAATTTCCTTGTTTCTCGACAGTAGGAAATCCTTCTGTTTCGCTATCTTCATCAGGAGAAATGCATAGCAGTGCATAAAAACTGCTTTACAAATTATCCATAGCAAACAATGTGCTCAAAATGGCTAACGTTTGTATGAGACGCCTTCAGAGAAACTCCACCCATAGATGACATCACTCACTTTCACCATTGCTAGCCTGCTCAATCTTAAAGCAACCACAACCTAGCAGACAGAAAACATTATTTCTCTGTTAGAAGAGAGGAACATTTCAAAATGTATAATGTCATTCAATAAAATGCCTCCCATTCCATAGGTCCATTTAATCCTTTGGGAGATACAGTTTGCAAGTAATAAATCCACTTTTGTTCTTTTTAGTGCAAGACCCTAGATATATCTCCTCTTCTGCCATTAGGTTCCAGATATTCTATAATCACACATCGCAACTCTGCAAAGGCACGATTTTTTTCTGTGCAATGCTTAGCTAAAGGCATATGAATTTTTCCAGATGTTATGGCATGTTTATGTTCAGACAGTCTCACTTTGAACATTCTCTTCGTCTGACCAATATAGCGTAAGCCACAGGGACATGTAATCATGTATATTACTGCTTTCGATATACATGAAGTATTATGTCGTAGAAAAATCCATTTTCTGTTTATAGGGTCCCAAAATGTATCAGTCTCTTCCATCATGTCACACATAATACACTTCCCACACTTAGAATGTCTGCCCTGACCGGTTAATTTCTTGATACTTATATCTGAATGACATAACATGTCAGCTAGATTAGCTCGTCTAGAATAGGATACCATGCATTTCTGCCCAGAAAATGCTTCATGGGCAGACAATATTCTCCAGTTTTTATAGATCACTTTGGCAATTCTTGGAGATAAGGCAGTATATTGCATAATACAGGCAATCCGCTGTCTCTCATCTTGTTGATCCTGAACCTTAGTATCCAATAAATATTCTCGATGGTTATATAAGGCTGTCTTTTATGCTTGTTTAATAGTTTTAGTCGGATATCCTCTTTCATGTAATTTCTCTTTCAAATGGTTTGCAGAATTTCTATAGTTCTGAGGGGTGTCACATATCCCTCTATACCTAAGGAATTGTGCAAAGGGCAAATTATTTCTGATGAGACTGATGTGTATGTAACACCGACTGACCGTAATTCATTATTACGGTATGATAGTATGCACCCAACCCACATCAGAAATAATTTGCCCTTTGCACAATTCCTTAGGTATAGAAGGATATGTGACACCCCTCAGAAATATAGCTGAGTCTAGAGGGCCATGTCACGGCTCATAATGTTAGAGCCATGGCTGCGTCAGTAGCTCACATATAGTCAGCCTCCACTGAAGAGATTTGCAAGTCTGCAACGTGATCATCAGTCCACACATTCACATCTCACTACTGCCTCCAGCAGGACACCCGACACGACAGTCAGTTTGGGCAGTCAGTGCTGCAGAATCTGTTCGGGATTTAGAATCCAACTCTACCCACCTAGACCAATTTTTCTTCTGTCCCAGGCTGCACTCTCAGTTAGTTGTTTATGGTTTCAGGTCAATCTATGTTATGTCCTCGCCGTTGCAAGGCCCAATTGACCAATGTTCATTGTTTTGAATGAGCCTGGTTGCTAGGGATACCCCACATGTGAGAACAAGCAGCCTGCTTGTCCTCGGAGAAAGCGAAGATACTTACCTGTAGCAGGTATTCTCCGAGGACAAGCAGGCTGCTTGTTCTCACGACTGGGTTGACGTCCACGGCAGCCCCCACCAACCGGAACAAAACTTTGCGGGTGGTCCCGCACGCAGGGCTCGCCCACCGCGCATGCGCGGCCGTCTTCCCGCCCGTGCGCGACCGTTCCCGCTCAGTCTTTTCTTTTCCGCGCTGGAGAGAGCCGCGTTCGTCTCTTTCTCTGTCAGCCCCGGAAACCGGCTCGCGCTTTCGCCGCGAGATTTTCTTCGTGTGTTTTTTCTTCGCTTCTTTGTTTTATTTTGTTAAAAAAAAAAAAAAACCAGAAGAACTTGTTTTCCCTCGTCTTTTTAGCGGGGGCATCTCGTTGCGGCCTTGTGGCCGCGCGGTCGATTTATTATTCGAGGTGTGAAATTTACCGCCACCATCGACGACTTTGACTTCGCTGACGCGATTTTTCCGTCGATGTCCTCGAAGGTCCCGAGTGGATTTAAGAAGTGTGGTCGGTGCGGCCGGCATATCTCGCAGACCGACACTCATGCTTGGTGCCTCCAGTGCCTCGGGCCGGAGCACGATACCAAGACGTGCACCTTGTGTCTCGGTTTATGCCCGGGCAGGAAGGGCAGGGATTCTATTCCAGGTACTTCCTTGTGGAAAAGAAAACGGGGGGGATGCGCCCCATCCTAGATCTGAGAGGCCTGAACAAATACCTGGTCAAAGAGAAGTTCAGGATGCTTTCCTTGGGCACCCTTCTACCAATGATTCAGAGAAACGATTGGCTATGTTCCCTGGATTTAAAGGACGCATACACTCACATCCCGATACTGCCAGCTCACAGACAGTATCTCAGATTCCGCCTGGGCACACGGCACTTTCAGTATTGTGTGCTGCCCTTTGGGCTTGCCTCTGCCCCACGGGTGTTCACGAAGTGCCTCGTGGTGGTAGCGGCGTATCTGCGCAAGCTGGGAGTGCACGTATTCCCATATCTCGACGATTGGCTGGTCAAGAACACCTCGGAGGCAGGAGCTCTCCGGTCCATGCAGTGCACTATTCACCTCCTGGAGCTGCTGGGGTTTGTGATAAATTACCCAAAGTCCCATCTCCAGCCAGTCCAATCTCTGGAATTCATAGGAGCTCTGCTGAATTCTCAGACGGCTCAGGCCTTTCTTCCCGAAGCGAGGGCCCACAACCTCCTGTCCCTCGCTTCCCAGACCAGAGCGTCTCAGCAGGTCAAAGCTCGGCAGATGTTGAGACTCCTAGGTCATATGGCCTCCACAGTTCATGTGACTCCCATGGCTCGTCTTCACATGAGATCAGCTCAATGGACCCTAGCTTCCCAGTGGTGCCAGGCCACCGGGAATCTAGAAGATGTCATCCGCCTCTCCATCAGTTGCCGCACTTCACTGCACTGGTGGACCATTCGGACCAATTTGACCCTGGGACGCCCATTCCAAATTCCACAGCCCACGAAAGTGCTAACGACGGATGCATCTCGCCTGGGGTGGGGAGCTCATGTCGATGGGCTTCACATCCAGGGACTGTGGTCCCTCCAGGAAAAAGATCTTCAGATCAACCTCCTGGAGCTCCGAGCAGTCTGGAACGCACTGAAGGCTTTCAGAGAGCGGCTATCCTGTCAAATTATCCAAATTCGGACAGACAATCAGGTTGCAATGTATTACATCAACAAGCAGGGGGGCACCGGATCTCGCCCCCCGTGCCAGGAAGCCGTCGGGATGTGGAGTTGGGCATGCCAGTTCGGCATGCTTCTCCAAGCCACATACCTGGCAGGTGTAAACAACAGTCTGGCCGACAGACTGAGCAGAGTCATGCAACCGCACGAGTGGTCGCTCCATTCCAGAGTGGTACGCAAGATCTTCCGAGAGTGGGGCACTCCCTCGGTGGACCTTTTCGCCTCTCAGACCAACCACAAGCTGCCTCTGTTCTGTTCCAGACTACAGGCCTACGGCAGACTAGCGTCGGATGCCTTTCTCCTCCATTGGGGGGCCGGCCTCCTGTATGCTTATCTTCCCATACCTTTGGTGGGGAAGACCTTACTGAAGCTCAAGCAAGACCACGGCACCATGATTCTGATAGCGCCCTTTTGGCCCCGCCAGATCTGGTTCCCTCTTCTTCTGGAGTTGTCCTCCGAAGAACCGTGGAGATTGGACTGTTTTCCGACTCTCATTTCGCAGAACGACGGAGCGCTTCTGCACCCCAACCTTCAGTCTCTGGCTCTCACAGCCTGGATGTTGAGGGCGTAGACTTCGCTGCGTTGGGTCTGTCTGAGGGTGTCTCCCGTGTCTTGCTTGCCTCTAGGAAGGATTCCACTAAAAAGAGTTACTTTTTCAAGTGGAGGAGGTTTGTCGTTTGGTGTGAGAGCAAGGCCCTAGAACCTCGTTCTTGTCCTGCACAGAGCCTGCACTTATCAGAGTCTGGCCTCAAGACCAACTCAGTAAGGAATCACCTTAGTGCGATTAGTGCTTACCATCTTCGTGTAGAGGTTAAAGCCATCTCTGGAGAGCCTTTAGTCGTTCGATTCATGAGAGGCTTGCTTCTGTCAAAGCCCCCTGTCAAGCCTCCTGCAGTGTCATGGGATCTCAACGTCGTCCTCACCCAGCTGATGAAACCTACTTTTGAGCCACTGAATTCATGCCATCTGAAGTACTTGACCTGGAAGGTCATTTTCTTGGTGGCAGTTACTTCAGCTCATAGGGTCAGTGAGCTTCAAGCCCTGGTAGCTCATGCTCCGTATACTAAATTTCATCATAACAGAGTAGTGCTCCGCACTCACCCTAAGTTCCTGCCAAAGGTGGTGTCGAAGTTCCATCTTAACCAGTCAATTGTCTTGCCAACATTCTTTCCCAGACCGCATACCCGCCCTGCTGAACGTCAGTTGCACACATTGGACTGCAAGCGAGCGTTGGCCTTCTATTTGGAGCGGACACAGCCCCACAGACAGTCCGCCCAGTTGTTTGTTTCTTTCGACCCCAACAGGAAAGGGGTCGCTGTCGGGAAACGCACCATCTCCAATTGCCTAGCAGATTGCATTTCCTTCACTTACGCCCAGGCTGGGCTGACTCTTGACGGTCATGTCACGGCTCATAGTGTCAGAGCCATGGCAGCGTCGGTGGCTCACTTGAAGTCGGCCACTATTGAAGAGATTTGCAAGGCTGCAACGTGGTCATCTGTCCACACATTCACATCACATTACTGCCTCCAGCAGGATACCCGACGCGACAGTCGGTTCGGGCAGTCGGTGCTGCAGAATCTGTTTGGGGTTTAAATCCAACTCCACCCTCCAGGACCCGAATTTATTCTGGTCAGGCTGCACTCTCAGTTAGTTGTTCTTCGTAGGTCAATTTCTGTTACACCCTCGCCGTTGCGAGGTTCAATTGACCTGGGTTCTTGTTTTGAGTGAGCCTGAGAGCTAGGGATACCCCAGTCGTGAGAACAAGCAGCCTGCTTGTCCTCGGAGAAAGCGAATGATACATACCTGTAGCAGGTGTTCTCCGAGGACAGCAGGCTGATTGTTCTCACCTACCCTCCCTCCTCCCCTTTGGAGTTGCGTTTTTGATCATTTTTGCTTATCATTCAACTGAGCAGGAACGGTCGCGCACGGGCGGGAAGACGGTCGCGCACGGGCGGGAAGACGGCCGCACATACGCGGTGGGCGTGCCCTGCGTGCGGGACCGCCCGCAAAGTTTTGTTCCGGTTGGTGGGGGCTGCCGTGGACGTCAACCCAGTCGTGAGAACAATCAGCCTGCTGTCCTCGGAGAACACCTGCTACAGGTATGTATCATTCGCTTTCTCCAAGGACATCAGGCTGATTGTTCTCACCAACCTGCCCACCTCCCCTTTGGAGTTGTTATTGTTGGTTTCTATTTATGCTTTTTGATTAAACTGAAGAAGCACGCTCGCACCACGGGCGGGAAGTCATCTGCGCATGCGCGGTTCACGCGCCTGAAGACTCTGGCAAAGTTCTTTTTTTATTTTGCTTGCAAAATGCCGTCCGAATACAGAGCCGACCTGCTACAGGTAAGTATCTTCGCTTTCTCCCCCCCCCCCCCCTTTTTGGGGTGGGGGGGGGCACTTGTGCATATTTCTTCCTCTAGAGCCATTTTGACAGTGTGGTACCTTTTTTACAACCAGGACATTTTTCTGTTTGCATAAATATTGCATCATGTCCGTTCATTTTTGCAACTCACCTTCTGCTTCTTAGTATCACTTCCTATCTTTTTGCAGACTGCTCCATTTCAACGCTACTATAGTGTTTTTCAAACACCTTTATAAGCACAACGAGGTTAGTGTTTTTTAGTTATCTATTGGGCTCTATATCCGATTTTTGTCTCTGGTCACTCAATTTAGAATCATAATTTGTAGAATATTTATGTTCACTTTTCATATTATCAGATTCTTATACTATAATTTTTCTCTGATCTTGTTTATAATTTTTCCTCTGGCCATGTTTATAATTTTTCTTCTGGTCGTATTTTGAATACCTAACCATTTTTGATCTAATTATTTTTCCATTCTTCATCCATTCTTTTGTATGTGTATAATTCATTTGGAATGATTCACCATTATTTTTGGAATTTTATTTATGTGTTATAGTTGTATTGTTTTTAGGAATATAAGTTTGTGTAACATATATTTAAATGTTTATATGGTCTTTGCCTTTAGACTCCTGAGACAGGCACATATGCCAAAACAAGGTGCCGTGTTGAGTCTTCCTATGAATAAAATTTGTGTTTAATCATCTTTGTCTCCCTTACATCTTTTTGGAAGTGTCCTTTTGGCTACACTACTCTTCTACTACTTATCACTGTTCATATTGTCTCACGTTGCTCCACTTTGGTGGTTGATCTTCACTAATTCCATCTTAACCAAACAATTGTTCTATCAACATTCTTCATCCCACAAAATTCTCTCTCATGTGCAAAAGTACTTTAAATACTATATGTACTCTCATGGAGTACAATAAATGTGAAAGGATAAAAGCCTCAGCACCCTCGCATCAACCTGAATTGAAAATCTTTCTGGATGCAGTGGACTTATACAGGGTACGATTTCCTCATAGGCATAAAAAACCCTTTCACAAGGAGTTGCTAAACCTCCACATGAGTTCAGTTTCAACTTGATCCATTCAAACAAACGTGACAAAATCATAAAGATATCAGACAGCTTGGTCAAAGACATCAAAATGCACATAGCGGACTATACAGGCCTTTATCTGCCGTTATCTACTATGTTACTATGTTTTGTTTCTATGAGTCAGTCGCACCAACTGTGGCCTGAGTTTCGCTATTTCAGCGGTCTCAAGGCATGAACAATCAGCTTTCTTCAGCACAAACAATCTTCATGTTACTCAGATCCTATCAACATTCTTCCCCAGACCTCTTGCCCATCCTGATGAAAACGCACTGCACATTTTGGACTGCAAAATAGCCTTGACCAATCTATGTGGCATGAACTAAAGCCCATAGGCCATCCACCCAGCTTTTTATTTCTTTTGACTCTAATGGGTGGGGGACAGCCATCAGCAAATGCACTGTCCAATTGGCTAGCAGATTGCATTTCTTTTACTTACACCCAGGCTGGGCTGACTTCAGAGCCATGGCTGTGTCACTAACCCACTCAGGAGATTTGCAGAGCTGCTACATTGTCATCTGTCCATACATTTCACATATTACTACTCTTTGGAGAAAACTTCCTGATGTGTGAGAGTCAGTTTGGTCAATCAATCCTGCAGAATCTATTTGGGGTCTAGAATCCAGCTCCACCCCTAGGCCCATTTTCTTTCTGTCCCAAGCTGTTCAGGAAAAAAAGAAGAAAAGAAAAAAATCATTAAAAAATAAAAAGGGACAGTTAATAGGCCTCATTCATTTTCTCCCATTTTATTTTCGAGCAGCCTGGTAGCTAGGAATTCTCATCTATGTGAATTGTTCTCCTGCTTGCACTCAAAATCCACAGTACTCTGTATGGATCTCCAGTCTTAACAGGAAGCCCATACAAGAGGAGGAAGCAGAGCTTGTGAGCATTCACTAACACAGAGCTCCCATATTGATTGTCACTTCTGGGCACAGGTCACAGTGGAGGTCTAAAACAAACAGGAGCAGCCCTTTTCCTGTGACCCCCATCCACTGGTTATATGCTCCTCTTTCGGTCTTGGAGCACAGTTGAGGAGCCACTGATACATTTCTGTATATCCAAGTGGACAAAACAGTAGCCATAGCAGGGGCGTAGCTACGGGTGGGCCTGGGTGGGCCCAGGCCCACCCAATTTCAGCCCAGGCCCGCCCAGCGCCAGCGCCAGCACCCATTGCCGGCCACTGCTGCTTTTCCTGTTGAGCAGCAGGGCCGGCGCTACAAAAAAGAAGAAGCGCTAATGGCGCTAAGGACGAGAAATGTTTTTAAAAAAAAAAAAAAAGCACGGCACCGTCCGGCAGGCACTGTCTCGGCAGCCTTGAGGCATTGGCTGCTGGCTCGCAGGCTCCTCCCGTCTGCGGGAGGAGCCTGCGAGCCAGCAGCCAATGCTTCAGCAGCCAATGCCTTAAGGCTGCCGAGACAGTGCCTGCCGGTGCCGCGCTTTTTTTTTTTTTTAAACATTTCTCGTCCTTAAGTTAGCGCCGTTAGCGCTTCTTCTTTTTTGTAGCGCCGGCCCTGCTGCTCAACAGGAAAAGCAGCAGTGGCCGGCAATGGGTGCTGGCGCTGGCATGCAGGGCGGGCCTCGTCGAAGAAAAGAGGGAAAACATGGAAGGATGGGAGAAAAAGAGGGAAAACAGATGGAAGGATGGGGAGAAAGAGGGAAAACATGGAAGGATGGGAGAAAAAGAGGGAAAACATGGAAGGATGGGAGAAAAAGAGGGAAAACAGATGGAAGGATGGGGAGAAAGAGGGAAAACATGGAAGGATGGGGAGAAAAGAGGGAAAACAGATGGAAGGATGGCAGAGAATGAGGGAAAACATGGAAGGATGGAGAGAAAGAGGGAAAACATGGAAGGATGGGGAGAAAGAGGGAAAACTTGGAAGGATGGGGAGAAAAGAGGGAAAACAGATGGAAGGATGGCAGAGAATGAGGGAAAACATGGAAGGATGGGAGAAAGAGGGAAAACATGGAAGGATGGGGAGAAAAGATAGAAAACAGATGGAAGGATGGGGAGAGAAAGAGGGAAAACAGATGGGATGATGGCAGAGAAAGAGGGAAAACGGAGGATGGGGAGAGAAAGAGGGAAACAGATGGGAGGATGGCAGAGAAAGAGGGAAAACGGAAGGATGGGGAGAGAAAGAGGGAAAACAGATGGGAGGATGGCAGAGAAAGAGGGAAAACAGAAGGATGGGGAGAGAAAGGGAAAACGGGAGGATGGCAGAGAAAGAGGGGAGATGGATGAAAGGATGCAGAGAGAAAGGGGAGAGACTGGAAGGATGTGGAGAGTGAAGGGACACTGAACAGAAAAGGGTAGAGTGATACAGAGACACTGGTTAGAAAGAGGGAGAGAGACATTAGATGGAAGGATCAGGAGAGAGGATAGATGGATGGAAGGATGGGGAGAGAAAGAGGGAAGACGCTGGATGGAAGGGTAGGGAGAAAGAGGTGACACTGGACGGAAGGATGCAGAAAGAAAGAGGGGAGACTACTGGAAGGATGGGGAGACTGGAAGGATGAGGAGAGAAAGAAGAGAGCTGCTGGATGGAAAAGGAGAGTAGTGAAAGACTGGAGAATAAGAGGAAGGGGCATGGGGAGAACAAGGGTGAGAAAAAGATGAAAAGCCATAAGTAGATGAAGGAAATTAAAGAATGGATAGTAAGAATGAATTAAATCAGGACAGAGAGAGAGGGGCAGAAAAATATTGAAGAACGCAAAGAAAAAGGAGAGAAAAATGAGAAATGGCCAGGAAACCGTGGCAGAAGAGTTAAGCGAAAACGAAGGAAAGCAGAATCTAGAGACTGGGAGCGACACATTGAGAAAAAGTAAATGGCCATACAAGAAAGGTAAAGAAAATCATTTTATTTTTAATTTAGGATAAAGTAATATGGTACCTGTGTTAATGAAGTTTCAGAGACCAATACTTCCTTCCTTAGGTCAGGCGAGGATACCGTAACAGCATTATACTGACCTGAGGCAGGAGATTTTGGCCTCTGAAAGCTCATTGAAAAGGGTGTTAGGCTATTAAATAAATTTTCTGAAATCTGATGCACTGAAAAGCAGCACTTTACCCTGTGTGACAAATGCATCTGATTAGCGTGACTAAATTTTGCTGGGGGAGGGGGGTAGAGAGAAAATTTTGTGCCCACCCACTTTGGGTTCAGGCCCATCCAAAATTGGCAGTCTGGCTACGCCACTGAGCCATAGTCCATCCTTCTTCACTACCAAGGGTTCTCTGTGCTTCTCCATGCTTTCTTGAGTTACGTATGTTCTAACCCTTCAACTTCAAGTGGGTCTCAAAAATAGTAGTAAAAAACAACTATTACAAAATGTGTACTGGTATAAATTGTACCTGTGGATTTTACACAGACTTTTTACCATGGAGGTGTAGCAACTTGCAGTACAAATGAGGATTTGAAAATGAAATTCACACTTATACTTTCCTTTCACCCTTACCCTGCCTCAGGCTCACCCCTTTCTAAAGAGACTGGGAAGCACATGAATACTCTTATCTCCTGAGTGGAGTGGAGTTTTCACTTTTGGAGGTTTAGCTGGTTAATTGTCATTTCTGGGTGTGTACCCTAAAATGTTTTGGGGGGGAAAAATACATGTATGATGTTTAAAGTTCTAAAGTTTTCTTATACAGATTTTTTTTTCTTTTAATAAGTTTGAATTACCATTTCTGTTCAGCCCTGTAAAGAAAAGAAGGTTGCTATCTGTTCCATTATGTGCAACTTCATTTTGGAACATCTTACCTTTATTTATTAGAAGAGAACCAAATTATTTGTCGTTTCACAAGAAATTGAAAACTTCTTTAGTTTGGAAAATTTTGATTAGGATAGAGTGATTTTTGTAGTAGATCTGATTTTGTTTCATTTCTTATATATCTTGTTGTAGCTTTAGATATTGTATAGTGTTGAAATTGTAAACTGCATTGGACCCTGAAGTGGGACAAAGTGATAAACAAGTACCATATTTATACTGATATTGAAAGCCTGCTTAAAAAAGAATGTTAGCTACAATGAAATCACCTACTTCCATATTAAATCCACCTCAAAAGTTTTGAGGAAATCACTAACTGAGTTGCGGCCATTTATGCTGACCATATCAACCCTAGTTTGGATAATTTGGTGAATTACCTTCTGTTTGGAAGGCAATTGCCCAATTATCAAAAAATGTATTTTAGATTCTTCTGATCCTAATAATTATTGCCCTACTTCCAAATTTTGGAGAAAACAGTTTTCCTACAGTTAAGGAATCATTCTATCAGGACTGATGCACTCCATCATCAGGTTAACAGTACTGAGATTTATTTGACTTCCTTAGGAGCTTCTTAGATGAGGAAAATATTACACTCATTGTTTCTTTTGACCTGTTGTCGGCTGTCGACCTTGTTGATCATCATCTGCTCCTGGTTTGTCTTAATTGACTTAGGCCTCAGAGATAGGCTTTGAACCAGTTGAGCACGTTTTGTCGCGCAACATTTTTTTTTGGTTTGGCAGGTTCATCAATTCCGCTTATTTTTTTTCTTGTGGTGTTCCTCAAGGGGTCTGTTCGTTCTTTATTATTTAACATTATTCATTAGCATTTTTATTTTTATTTTTTATTTATTTATTTCATTTGTATCCCACATTTTCCCACCTCTTTGCAGGCTCAATGTGGCTTACAATACATCATGAATGGTGGAAATATATAAGAGAATATACATTTAGTATTACAGAAGGATCTTGGTTCACATTATAATGATAAAACATGATAGTAGTATGACAAGCAGGTATTTATAAGGCAATTCTGGATGTATGTGGAGGAGTTCACATTTGTTGCATCCCATTCTTGGGTATTACTGGTCATTTTTTTGTTACATATGTGGACCCTTTGCAACTCAATCTTTTCCCTTTAAAAATCTACTTAGAGGCTGTTGATTGGGTTGACATTGGTTGAACCTTTAGATATCCAAGTTCCAGGCTGTGTGGACAACAGATAATTTTCAGATCCCAAATCGTTCTCCTTTATTATCTGGCCAACAGACTCTATTAGTCTCATTACTCAAGATTCTAGCTTGTTTAGATTCTCAACTGTCATTCAAAATGTAAGTATTGGCAATAGTAAAAGCTTGCTTCCTGGCTCTTAGTATATGTGCCACCAGACCCTACTTAGAACAATTTGTTTTGCTGACTCTGGTGCATACCTTAATAATTAATCATTTGGATTATTTCAGTGGGCTGGGTAATGGCCTTAAGCTGACCATCTGCAAAACATGCAAAACACAGCAGTTAAACTTATCCCTTTTTCCCATAAGTTTGATCATATCACTGCTTTGAGTGACCACCATTGACTACCTTCAGAATTATAATTTTGACACATAGAGAACTTTTCTCTGGCCAGTCCACATCAGATCTTCTAATTCCTTACATTCCTTGGAAATCCATTCACTTTCAAAGAAAGACTAAGGAGGCTAGGGCTTTTCAGCTTGGAGAAAAGACGGCTGAGGGGAGACATGATAGAGGTATATAAAATAATGAGTGGAGTGGAACAGGTGGATTTGAAGCGTCTGTTCACGCTTTCCAAAAATACTAGGACTAGGGGGCATGCGATGAAACTACAGTGTAGTAAATTTAAAACAAATCGGAGAAAATTTTTCTTCACCCAACGCGTAATTAAACTCTGGAATTCGTTGCCGGAGAACGTGGTGAAGGCGGTTAGCTTGGCAGAGTTTAAAAGGGGGTTAGACGGTTTCCTAAAGGATAAGTCCATAAACCGCTACTAAATGGACTTGGGAAAAATCCACAATTCTGGGAATAACATGTATAGAATGTTTGTACGTTTGGGAAGCTTGCCATGTGCCCTTGGCCTGGATTGGCCGCTGTCGTGGACAGGATGCTGAGCTCGATGGACCCTTGGTCTTTTCCCAGTGTGGCATTACTTATGTACTTATATGTACTCCTTCCATGATACATTTGCAGATTTCACGTCATTCAGCATTTCTGCTTGGCACCATCATTGTGAAATTCTATTCCTTGATACTAAGGATTGAAACTTCATTTGGCAAATGTAAATCTAGTTTGAAAACTTTTCTTCACATCAACTTTTCCTGACCGATGAGATGTAGTGGGCAGGCATTGGGCCCCTGACAAGCTGTTTTCTCTGTTTTTGTAGCTGCATTTTCCCAACTATGTTTTACTAACTTTATTCCTCTTGCTGTTTTTCTTGCACTTTAATTGTTTTTGCCTTATTTCTCATTATAATTATCTGTAAATTACAGTTTTATTTGAAAACTATTTTTATACTATTGAGAAAGGCAGTGTAGAAAGATTAAATAAACATAAGCGTTTGCTAGGTGGATTAAGAACCACATTGTTCTGCCCACAAAGTTGTTCATAAAGCTCTTGAGTTTATTAAAACACATTCAGTAGTGAGAGTGCCTACTGTGTTTTCAGAGAATTCAGAGCTTTCAGTTGAGTAAAATTGCAGAGCAGCAGTATGAATCACATTACATGTGTTCTTAACACTCCAGGATGGACAAGCAGCTGCAGTTTTGCAAAGACGTGATGTTCTGCCACACGACATGTAGTGCTGGTCATGTCCTATAGTTTTGATAGATGAAGAGATTGTTGCAAAATGGCAATTTTGGCTTACAACGATTTGGTTTTCTCATCTGGGTCAGCCCGCTTGATGATGGTGATGACATTTCTGAGGAATTGGGTGCTTTTGGTTTGGACAGCATTATGAAATTTTCTCTCACTTCATCAAGGCAAAATATGAAAGTGTCTTGTCGGGGAATAATGAGAAAAGGATGGTCCATAAGGGAGAGCCTGGTGAAAAATTTGAGAGATGTGAGGTTTCCTGTTGTTGAGCCCTAATAAACAGGAACTGAAAAAGCAAGTCACTTAGGAGTCCTTTTACTAAGCTGTGGCAAAAAGGGACTTGTGCTGGCATCAGTGCATGTTTTTGATGTGCACTGAGACCCCCTTTTACCTCAGTGGGTAAAAGGCTGAGGTGTTTTGTTTTTTTTTTTTTTTTAAGAAATGGCTGTGCGGCAAGTGAAGCACTTGCCATGTGGCTATTTCGGGAGTGGGGGAGCACTTACTGCCACCCATTGAGGTGGTGTTAAGGGCTCCCGTGCTAACCTGGCAATGACCAGGCAACACGTGGTACTGCCCAATTACCACCGGGTAAACACTGGCGCTACAGAAATAAAAATATTTTTGTAGCACCAGAAATGACACGCACTGGGGGTGGGAACTACTGCCAGGCTGCTGCGATAGCCTGGCGGTACTTCCAGTTTAGCGAGCAGTAAGCCCATATTGGGCTTACCATTGCTTAGTAAAAGATCCCCTAATCCTCCATTGCCTCAGGTACAAACCTACATTGTGAGCCTTCTAGGGACAGGGAAGTTCCTGCTGTTCCCAACTGTGGCTCACCTTGAACTACCACTGGAAAGGTATAAGCTAAACTTCATATTTATCATTTACCAAGCATTGTAAAGTACTCCACTCATTTCTGGTTTTCTGGTCTGATGTACATGTTTCTTATATGTCGTGTTTTTTCTCTTTTTTTCTAACCAGATATGCGCCTTCCAGAAGGTGGCACATAGACACAATAATGAGAGTCTTAACTACGGTAAGAAATGAACTTGCTTGCTGAACCTCCAAGGTCATTGGTTCACCACATGACTAAGGAACTATTTCCTTCAATAACCTGCAGAGGCATTAGGGTCCATTGTAGCACAGAATGAAGAGTTCCCTCTAATGTTCTGCTGGAGCATATTTGTCACTTTTTGCATCCTTGACTGTTTTCTGGCTCAGTATTGACCAGAAGTATGATCTACTTGGTTTTTGACATCAAGAACAATCAAAGCACATGATGGTGTAATTTTGGCAGGCTTGAATTTTTGCTGAGGTCTAGAAATTTCTAGACTATTTTCAAACCTCCTCCTGAGGAGAAGAAACAGTCAGATAACCTGACTCATGTATTTCTTCTTTTTAGGCTGGTAGTTATGTCCGAGATGACGCTGTCCCCAACTTGATCCAACTCATCACCAACAGCACTGAAATGCATGCGTACACTGTGCAGAAGCTCTACAAGGCCATTCTGGATGATACCTCTCAGGTACTTGTCTTTCCTTGTGACACCAATGATTCCTACTCTGGCCCTATTTAATTGAAAACCAATTTTATTAATTTTTGAAACCATTTGCAAAATACAAAATATGCAAACTGTTCAGCAAAACAAAAAACATCAAGAACCAAACAGTGTAATGTAATTCATACATACATCGATGTAATAAAAATAAGGTCTTGTGATAGGGTTAACAAAACAATCTTTGTATAACATTCTCAGATTTTTCATTATAAAAAACTCAAAAGGCTCCCAATTTTTCTGTTTTAAGTTTGTTAAGCAAATCAGATTTTTCAGTTATTTTGACTTTGTATTTATAAAAAAAGATACATGAAGTTTCACCAGAATGTAAAAGAAACCTTACTATTATCCTTCTATTCATGTAAGATGTTTTTTAGTGCGGTTGCAATCAGAACATCAAAAAACTTCATTTGATCGGGAGATGAAATTTGAGGTAGACAAACTGAGCAGAAGATAATATAGGAAAACTAGTAAAAGAGGCCCGTTTCCAACAGAAACGAAATAGGCGCTAGCAAGGTTCCACGCCCCCCTCTCTCCCTCCCTCTCTCTCGTCCGAGTTCCAGCCCCCCTCTCCTCTGAGTTCCATGCCCTTCTCCCTCCCTCCCCCCCTCTTCAAGTTCCAGGACCGCCCCCTCCCCTTCGAGTTCCAGGACCCCCTGTCCCCTCCCCTTCGAGTTACAGGACCACCCCCTCCCCGAGTTTCAGGACCGCCCCCTCCCCTTCGAGTTCCAGGACCCCCTCCCTCCCCTCCCCTCCGAGTTCCAGACCCCCGCACCTCCCTCCCTCTCTCTCCCCTCCGAGTGCAAGTACGACCTGTCCTCCGGCAGCCCCTCGCCTTCCTGCGTGCCGGCTGTAATTTAAAAATTCTTACCTCGGTGTCCGGCGTCAGCAGTGAAGGCGAGCGGCACTTCAGACTGCCTGCCCATCTGTCTCAGCTCTACCTCTGGTCCCACCCTATGCGGGCAGGACCAGAGGCAGAGCTGAGACTAAGGCTGTAATTTAAAAATTCTTACCTCAGGGTCCGGCGTCAGCAGTGAAGGTGAGCGGCGCTTCAGAGTGCCTTCCCATCTGTCTCAGCTCTGCCTCTGGTCCCGCTCGCCTTCACTGCTGACGCCGGACCCCCAAGGTAGGAATTTTTAAATTACAGCCGGCACGCAGGAAGGCAAGAGGCTGCCAGAGGACAGGTCATGCTTGCACTCGAAGGGGAGAGAGAGAGGGAGGCGCGGGGGCATGGAATTTGGAGGGGGGGAGGGGGGCTGCAACTCGAAGGGGAGGGGGCGTCCTACAACTCAAAGAGGAGGGTTGCCTGCAACTCGGAGGGGAGGAGAGGGAGGTAGGGGGCATGGAACTCAGAGGGGAGGGGGCTGGAACTCGGAGGAGAGGTGGGCCTGGAACTCGGAGGGAGGACGGGGGGGAGGGAGGGGGCGGTTCTCTACTCACCTCCAACATTCTGTGGCTGGCTGGTGCTGGCTTCCCTTCCCTCTCACTGATCCGCCCTCTGACGTCATCGCTAGGGCGGACCAGTGGGAAGTGTGTTACGAACCCAGGCATCCAGACGGAGGTGCAAATTATTATATAGGATTATTATATAGGATGAAGAATGTAAATTCAAAATATTAGATATTCTCCGAGAACAAGCAGGCCTATTTATTTTCTCGTATGGGTAATGTGGTCCCACGTTGCCGGTCCAGAGTTTATAACAAGCTATTAAAAGCTTTGTGGAGTGCAAGACATGCTCCACTGCTCATGTGCGAGTGCCTTCCCACCTGCTGCAAGAGCACAGTTACCGTGGTTTTTTTCTATCTCGATGAGGAGTGTTTTTTTCTGCTGCTCTTCACAGCATGGTCCAAAGAGCTTTTTTGAGTGCCTTTTGGCGTGGTTTTTTTCTATCTCAACGAGGAGTGTTTTTTTCTGCTGCTCTTCACAGCATGGTCCAAAGAGCTTTTTTGAGTGCCTTTTGGCATGTTTTTTGGCTGCCCTTTTCTTGTTCCTCTGTTCGGGTGACTCCCTTTTCCTTCCCTTATTGTTTTAGTTCTTTTTCCTGCTTATAAGTTTTATTTATTTTTCCGAGTCACTGGGCCGTTTTTAGACCTTGACTTCAGTCGCGCTTTTCCTTTCTTGTTCTCTGGTTCATTGCCCCTTTTTGTGGCACCATCGAGTTGACTTGGCTGCAGAGGTTTTTCCTTCCAGGTTCACTCAAGTTCCCAGTGGCTTTAAGCGTTGTGCCTGATGCAATCGGACCATCTCTGGCAAGGACACCCATTCTTGATGTCTTCAGTGCCTAGGGCCTGACCATAGTCCTTCTAACTGTGTCCTGTGTATTCATATGAAGAAAAGGACCCAGTTGACCACAGAGGCTCAACGGGAGCAGATTTTTGGAGCCTGGTCCAAACCCTCGGCATTGGTGTCAAGTGTTGCATGGGGAGCATCGGTACATATTGCTGCTAGACCTGTGGACACTGGGAATAGTTGTACATCGAGTGGGTTTCCACCTGCATCAATGCCAACTGCTGTGCAGGGCCCCCAGAACCGGCCTGCGTCAGACCCGACACTGAGGCAATGTGAGGCTTCAGCATCATCCTCGCCTCGATGACTGGCTTCAGGTGAAGGCCAAGAAGCATTGGCATCGATCCCCCTCGATGTACGGTGCCGGGAGCTCTGGGGTGCCGAGGGATTCTGCATCAAGAAGCGTTCACGTTGGGAGGACTGCTCCGCCTCTATACAAGAGGTGCAAGTGCAGAGATCTCCAAGCAGCCAGGACCAGCCTCCTGTCTCAACCCCAGTGGTTCTTCAGACACTCTCTGAGCCGATGTCCAAACCTTTCCCAGTGTTGGCCCTTGAGCGCATCTGGGCCTTGCTGGCTGGCTGGCTTCCTGTAATTAAGTTGCAGCCCCACTTGGCCCTCAGCCTGTGGTGCAGCCCGGTGTTGACTGCCACCCAAACCAGTACCCCCTCGATGTCGGTGGAGGAAGCTTCTCCATAGTCGAGGCTCGAGCCGACTCCTCAACACCCCTCTCATTGACATGGTTTCTCTAAGTCAAGACAGGCTTGGTCTCAGCCTTCCCATGAGGAGTTTTTCACTGACACTGATGAGCGTTCATGGGAGTCAGAGGAGTATCCATGGTACTTCTTGGAGAATGAATCCTATAGCTTCCCCTCTAATCCTTCCCCTCCACAGGAAAGAAGTCTCCACCTAAGAGCCTTTCCTTTCCCCTTTTGACAAGGAAATGATGGCTGCCCTTCCACTTCCTTTGAAGATGGAGGACGAGCCCAGGGCCAAGATGCTCGATGTCCTGGTCTGTGAGTCTCCTCCTAGAAAGGCTGTGACTGTTCCACTGCAGAAGATCCTGTAGGACTTTCTCATGCGGAACTGGGAGTCCCCTCTGTCTGTCCTGATACTGCCCAAAAACATTGATACAATGTATCAGATTCATATCACCCCTGGGTTTGATAAGCCTCAGTTACCTCATCATTCCCTTGTGGTTGAATCCGCCCTCACAAGGTCCAAGAGTTCTAGGGACTGTGCTTCGGTACCCCCGGGAAGAGAAGCTAGACCCTTGGTCTCTTTTGGGAGGAAGATGTTTCGGGCCTCTATGCTCGTGTCACATATATAATCATACCAGCTCTTTAAGAGCATCTACTTGCGGGACTCAGTGCGCAAGATGCTAGGCTTGGCTGACTCTTTCCCACTGGAGCAGGCCAAGTCGCTTTGCCAGTTAGCCAAGCAACAGAAGGCATGCCCATAAGTTCTTTGCCAGGGGCACCTAAGACACTTTTGATGTGGCATCCAGGAACTCTTCCCAAGATATAGCAATGCATAGACTCTTACAGCTGCATGTCTCCAACCCGGAAAGGGTGGTTTAGCAGAGATTGGCAAATGCCCCATGCCGGGTGGAGAACCTTTTTGGAGAGAAGGTTGAAGAGGTCCCTCCATCTCTTCCTCCTCTAGGAGGCCTTTTGGCAAGTCAAGAAGGGGTGCTTACTACTTGCACATGCATAGATACACCTCCTCCTCTTGCCCGCCTTCACAGGCTCAGCCCCTGTTGTTCTCATCAACAGCATTCTCCTAAGGACCCTGCTGCTCCCCAGTCAAAGCAAGAGACAAGTTTTTGATTGGCTCCAGCAGAGCAGAGCTGCTGTCCCAGTGACCTTGCCAGTCAGGGGGAGGTTGAAGTTTTTTCACAAAAGGTGGCCCCTTATCACCTCCAGCCAGTGGGTTCTTCAAATAGTCCGTCTCAGATATGCCCTCAAATATTGTCAGAAACCTCCAAATTGCCCACCATGAGCTCATTTCTTTAGCTCTCAATATGAGCAGGTACTTGCAGAGGAACAGGCCCATGCGGTCGAACCCATTCCACCAAGGGAGGAAGGGTGGGGATTCTATTTCAGGTACTTCCTTGTGCAAAAGAAGACGGGGGATGCATCCCATCCTAGACCTAAGGGCCCTGAACAAATTCTTGGTCAAATAAAAGTTCAGGATGGTTTCCCTAGGCACCCTTCTACCCATGATTCAGGAAAACAATTGGCTATGCTCTCCGGACTTAACGCATATATGCACATCCTGATACTTCCAGCCCACCGAAAGTATCTACAATTTCGACTGGAACACACCACTTGCAGTACTTCATGTTGCCTTTTGGCCTTAAATCAGCTTCCAGGGTATTTACCAAATGTCTAGCAGTAGTTGCAATATCACTACGCAGACTGGGAGTTCATGTGTTCCCTTATCTTGACTATTGGCTGTTAAAGAGCACGTCCAGGACAGTGCTCGAGAGTCCATGCGGAGGACTATTAGGGTGCTTGAGCTACTAGGGTTCGTTTTAAACTACCCCAAGTCCCATATCCACCCTGTCCAGCAGTTGGAATTCATTGTTGCCCTGCTCAATATTCAGAAGGTTTGAGCCTTCCTCCCGGGCCTGAAAGCGGACAATCTAGTCACACTGGCTTCTCGGGTTCAAACCTCTCAACAGGTCACGGCTCGGCAGATATTACAGTAGTTGGAATACATGGCGTCCACAGTTTATGTGATTCCCATGACACGCCTTCACATGAGAACTTCCCAATTGACCCTTGCTTCTCAGTGGTGCCAGGCCACAGAGAACCTGAAAGATGTCATCCGAGTATCCCTGGAGCTTGCTCGCTCCATGCTGTGATGAACCATTCAATCCAGTTTGACTCTGGGATTTCCATTCCAAATTCCTCAGCCGCAGAATGTGCTGATGGACAGGTATATCTTGCCTCTGTTGGGGATTCCATGTAGATGGGCTTCACACTCAAGGTGCTTGGTCTGCCCAGGAAACAAATCTCCAGATCAATCTCCTTGAGCTTCGGGCTATTTGGTGTACTTTAAAGGCTTTCAGAGATTGGCTGTGTCACCAAATTGTACTTATTCAAACAGACAATCAGGTTTCAGTGTATTACACCAACAAGCAGGGGGGCCCCAGATCACGCTTTCTGTATCAGGAGCCCGTTCAGATGTGGTGTTGGGCTTTCCAGCATGGTATGCTCCTTCACGCCACTTATATTACGGGCAAAAACAACAGCCTGACTGACAGACTGAGTGGGGTCATGCAGCTGCATGAGTGGTCTCTCAACATAGGTGTTGCTTGCGAGATCTTCTGAGCGTGGGGCACCCCCTCGGTGGATTTCTTTGCCTTTCACATCAATCACAAGGTCCCTCAGTTGTGTTCCAGGTGCCAGGCCCATGACAGACTTGTGTCAGATGCCTTCCTTCTTCATTGTGGGAGATGTCTTCTGTATACGTATCCTGCCATAGCTTTTGTGGGGAAGACTTTGTTGAAACTCAAGCAGGACCGCGGTACCGTGATACTGATTGCTACTTACTGGTTTCAACAGATCTGGTTCTCTCTTCTTCTGGAATTATCCTTTGAAGAACCGTGGAGAATGGGAGTGGTTTCCAACCCTCATCATGCAGAACAAGGGATCTCTCATTCATCCCAACCTCTAGTCTCTGGCCCTCACATCCTGGATATTGGGAACTTAGAGTTTGCTTCCTTGGGTCTGCTGGAGGGTGTCTCCCGGGTTTTGCTGGCTTCCAGAAAAGATTCTGCTAAGAGGTGTTTCTCTTTTAAATGGAGGAGGTTTGCCTTCTGGTGTGAGGCCAAGGCCCTAGATCCCATTTCATGTCCTACGCACACCCTACTTAAATATCTTCTATACCTTTCTGAGTCAGATCTTAAGACCAAATCCATAAGGGTTCACCTCAGTGCGATTATTGCTTATCAGTGTGTAGAGAGTAAGCCCATCTCTGAACAGCCTCTAATTGTTCACTTCTTGAAAGGTTTGCTTTTGTCAAAGCCCCCTGTCAAACCTCCATCTTCATGCAGCCGTTGGCATTATGAACGGACTCAGCAATTATAACCGTTGAATTGATTGGTTGAAAAGCTGTGGTCCTGAAGCAGCTTATGTGAAACGGGACCTGTTGACCACAGTTTGATCACGGTCTGGGAAGAAGAATGCTGTCAGCCTGCCTAAGTTAAGTAATCTTTGAAGACAGTATGGCAGAGCAATTTGTTTATTAAGAAACTAAAAAATAAAAAACTATAAAATATTTATAACCAGGAGGTTTTTGCATCGCCAATGATGATGAAATTCTAGCCCTTGTCCCGTTTTAAATATGGGAGAGGTACATCTTGAGGCGGTTTCCTCCTTTTAGAAGGATTTTTCCTGGCTTACGTATTTATAACTGTGTTTCTGTAATTATATGCATAAACCTCCTCCACCTGTGTCATGGGACCTCAACGTCATTCTCACCCAGTTGATGAAAGCTTCTTTTGAGCCACTGAGTTCCTACCATCTGAAGTACTTGACCTGGAAGGTCATTTTCTTGGTGGGTGTTATTTTAGCTCGTAGAGTCAGTGAGCTTCAGGCCTTAGTAGTGGATTCGCCTTACACAAAATTTCATCACAACAGAGTAGTCCTCCGCACCACCCCAAGTTCCTGCCTTAGATGGTATCGGAATTCCAACTGAACCAGTCAATTGTCTTGCCAACATTCTTTCCCCGACCTCATGGCCATCCTAGCGAGAGCACCTTGCATATATTGGACTGCAAGCAAGCATAGGCCTATTACATGGAGCGGATTAAGCCCCACAGACAGTCCTCCCAACTTTTTTCTGGGAGGGGGGGGGGGAATCCCAAAAAGATGGGGGTCACCAGGAAACGCACAATCTAATTGGCTGGCAGATTGCATTTCTTTCACTTATGCCCAGGCTGGGCTGACCCTGGAGGGTCATGTCAAGGCTCACAATTTCAGAGCCATGGCTGTGTTGGTAGGCCACTTGCGGTCACCTTCCAATGAAGAAATTTGCAAGGTTGCAACATGGTCTTTGGTCCACACATTCACATCACATACCCATCGTGACAGTCTGTTTGGACAGACAGTATTGGGTCTAGAATCCAGCTCCACCGCGCTAGGCCCATTTTCTTCTGTTCCAGGCTGCACTTTCACATAGTTTGTATATAGTTTCAGGTTAATTTATGTTATGTTCTCACTATTGCGAGGCCATTTGACCAATGGTGGTTGTTTTCGGTGAGCCTGGTAGCTAGAGATTCCCTATACGTGAGTTACCATTGTCCACATTTTAGCATTATCTCATAAGTACATAAGTAATGCCACACTGGGAAAAGACCAGCATCCTGTCCACGACAGCGGCCAATCCAGGCCAAGGGCACCTGGCAAGCATCCCAAACGTACAAACATTCTATACATGTTATTCCTGGAATTGTGGATTTTTCCCAATTCCATTTAGTAGTGGTTTATGGATTTGTCCTTTAGGAAACCGTCTAACCCCTTTTTAAACTCTGCCAAGCTAACCGCCTTCACCAAGTTCTCCGGCAACGAATTCCAGAGTTTAATTACGTGTTGGGTGAAGAAAAATTTCTCCGATTTGTTTTAAATTTACTACACTGTAGTTTAATCGCATGCTCCCTAGTCCTAGTATTTTTGGAAACTAGCATGTCTCCCCTCAGCCGTCTCTTCTCCAAGCTGAAAAGCCCTAGCCTCCTTAGTCTTTCTTCATAGGGAAGTCGTCCCATCCCCGCTATCATTTTAGTCGTCCTTTGCTGCACCTTTTCCAGTTCTACTATATCTTTCTTGAGATGCGGCGACCAGAATTGAACACAATACTCAAAGTTCCTAATAATACCCAACATTCTATTTGCTTTCCTAGCCGCAGCAGCACACTGAGCAGAAGGTTTCAGTGTATTATCGACGACAATACCCAGATCCCTTTCTTGGTCCGTAACTCCTAACGTGGAACCTTGCATGACGTAGCTATAATTCGGGTTCTTTTTTTCCCACATGCATCACCTTGCACTTGCTCACATTAAACGTCATCTGCCATTTAGCCGCCCAGTCTCGTAAGGTCCTTCTGTAATTTTTCGACTTTAAATAACTTTGTGTCATCAGCAAATTTAATTACCTCGCTAGTTACTCCCATCTCTAAATCATTTATAAATATATTAAAAAGCAGCGGTCCTAGCAAATCTCCTATTTGAAAATTAAGTGCTAATGTATTGAATTTCCTCTGAGCACTTACTCCAGTTGCTAAATCAAATTTGATCATGCTATGATCACTGTTTTCAAGTTGCCTCAACAGGTTACCTCCTGCATCAGCTCATGCGGTCCCTTAATGTCTAGATCTAGAATTGCTGTCCCTCTTGTTGGTTTCTGAACCAGCTGCTCCATAAAGCAGTCCTTGATTTCATCTAGGAACTTTATCTCCCTAGCATTCCCTGATGTTACATTTATCCAGTCAATATTGGGGTAATTTAAATCATACAAAAATGAAGGAAAGCCCCCCCACTGTATTATTCAGACATTTGTTACAGCGCTCTTAAAGCTGCAGTAGCAACAAAAATCAGTTCTATTCCCTATCACAGGGAAGAGCTGACAGGCTCCAAAAAAAAAGGAAACCAGGGGTTGCAGTGGAGTTGGGGGGGGGGGGGGGGGAATCCACTCCACAAAGATGCTGGGCAAGGCGGGAGTGGGGTGATAGGGATCCACACCATCGGGCAATGTCCCAGGGGACTGAGCCCAAATCCACAACCAGTAGCACTATCAAGTGTCAACTGGGGGCTGTGGAGCCAAACTCTGCACTCGATTAGGCACAGGCCAAATATGTAAGCCTAGGAGCAGCCCTTAGGCTCAATCACGCTGCACGGTTGTGACCAACAAAGCGTGGAGCTATGGCAGAAGGTAGAAAACAATACTGGAATCTTCCAGGGGGTACCACAGCTTATACCGGTGATGTCACTGGTAAAATTCAGTCTTTACCTCTACCTGCTGGTAGGAAGGTATAGCAACCCATCTGTGTAGAACAGTTGAGCTGACCATTAGAAAATGGCTATTTGGACTCTTTGGGATGAGCATGGTATATATCGGATCTATGATGTTATAAAGGACAATTCAGTTGGCTCCTTTTGTAATTTGCAAACAAAATATTCATAATTTTTAAAATATTTATTTATTGCATTTGTATCCCACATTTGCCCACCTATTTGCAGACTCAATGTGGCTTACAATAATACATCATGCACTATTCAAGAGTAGATAAACCATTGGTTGCATACAAAAAAAACAAGTGTAGCATAATGGATATAAACAATTCAGTAAATCAGAAACAGTCAGACTATCAAGTAAGTAATGATGCATTGGAATTTCTATTATTGATTATTATGGTAAGTCTTATTAAAAAGAAAAGTCTTTAGTGATTTTCAAAAGCTGATTAGGTTGTGAATATTTTTCAGATCAAGTGGTAATGCATTCCACAACTGTGTGCCAATGTAGGGAAAGCAGGACGCATGTACTAGTTTGTATTTTAGACCTTTACAACTAGGGAAATGAAGTCCCAGGAATGTGCATGATGATCTTTTAGCGTTCCTGGGTGGCAAATCAATAAGGTCTGACATGTAGGCCGGAGCATTTCCATGAATTACTTTATGAACCAGAGTGCAGGCTTTGAACACAATACATTCTTTAACTGGAAGCCAATGGAGCTTCTCTCTAAGGGGTTTTGCACTGTCATATTTTGTCTTTCCAAATATGAGTCTAGCTACAGTGTTCTGGGCTGTCTGTAGTTTTTTGATGATATGCTCTTTACAACCAGCATACAGCGCATTACGGTAGTCTAAATGACTCAGCACCATTGATTGTGCCATGTTGCGAAAAATACCTCTTGGGAAGAACGGTTTTAGTCTTCTGAGTTTCCACATTGACTGAAACATCTTTCTGGTTATATTCTTCACATGGTTTTCGTGTGTGAGATTGCAATCAGTGGTAACTCCGAGAATCTTCAGGGTGTCTGAGACAGGAAGGGAAAAGTTTGGAGTGGTTATGGAGGTGAATTTGTTTGTGTTATGTTGTGATGTAAGTATAAAGCATTGCGGTTTTTTCAGCGTTAAGTTTTAATTGAAAAGCATTTGCCCATGAATGAATGATTTGGAAGCTTTGGTTAATGTTGTCCATAATTTCCGTTAGATTATATTTGAACGGGATGTAGATCGTTACATCGTCTGCATATATATATGGATTGAGGCCGTGATTGGATAATATCTTGGCCAGGGGTGTCATCATTAGGTTGAAAAGGGTCGGGGAGAGTGGAGATCCTTGGGGAACTCCGCATTCCGGTATCCATATAGCTGACATATTCAAGTTGGATTTCACTTGATATGATCTTATAGTTAGAAAACCTCTAAACCAATTGAGAATGTTACCTCCAACTCCGAAGTATCCCAGAATGTTTAATAGTATCTTATGGCTTACCATATCAAATGCACTGGACGTGTCAAACTGTAGGAGGAGTATGTTGTTGCCAGTTGCAATTGCTCGTTTGAATTTAGTAAGAAGAGTAGTTAATACTGTTTCGGTGCTGTGGTTAGATCGAAATCCTGATTGAGAGTCATGAAGAATAGAAAATTTATCTAAGTAATTAGTAAGTTGTTTGGTCACCATACCTTCCATTACTTTGGTTATCAGGGGGATAGACGCTACTGGGCGATAATTGGTTAAGTCATTTGCGTTTTTCTTTGAGTCCTTGGGTATAGGGGTGAGTAAGATATTTCCTTTATCCTTTGGGAATAGTCCATTTTGTAGTATGTAATTCAAATGTAGCGTGATGTCAGATATGAATTGTTGAGGAGCTGATTTTATAAGGTTGTTAGGGCAGATATCTAGTTTGCAGTGGGACTTGGTGAACTTTTTGAGGGCTTGGGAGATGGAATCGTTCAGAAGTGTATCAAAGTTAGTCCAGGCTCTGTCTGCTGGATGTATACCGGGGAGTGGATCAAGACAGTCAAGAAAGTTTAGGTAGTCTGTGGAATTAATAGGTAACTTGAGCCGTAACTTAACATTTTTCTCTTTGAAGTAATTAGCAAGATTATGTGCTGAAGGGATGTTTGGGCTATTAGAGGTAATAGGTGTGGTATTTAGTAGTTTGCTCACTAGTTGGAAGAGTTTATGTGTATCATTATAGTCTGGTCCAATTTTAGTTTTGTAATATGCTCTTTTAGTTCATCTGGTATATTTGTATTTTCTTTGTAAATGTTTCCAAGCATTGAATGTGGAGTCATCTTTCTTTTTATTCCATGTTCGTTCTAACCTTCTAACTTGGGTTTTTAGTTTTTTCAGTTCGTCATTAAACCATGGTATTGAGTTTTTTCTGCGTGAGGTTCTAGTTTGTAATGGAGCTATGTTATCTAAAATGCTTCTGCACCTGTTGTCCCATTCTTGAAGAAAGTGAATTGAATCCATTTGAGCTGACCCTTCTTCATTATAAAATTGTTGCCGAAACATAACCGGGTTAATTTGACCTCTTGTGGTATAGGATAAGCGTTCTTTAACATGGTGTAAGTCATTTTTTCGCCATTGGAGGATAAGATTTAGTTTGTAATGATCAGATCATGGTACAGCTGTCCATTTTGTAGATGTAAATAAAATATTTAGGTCTGTTGAGAATTTGTGTGTGATGATATCAAATGAATGTCCTTTAATATGGGTTGGTTCCATATTTGGCCAATGAAGATCCCATAATAAGGAGAGATCCATGCATTCACGTACATTAATAGAGTTAAGGTCTTCAAGGTGGAGATTAATATCCCCTGCTATAATAAGGTTAGAGGTTGAAATACATGTATTTGATGTAAAGTCCATAAAGTGTGTTTGACAATCAAGCCAGTTTCCTGGGGGTCTGTAAAACAGGACTACATTAAGGTGGTCAAGTAGATTTATATGATTAATTCTGACTGAGGCAATTTCCGGTTGGGAAAGTATAGATTTGGTTATGGTAGTAACAGTAAAGTGGGATCTATGAATTATGGCTATACCTCCTCCTCTTTGTCCATTCCTTGTCCAGTGGGTAATTTTGTAACCAGTGGGGCATAGGTCTAGAATTATTGGGTCTTTAGGATCATGGATCCAGGTCTCACTGATAAAGAGAAGATCAAGATTATCTAATAAGATCCAGTCTGTTATAGTTGTTGTTTTATTGACTGCTGACCTGGCATTTATATAACCCAGTTGGATTGGTTGGTAGGATTCTGTAAGGGTTGAAGATGTATTAATTTTTATAAGTTGTCTATCCTCTTGTAGTCTAGTCTTATTTTGTCCTTTCTTTCCTTTAAATTGGTTGTAACCATATGTAGTGGATTTTCCTTTTACAGTGGTGGAAATAAGTATTTGATCCCTTGCTGATTTTGTAAGTTTGCCCACTGACAAAGACATGAGCAGCCCATAATTGAAGGGTAGGTTATTGGTAACAGTGAGAGATAGCACATCACAAATTAAATCCGGAAAATCACATTGTGGAAAGTATATGAATTTATTTGCATTCTGCAGAGGGAAATAAGTATTTGATCCCCCACCAACCAGTAAGAGATCTGGCCCCTACAGACCAGGTAGATGCTCCAAATCAACTCGTTACCTGCATGACAGACAGCTGTCGGCAATGGTCACCTGTATGAAAGACACCTGTCCACAGACTCAGTGAATCAGTCAGACTCTAACCTCTACAAAATGGCCAAGAGCAAGGAGCTGTCTAAGGATGTCAGGGACAAGATCATACACCTGCACAAGGCTGGAATGGGCTACAAAACCATCAGTAAGACACTGGGCGAGAAGGAGACAACTGTTGGTGCCATAGTAAGAAAATGGAAGAAGTACAAAATGACTGTCAATCGACAAAGATCTGGGGCTCCACGCAAAATCTCACCTCGTGGGGTATCCTTGATCATGAGGAAGGTTAGAAATCAGCCTACAACTACAAGGGGGGAACTTGTCAATGATCTCAAGGCAGCTGGGACCACTGTCACCACGAAAACCATTGGTAACACATTACGACATAACGGATTGCAATCCTGCAGTGCCCGCAAGGTCCCCCTGCTCCGGAAGGCACATGTGACGGCCCGTCTGAAGTTTGCCAGTGAACACCTGGATGATACCGAGAGTGATTGGGAGAAGGTGCTGTGGTCAGATGAGACAAAAATTGAGCTCTTTGGCATGAACTCAACTCGCCGTGTTTGGAGGAAGAGAAATGCTGCCTATGACCCAAAGAACACCGTCCCCACTGTCAAGCATGGAGGTGGAAATGTTATGTTTTGGGGGTGTTTCTCTGCTAAGGGCACAGGACTACTTCACCGCATCAATGGGAGAATGGATGGGGCCATGTACCGTACAATTCTGAGTGACAACCTCCTTCCCTCCGCCAGGGCCTTAAAAATGGGTCGTGGCTGGGTCTTCCAGCACGACAATGACCCAAAACATACAGCCAAGGCAACAAAGGAGTGGCTCAGGAAGAAGCACATTAGGGTCATGGAGTGGCCTAGCCAGTCACCAGACCTTAATCCCATTGAAAACTTATGGAGGGAGCTGAAGCTGCGAGTTGCCAAGCGACAGCCCAGAACTCTTAATGATTTAGAGATGATCTGCAAAGAGGAGTGGACCAAAATTCCTCCTGACATGTGTGCAAACCTCATCATCAACTACAGAAGACGTCTGACCGCTGTGCTTGCCAACAAGGGTTTTGCCACCAAGTATTAGGTCTTGTTTGCCAGAGGGATTAAATACTTATTTCCCTCTGCAGAATGCAAATAAATTCATATACTTTCCACAATGTGATTTTCCGGATTTAATTTGTGATGTGCTATCTCTCACTGTTACCAATAACCTACCCTTCAATTATGGGCTGCTCATGTCTTTGTCAGTGGGCAAACTTACAAAATCAGCAAGGGATCAAATACTTATTTCCACCACTGTAATTGGTTGTTATTCTTCTGGTGAGGAGTATTATATTTAGGTAATCTGCAAGGATTAGGTAATGTCTGTGGGAGTGATGGTCAATACATGAGAGATCAGGGACAGGGAGTAAATTATTAAGATCAATTTGGTAATATTAATTTTGGCATTGATTCGTGTAACAGTAAGGTTAATGGGAAATAAATGACTAACAGTTTAGGGTAGAATTACTGGTGAAACATACAATTAATAGTTCAGTTTAGTAAAATGCAATCTAATGCAATAAGACCAGTAGAACTAATAAGATTATAATAAACAGTAATGATATTCAATATAATGCAATATAGGCACTTATAGGTCAGTATTACCCTGCAATATAATGCAATAATTGGCAGTTAGAGGTTAAAGCCAATAATACAAGTTATTAATATAATTCAAAATGATACAATGTAATGCTGTATAAACTATTAAGAGACAGTTAACAGCAAATAAGACAATAAGAATTAATAACAGACAAAGGACTAAAATAAAGCCATAAGAAGTGATAATCTCCTTACTGCTCTTCATATTATAAGCAGGGCAATGGTGAGTTGCAGGTAATGGCTATAAAACCTCAACCATTCAATAGCAAAAGATAGGAGATTGATTTAATAAGATTAAAATAATAAGATAGTTCAAAGGTCTGGAGTTTTTGGAACACTTTGTTGATTTTATGCAGCGATATTTAAAATTAAGATCGGCTTTACTCTCTGCAAATATGATTTCTAATTGTAAATCTTCCTCTCCTGAAACTGAAATTTCAAAGTTTTGTTAGAAGCATTAATTTCAGGGAAAACAGCTTCTACTCTTTTTTTTTTTTTTCATTTTCTTAAAATGTTTCTCTCTAAACTCCCATTGACTAATAATTGTGTACAACATGTCTAAACTATAGATATTGGTCATTTTGTTTGGTCTAAAACTAATAGATCATTGACCTCTGCATCTATTTTGCAGTCATTCTTCATAATTTTATAAAGTTATTTGGACATGTGCCAAAAAACACAGGGTAATCAATGCGTTATCAAACATTTGTTGGTCTTGTAGTAAACCTGCTGGTACTTTAGAACATTTACTATATTCCTGTATTAAATTACATAATTTTTGGTCTGCTGTCTGGAAGAGAAAGCGAAGATACCTACATGTAGCAGCAGGTATTCTCCGAGGACAGCAGAAGCCTTATATTCTCACTAACAAGCAGTGGGCACCAGATCACACTTTCTTTATATGTAGGCCGTTCGGATGTAGTGTTGGGCTTTCGAGCATGGTATGCTCCTTTGCTCCACTTATGTTACGGGCAAAAACAACAGCCTTTGCGATTCCACGTTGCCTGGTCCAGAGCTTATAACAAGCTATTAAGAGGTTTGTGGAGCACGAGACATGCTCCACTGCTCATGCGCGAGTGCCTTCCCACCCGCCGATAAAACACGGTTTCCAGGAGCTGCAAAGGTCAAAAATTTACATCAGGCATGTTGTTCAGAAATACTATCCTGCAAGTCCAAACAAGATATATTCTACGTTTCAGAAAAGGCAGAAGAAAGGCCAAACTGCTGGCAAGAGTGAGGTAAAAGAGGCTATTAGAGGTAAAGCACATCCTTAAGAAAATGGAAGGAGGACCCAACTGAAGATAATAGAAATCAGCATAAGAAATGGGAAGTCAAATGCAAAGTACTAATAAGGAAGGCATAGAGAGACTTTAGAAAAGAAGCTTTCCTTGGAGGCAAAAACACATATTTAAAACTCTTTTAGGTATATTACAAGCAAGAAGCCAGTAAGAATCTGTTGGACTGCTAGATGTTGGAAGGGTAAAAGGGGCAGTCAGGGAGGACAAGGCCATAGCGGAGAGACTAAATGAATATCCATACCAGAAATGGTATTTAATGTTGATGAGCTGGATGAACTGAAAAAAATCTCTGTAAACCTGGAACATGGAATGAGGCAATTTGATAAATTAAAGAGAAGCAAATCACCTGGACAGGATGGTATACATCCCAGAGTACTGATAGAACTAAAAAATGAACTTACAGCAGTATTATGTAAGTTATCTTTAAAATCAAGCATAGTACCAGAAGATTGGAGGGTGGCCAGTGTAATGCCAGTTTTTATGTTTAAATCTGTTTATTAGCTTGGAAGTCAGGAATTCAAAATGCACAATAAACAAAGTAACCAGAATACACAACAGCATTATTTCAAAAAACCCCAAATCATCATCCTCAAACCGCAAACTGAAAAGTTATGGAAACCCTCCACAGGAATAGGGTTAGACACTCAGTCATAGTAATCCATCGTGTACAAAGTAGAAAATTATCCAAAAATATTAACGTTGACCACAGAATAGAAATGTAGAACATGAGGAGCTGTGCTTTTATACTCCCCTGTCAACCTGACCATCAATCCATCCCTTTATTATAGAAAGCAATCAAAAAAGAGAAATAAGAAACCTGTAAGAACAACTTAAACAGTTAAACATTCCAAGTGAACCTGGACGTACAAAGAAACACTAGAGCTTGGCACTTCACCGAACACAACCAAAGACCAAAACCAATTGAGAAACAGAACAAAAAAACCATGAGTCTAATGACCAGGAACACCCCACCCCCCAAACCAGAATTATGAAAAAAGAATTCAATATGAGGCTATATGCTCTATCTGGCATTGATTGGATGTATACCTCCCAAGTAGACAAAACTAACTTTCTATATCTCACATGAAATTGTAATACCAATTTTTAAAAAGGGTTCCAATGGTGACTGGGAAACTATACACCAGTGAGCCTGATGTTGGTGCTGAGCAAAATGGTAGAGATTATTGTAAAGAATAAACTTACTGAGCATATACATAGGCATGGATTAATGGGGCAAAGCCAATTTAGGTTTAACCAAGGGAAATCTTGCTTCACAAATCTACATTTCTTTGATGGGGTGAACAAACATGGTTAACGGTGAGCCAGTTGATATTGTGTATGTGGATTTTCAGAAGGCATTTGATAAAGTACTTCATGAACTGATTCCTGATGCCGCAATGATCAGAAGCAAATGCGGGCACTAGAGGCCAATTGCACCATACCAGTGCCCTTGTTTGCTCCCGCCCGATGATCAGAGCCGACAAGCATACGCATTCGCCAGCTCTGAATGCAGTGAGCATGCAAATTCATGCTAAACAGGGCATTACCTGTTCCTCCCCATTGTTCAGTGGGTAGTGCGCCAAGCATTGGCACTGCTTCTGCAGCAAACCCTACGCCAGCTCAGAGCTGGTGTTAGGGTTTGCGGAGCATTGGGGAGGAATGTGGAGCCTTATTTGCATGCTTGCAGGCCCCTCCCCCCACCAAAGCTGTCAAGGCCCTGGTGGCCTAGTGCCCCCCCCAAACCCCCCTGCCCTGGGACAGCGACACAGGGGGAAGGACATCAGCAGTCCTCAAATCCCCCAACATGAGGGCCCAGGGGGCTGGAGGTCCAGTGGATCTCCAGACTCCCTAATCCCCCCTGAACACCCAAATCCCTGGTGGCCAAAGTGGGCTGCCATCCCAAACCCCATCCTCCCTGGTGGTCTAGCGGAGCCCTTCCCCTTCCTCCCTGTACCTCTCTGATGGAGGAGGGAGTAGCACACTCCCTTCTCATCCAGTGCTGCCTTCAAAGCTCCCTTACAAAGTAGGGAAGACCTGCCCAGCGCATCCCAGGATTCACTGGGCAGGTTGCTGCCATTTTGAAGGTGGTGCTGGATGAGGAGGGACGTGCTACTCCCTCCCCCATCGGAGAGAAATGGTGGGGGGGGAAGAGGGCTCTGCTAGACCACCAAGGAGGATGGGGTTTGAGGTGGCACCCCACGGTGGGGGGGGGGGGGGGGGGGGTTGGAGTTGTTGGCTGTCTTGGGGTGGTAGCTGACAGAGGTCTGGGAATCCCATAGACCTCCATCTCCTCATTTTGACAGGTCTGGGCTTTTGACAGCCCAGACCTGTCAAACTACTGTGGGAGGATTGTGCCTGAGTGCATGCTCAGGCACAATCCTCCCGCACTTTTCCCCTATGATCAGAGCTAATAGCATGCCTATATTTGCATGCTATTAGCTCTGAGCATAGGGGCAGTATAGCGCCACACTGTTCCTACTGCGATAAGAGACAGTGTCATATTAAGAACTGGTTGAAAGATAGAAAACAGAGCATGGTTAAATGGTCATAAGTCACAACAAGGACAACGAAAAGAAGGGGGGACAGCAGATGATATAAAAACTTGCACTTTATTAAACATCCAGGACTCGACACATGTTAAGCTATGATGCTGTGCCCTAATGTTGTCCAGGTGCTTCAGATCTGCTTTTGCAATAATATGTTAGCAAAATCTAGAGATGCACCACTCCTTTTACTAGTGATGTTGTAACTGGAATATCAGTATTGTCTGCTTCTATCTGCTGGTTGGGAGACATGGTGTAGCAGGGCTCCAGAAAAGGAAATTAGCAGGTGAGAACAAATTTTACTTTAATCACATCTGACTAAATAACCACATTATTTTGTAAAGGTGCAGAACTTAGTACAAGAACAGTACTGGGTAGACTTCTACGGTCTGTGCCCTAAGAAAGGCAAGGAAAATCAAACTCTGGTATACATATAAAATGAGAAGAAATGACTGTTTATTGGATTTTCACATTATATTTCCTTTCCCAACTTTGCTTCTACAGCAACCTCTAGTACAGGTGGCATCCTGGTGTATGGGAGAATATGGTGATTTGCTAGTATCGGGTCAGTGCGAAGAGGAGGAACCAGTCCAGGTATAGTATATACTGGAGAAGAGTGAATAACAGTTGTACGAATTCCCACTCTGAAGGGATTGTTCGAGCTATGTGGTCTTTCACCCTGTATACAGTGAGAGTGCTCAAACTAACCTCATCGTACTTAGGCTTGTCATATAGGGCCTTACTAACTATTGTTTTTCTTTATGCTCAGGTGACAGAGGATGAGGTCCTTGACATATTGGAGAGCGTTCTGATATCAAATATGTCCGCATCAGTGACACGAGGCTATGCACTCACTGCCATAATGAAGAATTCAACTAGATTTACCAGCACTGTCAAGTAAGAACTGAAAGGGTGCATGTCTAAATGAGAAGGTTTTGAATGTGTGTACACAATAAAATATAGGGAGGAGGCTTAGTATGTATACGTACAATTAGTAAATGAGAGTCTCTGTGTGTGAGCGCGCATACCTCTGTGCTTAGTAGTATGGATGCTGTATGTGCTTAATAAAAGGTTTTTGTGCATGGTCAGATAATGAGGAGTTATTCAATTCCTACAATAAGCATCAATAGGTTTCTATGGAACTTTGGAAGGCTAAGTGCTTTGAAAATATGCCTCAGAGTCACCTACTTTTACACAATATACATGTTGGCAGTCTTGGGGCAGAGGATTGGTAGAAAAAGAGTAGTTCTGGTCTTAGTATATGTATTCTCCGAGGACAAGCAGGCTGATTATTCTCACCATTGGGTCGTCGTCCGCGACGGCCCAGGAGACCGGAAAAAACTTGAGAGCAAACGAAGAAGTCTCTCGAATGCTCCGTCGCGTGGGCTGAGCACACCGTGCATGCGTGAACGGCTTCCTGCCCGTGACACGAGTGTGAGTCCCTCAGTTTCTTTTTGACCGCGTCTTGAGTGACACGTTATTTCTCAACGGCACTCAGTTTTCAGCTCAGGAGACTAATTTTTGCGTTTCACCGCTTCCCCCCCCCCCCCCCCCCCCTTTTTTCTTTTTCATTTCTAGTTCTTCTCAAAAAAAAAAAAGAGAGAGTTATTTCCCTTATTTCTTTTTCATCGCGGTCGCCTTTTAGGCTGCTCGGCCGGGTCTCTCCCCCCCCCCCCCCCCCCCCCCCCTTTGTGCCTTTTTATTTGGCACAATCGAGTCCTTTAATTTCGCAGCCGCTATTTTTCCTTACATGTCATCGAGGACTCCCAGCGGCTTCAAACGTTGTAGTCGCTGCAACCGGACCATCTCACGCATGGTGTCTCCAGTGCCTTGGGCCGAACATTTGCCAGCTGCTTGTAAGCTCTGATGAAAAAGCAGACCCAAGTGTCTTGGGAGGCTCAGCGTGAAAGACCTTTTGCTGATTGGTCCGGTCCTTCGACATCGGTACCAAGGTCGTAGACGTCGAGGAATGCATCGACTTCGAGAGTGCAGGTAATGGCTGCTGAACGACCACATCGCGCTGGGAGCAGCGAGGCATCGAGTGGGCTCCACCTGTCTTGAGGCCTACTGCTATGCAGGCCCCCCGGGACCGACCTTTGTCGGACCCAGCCTCAAGGAGGCGTGAGGATTCCACATCCTCTTTGGTACCAAGGAGTCTTAATGATGGGCGTCGAGCGAAGGCTAAGAAGCACCATCATCATTCTTCTTCCAGACACTGTACTGAGAGCTCCGGAGAGCCGAGGGATTCGGCATCCAAGAAGCGTCGGCGCCGAGAGGACCGCTCACCCTCTATACAGGAGGTGCCGATGTGTCGGTCTTCTGGCAGCTTGGGAGGCTCAGACTTTGGACTCTTTTGGGAGGAAGGCCTACCAGTCAGCTATGCTCATCTCCAAAATTCAGGCCTACCAGCTCTACACGAGCATTCACTTGCGGAATAATGTGAAGCAACTGGCGGACCTGGTCGATCAGCTCCCTTCGGAGCAGGCCAGGCCTTTTCAGGAGGTGGTCAGACAGCTGAAGGCGTGTCGTAAATTCCTGTCCAGGGGTACTTACGATTCTTTTGATGTAGCGTCCAGAGCCGCTGCTCAAGGTATAGTGATGCGCAGACTCTCATGGCTGCGTGCCTCTGACCTCGACAATCGAGTCCAGCAGCAGCTTGCGGATGTTCCTTGCTGGGGGATAATATTTTCGGCGAGAAGGTCGAACAGGTGGTAGAGCAGCTCCACCAGTGGAAACCGCATTCGACAAACTCTCCCACAGGGTGCCTTCAGCATCTACCTCATCAGGTAGATGTTTTTACGAGGGAAGGAGGAATGCTCCCTATGTTTACAATAAATGTAGGTACAATCCACCTTCCTGACAGCCTGCTCAGGCTCAGACCCAGTGCGCTAATTCACATCAACAGCGTGCGCCTAGACAGGCCCCTGCAGCTCCCCAGCAAAAGCAAGGGACGGGCTTTTGACTGGCTCCAGGCGAGCATAGCCGCAGTAAAACTATCCATGCCAAAGGTGGCCTCTTGTAACCTCCGATCGGTGGGCTCTTCAAATAGTCCGACGGGGATACTCCCTCAATTTGATCTCCAAACCTCCAAATTGCCCACTGAGAGCTCAGTCCTACAGCTCCCAGCACAAGCAGGTACTTGCAGAGGAACACTCCGCTCTTCTCACCGCCAGTGCGGTCAAGCCCATGCCACCGGGACAAGAAGGGCTGGGGTTCTATTCCAGGTACATCCTTGTGCAAAAGAAAACAGGGGGGATGCATCCCATCCTAGACCTAAGGGCCCTGAACAAATATCTGATTCGAGAAAAGTTCAGGATGCTTTCCCTGGGCACCCTTCTTCCCATGATTCAGAAAAACGACTGGCTATGCTCCCTGGACTTGAAGGATGCTTATACTCACATCCCGATGCAGTATCTTCAATTCCGTCTGGGAACACAACAATTTCAGTATTGTGTGCTGCCCTTTGGGCTCGCCTCTGTGCCCCGGGTGTTCACCAAATGCCTGGCAGTCTTTGCAGCGTCGCTACGCAGGCTGGGAGTGCATGTGTTCCCTTATCTTGACGATTGACTGGTGAAGAACACCTCGGAGACAGGAGCTCTACAGTCCATTCGGATGACTATTCAACTCCTGGAGCTACTGGAGTTTGTCATAAATATTCATAGGAGCTCTGCTGGACTCTGACAGCTCGGGCCTATCTTCCCGAGGCGAGGGTGGACAACCTTCTGTCCCTGGTTTCCTTGGCCAGAGCATCTCAGCAGATCACAGCTCGGCAGATGTTGAGACTTCTGGGCCATATGGCCTTCACAGTTCATGTGACTCCCATGGCATGCCTTCACATGAGATCTGCTCAGTGGACCCTAGCTTCCCAGTGGTATCAAGCTGCAGGGGATGTAGAAGATGCAATCCTGTTGTCCACCGCTTTTCACAACTCCCTGATATGGTGGACAATTTGATCCAATTTGACTTTGGGACGTCCCTTCCAAATTCCTGAGCCTCAAAAAGTGCTGACTACGGATGCATCTCTCCTAGGGTGGGGAGCTCATATAGATGGACGCCACACTCAGGGAGCTTGGTCCCTTCAGGAATCAAGGTTTCAGATCAATCTCCTGGAGTTGTGAGCGATCTGGAATGCTCTAAAGGCTTTCAGAGATCGGCTGTCCAATCAAATTATCCAAATTCAGACAGACAACCAGGTTGCCATGTACTATGTCAACAAGCAGGGGGGCACGGGATCTCACCCCCTGTGTTGGGAAGCCGTCCAGATGTGGCTTTGGGCCTGCCGTCACGGCATGTTTCTCCAGGCCACGTATCTGGCAGTCGAAAACAACAGTCTGGCCGACAGGTTGAGCAGGATAATGCAACCTCATGAGTGGTCTCTGAACAGGGCAGTTGTCCGCAAGGTCTTCCGAGCAAGGGGCACCCCCTCGTGGATCTTTTTGCCCCTCAGATCAATCACAAGGTTCCTCAGTTCTGTTCCAGACTTCAGGCCTACGACAGGCTAGCCTCAGATGCCTTTCTCCTACATTGGGGGTTAGGCCTTCTGTATGTGTATCCTCCCATACCTCTGGTGGGGAAGACTTTGCTGAAACTCCAGCAAGACCATGATTCTGATTGCACTCTTTTGGCCGCGTCAGATCTGGTTCCCTCTTCTTCTGGATTTGTCCTCCGAAGAACCGTGGAGATTGGAGTGTTTTCCAACCCTCATCACTCAGAACAAGGGGGCGCTTCTGCATCCCAACCTCCAGTCTCTGGCTCTCACGGCCTGGATGTTGAGGGCGTAGATTTCGCCTCCTTGGGTCTTTCTGAGGGTGTCTCCCAAGTCTTGCTTCCAGAAAAGATTCCACGAAGAGGTGTTACTCTTTTAAATGGAGGAAGTTTGCCGTCTGGTGTGACAGCAAGGCCCTAGATCCTCGCTCTTGTCCTACACAGACCCTGCTTGAATATCTTCTGCACTTGTCAGAGTCTGGTCTTTAGACCAACTCCGCAAGAGTTCATCTTAGTGCTATTAGTGCTTATCATTATCGTGTAGATGGTAAGTCTATCTCTGGACAGCCTTTAGTTGTTCGAGTCATGAGAAGTTTGCTTTTGTCAAAGCCCCCTGTCAAACCTCCTACGGTGTCATGGGATCTCAACGTCGTCCTCACCCAGCTGATGAAAGCTCCTTTTGAGCCACTGGATCCCTGCCATCTGAAGTATTTGACCTGGAAGGTCATTTTCTTGGTGGCTGTTACTTCAACTCGTAGAGTCAGTAAGCTTCAAGCCTTGGTAGCCCATGCTCCCTACACTAAATTTCATCATAACAGAGTACTCCTCCACACTCACCCTAAGTTCTTGCCGAAGGCGGTGTCGGAGTTCCATCTAAACCAGTCAATTGTATTGCCAACATTTTTTCCCCGTCCTCATACCCACCCTGCTGAACGTCAGTTGCATACATTGGACTGCAAGAGAGCATTGGCCTTCTTTGTGGAGCGGACAAGTCCCTTCAGACAGTCCGCCCAAATGTTTGTTTCTTTCGACCCCAACAGAAGGGGAGTGGCTGTCGGGAAACGCACCATTTCCAGTTGGCTAGCAGATTGCATTTCCTTCACTTACGCCCAAGCTGGGCTGACTCTTGAGGGTCATGTCACGGCTCATAGTGTTAGAGCCATGGTGGCGTCAGTGGCCCACTTGAAGTCAGCCACTATTGAAGAGATTTGCAAGGCTGTGACGTGGTCATGAGTCCACACATTCACATCTCATTACTGCCTTCAGCAGGATAGCTGATGCAACAGTCGGGTTGGGCAGTCGGTGCTGCAGAATTTGTTCGGGGTTTAGAATCCAACTCCACCCCCCTAGGCCCATTTTTATTCTGTTCCAGGCTGCACTCTCAGATGTTTCTTCGTAGGTCAATTTTTTGTTATGTCCTCGTCATTGCGAGGCCCAGTTGACCCTGTTTGTTGTTTTGAGTGAGCCTGGGGGCTAGGGATACCCTTATGTGAGAACAAGCAGCCTGCTTGTCCTCGGAGAAAGCGAAGTTACTTACCTGTAGCAGGTATTCTCCGAGGACAGCAGGCTGATTGTTCTCACCAACCCGCCCGCCTCCCCTTTGGAGTTGTTCCTTTCTTTGGTTTTGCTTCATAAGTTGACTGAAGCGGGACTCTCGCGCAACAGGCGGGAAGATGGCCGCGCACCCGCGCGCTCGAAGGCTTTAGCAACCTTTGTTGCTAGGAAGATTTTCCGGACCTGGGGCTGCCGTGGACGTCACCCATTGTTAGGATCTGGTAACTGTGAGCCCCTGTGCCCCGACTGAGCACGGCGAAGATGGAGTGACACCGCACTCGGTCAGGCAGCCAGACAACCCCAAGCTTCACCTGGGAGATGACCCCTGAGAGTTGAGCTCTCAGGTGCAGGCGGCCACCAGGACTTCGGGAACCGGGGGGTTGCACAACCGCTGACCAGGCAAGCAAGCAGAACAGACACAGTCCAAGAGCCAGGAAATCCATAGGTCAAAGAGTAGTCAAAAACAGTCCAAGGTCAAGGCAGGCAGCAAAACAAGCGAGGTCCGGGAAACAAGCCGAGGTCTGGAACACTGGAACTGAAGACAAGGAGCACCGGCGTGGATCTCAAACACAATTGAGGCCGAAGCAACGAAGGACTGGAGGCAGGGCTTTAAATAGTGTAGGAATCAATCTCAAACAAGTGCAGCTGATCCAAGATGGCTGCCCCCATCAGCAGAGAAGCCCAACGCCCAAATATGGGCTTCCTTCCAGCAGCCGGCCAACCTCAAGATGGCCGCCACAAGCTGAGATGCCCATCCCAAAATGGCCGACCTATCCTGGAGAAACCACCACCAAGATAGCCGGCTATCTCTGCTGGACCGTGCCTCGCCGGCGAATCGGCCGCACAGGCCTGGAACCAGGTAAGGAACGTAACACCCATATATGAGAAGAATCAGCCTGCTGTCCTCGGAGAATACATGCTACAGGTACTACTACTACTAATAGCATTTATATAGAGCTACCAGACGCAAGTAACTTCACTATTCCTAATAGCCTGTGTGAAGGTTGATGGTGCATTTTTCTAAGGTTCTGCCACTGAGGAGAGGAGCCCAACAGGGATGTTTGTTTGTTTGATGAATCTTTTTTTTTTTTTTTTTTTTAAACAATCAAAGTGGTGTACAAAATATATTTAAAAAGTTAAAAGAAGGAAAAGAATCCAGCAATAAAAAAGGAACGAAATTAGTCATACCAAAGAACAAACATACATTACTACTGCATACTTTATTTTTGCCCTAATTATGGAATGCTTGACATCTAAATTAACATAGCAACATAGTAAGTAATGGCATTGGGTGTAATCCTGGTATTAGAGTTACTGTGGAAAATGAGGTCTTATGAAATCTCCCTCTTTGCATACGATGTGATATTGTCTATTACAAAAATGCATTTGTTCTTGCCATTATGCTCAGAGAGCTGTAGTCTGAAAGTATAAAACTCTTCTAGCAGGCTCCCATTATAGACACATTCATAGGTTGTCGTGCACAATGCATTTTTTGTAGCAAAAAAGGTGCCGGTACTCAAATGCCTGGCCACTCTTCAGGGATGGGATAATCACTGAGGAACATACCCCACAATAGACAAGACCCCTGAAACTAGTCACAGAATCTATGACAAGGTAGAATTGGTGTGTAGAGCCTGAGCTCTTTCATTAAAACGTGGGGACCATGGGTCAATTTTAGCAGACAATGGAAAAAGTTAGGACTTTGACTCTAGAGAAGAAGGGACATAAAACGAATCGGAGATAATTTTTCTTCACTCCACGTGTAATTAAACTCTGGAATTCGTTTCCAGAGAATGTGGTAAAGGCGGTTAGCTTAGCGGAGTTTAAAAAAAGGTTTGGACGGCTTCCTAAAGGAAAAGTCCATAGACCATTATTAAATGGACTTGGAGAAAATCCACTATTTCTGGGATAAGCAGTATAAAATGTTTTGTACATTTTTGGGATCTTGTCGGTTATTTGTGACCAGGATTGGCCACTGTTGGAAACAGGATTCTGGGCTTGATGGACCTTTGGTCTTTCCCAGTATGGCAATACTTATGAACCCATAGATTAGACGACCCATCATATTCTTTACCAGAAACACTTTCCCGGGCTTTTGAAGTACTGTGAATTCACACAGAGCTAGAGATACTGGTGATGATAAATGTCCCCTGTTTCATTGATTGTTTCTATCTATCCACAGCCGAATAAAGAAGGTGGTGTCAATCTATGGCAGCAGCATTGATGTTGAGTTGCAGCAGCGAGCCGTGGAGTACAATGCCCTTTTCAAAAAATATGATCACATGCGGTGAGTTTGTAATTTCTCCCAGGCAGCAGTGCTAGACGAGCATATGAGCACATATTCTGATTTTTGTTTGGGTTTGATATATCATCTTACTCATAATGGTGACCAGCATGGCTGCTCAAACAAATCTCATTGCATTTTGCAATTCAATATGGGTTTTTTTTTTCTTTTTTTAATTACAATTGGTCTCCTTACCAAAAGTAACTTGCAAAGTTAATATAAAATGTAAAGTACGGTATCATAAAGGTAATAAATTATAGTATTGTATACAATAAAGCTTATAATGTAAAACAATTTAGACTAAAAACAAAGGCAATGAAAGCATATATGAATCAAGAAACATAATTTACAAAATCAGCCTGATCTGTAGTGAGTAACAATGAACTCAATAAGAATCTGCTGGGAAATGACAAGCATAAATAGAATCTAAACTATCCACATTGGTGATAAGAATTTACAAAGAAGCATTAATTAAAAGCTGATAAAATCAAGTATATTTTAACTAGCTGAGAACAACGCTTTTCAGCCCATTCCTCAGGGCACACCCAACCAGTCAGTGTTTCAGAATCTCCACAATGAGTATGCACTGTCTCCTTAGTCTGCATATTGTGGAATGTGGTAAAGAAATAGTTAATTTGAGCTTAAAGAAATGAAAGGAAAATAACTCTCTTTTGATAGTAGAGAAGACTAAGACTGACTTTCTTTTATCAGTCCTTTCCCTTGACCCCAGAAAGACCTTAAGCTATTGCTCATGGGGGTTTGAAATCCCCCCCAGGCGCCAGACATATTTCTAAAGATTAAGCCTGCTTAATTAACAATGTTTCTTTTAGTCTTCTAATGGCCTCCCTTCTCTTCCATCGGCACCGCCTCGAAAATGACGGTGTCCAGCCTGAGATGCACTGAGTGGGGCTTCACACCATATAAAGGTAAACCCACTGGATCTCCAGCCCCCCGAATCTGTGTCGGTGGGAACCAGGGGGGTTTGACTTGTGGCCCATTGGGCCATCAGGGCTCTATTCGAGGAGATGCTGGGGGGGGGGGGGGGGGGGGGGGGGTTGAGGGGGCTGGACCTCCAGCTCCTATGTCGCTTGGTTCAGGGTGGGAGTACTTGGGGTCTGGTGATCCCATGGACCTCCAGCTGCTGTGTTTGACAGATCTGGCTTTTGACAGCCTAGACCCATCAAACAAGTGCAGGAGGATTGTGCCTGAGCGCAGAGATCAGAGATAATAGTGTGCTTAAATTTGCATGCTATTATCTGATCATAGGGTGCGGTAAAGCCCTGTGCTGTTCCAGCGCTATTTTTGGAGCACGGGGCTTTCAATCATCCCATAAGCAATTGCCAGTATTTCAAGCAGGGATTGAGTTCATTTTGTCATGATAAGACCCTGGGGGAATTTCCTTAAAAGCCAAATAACTGGGGAAGATCTCTTCTGAACCTTATTGTCCTCTTCTCCACCCTCATCTCTCCCTTCTCCATCCCCATCAGAGTATCCCCTTTCCCAATAAAATCACTCTGCCCCCTTTCCAATACACAGGCACTGCTCACTCTTTTCCCATTGCAGTTACTGGACCCTTTCTTCAGGAGTAGCCTAATGGTTAGTGCAATGGGCTGAGATACTGGGGAACTAGGTTCGATTCCCACTCTAGCTCCTGGGCAAGTCACTTAACCCTACATTATTCAAGGCAGTTGCAGACCCTACCATTAGGCCAACTGAGTGGGGGCCTTCATGGAGCGGCATCCCTCTACACCGGCCATGGTCTGGCATCTCCCTCTGCCCTTCCTGCCTCAACCCCCTTCCCTGAATCTAAGTTTTTTTCTTGTTTTTCAAAAGGCAGCGGCAGTGATTCCCATAGACTGAGGCATTAGCCTCTTCTCTGTACTGCGGCCTGCCTCTCTGATGTAACTTCCTGTTTCCTCAGAGGTGGGTTACAATAGAGAGGAGGCCGGTGCCGGCAGCAGGGCAGCCTATGGGGATTGCTGCTGCCGCCACCGCCAACTTTGGAATACAAGAAAAGACATAGATTCAGGGAAGGGGATTGAGAAAGGAAGTGGGGCCTGATGCTATATTGTGGCTGGGGGGAAGAGGAAGGAGTTGTGAGAGAGAGTGTGTGTGTACAGAGAGATGTTGGACTTAACAAGTGCATTCACTGTGCAGCTCCTCAGTCTTGCCTCTCCCTACACTTCTCCCTTGGAACTCCATTCATCAGCTAAATCTCTCTTATCTGTACTCTTCTCCTCCATTCCTCCGTTCCTTTTATCTTGCTACACCGTATATCCAGGGCCGGTCTTAGGCAGGGGCTACAGGGGCAGTCGCACATGGCCCCGTGCCTCCAGGGGCCCCACGGTGCTCCCTCTTGCTCCCCGCCATTGCAGCGATACAACTCTTTGCCTTCCCTCCTCTGAGCCGCAGAGTACTCTCCCAGCACATACCCGAAGCCACCTGGTGGTCTAGCGGAGTCTTCAGGGCAGGAAAGATCCCCAGTCTTTCCTGCCCGCTGCAGGCAGTGACCCCCTTGTTGCCGCATTGCTCTTTAAAAATGGTTTCTGAGACTTCCAGCAGCAGCCTTGTGAGACTTCCGCTGAAGTGCACTTGCCTTTTTTTATTATTATTACTATTTCAAAGAGAAGGTATTGATTAATGAGGGAAGGGTTTCCGTCATGCAGAACTGTCCAGAGTCAGTCTAAATGTGCCAACATTGTCCAGCACACTGTTAGCAGCCAAGTTCATATAAAGTTAATTATGTTCAGTGGAAAATAAATCTGTTGGCTCAGGCTGCTTGCTATGTGAATATTCAATCACTGTTTCATTATTGCTACCAAGTATTACATATTAAGGGGATTTGTTTTAATTCATTTATCTAGTCCTTACATGCACTTGGTTTTGCTTTTTGAACCCAAAGGTTTCCTATGATAGCATTGTGCATATTTGAATTAGTTTTTCTGTACAAGTTTTGCTTGATTTGTCTTTATTTGAATTTTAAAAAGTGTTTAAAACACATCTTATCAACAAGGGGCAGAGCTAAGGGGGGGGGGCACAGGGCCCCGCAATTGCTAAGACCGGCCCTTTGTATGCCTGGAACAGACTTCCCAAGTCAGTACGTCAAGCTCTGTCTCTGGCCGTATTCAAATCTAGGCTAAAAGCCCACCATTTTGAGGCTGCTTTTAACTCGTAACTCCTATTCACTTGTTCAGTACCCATGTCTGTTTTATCATTCCCTCCATATGTAATTCCCTAAGCCCTTATTTGTCCTGTTTGTCTTGATTTAGATTGTAAGCTCTGTTGAGCAGGGACTGTCTCTTATATGTTTCGTGTACAGTGCTGCATATGTCTAGTAGCGTTATAGAAATAAGAAGTAGTAGTGTATAACCAACTCTAGAACAGATAGTCTGAAAACACATTTCAAGTGCTTGGACTGCACAAGAATTTTGATTAAAAAGAAATATGCTTATAATTATTTCAGAGAAAACTTAAGGCTGGAGAGAGTATACACCATGTTCTTGACGGGGCTGGTATTGGAATTTGTATTAGAAGATCTATCCAAACTTGTAGTTCAGTGACCTAACATTAGTGCATACCACCTTCCTGACAGTTGACTAGGCAAATCACTTAACTCTCCATTGCCCCAGGTACAAAAACTTAGATTGTGAGCCCACTAAGGACATGGAAAATACCTGTATATAATATGTAAACTGCTTTGGTTGTACCACAGGAAGGCAGTATATCACTAAACCATATAACACTAAACCATATAACAAATAGCAACATAGGAAGAATGTTCAGGTGGCATAATTTTTGTTTTTTCATTTTGTAGGTCAGCCTTGTTGGAAAGAATGCCCATTATGGAAAAGACAATCACAAATGGCCCCACAGATATTGTGCAGACAAATGGAGAAGCAGAACCTGCTATAATGGAGACTAAACAAGCACTTTCAGGACCCCTTCCCACCAGCCAGGTGAGAATGGGTTCTGGTATTCAAATAGACTAATGAGCCAGGTATCTCTCCCCTCTGGTTTTTCTTGAACAAGTAGCTCATTTTCTTTCTTTAGGCTGGGTAGGTAGTTGTTCTCCTTCTATCCTTTTGGTAGGTAGTTTTTTTTTTTTTTTGCATCTCCCTTTCCCCTTTATGGATAGGGCAAGTAGTTTCTCCCCACCTCCCACCCTCGAGCAGGACAAGTTGTTCTCCAAGGCCGAGCAGGTTATTAAGTCCTCGCTGATGATTGATGTCATACAACAGAGCCTGGTATGTAAAAGTGTATCAAAGCTTTCTAGTATGCAGATCTCCAAATCTGCTGGATTTTCACCTACATTATACCATTGAGATTGATGCAGCAATTTCACAGTTTCAGTTCTGTAGGGCAGTAAGTTCTTTGAGATTCCCAGAGGACCTGCCAGCCCTGCGTGATTGAAACCACAATATTGATGTACTACATCATCGATAAAAACACAAGAGGCAGACAACAATATGCCTCAAAATGAATGTTGCTCAGTTCCTCTTTTACTGCATAGCCCGTTAACATGCATATTTCTCATCTCTAGTTTTTCCCCCAGTTTAAATGTATTTTGTTCATAAGGTGTATTGGGTCTTTTCTGTTTTCACTTTCTTCCCCATAAGCTACCCTTAGATAGACTTACCTGATCATTAAAAAAAAAAAAAAATTAGTATAGCCTAACCTGCACCAGCACTGGTGTTTTGAGCATCATGGTTAAAGTAAGGAAGGATACAGATGGTCGAAAAGGTGGAGGAGTAGCTCTGTATATGAGAAAAAATATCAAAGTGACTGAAAATCAGGGGGCCTGAGGAAGGAAGGATTGATATGGATCACCTTGAAAAGAGAAGATAGAACCTGTATCCATATGGGTGTTTTCTGCAGACCTCCAACACAATCGGAGCAACTTGATAACGATCTGGTTATAGATACCCAAAAGTTGGAAAAGAAAGGGGAGGAGGTACTGTTGCTGGGAGATTTTATCCTGATGGATGGAGATTGGAAGGGTCCATCTACAGAATCTGAAATAAGTAGAGAGATTGTGGATGTTTTTCAGAGTTGTCTTCTCAGACAAATGGTGACGGAACCCACAAGGGGGAAGGAGCAACGCTGGATCTGGTGCTCACAAATAGGAAAAGTTGTCTAATGCCCTAGTGGCTGCCCATCTAGGAAGTAGTCATCATCAAACAGTTTGGTTTGATCTAACAGCTAAAGCAGAGAGCAGCCACACAAAACTCAAAAGTCCTGGGTTTCAAATATGCTGACTTTAGTAAAATGAAGGAGTACCCAAAGAAAGAGCTGATGGGATGGGAGGACATACAAGAAGTGGAACAAGATTGTTCCGGGCTGAAAAGAAGCATAAAAATGGCTACTGACCTTTGCGTGAGGAGAGTAAATAAAAGGAAGAGAAAAAGAAAACCCAATATGGTTCTCCAAACAAGTGACTGATAAAATAAAGGCAAAAGAGTTGGCGTTCATGAAATACAGAAAAACTCAAAAAGAGGAACACAGAAAGGAATACTGGAAAAACAAATGGCTAGAAATGTAAGAAAGGAAGATGAGAATTATTTTCAGGTATAGTAGTGAAAGGAGGAAGGATAAAGTGGAATTGAGACTGAAAGATACTGTGAACCGCTATGTGGAGAGTGATGAGGGAAAAGCAACCATGCTATACAGACACTTCTGTTCTGTGTTCACAGAAGAAAATCATGGAGAAGGACCACAATCAGCTAGCAGACGTCTACTGTTGATGTCCTAGAAATGCCAAAGAAAGACCATGATAAGTATTTTATATTACATTCATTGTTGGTTTAATCATGAATTGATAGTGTGACTGTTGGGCAGACTGGATGGAACGTTCATGTTTTTATTTGCCGTCATTTACTATCTAGCCATTTGATTTCACACCATCTATTTTTTTTTCACAATCTCCAAGCAGCAGAAGAGCCTCAACAATTTCAAGAAGTGTGACAGGACCATATAGAGCCAACAGTACACTTAACTCGTACCTGGTGTGCCTCAGGCCTGAATACAAGATCTCCAGTTATGTCAGGTTCTGAATAATGGCTACGTTTTTCATGGCTGTGAAGAGCAAAAGGAGAAGCTCTTTGGTTCAGTGAAGTCCTAACCAGGTACATCAGAGGCTTTGACCTCAAAGAACTCGGGGTCTGCACCAAACTCTAGGGATGAATTGACATCCAAGAATAATGGTGAAGACATTCACTAGGTTCCCTGTGGCTTGTGACTGGGCCAGTCTCAAATGGAAATGTGGCCTAACAATCTCAACATCTGCTGAACCTGTGACCTGCTGGCTCTGTCAAACCTGAAGAGCAATGTGGATTAATGTGTCCATTCACAGGTCTGGAAGGAAAGCCCAGGCCTGAGCTGTGTCTAACAAGGCTCTTACGAATGTCAGTCTTTGTAATGGAAGAGATGAGACTTTGTGTAGTTTATGATGAACCCTAGTAGCTCCAGTGCCAAAATAGTTCTGGACATGGATACATGCATTCTTTCCTTCAGTGTGCTCTTTACCAGCCAATTGTCCAGGAAGAGAAACACATGTACTCCCAGATTGCAAGTACTGCAAGACATTTTGTGAAGACCCTAGGAGCCGACGCTAGGCAAAAAGACAGAACACAATAATGGTAGAGGTGTATCCCTATTCAAAATCGTAGATATTTCCTGTGCCTGGACTGTATATGAATGTTGGTGTAAGCATCCTTTCAGAAAACATAGTCAATTATTTTCGTGAATCATAGGAATTAAGGTGCCCAGGGAAATCACTCTGAACTTTTCTTTTGCGAAATATTTGTTCAGAGCCTTTAATTTTAGAATGTGACAAAATCATCCTGCTTTCTTGGGGACCAGGAGATATTTGAAGTAAAATCCCTTTTCTTTTTCTCTTGCTGGAATAGGTTCAACTGCAGGGAAGAGAGCACCTGTAAAAGTAGTTCCTGGTGCTGAGAGCTTAACAGGCTTATTTTTGAAAGAGATTGCCGGCGATCTTCCGACACAAATCGGAAGATCACCGGCAATGTCCTGAAACCGGCCAAATTGATATAATCAAAAGCCGATTTTGGCCGGCTTCAACTGCTTTCCGTCACAGAGCCGGCGAAATTTCAAGGGGGTGTGTAGGTAGGGTAGTGAAGGTGGGACGGGGGCGTGCTCACGAGATGTCCGGCTTCGCCCGATAATGGAAAAAAAAAGCCAGGCTTGATGAGCATTTCGCCGGCTTTACTTGATCCCTTTTTTTCACAACCAAGCTTCAAAAAGGAGCCCCAAATGACCACCGGAGGGAATCGGGGATGACCTCCCCTTACTCCCCCAGTGGTCACCAATTCCCTCCCACCCAAAAAAAAAAAATCGAAGTGCTCGTCAGGGACGTCCTAAATCAAAAGTATTTTTGCTTGGCTTTTTCAGTAGTACCAGTGGGATTTGAACCGGCCACCTCTGGATTACAAGACCGGTGCTCTAACCACTTGGCCACAGCTCCACTTACTTGGATGTCCCTCACTTTTGATTATGCCCCTTCAGGTCTGTCTCAGCCAATCACAGACATGGGTCTCTCTCAGCCAATCACAGCACAGGTTTGGACAGCTTCCTAAAGGAAAAGTCTATAGACCATTATTAAATTGGACTTGGGGAAAATCCACTGTTTCTGGGATAAGCAGTGTAAAATGTTTTGTACTTTTTTGGGATCTTGCCAGGTATTTGTGACCTGGATTGGCCACTGTTGGAAACAGGATGCTGGGCTTGATGGACCTTTTGTCTGTCCCAGTATGGCAATACTTATGTACTTATGTACCCCTACATGGGTCATCTGCCAGCTTCTCCTGAACTTCTGGTTCTAGGTCTGAGGCATGCAGCCAAGTGAGTCTGTGCATCCTGATATCCATGGTGGAGGCCATGGACACCACATTGAAAGCATCATAGGCTGCCTAAACAATGCGTTTTCAGCACTCCTGCCATTTGGCTACTGTCAGGCAGAGCTCTGCAACCTTTTCAGGTGGTACAAGTGTTTGCAAACTCTGCCAGAGTGTGCACTAGGTTCCACAAGTGCAGGCTCCTGAAAAGCTGGTAAGAATGTATGCAGGAGAAGAGCATAGCTTTCTTAAACACATTCCTCCCAAAAGAATCCAAAGTCCTAGCATCCTTCTCCAGGAGACAGTGAGGAGTGAGTATTGGAGCATTTGGCACTTTAGAGAGCAGATTTGACCACCATGGAATGGTGAGGAAGCTGGAGCTTCTCAAATCTGGGAGCCTTCTGGACTCTGTACACACTTACGAATAAGCTGCAAAGAGAGGGAGTTTCCAATGCTTCCTCTGCACAACCTGAAGGGTGCTGGACATGGATACTGTCACAGCTTCCTTAGGAGGGGCATTAAAGTCAAAGACGTAGCGGAGAGACTGAATGAATTCTTTGCTTCGGTCTTCACCGAGGAAGATTTGGGTGGGATACCGGTGTCGGAAATGGTATTTCAAGCGGACGAGTCAGAGAAACTTACTGACTTCACGGTAAACCTGGAGGACGTAATGGGGCAGTTCGGCAAACTGAAGAGTAGCAAATCTCCTGGACCGGATGGTATTCATCCTAGAGTACTGATAGAACTGAAAAATGAGCTTGCGGAGCTACTGCTAGTGATATGCAACTTATCCTTAAAATCGAGCGTGGTACCGGAAGACTGGAGGGTGGCCAATGTAACGCCCATTTTTAAAAAAGGCTCCAGGAGAGATCCGGGAAATTATAGACCGGTGAGTCTGACATCGGTGCCGGGGAAAATGGTAGAGGCTATTATTAAAAACAAAATTACAGAGCACATCCGAGGACATGGATTAATGAGACCGAGTCAGCACGGCTTTTGTGTGGGGAAATCTTGCCTGACCAATTTACTTCAATTCTTTGAAGGAGTAAACAAACATGTGGACAAAGGGGAGCCGGTTGATATTGTGTATCTGGATTTTCAAAAGGCGTTTGACAAGGTACCTCATGAAAGGCTACAGAGGAAATTGGAGGGTCATGGGATAGGAGGAAATGTCCTATTGTGGATTAAAAACTGGTTGAAGGATAGGAAACAGAGAGTGGGGTTAAATGGGCAATATTCACAATGGAGAAGGGTAGTTAGTGGGGTTCCTCAGGGGTCTGTGCTAGGACCGCTGCTTTTTAATATATTTATAAATGATTTAGAGATGGGAGTAACTAGCGAGGTAATTAAATTTACTGATGACACAAACTTATTCAAAGTCGTTAACTCGCGACAGGATTGTGAAAAATTACAAGAGGACCTTACGAGACTGGGAGACTGGGCGGCTAAATGGCAGATGACGTTTAATGTGAGCAAGCGCAAGGTGATGCATGTGGGAAAAAAGAACCCGAATTATAGCTACGTTATGCAAGGTTCCACGTTAGGAGTTACGGACCAAGAAAGGGATCTGGGTGTCGTCGTCGATAACACGCTGAAACCTTCTGCTCAGTGTGCTGCTGCGGCTAGGAAAGCGAATAGAATGTTGGGTATTATTAGGAAAGGTATGGAAAACAGCTGTGAGGGTGTTATAATGCCTTTGTATCGCTCCATGGTGCGACCGCACCTTGAGTATTGTGTTCAATTCTGGTCGCCGCATCTCAAGAAAGATATAGTAGAATTGGAAAAGGTGCAGTGAAGGGCGACTAAAATGATAGCGGGAATGGGACGACTTCCCTATGAAGAAAGACTAAGGAAGCTAGGGCTATTCAGCTTGGAGAAGAGACGGCTGAGGGGAGACATGATAGAGGTATATAAAATAATGAGTGGAGTGGAACAGGTGGATGTGAAGCGTCTGTTCACGCTTTCCAAAAATACTAGGACTAGGGGGCATGCGATTAAACTACAGTGTAGTAAATTTAAAACAAATCAGAGACAATTTTTCTTCACCCAACATGTAATTAAACTCTGGAATTCATTGCCGGAAAATGTGGTGAAGGCGGTTAGCTTAGCAGAGTTTAAAAAGGGGTTGGACGGTTTCCTAAAGGACAAGTCCATAAACCGCTACTAAACGGACTTGGAAAAATCCAAAATCCCAGGAATAACATGTATAGAATGTTTGTACGTTTGGGAAGCTTGCCAGGTGCCCTTGGCCTGGATTGGCCGCTGTCGTGGACAAGATGCTGGGCTCGATGGACCCTTGGTCTTTTCCCAGTATGGCATTACTTATGTACTATGTACTTATGTTTAATAACTTGGCTCTGGTCTTATCCTCAACATTCAATTTAAATGAGATGGACTGATTCATCATCTGGACAAAACTGGTAAAGGAGAGCTCCTCAGGGGGAGACTTTCTTCTCATGTGGAGGGGAAGGATCTCAAGGATAACCAAGAAATCCCTCCTCCAATAACTTCTGGCTCCTGTTCAGATACCTTGTTGATCACTGATAGTTTACTTTCCCCTTGCTTTCTAAAACCATGCCATGCCATGCTTTCAGGTGTCGCCAGAATTTCCAAGATTGGTTACCTCTATCTGCACTGCTGTTGATGCAGTCAGTGCCAATGCAAGGATATGTTTGTTTACTAAAATTTAACTACCCTTCGAGCAGTACCTCAAGACAGTGTACAAGAACAAAAATAAACATCTCCTGGATCTCCCTGTCCAACTTTTTCTCAAAGGCTGCCAATGCCATTGCTGAGTAGTTGACAGGAGAAATGCTGATGTCATCCTGGGTTGTTTGAGGAGTACTGGTGGGTTGGACCTTGGGAAATAATTGCCTCCCCCACATGCAGCTGGAGATGAGTGGCCTTTCAGGGGTGTTTGGGAGGTGGCATGGTGTCTTCCCATGATCTTCCTGCTCCTAGCATTGTGCTTCAGTATGGACTGATGCTCTTCACTTTTGCTCAGCACTGGAATCCCACAATACTGATGTCAAAGCAATTGAATCATTCACCTTTTTCACACAGAATTTTGACACTGATTATTTTATGGCCTGATTCTCAGCTTCAGCCAGGTAGATGCTTCTCGCTTTGTCACAACTTGCTGCAATTAGTCTTTTAGAAAAGACCAAAACCAATGTAACAACCCTGCCAATCCCAATTCCAACTAAATGTTGCAATAGGAGCAAATGATTCACCATATCAAAGGCGGAAGTTTTGTAACCCTTATATACTTCATCTAATGAATTCATCAACGCATCCACACTTATGGCCAATTTAACTGGGCTCTCACTGCTTCTTCAATTAATTTACCTAACATCAGGAGCAATGAAATAAGCTGGTAACTTGAACAAGAAGTTGTAATAAGCTCCCTTCTTTAAATTTGGCCTAGTGGAGTGGAGGAGTGGCCTAGTGGTTATGGTGGTGGACTTTGGTCCTGGGGAACTGAGGAACTGAGTTCGATTCCCACTTCAGGCACAGGCAGCTCCTTGTGACTCTGGGCAACTCACTTAACCCTCCATTGCCCCATGTAAGCCGCATTGAGCCTGCCATGAGTTACAAATGTAACAAAAAAAAAAAAATAATAATAATCACTGCTCTTTTAAGAGATGAAGATAAGAAGCCTATCGCAAGGAAGAATGGAGCCTAACTCATTCTTGAGGGATTTTGCACTGCCCATGACATTGTTTAAACTACTCAGCCACATTCTATTTAAGGGTTTCCATTATAGGGTTAGTATATTCTCAGTAAAGAATAACCATTGAACCCTTGTATCACTGATGTCCCCACGGGTACAGAGATAATCCTGAAGAGGTGGAAACATAGTAACTATCTGATTGACCCTATCTTAAAAACAAAAAAAAAAGTCCAATTCTTCGGGTGACAGTTGATCTCTGGTACAGAGACTGAGGACGCAGTTCTTTAACTGGGCACCTCCATATGGGCACCCTGAGGCTGCACAGTAGGATCCTAGTCTCAAACAAGTTCTGTTATAGCATATTAAACTAACCCCGGCACCCGTAGTTACACCAGCTATAGAATTGCTATAAATGCAGGCACCCAAATGTGGCAGGGACGCATGTAACTTACAGTATTCTGTAATTTAACATGCATAAGTGAGAACCCTGTCCAAGCTTTGTCCTTGTTTATGCCCCCTTAAATATACACTAGGTAAGTCTTCGCAGAAAAATGGAGGGAAGAGTTGTTGTCCCATCCTAAATTTAAGGGCCCTGAACAAATTTCTAAGTTCTGGATGTTTTCACCAAAAAGGAGAGTAGCTGTGTACACTAGAACTGAAGGTAGCTTATACCCACATATGTGCAAGTCACAGAAAGCACCTCAGATTCATGATAGGTAAGCACCATGGTTAGTATCCTATACTGTCCTTTGGCCTAGCATTAGCTCCAGAAGTGTTCACAAAGAGACAAGACAAGTATTCAAAGTGAGCTATGCCTTTGCCATTAGGAGGTGAATGCATAGCTTGTTTATCCATATATTTTCAGTTATTAAATGGATAAAATGTGGCCACTTAATTCAGTTATCTGTATAGCTTTGGAGAGGAATAAAGGTGAAGATTTCAGTTATCCATGTATTAGCAATAATCATCCACAAAACAGATTAATAATCCATATAATAGCTGATCCAGTCCAATTTGGCCAAAAGAATTGCCTTCCAAATTCCTCAAGCCCTGATTGTCATAGCCACTGATGCATTAAAACTGGGTGGGGATGCTCATCTTGTGGAACTAAATGGGGAACACCACAGTAGATCTGTTTGCCTATTCTCTGAAAAAGAAAGTTCAAAGATAAGGGCATACAGTAAAACAACTTCAGGTGCCTTACCTCTAGAACTGGGGGATTTCTCGTATCTTCCAGTTTTTCTAATGGCAAATATTGTTCTAAAACTCAGACTAGGGAACTATGATATCTAATTTTTTATTGACTAAGGCTTCCTGTTCCTGTTGGAGTTGGCCATCAGGGAACCAGTCAGGTTGGAGCCTTCCCTACCTTAACTGTCCAGATTTGGGGAACTTTTTTACATCCTGACATCAGGTCTCTGGCTCTCATAGGCAAAGGATTCAATTGGTTTGACACCAGCATTGAGAGATATGATGTCGAACAAAGGCAAAAAGAGTGGCCTAGTGGTTAGGGTGTTGGACCTTGGTCCTGGGGAACTGAGGAACTGAGTTCGATTCCCACTTCAGGCACAGGCAGCTCCTTGTGACTCTGGGCAAGTCACTTAACCCTTCATTGCCCCAGGTACAAATAAGTACCTGTATACAATATGTAAGCCGCATTGGGCCTGCCATGAGTGGGAAAGCGCGGGGTACAAATGTAGCAAAAAAAAAAAAATAGATGAGGGGAGATATGATAGAGGTCTATAAAATAATGTGGAGTGGAATGGGTAGACGTGAATCATTTGTTTATTCTGTCCAAAAATACTAGGACTAGGGGGCATGCGATGAAGCTACAAAGTAGTAAATTTAATATGAATCGGAGAACATTTTTCTTCACTCAACGTGTAAACTCTGGAATTCATTGCCAGAGAATGTGGTAAAGGCGGTTAGCTTAGCAGGGTTTTAAAAGGGTCTGGACGGCTTCCTAAAGGAAAAGTCCATAGACCATTATTAAATTGACTTGGGGAAAATCCACTGCTTATTTCTGGGATAAGCAGCATAAAATGTATTGAGCTTTTTTGGGGATCTTGCCAGGTATTTGTGACCTGGATTGACCACTGTTAGAAACAGGATGCTGGGCTTGATGGATCTTTGGTCTGTCCCAGTGTGGCAATACTTATGTACTTATATATAAGCAATATGCAAAACAATTGAAAGAAAGTAATAAACATCCATTAGTTCCTAAATGTTTCAGTGAATAAAGCAGTTTTAAGCCACCTTCTAAAGTGCAAATAGCCATTCTGAGTGCAAGGAAGAAGATTTCAGAGTTTTGGACATGCAATGGAAAATGCTATCACCCAGGTAGAGGCTTAACTTTAGCCACCTTCAGTGAGAGGATCGTTAATTGATGGGCGCTGTGTTTTATACTGCGTGCAGCGCTTGCAAATGAGAAGCCAGCAAGCCCAAATACAAGGAATTGCACTAATCCAAATAATGCAACACTGTATGAAATTTATGCAAGGGAAAGATATGGTGTAACCATCTCAGTAATCACTTAGGGCCCTCACAGCAAATGAGAGAAAGACCATAGGAATCAAATGGGCTTCCTCTCATTTGGCACGCAGGAATCACTTGCGCAGCTTTGTAAAAGAGGTCCTTAATGACTGTATCTGATACCTTTTTAACCAGTACTCATCCATTTCTACTCCTGAGGAACATGCCTGAGTAACAGTAGGTAGTTCGAGTCCTCTTTTACAAATGTGCGCTAAATATTAGACACGCCCATATATTCCTATGGGTGTGTTTAGTATATGCTCAAAACGCTAATACGCCTTTGTAAAAGACCCCCTCAATATGATCAGTTGTCAATGTCTGGCAAGGAAATGTACTAAAAGGTTTCCTAAACCAATCTGTTTTCTCTAGATTTAGCGTCAACTTACTAGAAGTCAACCACCATTTCATTTCAGACACTATTAAATTGTCTGTCTGAGATGTTATCAGTATCCTGTACCGGAATTAATAGCTAAATAGCATCAGCATACAATCTGAACTGGACCTCATCTTCCATAACAACCCATTGAGCAATTGCATATAAATATTAAATATTACTGACCCCTCCCTCATACCTCTTTTTTTATTTTGACCTGTGAAAGTCATTTAAATTTGCTGTGTAGGAATTATCTGTGTTAATCCCATGCTTTTTTGAATTCTGTCACTGTCTTTGTCCCCACCACCTTCACTGGAAGTCATTCTGTGCATCCATCATCCTTGTGGCACAGACCCCAGAGATAAGAAGTGACTTTTCTCATGTCTGTCTCAGTGGCAGACAGTGGACTTTTCCTCCAGGAACTCGTCCAGACCTTTTGACTTTTAAAACCTTGTGTAATGACGCTGCTCTTTCATTGACCTCGTCATTGAGATTTTATCGGCCGACTCGTAGCCTATGTTCTGCAGATAAATTGATGTTAGATGTTTCCTCATTTAAGCATGTGAGACTTGAAGCAAATCGTTCAGCAGTGTTTCAGATTACAGGCACATCTATCTGGAATTCATTGCCTGTGTAGTAACTTCAATCCTTCAGTTTAGAAAAAAAACTTGAAAACACTTTTTTTTTCCTTTATTCAGGCCTTTCTGGATTAGCTTTTTGTTTTTGATTGTTTTATTTATTGTTTCTGTGTTTTTGATCATGTGTATTTTGATTGTGTATGTTTTAATATGTACACCACCTAGTACACTTGGATAAAGTAGTTTAGAAATGTGGATTAAAAACTGGTTGAAGGATAGGGAAACAGAGAGTGGGGTTAAATGGGATAGTGCTGGGCAGACTTATACGGTCTGTGCCAGAGCCGGTGGTTGGGAGGCGGGGATAGTGCTGGGCAGACTTATACGGTCTGTGCCCTGAAGAGCACAGGTACAAATCAAAGTAGGGTTTACACAAAAAGTAGCACATATGAGTTGTCTTGTTGGGCAGACTGGATGGACCGTGCAGGTCTTTTTCTGCCGTCATCTACTGTGTTACTGTTATTCACAATGGAGAAGGGTAGTTAGTGGGGTTCCTCAGGGGTCTGTGCTAGGACCGCTGCTTTTTAATATATTTATAAATGATTTAGAGATGGGAGTAACTAGCGAGGTAATTAAATTTGCTGATGACACAAAGTTATTCAAAGTCGTTAACTTGCGACAGGATTGTGAAAAATTACAGAAGGACCTTACGAGACTGGGAGACTGGGCGGCTAGATGGCAGATGACGTTTAATGTGAGCAAGTGCAAGGTGATGCATGTGGGAAAAAAGAACCCGAATTATAGCTATGTCATGCAAGGTTCCACGTTAGGAGTTACGGACCAAGAAAGGGATCTGGGTGTCGTCGTCGATAATACACTGAAACCTTCTGCTCAGTGTGCTGCTGCGGCTCGGAAAGTGAATAGAATGTTGGGTATTATTAGGAAAGGTATGGAAAACAGGTGTGAGGATGTTATAATGCTGTTGTATCGCTCCATGGTGCGACCGCACCTTGAGTATTGTGTTCAATTCTGGTCGTCGCATCTCAAGAAAGATATAGTGGAACTGGAAAAGGTGCAGCAAAGGGCAACTAAAATGATAGCGCGGATGGGACGACTTCCCTATGAAGAAAGACTAAAGAGGCTAGGGCTTTTCAGCTTGGAGAAGAGACGGCTCCCTATTCATCGCCAAACAGGACTATTACACCCAATTGACTGATTCCCTCAGCTCTAACCCTCGTCGTCTCTTCGCCACCCTCAACTCCCTCCTCAAAGTGCCCTCCTCTCCCACCCCCCCTCACTCTCTCCCCAATCTCTGGCCGACTACTTCCGCGACAAGGTCCAGAAGATCAACCTCGAATTCACCACCAAACCTTCTCCTCCTCTTCATCCTATAACCCACTCTCTCAACCAACCAACCCAGGCCTCCTCCTCCTATTTTCCTGATATCACCGAAGAGGAAACCGCCCATCTCCTCTCCTCCTCGAAATGCACCACCTGTTCCTCAGACCCCATCCCCACCAACTTACTTGACACCATCTCCCCTACTATCACCCCCCCCCCCCCCCCCCCCCCATCTGTCATATCCTCAACCTCTCTCTCTCCACTGCAACTGTCCCGGACACCTTCAAGCATGCTGTAGTCACACCACTCCTCAAAAAAAACATCACTTGACCCTACCGCCCCATTTCCCTCCTGCCCTTCCTCTCCAATATACTTGAACACGCCATTCACAGCTGCTGCCTTGATTTTCTCTCCTCTCATGCCATCCTCGATCCGCTTCAATCCGGCTTTCACCCCCTACACTCGACAGAAACGGCACTATCTAAAGTCTGCAATGACCTGTTCCTCGCCAAATCCAAAGGTCACTACTATGTCCTCATCCTCCTCGACCTATCCGCCGCTTTTGACACTGTCAATCACAACTTACTTCTTGACACACTGTCCTCTTTTGGGTTCCAGGGCTCTGTCCTCTCCTGGTTCTCCTCTTATTTCTCCCATTGTACCTTCAGAGTACACTCTCATGATTCGTCCTCCACCCCATCCCGCTCTCTGTTGGAGTTCCTCAGGGATCTGTCCTTGGACCCCTTCTTTTTTCAATCTACACCTCTTCCCTGGGCTCCCTGATCTCATCTCATGGTTTCCACTATCATCTTTATGCTGACGACACCCAGCTTTATCTCTCCACACCAGACATCACTGCGGAAAAGTATCGGCCTGCTTAGGTGACATTGCTGCCTGGATGTCCAACCGCCACCTGAAACTGAACATGGCCAAGACCGAACTTATTGTCTTCCCACCCAAGCCCACTTCTCCTCTCCCTTCACTCTCTATCTCAGTTGATAAGACCCTCATCGTCCCCGTCTCATCTGCCCGCAACCTCGGAGTCATCTTCGACTCCTCCTTCTCCTTCTCTGCGCATATCCAGCAGATAGCCAAGATCTGTCGCTTCTTCCTCTACAACATTAGCAAAATTTGCCCTTTCCTCTCTGAGCACACCACCCGAACTCTCATCCACTCTCTCATTACCTCTCGCCTTGACTACTGCAACCTACTCCTCACTGGCCTCCCACTTAGCCATCTATCCCCCCCTTCAGTCCGTTCAGAACTCTGCTGCATGTCTTATCTTCCGCCTTGACCGATATAATATCACCCCTCTCCTCAAGTCACTTCACTGGCTTCCGATCAGATACCGCATACAGTTCAAGCTTCTACTAACCTAAAAATGCACTCGATCTGCAGCCCCTCCTTACCTCTCTACCCTCATCTCCCCTTACGTTCCTACCCGTAACCTCCGCTCTCAAGACAAATCCCTCCTTTCAGTACCCTTCTCCACCACTGCCAACTCCAGGCTCCGCCCTTTCTGCTTTGCCTCACACCATGCTTGGAACAAACTCCCTGAGCCCATACGCCAGGCCCCCTCTCCCTGCCCATCTTCAAATCATTGCTCAAAGCCCACCTCTTCAATGTTGCCTTCGGCACCTAACCACTACACCTCTACTCAGGAAATCTAGACTGCCCCAACTTGACATTTCGTCCTTTAGATTGTAAGCTCCTTTGAGCAGGGACCGTCCTTCTTTGTTAATTTGTACAGCGCTGCGTAACCCTAGTAGCGCTCTAGAAATGTTAAGTAGTAGTATATAAAATAATGAGTGGAGTGGAATAGGTGGATGTGAAGTGTCTGTTCACGCTTTCCAAAAATACTTGGACTAGGGGGCATGCGATGAAACTACAGTGTAGTAAATTTAAAACAAATCGGAGAAAATTTTTCTTCACCCAACGCGTAATTAAACTCTGGAATTCGTTGCCGGAGAACGTGGTGAAAGCGGTTAGCTTGGCAGAGTTTAAAAAGGGGTTAGACGGTTTCCTAAAGGACAAGTCCATAAACCGCTACTAAATGGACTGGGGAAAAATCCACAATTCCAGGAATAACATGTATAGAGTGTTTGTACGTTTGGGAAGCTTGCCAGGTGCCCTTGGCCTGGATTGGCCGCTGTCGTGGATAGGATGCTGGGCTCAATGGACCCTTGGTCTTTTCCCAGTGTGGCATTACTTATGTACTTATATGTACTCCTTCCATGATACATTTGCAGATTTCACGTCATTCAGCATTTCTGCTTGGCACCATCATTGGACCCTTGGTCTTTTCCCAGTGTGGCATTACCTATGTACTTAAGATATAGTAACTGCTGATACTACATCCTCTGCCAGTGAGTTCCAGAGCTTATCTATTCGTTGAGTATTAGCATGTAACTTCATGGAGTTTCCCCCTAATCTTTGTACTTTTTAAAAGAGTAAACAATCGATTCACATTTACCCGTTCTACTTAATATTGTCTACTTCCTCCAGAGTGTTTACTCTGTGGCAGAGCTTCATTTCATAGCAAAAAGGCAATTTTCTTAACAATTAAGAGAGATCGCTCATGAAGATATTGAACAGAATTGGCCTCAGCAGCAACCCTAAGGTCTTCCACTACTCACCTTTCTTGTAATTGAATGCCATTTACCACTACACTCTGTTGTCTGTCAACCAATTTTTTATCCAGTTGACCACCTTGAGAATCATCCCAAGACTGGTTAGTTTGTTTATAAGCCTTCTATGGGAAAAAAGTATCAAAGGCTTTGCTGAAGTCCAATATGCCAAATCCAGTGTATGCCTTTATCTAGTTCTCTGGTCAGCTAGTCAAAGAAGTCAACCAGATTTGTTTAGCACATGTTGCTTTAGATCTCGCAACCTGCCGGACAGTAAAAACTTTGAAATAAATAAAAGTACTATCCTTGCTTTATTATTTGGAAAGGCATCAGTCTGTCCTAGAACACCTTTTTGGAGGTATGGAATCCAACTCTAATCGTCATGAAGGCTGTTTGTTTCCAAGTCACCTTCATTTAAAAAAAAAAAAAAATGTGTACAGAAGCCTGCTGATCTGTTTTCTGTATCCTTTATCATTAAATGCTTCCTGTAACTAGAGATTCCCATTGGTGAGGATTTGATATCTTGTTCTTGGAGAAAATTAGGTTACTTATTTGTAGCATGGATTCTCTGAGGACAGTAGGATATAAATCCCCACAATATCTGCCTGCCTCCTCTGGAAATTGACATCTTACCAATGCTTTGCACAGAACTAAAGATGGCAACACTCCTCTCGCTTTGGTACACTTTTTACTGTGAGCAAAAGCAGAAAAACAGGAACAGAGCTTCTACGTATGTAACCACAGTCAAGAAGAAAGAGTAGAGGATGGAACAAATCATGATCAGCTGTGTGGATGAGGTCTTCAAGTCTTTATTAAAAGCACCAGTGCAATGGGACTCGATACAGGTCATGTTTTAGTGGGCACAGCCACCTGCTTCAGGGGTCATGAGTCTAACTGTAAAACCTGATGCTGGCTAAAGAATCTATTTCTGGTGTACAAAGGACAGGACTGACCCTTGCTATGAACTCAATACATTGAAGTATTTGAGGAGCAAATGCTGTAACCGCCACACTTTAATAACGACGACTCATTCCCACAGCTGATCGTCATTTGTTCCATCCTCTACACTTTTTGGTGTGCCATGCTCAGTCAGGTAATTATGCATATCTGTGAGAACTTATTCTCCGAGGACAAGCAGGCTGCTTGTTCTCACTGATGAGTGACGTCCACGGCAGCCCCTCCAATCGGAATCTTCACTAGCAAAGTCCTTTGCTAGCCCTCACGCGCCCGCGCGCACCGCGCATGCGCGGCCGTCTTCCCGCCCAAAACCGGCTCGAGCCGGCCAGTCTTCTTTCGTCCGCACTCGGTACGGCTGTGTTTTTTGCCGTGTCGAGCCCCGGAGAGTCGACCTCGCGCGTCCTTTGTACAAATCGACGTGTTTTTTCTTCGGAAAAGATTTAAATTCGTTCGGAAAGTGCTCCGCAAACCCCCTTGGGTTTCGTTTGCCCCTTCCCGTATTTCCAGTCTTTGCCCCGGTAAGTTTTCTTTCGTCGTCGGGGTAGGCCTCTTTTCGGCCTCGGTCGAGATTTTTCTCCCTCAAAGTTTTTGGTGCTAAAATTCGTCATTTCGGATTTTGATTTCGCCGGCGTGATTTTTCCGCCCATGACATCGAAGCCTTCCAGCAGCTTCAAGAAGTGCACCCAGTGCGCCCGGGTAATCTCGCTCACTGATAGGCACTCTTCGTGTCTTCAGTGTCTGGGGGCCGAGCACCGTCCTCAGAACTGTAGCCTGTGTTCCCTATTACAAAGGCGGACTCAGGTAGCGAGATTGGCCCAGTGGAACGTTTTGTTCTCGGGCTCTTCGTCGGCATCGGCACCGGGGTCATCGAGTGCATCGACGTCGTCAGCGTCCAGACCTTCATCCTCGGCCGCCAGTGCATCGAGTGCATCGAGGCATCGGCCCTCTGCATTGGCGCCGAGACATCGGATAGCTGCATCGGCGTCGGTGGTACCGGGACCTCGTCTGCTGATGTCGTCGGACGGTGGTGCATCTCAGGAGTGCAGGTGAGGGCTGTCCATTCCCCTGGTGGTGGCGGTGAGCCTTTGGGTGGGTCTCCCCCTACCCTGAGGGCTCCTGCGGTACAGCCCCCCCCCCCCCCCCGGGATCGACCTGCTTCGACCTCGGCCCCGAGGAAGCGACGGATGGATTCTACGTCCTCCTCGTCGGTGCCGGGGAGCTCCGGTGACATGCTTCGGAAGAAGTCGAAGAAGCATCGACACCGGTCTCCTCCCCGCGTCGGCACCGAGAGCTCTGGGTTGCCGAGGGAGTCGGCACCCAGCAGGCATCGGCACCGAGAGGACCGCTCACCCTCTGTTCAGGAGGTGTCGATGCGCTCCACTCTGGACAGCCCGGAACAGCCTCCACGCCCGGAACAGGTTCTGACATCGACGCCTGCATCGGCCTCCATGCCTTTCTCTGCAGCCGCTCTGAACGAGAGCCTCCGGGCCGTTCTCCCAGAGATTCTGGGAGAGCTGTTGCACCCTACCCCTCTGGTACCGGCGGTGCTTGCGCCTACGGTACCGTCGAGCGTGGCGCCGGCTGGCCCATCGCCCGGGGTGAGGTCCCCGACGTCGGTACCGCGTGCGGTGCCAACTGCGGCCACCTCCCAGGAGGGCTCCCCGACTACGTCGGCGGAGGGAGCTTCGCCGATGCGGGCGAGAGAGTCTACCTCTCGACGCCCCCATCGTGGACGTGGCTCCACGGAGTCGAGCCGGGCGAGGTTGCAGACACAGGTCCGTGAACTTGTGTCTGCCACCGAGGGTGAGGCCTCGTGGGAAGAGGAAGAAGACCCCAGATATTTCTCTGACGAGGAGTCTGAGGGTCTTCCTTCCGATCCCACTCCCTCTCCTGAGAGACAGCTTTCTCCTCCCGAGAGTCTGTCTTTTGCTTCCTTTGTCCGGGAGATGTCTACGGCCATCCCCTTCCCGGTGGTTGTGGAGGACGAGCCCAGGGCTGAAATGTTTGAGCTCCTGGACTATCCTTCTCCACCTAAGGAAGCGTCCACTGTTCCCTTGCACCATGTCCTGAAAAAGACATTGCTTGCGAACTGGACCAAGCCACTAAGTAATCCCCACATCCCCAAGAAGATCGAGTCCCAGTACCGGATCCATGGGGACCCAGAGCTGATGCGCACTCAGTTGCCTCACGACTCTGGAGTTGTGGATCTGGCCCTAAAGAAGGCTAAGAGTTCTAGGGAGCATGCTTCGCAGCCCCCGGGCAAAGACTCTAGAACCTTAGACTCCTTTGGGAGGAAGGCCTACCATTCCTCTATGCTCGTGGCCAAAATCCAGTCTTACCAGCTCTACACGAGCATACACATGCGGAACAATGTGCGGCAGTTGGCGGGCTTGGTTGATGCTCTCCCCCCTGAGCAAGCCAAGCCTTTTCAGGAGGTGGTCAGGCAGCTGAAGGCGTGCAGAAAATTCCTGGCCAGAGGGGTGTATGACACCTTTGATGTTGCGTCCAGGGCCGCTGCTCAAGGTGTGGTGATGCGCAGGCTCTCATGGCTGCGTGCCTCCGACCTGGAGAATAGACTCCAGCAGCGGATTGCGGACTCGCCTTGCCGTGCGGACAATATTTTTGGAGAGAAGGTCGAGCAGGTGGTAGAGCATCTCCACCAGCGGGATACCGCATTCGACAAGTTCTCCCGCCGGCAGCCTTCAGCATCTACCTCTACAGGTAGAAGATTTTTTGGGGGAAGGAGGACTGTTCCCTACTCTTCTGGCAAGCGTAGGTACAATCCTCCTTCTCGACAGCCTGCGGCCCAGGCTAAGCCCCAGCGCGCTCGCTCTCGTCAGCAGCGTGCGCCTCAGCAAGGCCCCGCGGCTCCCCAGCAAAAGCAAGGGGCGAGCTTTTGACTGGCTCCAGCAGAGCATAGCCGACATCCAAGTGTCAGTGCCGGGCGACCTGCCGGTCGGGGGGAGGTTGAAAGCTTTTCACCAAAGGTGGCCTCTCATAACCTCCGATCAGTGGGTTCTGCAAATAGTCCGGCAAGGATACACCCTTAATTTGGCCTCAAAACCTCCAAATTGTCCACCGGGAGCTCAGTCTTACAGCTTCCAGCACAAGCAGGTACTTGCAGAGGAACTCTCCGCCCTTCTCAGCGCCAATGCGGTCGAGCCCGTGCCATCCGGGCAAGAAGGGCTGGGATTCTATTCCAGGTACTTCCTTGTGGAAAAGAAAACAGGGGGGATGCGTCCCATCCTAGACCTAAGGGCCCTGAACAAATATCTCGTAAAAGAAAAGTTCAGGATGCTTTCCCTGGGCACCCTTCTTCCCATGATTCAGGAAAACGATTGGCTATGCTCTCTGGACTTGAAGGATGCCTACACACACATCCCGATACTGCCAGCTCACAGACAGTATCTGCAATTTCAGCTGGGCACACGTCACTTCCAGTACTGTGTGCTACCCTTTGGGCTCGCCTCTGCACCCAGGGTGTTCACAAAGTGCCTGGCTGTAGTAGCAGCGGCACTTCGCAGGCTGGGGGTGCATGTGTTCCCGTATCTTGACGATTGGCTGGTGAAGAACACGTCCGAGGCAGGAGCCCTGCAGTCCATGCAGATGACTATTCGCCTCCTGGAGCTACTGGGGTTTGTAATAAATTACCCAAAGTCCCATCTTCTCCCAGTACAGAGACTCGAATTCATAGGAGCTCTGCTGGATTCTCGGACGGCTCGCGCCTATCTCCCAGAGACGAGAGCCAACAACTTGTTGTCCCTCGTCTCGCGGGTGCGAGCGTCCCAGCATATCACAGCTCGGCAGATGTTGAGATTGCTGGGCCACATGGCCTCCACAGTTCATGTGACTCCCATGGCCCGCCTTCACATGCGATCTGCTCAATGGACCCTAGCTTCCCAGTGGTTTCAGGCTGCTGGGGATCTAGAAGACGTGATCCACCTGTCCACGAGTTTTCTCGAATCCCTGTATTGGTGGACGATTTGGTCCAATTTGACTCTGGGACGTCCTTTCCAAATTCCTCAGCCACAAAAAGTGCTGACCACGGATGCGTCTCTCCTGGGATGGGGAGCTCATGTCGATGGGCTTCACACCCAAGGAAGCTGGTCCCTCCAGGAACACGGTCTACAGATCAATCTCCTGGAGTTGCGAGCGATCTGGAACGCTCTGAAGGCTTTCAGAGATCGGCTGTCCCACCAAATTATTCAAATTCAGACAGACAACCAGGTTGCCATGTACTATGTCAACAAGCAGGGGGGCACCGGATCTCGCCCCCTGTGTCAGGAAGCCGTCAGCATGTGGCTCTGGGCTCGCCGTCTCGGCATGGTGCTCCAAGCCACATATCTGGCAGGCGTAAACAACAGTCTGGCCGACAGACTGAGCAGGATTATGCAACCTCACGAATGGTCGCTCAACTCCCGAGTGGTGCGCCAGATCTTCCAAGCGTGGGGCACCCCCTTGGTGGATCTCTTCGCATCTCGAGCGAACCACAAAGTCCCTCAGTTCTGTTCCAGGCTTCAGGCCCACGGCAGACTGGCATCGGATGCCTTCCTCCTGGATTGGGGGGAGGGCCTGCTGTATGCTTATCCTCCCATTCCTCTGGTGGGGAAGACTTTGTTGAAACTCAAGCAAGACCGAGGCACCATGATTCTGATTGCTCCTTTTTGGCCACGTCAGATCTGGTTCCCTCTTCTTCTGGAGTTATCCTCCGAAGAACCGTGGAGATTGGAGTGTTTTCCGACCCTCATCACGCAGGACGAAGGGGCTCTTCTGCATCCCAGCCTCCGGTCCCTGGCTCTCACGGCCTGGATGTTGAGAGCGTAGACTTTGCCTCTTTGGGTCTGTCAGAGGGTGTCTCCCGCATCTTGCTTGCTTCCAGGAAAGATTCCACTAAGAGGAGTTACTTCTTTCTGTGGAGGAGGTTTGCCGTCTGGTGTGACAGCAAGGCCCTAGCTCCTCGCTCTTGTCCTACACAGACCCTGCTTGAATACCTTCTGCACTTGTCTGAGTCTGGTCTCAAGACCAACTCTGTAAGAGTTCACCTTAGCGCAATCAGTGCATACCATTACCATGTGGAAGGTAAGCCGATCTCAGGACAGCCTTTAGTTGTTCGCTTCATGAGAGGTTTGCTTTTGTCAAAGCCCCCTGTCAAGCCTCCTACAGTGTCATGGGATCTCAATGTCGTTCTCACCCAGCTGATGAAACCTCCTTTTGAGCCACTGAATTCCTGCCATCTGAAGTACTTGACCTGGAAGGTCATTTTCTTGGTGGCAGTTACTTCAGCTCGTAGAGTCAGTGAGCTTCAGGCCCTGGTAACCCAGGCCCCTTACACCAAATTTCATCATAACAGAGTAGTCCTCCGCACTCACCCTAAGTTCTTGCCAAAGGTCGTGTCGGAGTTCCATCTGAACCAGTCAATTGTCTTGCCAACATTCTTTCCCCGTCCTCATTCCTGCCCTGCTGAACGTCAGCTGCACACATTGGACTGCAAGAGAGCATTGGCCTTCTACCTGGAGCGGACACAGCCCCACAGACAGTCCGCCCAATTGTTTGTTTCTTTTGATCCCAATAGGAGGGGAGTGGCTGTAGGGAAACGCACCATATCCAATTGGCTAGCAGATTGCATTTCCTTCACTTATGCCCAGGCGGGGCTGGCTCTTGAGGGTCATGTCACGGCTCATAATGTTAGAGCCATGGCTGCGTCGGTAGCCCACTTGAAGTCAGCCTCCATTGAAGAAATTTGCAAAGCTGCGACGTGGTCATCTGTCCACACATTCACATCTCATTACTGCCTGCAGCAGGATACCCGATTCGACAGTTGGTTCGGGCAGTCAGTTCTTCAGAACCTGTTTGGGCTTTAGGATCCAACTCCACCCCCCGAGGGCCCTGTTTGTTCTGTTCCAGGCTGCACTCTCAGTTAGTTGGTAAATTTTTTAGGTCAATCTCAGTTATGTCCTCGCCGTTGCGAGGCCCAATTGACCATAGTTGTTGTTTTGAGTGAGCCTGGGGGCTAGGGATGCCCCATCAGTGAGAACAAGCAGCCTGCTTGTCCTCGGAGAAAGCGAATGCTACATACCTGTAGAAGGTATTCTCCGAGGACAGCAGGCTGATTGTTCTCACAAACCCGCCTGCCTCCCCTTTGGAGTTGTGTCTTCCCTTGTATTGTCTTGCTACATACTGGACTGGCCGGCTCGAGCCGGTTTCGGGCGGGAAGAGGGCCGCGCATGCGCGGTGCGCGCGGGCGCGTGAGGGCTAGCAAAGGACTTTGCTAGTGAAGATTCCGATTGGAGGGGCTGCCGTGGACGTCACCCATCAGTGAGAACAATCAGCCTGCTGTCCTCGGAGAATACCTTCTACAGGTATGTAGCATTCGCTTTTCCTGCTGGCCTTAAACAGTAAATGACTTCTCCACCTTTTTGAATAAGACTTGGCTCCCCCCTTCTCCATCCTACCTATCCCTCCTCGTCTTTGAATTGGCCATTTATTTATTTATTAGGATTTATTTACCGCCTTTTTGAAGGAATTCACTCAAGGCGGTGTACAGTAAGAATAGATCAAACATGAGCAATAGGCAATTACAGCAGTAAAAATATTCAAGTAACAATACAAAATATGGCGTGGTATACTACTTGCAATGACAACACAATATGTAATAGAACATTATAATTGGTAGTGAAGGGTAAAGCAAAGTTATAACATGTAGATGAGTAAGAAAGTAGGAAGAATTTGAAAGTAAGGGGACTGATTTGAAGAAAGTTCCACATGAGGTCAGAGAGATGGTTAAATATTATCTCAGTTAGGCTAAGAGTGGATAAGCATGTCCCGCTGCAGTATGTGCAGCCCGAGTCAATCCTTGTGTGTGTGAGTGAGTCTAACAAGATAGTTACTTCTTCCATTAAAGGCTTGGTTGAAGAGCCAAGCTTTCACCTGCTTCCTGAAGTTGAGGTAGTCTTGTGTTAAGCGGAGCCTTTCAGGCAATGCATTCCAGAGTGTGGGGGCTACTCCGGAGAAGGCTCACTTGCGGGTATCACATCGTGTAATGTCTTTTGGAGAGGGTGTAGTTAGTATTGTCCTTGGCGGTGTGTGGAGGATCAGAGGATCATCCTATTCTTCAGATACTCGGGGCCATTTCCTTTCAGGGCCTTGAAGATCAGACATAGAGTTTTAAATTTAGCCCTGTATTGTACTGGTAGCCAATGAAGTTTTTGCAAAAATGGTGTGATGTAGTCATGTCACTTGCAACCTTCTATGAGTCTTGCTGCTGCATTCTGAATCAACTGGAGCTGGTGCAGGCCCTTTGTAGTCAGACCATTGTATAGTGCATTGCAGTAATCCCAGTGCTTTTTTTTGTTCCAGTACGCAACGGTACAGCGGCACCTTTTTTTTGCCCTGCACTTCCTCTCAGTCCCCCAGGGGCGTGGTGTGCCGGAGCCGGCTTGCAGGAGGGCGCCACAAGCCATGCTTGCCTCATCTCCCGCGCTCTGGGGGGTTTAAATCATCGTTGATCATTTACCTCCACAGCAGCCACAGTGAAAGGCCATCTCTAGCCTTCCCTTTGTTTCCAGTCAGTGTCCCGCCTTCTTCTGACGTCATTTCCTCTTTCCGCGAAGGCAGGACACTGACTGGAAACGAAGGAAAGGCTAAAGACGGCCTGCGACGGAGGCAGGGGAACGAGGAGCATCCCTGAGTGGGTATGGATGCCTGGAGGGGGGCAGGGGAGCGAAGGGAATCACTGGGTGGGTATGGGTGGCTGTAGGGGGGGCAGGGGAGCGAAGGGGAATCGCTGGGTGGGTATGGATGCCTGGGGGGGGGGGGGGAGAGAAGGGAATTGCTGGGTGGGTAAGGATGCCTGGAGGGGGGGGCAGGGGAGGAGAAGGGAATCGCTGGGTGGGTATGGATGCCTGGAGGGGGGGCAGGGGAGAGAAGGGAATCGCTGGGTGGGTATGGATGCCTGGAGGGGGGGCAGGGGAGCGAAGGGAATCGGGTGGGTATGGATGCCTGGAGGGGGGGCAGGGTAGCGAAGAGAATCGCTGGGTGGGTATGGATGGCTGGAGGGGGGGCAGGGGAGCCAAGGGAATCGCTGGGTGAGTATGGATGGCTGGAAGGGGGGGGGGGGGCACGGGAGCCAAGGGAATCGCTGGGTGGGTATGGATGGCTGGAGGGAGGCAGGGGAGCCAAGGGAATCGCTGGGTGGGTATGAATTGCTGGAGGGGGGGGGGCAGGGGAGAAAAGAGAGTTGCAGGACATGGATGGAGGAGAGGGAAGGGAGAGAGAAGAAATGCTGGACATAGATGGAGGGGAGGGAAGAGTGAGGAATGAGATAAGATGAGGGAAAAGGAAGAGAGGAGAAAAACTGCACATGGATGAAGAAAATAGGCAGAAGCTGGATCCAGTGGACAGCTTTTACTTACGGATGTAGGACAAGAAATGAAGAAAAAAGGCAGAAAGTAAAGAAATGGAAAGGAAGCCCTGGAAACGGAGTTAAGGGAACAGATAGAGAGCAGCAGAATCAGAGACTGGGACCAATATGGAAAGAAAAACAGTCACCAGACAACAAAGGTAGAAAAAATAATTTTATTTTCATTTTAGTGTTTGAAATATGTCCAATTTGAGAACTTACATCTGCTGTCTTATTTTGCACTGGCTATACTGGAGCTGTAACTGCTTACAGAAATTATTTATAATGAAAAAAATCACGTTATTTTGTACTCCTATACTAGTATAATATTTTCAACGATGTCTGTTTATATGCGCCATAGCTTGTATAAGGGGTGTGGCTAATGTGGGTGTGGCTATCATAGGGTGGAGCCATATGTGGTGACCCCGCCCATAATGAGTACCGGCACCTTTTTTTCTACAAAAAAAAGCACTGAGTAATCTAGTCTTGATGTTACCATGGCATGCACAACTGGGATAAGATTTACCTTCTCGATGTAAGGAGAGAGGCAGCGTAGCTGTTGCAAGTAGTAGAAGCAGCTCTTAAAGGTGGTTTGGATTTGGGGAATCAGAGTAAGTGTTGAATCTAACTGTATTCCAAGGTTCTTGACTTGTGATTTGAGGGGGAGTTTGTACTTCCCAAAAGGGATTTTGATGTCAGGTATGTATCCACTTGTGTTAGGGACCCAGACAAGCTCAGTTTTACTAGGGTTCAGGTAAAGTTTGTTGTGTTTAGCCCATTCTTGAATTGATGTTAGACAAGTAATCAGTTTATTCAAGGCTGTAGGTAAGTCAGGTTCAATGGGTATGAGTAGCTGCACATCATCCGCATAGATGTAGAACTGAGTGTCCATTGACCAAATCAGCTCAGCTAGCGGTTTGAGGTAGATATTGAACAGAATAGGTGACAGTATCGATTCTTATGGTACCCCACAGGTCAGGCCATGATAAGGCACCATTTCCCCTGCCTATTAGACAAGGTATGGCATCTTCTGGCCTGTTTCTCTTACCTTATGCAGAGCTGGTAGTGCTTTTCTCTGTTCCCACTTGGTCTTTGGGCAGAGCAGGTAGCTCTCGCCTTATGTACAGGTGAGCTCTGCAGCTTTTCTGTCACATGGAATGGATAGCTGTAGGTATTCATACCATTTGTTTTGTGGTTGTTTTTTTTTAGGCTAATGATTTGTTGGACTTACTGGGAGGAAGTGATATAACCCCAGTTATTCCGACAGCAAGCATAAGTAAACCATCCTCTGCAGGTGGGGAGCTATTGGACCTGTTGGGAGAACTTGGTTTACCAGGTAAGCAAGGTAGCAAAACTGCATTGGTGTGAAATGTCTGTTGTGATCTATAACAGTACATATCCAGTTAACCTCTGTTTCCTGTATTGTCTACAGGCGGACCAGGTACAACCCCACAGATGTCACAACCACACTTTCTGTTGGATGGTCTTACATCACAGCCTCTCTTCAATGATAGCACTGCAGGTACATTCGGGCTGTGAAGCCAGGGAGAAGTTTAGTTAGAGGAAACAGTTGGAGCTAGCAACAAATGGATTCAAATTTAAAATAAGGTGCTCAGAGTACAGCTGATGGAACATTTGAAGTAGGGCATGTTCTAATTCCTTTGCAGCTTGTATTTTAGGCCATATGCAAAGCTTTGTATTTAATATGTTTTGGCTTCTTTTTTTCCCTCTTTACAGGTATCCCTCCTATTGTAGCATACAGCAAGAATGGCCTGAAGATTGAATTTACCTTTGAGCGATCGAACACAAGCCCCAGTGTGACAGTTATAACAATACATGCTTCCAACAGTACTGATGTGGAAATGACGGACTTTGTATTTCAGGCTGCAGTTCCAAAGGTGGGGTTTGAACTCTTTTACATAGAAACATAGGAAATGATGACAGTTTGCCCATCTACATGAAAAACTAATCTCTACAATCCCTTTCTGTCCCTCAGAGATTCTCTAAACTTGTCCCATGCCTTCTGGAATTCAAATACCATCCATGTTTCCACCTCCTGCACCAGGAGGCTGTGCCATGCATCTCCCACCATTTTATCTTGAGGGGCAGATGGAATCCTTTTCATATACACAAGCAATACAATAAGAACTATACAGTGTCCAAATGTGCATCATATTTATTTATCAATATTTGCTTATCATGCCTCACCTGCCAATCTGAGGTATGTCACAGTATAAAAATTGTTCTATTCAGTTTCCAAGCTACCCCATACTATACAGTTCTCTCATATCCCCCATCCATCCCTAAAACTTCAATTTGAATTACAAAAGAAATCGGAAAGGCCAGGGTTTCACTTTCTTCTGGAAAGCAGGATAAACCCTTTCTATTCGGGCATTCAGTGACAATGTATTCTAAGAATAAAGTTCCTGAAGAGCAAAAGTATGTTGCTGGGTGTGTGGGTGCGTACAGATACAACCCTGTTTGGGGTATTATTGGGGTACCTGACACTTAATGTAAATTCTAAAAGGAATTGGTGTGTGGTAATACTAGCCTTAGTGATTGAAGTGTCAGAAGCAAACGTGTTCCCTCTTATCCTTAGAGCCAAGCTCACTACGCCCTAAATAATAGAAAGAATTAACTCTACAACCAAGTATTATTAAAAAAATATTGTGTGCATTTATTTACAATAGCAGCAAAGATAATGTGCAAAGAAGGCAAGAACAAAGACAGAGGAAGTCTTATCATAGAAACGGCTCAGAGTAAATGCACATAAATCCCTAACTAGATTTCTAAGTAAAAGAGTCACACTGAGCCCACAGCACTTATACAAAAGTACATGGGACACATACAACCTGATGCAGACTTCTAGTAGGTGGCAGCATATTCCTCAGATGTTCATTCAGCTTCAGCACAGTCTGCTCCTTGGATGGAATGTTAACACAGCAGTCTTTTGCCTTAGATAATAGCCCCTTTTATACAGAAATCACGGGCTGGCCTTGGGGCTGATACATATGTAACACTATTATCCCCATTATTATGACTTCATGGGCCCCAACATTGTCTCATTGGCTCCACTTTGATGGGATCACCTTGACAAGAAGCTGGGGTTTTATAAACAATATGCAGTAAGCCAGCCACAGTGTCTCTCCAGCTGCATAGGAGACTTCCAGAGTCCTTGGCTGTTCTGGCCATGTTGGCGATGCTGATGACAACCTTGTTATTCTAGCACATTGGGACCCTTGTCAACAGTCTTTCTGTGTATACAAGGTTTCAGCTTCAGCAGATAACAGGCTTTAGCAACAAATGTTGGAATAACTGAGTCTGCATCTTAAGGTCAGGTTGTTCATGCTGGATAGTGCCATGTATTATAATTTCATATATCTTTTGTCACGTTCTCAAAGCAGGAACTAGGTTTGTGAACCCTTGGGCCACTGTCGAGCGGCAGCGGCAGGCAAATCACCCAAGCAGAAAGCAGTGCTGAACACAACAGGCAGGAACCACAGAATATAACTAGAAGAGGCTTTAATAGTAGACAGTAAACATTATCCAGTAGCACAGCAAGGTCAAAGGGGCCGGCAGCAAACACGGGTAATCCATAAACTAACCAGAGTCTATAGGCAGGCGGAAAGCAAAGTCCAGGTCCAGGCCAAGGGTCACAGGCACAGGAAGCAAGCAAAGTCAAAGTCCAGGAACAGGCAGGGTCCAACACAAAGGAAACTTTCAGAGGAACTCCCACAAACCACCAGGAACTCATGGATGACCTTTGATACCAAGGCAAGCAAGGCTCACAGAAGCTAATAAGCCCCTCAGCAGCTGACCCACAGCTGCAGTAAATCACCAGCCAAGTAAGGGTGCTGTTCAGGGTTGCCAGGTAGAAATTTTTTTTCCAGCCCAATCCAGGCCAGAAACCAGCCCAAAACCCGCCCAAACACAAACCCCGCCCCTGACACCCCCACCCCCGCGTCACTGGCCCCGCCCCCGCCGTCACCGGCCCCGCCTCCCACGTCATCGGGCCCACCTCCCCGTCATCAGCCCCGCCTCCCCGTCATCGGCCCCGCCTCCCCGTCATCAGCCCCGCCTCCCCGTCATCGGCCCCGCCTCCCACGTCATCGGCCCCGCCCAAAACGTCACTAACCCCGCCCAAAAACGTCACTAACCCCGCCCCCCGCGGCCGAAAAAAATCAAAAAGCCGCCCAAAAAGCCGCCCGGAAGCCCAAAAAACCGCCCAAAAAACCGCAACCCGCCGCGGGCAAAAATTTCCCGCGGCGGGTCGCGGAAAACCGCCCAATTGGGCGGTAAAACCGCCCACCTGGCAACACTGGTGCTGTTCCAGAACAACCCAGCAGAGCAAGGCTGGCAACCTGGAAAATCCGGACCGGACTCACTGAAGTCTGGAACATGGAAGACAGCAGAAAACAGTCCATAGCAGCCACCAGTTCTGGCCACCAGAGGGCAAGGAGAGCACCCACATGGAAAGCAGTCACAAACGTGACATCTTTGTTATATAGGAACACAAACAGTGTTTATAGTGCTTATTTTGCTCCTACAGATGCATTGCAGTTCATTGCCATTAGGGACCTTCGGCAACAACTGCTGCAATTACTTCAAATGTCTGGCTGGCTCATACAGCTGCAGTAAATTCTACAGGTACAATTGTGTGTCCAGAGACAAAGCATAAAAAAGCACCAACTGGCAGTCAGTGAAGATCTGCTGAAATAGGAGTGATATAATCACTAGGACTTCTTACTTACCAATAACCTAACTCTCATGTTTAGACAAGCTGTTGTTCATAATCTAGCCTGCTTATTACAAACACATGACTCAAAGTCCCTTAGTTCCAACAAAGGACACATTTGACAAAGCATCCTTAAGATAGCAAATAAATCCCACGCAACTGCTTATATCTGATTGTCCAAAATTATCCCCCTTTTCTGCAAGGGAACATCCCCTTTACTAGGCACCATAACCAAGGGATTAACCCAGAGGTACACATGACTCATCTGGCTTTTGTTTTAGTATAACAGCCAAAAATGTTTAGAGATGACTTCAAAGCATCTGTTCACTGTAGACACTTTAGCAGCCCAATCATTCATCACATAAATACCCAACTGGGTGTCATCCACAAAAAAGACAAACCTGAAATCAAAGCTATTTGCCATAATGTAGTAGTAGCCTCATATATTTAAAGGAAAGGAAAAGTAGAGCTCAAAACTTTTACCATTTCAAAAAAAAAAAAAAACCTGCTCTTCCAATTGAAATTATTCACCAGCTTAGAAAACTGTCAAATAGTGCAGTTTATATTATATTCATTACTAAAGCATCGTTTTATCTTGCATGTATCCCATCGAAGACCCCTGTTTCACTATTGCTGCATCATGGAAATTTCTTTGTATCCTTTAAAAGTATATCAAAGACAGGCTCATTATGTTCCCACCATCAGTTGCTAGAAGGAGAAATATAACCTTACAAGAGGTTCAAAATTGTTCAAACTTTCCTAATGTTTTGCAATCTATTAGAGGTGTACATTGAAAAGATTTTCAAGTTTTCAGGTCATTTTTGGGTTTTTGTGCCAATTTTCTGACATGCTTTTGGTACGTTTGACAAACTGTAAAAAAAAAAAAAAAAACTTTTAATGAGCATAAATTGATTTTCTTGGTCAGTAAGCAGAATCAATGCAGCCACATCTGTGTGATGTCATCAAAATGAACCTTAGATGAATTTTCTCTCCAGAGCCTAGACAAATCTAGTGTTTTCCACACTGTTTTAGCTCCCTGTGTTGTTCAGCCTGTTTTCACCCACTGATCTAATTAGATGCTTTTCACAGCTTGCCAAAAAGAAGAAAATGCAGATTCCTGGGGTGGGGAAGGAGGGTTAGGGAATAACTCATGGCTTACCGGTCTATTCCACAGAAGAATTGGACCACCAAACAGGTGGACCCATAGGGCTCCTCTCCAGTACCTGAAAGTACCAGGCAGAAAAATAAAAATGCTACCAAACCAGCAACCCCAATGGACTCCTTCAGAGCACCTGTTGACTGCTGGTTTTCCCTGTACCCAGTGGGACCAGTTGGTCACCACAGCATGCCCACACTCACACAGTCAACACCAGCCATCAGATGCCTGCCAACCCACCTACCATGCATGATCACTCCTCTTGATACAACTGCTCCAGCATTTCTCACAGCACTGACAGCTTCTGCCTAAAGAACCATCCCCAAAGCTGGTGGAACGTTCTCCAAGCTAGATTTCTTTCTCTCAGACATCCTGGAAATGACAGGTACCAGATCTCTGGATACAATGAGTGCTTGAGTACCCCAGTATTGAGCAAACTCTTTCACTATATGCAGGGAGGGGTAATTTCTGTTGATTTTCAGCATTCCCTAGTCATTTGAGAAGTTGGCTCTTACATTGGATATTACTGACACACACTGTACACAGGTCCTCTCTGTTTAAAACAGTGGAGAATTAGCCCAAGGGTACAGTTGAAATCTCTGCCATAGCATTGGGGACACTGAAGAAGAGAACTTTTCTCCAAAATACTCCTCCAAACCATCTTCCTGAGAAGTAGTTATACATTTTACTATGGAAGGTACCTTCTGTCCTTCATTCCTGCAGAAATTGTCCAAATTAATTTCTCTCAGTATCACAGAGAACCCTGACCACTCCCCAAAGCATCTCAAAAATTGATACATCCAAGGAACTAGTTGCCAACCAAGTCCATATGCCCGGGAAAACCATGAAGGTGTCTGGGCCCTTGAGAGCAGATCCATCTGATGATATTACCACTGATGGGGCTACATGATCCTGCTGTTTTTGGAGAATCAGCGCTACAGGTAAGCAACTCTGCATTAATTACTTGCAATAATTCAGACTTTCTATGCACATAAAGTTGTGCACTGTTTATATTCATAAAAGTTTCTTAACCAAATGCATATTCCTTGGATATACCAATTTCTGTATTGTACTATGGTGAGAAGATGGGATCTAAAAATAAAGTGGGGGAGGGACATTGTAAAGTTTGTTAAATTTTAGCATGCAGTCTATGGCTATACTAGGAGCTTTGTGAGTTTGAAAAAAGCACGTTAGTGGACCCTGCTGCTGTAGACTTTTGTCCAATTTAACAGAAACTGTGTTTATATCTTTTACAGACATTCCAGCTGCAGCTCTTGTCTCCCAGTAGTAATGTTGTTCCAGCCTTTAATTCAGGTGCAGTCACACAGGTCATCAAAGTACTAAACCCACAGAAGGTGAGCAGCTCACATGCAGGACATCAAACTGTCTTACTGCTTCAGTTGCAAAAAGAAATAAAATGGAAGCCGAGCTCTACTTCTGTTCCACATTCCACTTCTTCCCAATCCTGGAGTCAGTTAGTACTGACTAGGAAACTGGTCTTAGTCTCACTCCCTGTCCCCTCCCACCTTAGTAATCTCTGCCTCACTGTTCCACACAGTGGCGTAGTCACAGGTGGGCCTGGGTGGGCCAGGGCCCACCCCACTTAGGGCTCAGGCCCACCCAACAATAGCACAAGTTTAGCGGTAGCTGGTGGGGATCCCAGGCTCCGCCAGCTGAAGACTTCTCCAAAATCACTACTCTCCACAATACCGGTACCACCAGCTGAGATTTGTTTTGCTGGCGGTGGTGGTGCCGGGTGGGGGGGGAGAGAGGGGGAGAGAGAACACTTGGTGCCCACCCACTTCTTGCCTAGGCCCACCCAAATCTGTTATTTGGCTATGCCCCTGGTTCCACAGGTCAGTAGAGAAGCCCTGAATGTGTGAGGCAGTGTCTGTATTTAGTAGTGGGGCACCCCAAGGGAGTGTGTGCTGCGACTGCTGCTTTTTAACATATTCATAAATGATCTAGAGATGGGAATAATTAGTGAGGTAATTAAATTTGCTGATGACACAAAATTATTCAAAGTAGTTAAATCGAGGAACGATTATGAAAAATTGCAAGAGGACCTTACAAGCCTGAGAGACTGGGCATGCAAATGGCAGATGACATTTAATGTGAGCAAGTACAAAGTGATGCATCTGGGAAGAGGAGCCCAGACTATACTTACGTGTTGCAAGTTCCACATTAGGAATCATCGCCCAGGAAAAGAATCTCTGTGTCATTGTTGATGATATGTTGAAATCCTCTGCTCAATGTGCAGGCAGCATCTAATAAAGCAAATAGAATGTTAGGAATTTAGGAAAGGAATGGAAAAGAAAAATGAGGACGTTATAATGCCTTTGTATCGCTCCATGGTGCCACTGCACCCTCAAATACTGTGTGCAATTCTGGTCACCACATCTCAAAAAGATATAATGGAATTAGAAAAGGTACAGAGTAGGGCGACGAAAATGATAGAGGGGATGGGACTACTTCCCTTTGAGGACAGGCAAAATAGCTAGTGCTGTTCAGCTTGGAGAAGAGACGGTTGAGGGGGAGATTTGACAGGTCTATAAAATACTGAGTGAAGTGGAACGGGTAGATGTGAATCGCTTGTTTGCTCTCCAAAAATACTAGGATTAGGGGGCATGCAATGAAGCTACAAAGCAGTAAATTTGAAATGAATCAGAGAAAATATTTCTTCATTCCCCGTGTAATTAAACTCTGGAATTCATTGCAAGAGAATGTGATAAAAACGGGGGGGGGGGGGGGGGGGGGGTTAAAAAAGGTTTGGATAATTTTCTAAAACAAAAGTCCGTAAGGTTATTAAGATGGACTTGGGCAAATCCACTGCTGATTTCTAGGATAAGCAGCATAAAATCTGTTTCTCTTTTGGGATCTTGCCAGGTACTTTGTGACCCAGGTTGACCACTATTGGAAACAGGTTACTGGGCTCGATGGACCTTCAGTCTGTTCCAGTATGGCAACACTTTGTTCTTATGTGCTTGGCATTTAATGTTAGTATTTTTGCAACTTACTTGTGGTGTTTTTTTTCTCTCTCAGCAACAACTACGTATGAGGATCAAGCTGACTTATAATCACAGGACTGCAGCCATGCAGGATCTAGCAGAGGTGAACAACTTCCCTCCTCAGTCCTGGCAGTGAGGCTGAGAAACAATCTGCACTGGCTCCACTCAGACTAAAGGAACAATGGGGAAGGGGCTGTGACCCTTGGGAATTCCCAGACTGATCCTTGGGTTATGGCAGAACTGAAATCCGAAGCCTCTTCTGTGACTGAGTGGAGTATATGTCCACATCTGGTGGATGTTCCCCACTGCTGTGTAAGAAGCCACTGTACCTCTGCCCTCACATCCTTAACCTAAAGGAATAATTCCTCCTCAAGCAAGAAGCAAAGTCGGACTCCAGAGCAAGAAACCTCTACATTTCATGAAGAATTAGACTTGCACTTTTAGCAGTGTGCTTGACCTACAAGTGCCCCAGGGTGAAGGGTGGAGGAGGAGTGGTGGTTGGGGGCCTGAAGTGTGCTTTCTAGTTGAAACTGCAGCGGGGACAAGGAGCAGGCATGTTTTCCAGCTGTAACTCTGGCTGGGGATGGGATTTAGGAAGGGGGCTGTTGTCACTGTGGCTTTTGTCATCTTCCCGTCCTCTGAGTATTGCCTTCCTAAGCCTCTTGCTGGAACAGTAGGGCATCCGACCCATAGACTTATTCCCACTTTGTTTAAAAAAGAAATAAAGAGGGGCTTGTGCTCCTGTCAGTTTTTTTCTGCATTTTACTCTGATGGTGTGTCTGCCTACCTTCTGTCCTATACAACTCCTAGTATACACAAGATTTTTCATCCCCCAGCACCCATTCCCCTTTCTTTTCTATTATTAGCATTTTAGGTGCCTCCAAGAGGAGCATGAGATTATTGAAGGCTGTAGTGCTGGCTGCAGTGATCCTTTCTCTGTGCTCTTTTGCCCACAGCAGTTGTGACTCTCGGAGAGCCAAATCTCGTAACAGTTTTACTAGTCATTGAGCTGTTGGCTATTGTTAGCATGTAGGAGAAAGTTCTGGTGCACTTGGACTTTGGTTGGCAGTGGGGTTCACCCTTTACGGTACTTAGTAGCGGGAATGAACTAGTGCTAAGTAACTTGTTGGGCTCATGCATACCCCAGTGACACTGTCATCCAGTGTTCATGGTTTTCCTCTTTCAGGAACATGAGTGGTCGTTAAATAATAGTATTATTCTTCACTCCACCCCTTCTTAAACGTAGAAAATCCTCCCTCCTTCACCACTTGTATGCACTGTCAGTCTTTATCCCCAGGGAGAGAAGTGGAGATTCAGTGAGAGAGAAAGTGGGACATGCTCAGAAAAGCAGGATAAAGGCGGTGGGGAGATATCAGCCTTTTCTTTTTGCAGAGGAGAGCACAGCTGCCTATCGATATGCCTTTCCAATGACAGAAACAAAATCATTACCACAATTTTCTTTTGTTTTTAAATTTCATTTCTTACAATGTCACACCTTAGGCACTCTCACCACTATAAATCTAAATAAATCATGATGGTACTGTGCTGATTGTCATCAGGTATTAATGCAGCCTTGACACTAACACATGTAACACACAAGTACAGCTGAAGAATGGACTTGAACATTAAAATTAAGTGGAGGCGCACACTTTCTGATTCAGAGTTGTTACAGTCTATGAAATAAACAACATGTATGCTTAAAAAATGGAGACACAAGAATAAGTGCAAAAGAGCATCAAATGGGGCCAAGAAACAAAGCAGCTGATTTGAAGAAGCAAAGTGCTACTGCTGTTGTATTGTGCACGTCAGTGAGAGCACAGACCATCTGGAACAGTTGTGTTTTTAATGGGGAGCTTTTATTTTAGGGGATATATTAAGACAATCTACTTGTAAGATTAATTTCACCCACTGCTTGTGAATTTCTTTGTTGCTCTTGAGATGTTCTGTTAGTGTGGAGATGGAAAGGGTTGACAGCCTTGACTTAATGCTGGGAAGGGGTGGGCAGATTTCCTTGCACACACCTTCACTCCTCTGCAGTGGCATAAAAGCAGAGAGGTAGTAACATAGGTTTTGTTGGAGGTGGAGAGTATAAAATTAGAACCGCAAGCAGAGAAGACTTGTCTGCAAAAGAAATAGAATTTTTAATTCATTTGATAATTGCCTGTCAAACTGTGCAGCAGGACTTAAGTGCTAATGAAAATAGTGAGTGGAAGAAAGTGAAGGTGCTGTAGCTACAGGACTGGCTGTGGTTTGCTGCAGGATTCCATGGACTTTACATCTGTGGGATAGCAAGGAAAGGCAGGTCCAAGTTCATTCCTCTGTGATTCTTAAGTTTTCTTCCTGTAAACTCTTACTTTCTTGTAAGTTATACTTTTGCTTCATGGTGCCCTGCCCCATAGTCTTGAGTGTAAAAAGAAACAAATGGGAAAAAACAATATATTAAATATTGTTTCTGATTGGAAAGACTGGACTTCTAAATATTGCAGACACACTTTTGAGATGTACAAAAAAAAAAAGTTAAGTGAGTCTTAGAGTTCAATTGGCAGCACAAAAGATATAAACCGAATCTGCTGTGTGTATTGTCTTTTGGCTGCAACAAATTATGAACATTGACTAATAAAAAGTCAATATTTAATGATGTAAACCTGCCTCATTACTGCATCATCTTGTGTTCCTCTGCTTACATGTTCTGCAGTTTTTCATTTGCTGTTCTTTTCCTGCCGTCCCCTCACCAGTAGCAGATTTTTATGTTCTATCATGAAACATCTCCTGTGAGCACTTACAAATTATTTCAGAGGTGTGCAGAAAATAAATGGGGAAAGCACACATAACGTGACTCTTCTGTGTGCATGTCCATACCCATCTGCGTTGCCTTGTGTGTGTTTATCTCTGTTTTGTTTGTGTGTTGTGTGTGGGCTGGTTTGCATGGGTGCGTTTGTATGCATGTCTGTGTTGGTTCTCTCTGTGATCAGGAGAGGAGATGAGGGGGAGGGCTGTTTGAAGGGTGCAGTGTTTTAATCACTATGTTATAGTAAAAACCGTGTTTGAATTCTACAGCTGTTGGAAATTTATTGGGGCTTTTTTTGGAGGCAAAGGTGTCATTGCTCTTCCCTTTTTCCTCACCACATGCAGAAACTTAATCTTCCTTAGTGCAGGCAGTAGATAAATCCAGTAACTGGTGGGTCGTGCCCGTCTACCAGCAGGTGGAGATAGAGATTAATAAATTATTGTGAGTGATACTGGACGACCCCCCCCCCCCCCCCCCCATCAGCTAGTATATCTCTATCTCCAGCAGGTGGTGGACGGCTTCTCACCACCTCCTGGATTCTTCAGTTATTCTGGGACTACTACTGGCTTCTCTCTAGCCAGTTTCAGTCTGTGGGTGAGTGGTTTTTGCTTGCAGCCATCTTTGGAGGCATATCTGGTTTGCTGGGTCCCTGCTTCACCCCATGTTCCCTTGCCTTCCAGTGCCTTAGCTGACTTCCCTTTCTCACCACTAAAAAAAAAAAAAAAAGGTGAGCAAACAGATTTTTTTTTTGTTTTCTCAGTGCAGCTAGAGTAAAAAAAATAAAAATAAAAAAAAGACGTATCTATGGAGGAACAGGACGGACTCACTGTGCACTTTGCTGTGAATTTCTGCCTTGGAGCCTGTGGTGCCTTTTGGCAGTGGGCCAGTGCTGGGAGGCGCCGTGGCTGGTCAGGGGCCTGTTCCCATAATGAGTGCCTTTCGCCACCTTCTCTCTTCCCACAGGGTGCACACCGCAATTATGGTGCCAGAGGCAGTAAAAAGATGAGATCCCACTGTGGGAAACAGAAATATCCAGCAGGACTTTATAGTATGGGTTGTTTGGAGCCTTTAGCTTCTGGGAAGAGCGTTGCTTCTGCTGAGGCATCTTTTCCCGTGCTGATGTGAGCACGTGCACCATTTTTTTCTCCTACCTCAAACGCGGCTCCTGCCAAACAGCTGATGGTTTTGAAGCCTTTGCACGATTCGGGAACTTTCTGAGCAGCACTGTGGGGGCATTTGTTTCTTCTCTTGACACTGCTCCAGGAACCTCTTCTGGGGCTGGGGGCATTGGGGATGTCTTTTCTCCGGACTTCGTTCTTCTCCTTCATCAGGTCTGTCTTTTAAAGTGGTCTCTGCCTCTCCCTCAGCTCCAAGGCTTTTCCTTGCCCTCAGGGGGTCCTGTGTTGAATTTGGGGTCTGGGTTTCCTGTTCCCCCGGAGGACCCGGCTCTTAAGAGGAGGTGTCTCTCTTTCTCGGGCAACCCATCTTTGGGCTCCGGTTCCCCTTCGCCTTCTCTTGCTACGCCTTCTGGGGACTCCCTCTGGCCTTCTCAGATGGATGAGTTGGAGGAGGACCAGTTGCGGCTGGAGGAGCCTGATGATCCTACTGCCGTCCACGTGTTTCATAGGGGTGAGCTGCCCTCCCTTATTTCTAGTGCACTGGCAGCTTTAAACATTTCTGACACTGAGGCGCAGCCAGCGACTTTGGTTAATCTAAAGGTGGCAGGTACAAGAAATCCCTCTAAAGCTTTTCCTGTCGACAAGGCCATTCAAGAGCTTAACTCCATGGTCTGACCCTGAGGGGAACCTCAAGTTGACTAAGGAGATGGCTCGCCTTTATCCATTGGTCTCGGATCAGGCGGACAGATTTGTCCTCCCTACGGTAGACGCATTGGTGATGGCAGTCACCAAAACGACCACATTCCTGGTGGAAGGGGGTGTAGCACAAAGATATGCAGGACCGGCATCTGGAAGCCTCCCTCAAGTGTTCCTTTGAGGTTCTGCGTTGGTGCTCCAGGCCTGGATTTGTAGCTCTTATCCAGCTAGGGTGTGCCTTAGTTGGCTTCAGCAGGCTCTGGAACAGGGCTCAGACGTGGATTCTTGGTTGAGATCAGTTGCACCCCAAAAGGAATCAGGCCTTGCTTATCTGGCTGATGCCCTCTCCAGCTGTCCACGTTCTGGTTCTTCAAGTAGGGGGTCATCTGACCCTCTTTTACGAAGAATGGGCCAAGATCATTTCGGACCAATGGGTTCTTGATATTATCCAGGATGGCTACAAGCTAGAGTTTGCCTCGCCTGTCAGAGATTCATTTTTGGAGTCCTGCTGCTCTACCGTTTCCAAGAAGACAGCAGTCGAGTCCACTATTCATTCCTTGTTGGAGATCAGAGCAGTGGTGCCTGTCCCACCTCATGAGGTTTGGGCGGGGCAGTATTCCATTTATTTTGTGGTGCCTTAAAAAGGGGGCTCCTTTCATCCTAGTCTCGATCTTCGCAAGCTGAACCAGTTCTTGCACATTTTCCACTTTTGTATGAAAATGCTGAACTCCATTATGGTGGCGGTTCATTCGGGAGAGTTTCTGACAGTGCTGGACCTCAAGGAGGCTTATCTCCATATCCCAATTTGACCTCTGCATCAGCATTTTCTGAGTTTTGCTGTTCTGGGTCACCATTTCCAGTTTTGGGCGCTGCCCTTTAGCCTCTCACCTACTCCATGGACTTTCTCCAAAGTCATGGAGGTCATGGCGGCATTCCTGCGGAAAGAAGGAATCAGGGTGCATCCCAACTTGGACAACTGGCTGATTCAGGCAGACTCAATTCAGGAGAGTCGCATGGCCACAGACAGGGTGATGGCGCTGCTACAGTCCTTGTGCTGGGTTCTGAACCTGCCAAGAGCCACCTAGTCCCTGCTCAGACCTTGGACTACCTGGGGGCTCACTTCAGTACTGCTCTGGGCCATGTATTCCTGCTGGAGGAGCAGCGGATCAAGCTCCGCTCTCAGATTTCCAGCCTTCTCTGGGTGTGAAGTTCAGGTGCTGGGCTCCATAGTGGCGACCCTGGAGGTGGTTCCTTGGGCGAGGGTGCATATGTAACCTCCTCAGTCCTTGCTGCTATCTCAGGATTATCAGTGCTGCCTTCTGTGGCTTCCATGGGCTCGGAGCAGTATGGCCTGGTGGCTTCGCAGTCCCCACTTGCTGAAGGGCATGCCTCTTGTGTCCCCAGGTGGTTGTGGTTACAGATGCCAGTTTGACGGATTGGGGGAGCTCATTGCCTCCACCATTATGCGCAGGGGACATGGTTGGCGATGGAAGTGGCTTGGTCGATCAGTTGCCTAGAGCTTCGTGCAGTGCTCTGCACCTTGATTGCATTTCAGGATCTGCTGACGGACAGGGCGGTTCAAGTGTTTTCAGACAACACGATGGCAGTGGCTTACATCAGTCGTCAAGGTGGCACCCAGAGTCTGGCACTTGCGACCGAGGCGGGTTGCCTTCTCCAGTGGGTGGAGGTCCATCTTCAGTGCCTGTCAACGGCTCACATTGCAGGGCAGAGCAGTGTGTATGTGGATTTTCTCAGTCAGCATACTCTGGAAATGGCGGAATGGGAGCTGTCCATGGAGGCATTTTGTCTGATTTGCCGAAGTGGGGCATGCCTCAGATGAATCTCATGGTGACTCAGGTCAACGCCAAGATTCCTGTCTTCAGCAGAAGAAAAGAACCTGGGTCCGCAGGGCTGGACACTCTTCTACTTCCCTGGCTCAAGTCGATTCTTCTGTACATCTTTCCCCCATGGCCCTTGATCAGCCAAACTCTGCTCAGGATCGGGCAGTACCGGGGAGAGTCATCTTGATAGCTCCGGATTGGCCTTGATACCCTTGGTACGTGGACTTAATTGTCTCTTTGTCTTCCTGTCTGCCCTGGGCTTCTTCATCAGGGGCTGGTTCAGATAGAGGATTCTTGCCACTTTGGTCTTACAGCCTGGCTAATGAGCGGTCACGTTTGAGGAAGAAGGGCTATTTGGATGAGGTGGTAGCTACTTTGTTACAGGCTCGGAAGCAATCTACCTCAGTATATGCCCGTGTTTGGGGCACCTTTGTTGCATGGTGCGAGAGTCTCACTTGGTCACCCTTCCAGGCCTCAATTTACCAACTTCTGGCTTTTCTGCAGGATGGCTTGCAGAGGGGTTGGCCTATAACTCGCTTCAGGTACAATTGGCGGCCTTGGCCTGTTTTTGATGCCATGTGTGTGGTTCTTCCTTGGCTTCTCGTCCAGATGTTAGTTTCCTGAGAAGAGTGCTCCATTGCGGTGGCCATGTTCGGCTTGGAATCTTAATGTGGTCCTTCAGGCACTCCAAGGGGGCACCCTTTGAGCCCTTGCGTAGGAATTCTGACAAGGACCTCACCTTGAAGACTGTGTTTTTGGTGGCTGTGGCTTTGGCACGTAGGGTCTTGGAATAGCAAACACTATTGTGTCAAGATCCCTTTTTCCAGTTTTCTGAGTTGGGAGTCACTCTCCGTACAGTGCCTTCCTTTTTGCCTAAGGTAATCTCAGCTTTTCATCTCAATCAGCCTCTTTCTCTTCCATCCTTTCGGGAGGACGATTATCCCGTGAACTTCAAGAAGCTTCGGCTCTTGGATGTTTGCCGCGTCCTCCTCTGCTACTTACAGATATATAATGAGTTTCGCAGGTCAGATCATCTGTTTGTGCTGCTTTTGGGCCTCCGACGGGGTGAAGCAGCCTCCAAGGCAACTATCTCCAGATGGATCAAGGAGGCGATTTCCTCAGCTTACCTTTTGTGTGGCTGGGTTCCTCTGGAAGCACTCCAAGCCCATTCTACTGTGGCTCAGTTGGCTTATTGGGAAGAGACATCGGTGCTGTCCCTGGATGAGATCTGTTGAGCGGCTACTTGGGCTTCTTTACATACTTTTTCTCGACATTACAGAATGGATGTCGCTGCCAGATCGGATTCCTCTTTTGGTGCAGAGGTAGTGGCTCAGGGGCTGATGACATCCCTTCCTCTTTAGGGACTGCTTTGGTACTGGATTCATCTGCTGCATGTGCTAAGGAAGTTAAAATTATGTCTTACCTGATAATTTTCTTTCCTTTACCTGCAGCAGATGAATCCAGGATCCCTCCCTTATTTTGTTCCATCACAATTCTGCTGCTGTTGTGTTCATTTTATTCTTTTTCATCTTCGTTTACAAAACAAAAAAGAAGAAAGACCCAGAATTGGGTAGAACACTATTCCAATTGTTGCAGTTTTGCATTGTAGTGCTGCTATGACTGCTGTGATTAAGAGTGGTGAGGAAGGTTTTCCTAGTTTGTTTCTGAGCTCTGCTTGGTGATGAGACATATACTAGCTGATGGAGGGACTGGTCGTCCAGTATCACTCACTACAGTTTAGTAATCTCTATCTCCACCTGCTGGTAGATGGACACAACCCACCATACTGGATTCATCTGTAGCTAAAGGAAAGAAAATTATCAGGTAAGACATAATTTTACCTTATGTCACAGATCCCCCAGCTCATCTCCTCCCTTCCTGTGACTAGAACCACCTTCAAGTCTTCCATCCTGCCTGTTACTTGGATCCTGTCCACAATTTCTGCTGCTGTTTACACAGGTAGTGGGTGTGGCAGGTTCCCTCATATTGTTGGAGGGAGAGGAGATTAGAAATCTGCAAATAGTGATTTTACACTTCAAAAAAATGTCCAGACATGTTAGCCATCCTTCTAGCTTCTGGACATTTATGCTGAAATCTGTTGAATGTTAAAAAAAAAAATCATCAAAACCGATTCTTATTATTAACTTAAGACAAAAACTTAAAAATCAAAAGCCAAACAATACTTAACTATGTGAACACAGATTAAAGCAGAGTATATGAGGAGGAAAAAGCCTCAGAGCCCCACCTTCACTCCAGTAACAAGTGATAAAGAATTAAAGGCAACTACTACTACTAGTACTTACCATTTCTATAGTGCCACTAGACGTATGCAGCGCATATAAAAACCACCTGAATTTCTGTCAACACTCTTTGCAATGCAAACTTAAATCAGAGCCGAAAGAGCATCCTTCAAAGAATAGAAAAAGGATCCAAAGAAAGAAAATAAGATGCAACAAGCACTGTCAAGGTATATGCAAAACATTGATAAAGAATGCTAATAGAGAATATGAAGAAAAACTTGCCACAGAGACAAAAACTCATAGTAACACCTTTTTCAGGTACATCAGAAACAGCCTGTGAGGGAATCCATAGGACCATTAAATCATGGAGGAGCAAAAGGAGTAATCAGGGAGAACAAGGCCATAGCGGAGAGATTGAATGAATTTTTTGCTTCAGTCTTTATGGAAGAAGATGTAAGAGATCTACTTGTACCAGAAATGGTTTTCAAGGGTGAAGATGAAGAGAAACTGAAAGAAACCTCAGTGAGCCTGGAAGATGTACTGAGCCAAATCGACAAGTCAAAAAGTGATAAGCTGGGCCGGATGGTATACACCCCAGGTTACTGAAAGAACTCAAACACGAAATTACTGATCCGCTGTTAGTGATCTGTAACCTGTCATTAAAATCGTTCACAGTACTTGAAAAATTGGAGGGTGACCAATGTAAGGCTGATTTTTAAAAAGGGTTCCAGGGGTGATCTGATAAATTACAGACTGGTAAGCCTGACTTCACTGCCAGGTAAAATACTGGAAATTTAATGAAGAATAAAATTATGGAAAATACAAACATGGTTTAATGGGAAGGATTCAGCATGAATTCAGTCATTGGAGGTCTTGCCTCACCACTTTGCTTCATTTCTTTGAAGGCATGAATAAACATGTTGATAAAGGTGAGCTGGTTGATATAGTGTATCTGGATTTTCAGAAAGCTTTTTGACAAAGTTCCTCATGCGAGACTCATGACTACTACTACTACTACTACTATTTAACATTTCTAAAGCGCTACCAGGGTTACGCAGCGCTGTACAATTCAAACATAGAAGGACGGTCCCTGCTCAAGGAGCTTACAATCTAAAATTAAAGAGTCATGGGATAGGAGGCAAGGTTCTGGTGTGGATTAGGAATTGGTTATTGGACAGAAAACAGAGGGTAGGGTTAAATGGCCTTTTTCTTAATGGGGGAGGGTGAATAGTACAGTGCCACAGGGATCTGTACTGAAACTGGTGCTGTTTAACATATTTATGAATGATCTGGAAATCAACGACAAATGCGGTGATTAAATTTGCAGATGAGACATAAATATTCAAAGTTGTCAAAACATGCAGATTATGAAAAATTGCAGGACGTCCTTAGGAAACTGGAAGACTGTGTATCCAAATGGCACGTGAAATTTATGGGGTTTTTTATTAAGGTGTGCTAGCGTTTTTAGGTTGCACTCAGCATTTAGCGCCTGCTGATTTCTAGCTCGAGCTAAAAACGCTAGCGCACCTTAGTAAAATACCCCTTTAATGTGGACAAATGCAAGGTGATGCACATTTAGAAGAATAATCTAAATCATATTTCCTCAGAGGACAAGCAGGCTGCTTGTTCTCACGACTGGGGTGATGTCCACGGCAGCCCCGAGGAACGGAAATCTTCCTAGCAACAAAAGTTTGCTAGAGCCTTCAAGCGCGCATGTGGCCATCTTCCTGCCTGTCGCGTGAGAGTTCCGATCAGTTCTTTTCTTTCCGCGGTAAGGGAGTGACTGCCTGCGGTCTCTCTCTGTTCTGTGTGCCCCTGAAAAGAGCCTTCATTTTCGCTGGGTTTTTTCCGCTTTTTTTCTTTATTTTTTTAAAACAAATCCTTTATTTCTTAGGTTTTGTCCTCTCTTAAGTTTCCGTTCGTTTCCGTTGCGGCTCGTTTCTCATTTTTGTGCCCTTCTTTTTGGCACCATCGAGAACTTTGACTTCACCGCCGCTATTTTTCCATCCATGACATCGAGGATTCCCAGAGGCTTCAAGAAGTGCGCTCGATGGAACAGGGCAATCTCAGGTACCGACCCCCACTCGTGTGTATTCAGTGCCTTGGGCCCGACCATCGCCCAGACGCGTGTAAGTTGTGTCTTAGCCTTAAAAAGCGGACACAGGTGTCGAGACAAGCTCAGCAGGACCATCTGTTTGCAGCTTTGCCCGGGACTTCGACATCTGCACCGGAGATGGCATCAACATCGGGAGCACAGGTAATGGCTGTCCGGAGACCACCACACGCTGGGAGCAGTGAGCCATCGAATGGGTCTCCACCTGCCTTGAAGACTCCTGCTGTGCAGGCCCAACAGGACCGACCACTTTCGGACCTGACCCCGAGGAGGCGGGTGGATTCCACGTCCTCGTCGGTACCGAGGAGTACCGATGACGTGCCTCGAGCGAAGGCTAAGAAGCATTGCCATCGGTCTCCTTCTAGACACGGTACCGGGAGCTCCAGGGCATCAAAGGATTCAGCACCCGTGAAGCGTCAACGCCGGCAGGACTGCTCACCCTCCATTCAAGAGGTGTCGGTCCTCAGACAGCCCGGTACCGCCTCCTCGCCCTTTGCAGATTCTGCCTCCGACTCCTGCACCGGCCCCACAGCTTTTCCCAGCAGAGACTCTGGACGAGCGCATCTGAGCCATTCTCCCAGGTCTGCTGGAAGGGCTGCTGTGTCAGTCTGTTCCCGTGCCGGGGGTGCTTGCGCCCTCGGTACCGTTGATGGAAGCGGCAGCTGGCTCTGTGCCTGTGGTGCGGTCCCAGACGCCGGTAACACTTGCGGTATCGGCCTTGGCTGCCACCCAGGTCGACTCCCCGTTGACATCGCTGGAGGGAGCTTCATCGCCGCCGGCACGGGAGTCGACTTCTTGGCATCGCCATTGAGGACGGGGTTCCTCTGCGTCAAGACGGGCCCGGTTTCGGACTGCAGTCAGAGAACTCTTGTCCGACACCGAGGAGGATGCCTCGTGGGAGGAAGAGGAGGATCCCAGATATTTCTCTTCTGAGGAGTCTTGTGGTCTTCCCTCTGATCCTACTCCTTCACCAGAAAGAAAGCTTTCTCCCCCGGAGAGTATTTCTTTCTCCATTTGTCCGGGAAATGTCTGTGGGCATTCCTTTCCCTGTGGTGTCTGTGGATGAGCCCAGGACTGAGGTGCTCGAGGTCCTTGACTATCCTTCGCCACCTAAGGAGTCATCCACTATCCCTTTGCATAATGTCCACTGTCCCTTTGCATAATGTCCTTAAGGAGACATTGCTTAGGAACTGGATGAAACCACTAACTAATCCCACCATTCCCAAAACAGCTGAGTCCCAATATCAGATTCACAGAGAACCTGAGTTGATGAGGACGCAGTTACCTCACGATTCTATGGTTGTGGATTCCGCTCTCAGGGAGTTCTAGAGATTTTGCCTCGGCGCCCACAGGAAGAGAATCTAGAACCCTGGACTCTTTTGGGAGGAAGGCCTATCAGTCATCTATGCTCGTGTCCAAAATTCAGTCGTACCAGCTCTACATGAGCATCCACGTGCGGAACAATGTGAAGCAACTGGCGGACTTAGTGGACAAGCTCCCTGTGGAGCACGCCAGGCCTTTTCAGGAGGTGGTCAGGCAGCTGAAGGCGTGTCGCAAATTTCTGTCCGGGGTGCTTACGACACTTTTGATGTTGCATCCAGATCCGCTGCTCAAGGTATAGTGATGCGCAGACTCTCATGGCTGCATGCCTCTGACCTGGACAATCGAACCCAGCAGCGGCTTACGGATGTTCCTTGCCGGGGGATAATATTTTTGGCGAGAAAGTCGAGCAGGTGGTAGAGCACCTCCACCAGCGGGAAACCGCCTTCGACAAGCTCTCCCACCGGGCGCCTTCAGCATCTACCTCAACAGGTAGATGGTTTTTCTGGGGAAGGAGGAGTGCTCCCTATGCTTACAATAAGCGTAAGTACAATCCTCCTTCCCGACAGCCTCCTCAGGCTCAGTCCCAGCACGCTCATTCACGTCAACAGCGTGCGCCCAGACAGGCCCCTGCAGCTCCCCAGCAAAAGCAAGGGACGGGCTTTTGACTGGCTCCAGCTGAGCATAGCTGCTATAAAAGTACCGGTGCCGGACGATCTACTGGTAGGGGGGAGGTTACAATTTTTTCACCAAAGGTGGCCTCTCATAACCTCCGATCACTGGGTTCTTCAAATAGTCCGATTAGTGTACTCCCTCAATTTGATCTCCAGACCTCCAAATTGCCCACTGGGAGCTCAGTCCTTCAGCTTCCAGCACAGGCAGGTACTTGCAGAGGAACTCTCCGCCCTTCTCAGCCCCAATGCGGTCAAGCCCGTTTCACCCGGGCAAGAAGGGCTGGGATTCTATTCCAGGTACTTCCTTGTGCAAAAGAAAACAGGGGGGATGCATCCCATCCTAGACCTAAGGGCCCTGAACAAATTCCTAGTCCGAGAAAAGTTCAGGATGCTTTCCCTGGGCACCCTTCTTTCCATGATTCAGGAAAATGATTGGTTATGCTCTCTGGACTTAAAGGATGCTTATACACACATCCCGATACTTCCCGCTCACAGGAAGTATCTTCGATTCTGTCTGGGAACACAGCACTTCTAGTATTGTGTGCTGCCCTTTGGTCTCGCGTCTGCGCCCAGGGTGTTTACAAAATGCCTACGGTGGTTTCAGCGTCGCTACGCAGACTGGGGGTGCATGTGTTCCCTTACCTCGACGATTGGCTGGTAAAGAACACCTCCGAGACAGGAGCTCTACATGCAGATGACTATTCAACTCCTGGAGCTACTAGGGTTTGTTCTAAATTATCCAAAGTCCCATCTTCTTCCAGTTCAAAAACTAGAATTCATAGGAGCTTTGCTGGACTCACAGACGGCTCATGCCTATCTCTCCGAGGCGAGGGCAGACAACCTTCTTTCTCTTGTTTCCATGGCCAGAACGTCTCAGCAGATCACAGCTCAGCAGATGTTGAGGCTTCTAGGCCATATGGCCTCCACAGTTCATGTGACTCCCATGGCTCATCTTCATATGAGATTGGCTCAATGGACCCTAGCTTCCCATTGGTATCAAGCTGCAGGGAATCTAGAGGATGTGATCCAGCTGTCCACCGACTTTCACAATTCCCTTCGGTGGTGGACAATTCGATCCAATTTGACCTTGGGACGTCTTTTTCAAATTCCTCAGCCACAAAAAGTGCTGACAACGGATGCATCCCTCCTGGGGTGGGGAGTGCATGTAGATGGGCTTCACACCCAGGGAGCTTGGTCCCTCCAGTAATCGGGTCTTCAGATCAATCTCCTGGAACGCTCTAAAGGCTTTCAGAGATCGGCTGTCCAATCAAATTATTCAAATTCGGACACACAATCAAGTTGTCATGTACTACATCAACAAGCTGGGGGGCACCGGATCTCGCCCCCTGTGTTGGGAAGCCGTCCAGATGTGGCTTTGGGCACGCCAGCACGGCATATCTGGCAGGCGTAAACAGACAGATTGAGCAGGATAATGCAACCTCATGAGTGGTCGCTCAACTCGGGCGTAGTCCGCAAGATCTTCCGAGCGTGGGGCACCCCCTCAGTAGATCTGTCTGCCACTCAGCTCAATCACAAGGTCCCTCAGTTCTGTTCCAGACTTCAGGCCCACGACAGACTAGCATCAGATGCCTTTCTCCTGCATTGGGGGAAGGGTCTTCTGTATGCGTATCCTCCCATACCTCTGGTCGGGAAGACTTTGCTGAAACTCCAGCAAGACTGCGGGACCATGATTCTGATTGCGCCCTTTTGGCCGCACTAGATTTGGTTCCCTCTTTTTCTGGAGTTGTCCTCCGAAGAACCATGGAGATTGGAGTGTTTTCCAACCCTCATTACTCAGAACGAGGGGACGCTTCTGCATCCCAACCTCCAGTCTCTGGCTCTCACGGCCTGGATGTTGAGGGCATAGACTTCGCCTCCTTGGGTCTTTCTGAGGGTATCTCCCGAGTCTTGCTTGCTTCCAGAAAAGATTCCACGAAGAGGTGTTACTCTTTTAATGGAGGAAGTTTGCCGTCTGGTGTGACAGCAAGTTACTAGATCCTCGCTCTTGTCCTACACAGACTCTGCTTGAATATCTTCTGCAGTTATCAGAGTCTGGTCTTAAGACCAACTCCGTAAGGGTTCACCTTAGTGCAATTAGTGCTTTCCATTATCGTGTAGATGGTAAGCCTATCTCTGGACAGCCTTTAGTTGTTCGCTTCATGAGAGGTTTGCTTTTGTCAAAGGCCCCTGTCAAACCTCCACCAGTGTCATGGGATCTCAATGTCGTTCTCACCCAGCTGATGAAACCTCCTTTTGAGCCACTGAATTCCTGCCATCTGAAGTATTTGACCTGGAAGGTCATTTTCTTGGTGGCAGTTACTTCAGCTTGTAGAGTCAGTGAGCTTCAAGCCTTGGTAGCCCATGCTCCCTATACTAAGTTTCATCATAATAGAGTAGTCCTCTGCACGCACCCTAAGTTCTTGCCAAAGGTGGTGTCGGAGTTCCATCTGAACCAGTCAATTGTCCTGCCAACATTTTTTCCCCGTCTTTATACCCGCACTGCTAAATGTCAGTTGCACACATTAGACTGCAAGAGAGCATTGGCCTTCTATGTGGAGCGGACAAGCCCCTTCAGACAGTCCGCTCAAATGTTTGTTTCTTTCATAGTAACATAGTAGATGACGGCAGAAAAAGACCTGCACGGTCCATCCAGTCTGCCCAAGAAATGTGCCACTTTTTTGTGTATACCTTACCTTACCTTGATTTGTACCTGTCTCTTTCAGGGCACAGACCGTACAAGTCTGCCCAGCACCAGCCCCGCCTCCCACTACCGGCTCTGTTATCCAGTCTTGGCTAAGCTTTTGATCCCAACAGAAGGAGAGTTGCTGTCGGGAAACGCACCATTTCCAATTGGCTAGCAGATTGCATTTCCTTCACATGCCCAGGCTGGGCTGACTCTTGAAGGTCATGTCACGGGTCATAGTGTTCGAGCCATGGCAGTGTCAGTGGCCCACTTGAAGTCAGCCACTGTAGAAGAGATTTGCAAGGCTGCGACATGGTCATCAATCCACACATTCACATATCATTACTGCCTTCAGCAGGATACCCGACGTGACAGTCGGTTTGGGCAGTCGGTGCTGCAGAATCTGTTCGGGGTTTAGAATCCAACTCCACCCCCCTAGGCCCATTTTTATTCTGTTCCAGGCTGCACTCTCAGTTAGATGTTCTGCTTCGTAGGTCACTCCTTGTTATGTCCTCACCGTTGCGAGGCCCAATTGACCTTTTTTGTTGTGTTAAGTGAGCCTGGGGGCTAGGGATACCCATATGTGAGAACAAGCAGCCTGCTTGTCCTCAGAGAATAGGCTGCTTGTTCTCACGACTGGTTGACGTCCACGGCAGCCCCCTCCAACCGGAAAAAACTTCTCGCGGGAGGTCCCGCGCACATGCGTGGCTGTCTTCCCGCCCGTGCGTGACCGCTCCCACTCAGTTTTTCATTTTCCACGCTTGGAGAGAGACTGCTTTGTGTCCCTTTCCGTTGTCAGCCTCTGAAACCGGTTTGCGGCCTAGTCCACTTTTTTCTTTGTTTAGTGGCGCCATTGGCGCCTTTTTCTTCTTCTTGTTTAAAAAAAAAAGTCCCCCTTTTCTTAGTTTTTTTCCGTTCCTTTCTTTTCGCCGCCGTCACAGTGTCGTGGCCGCGTGTTCGTGTGTTTTCCTCGTGGCCTTTCTGCCGCCACCATCGACTATTTTGACCTCGCCGCCACGATTTTTCCATCGATGACATCGAGGATACCCAGCGGCTTCAAAAAGTGTGGTCAGTGCAGCTGGCATATCTTGCTTTCCGACACCCATGCTTGGTGCCTTCAGTGCCTCGGGCCTGAACATAATCCCAAAGCGTGTAACTTGAGTCTCGGCTTGAAGAAGCGGACACAAGTAGCGAGGCAAGCTCAACGGGACCGGATTTTTTGAGCTTGTGCCGGCCCTTCGGCGTCCACGTCGACAGCATCAGCACCGGTGGTGTAGACTTCGGCAGCATCGGCACCGGCGGCGTCGACTTAGGCTCCGGACATGGCATCGACCTCAGCAGCTCAGGTACCACCGGCCCGATGACCATCTTTCGCTGGGAGCAGCGAGCAGCCGAGTGGGCCTCCACCTGCCTCGGCGGTTCCACGTCCTCCTCGTCGGTACCGCGGAGTGCCGATGACGTGCATCGAAAGAAGTTGGCTAAGAAGCACCGTCATCGGTCGCCCCCTTCACACGGTACCGGGAGCTCCGTGGTGTCAAGAGAGTCGGCACCCGAGAAGCGTCGATGCCGGGAGGACTGCTCCCCCTCCATCCAAGAGGTGTCGATGCGTCGGTCGTCGGGCAGTCTGGTACCGTCTCCTGGCCCCGTGCAGATTCAAGCACTGACTCCTGCACCGGCCCCTCAGCCTTTCCCGAAAGAGACTTTGGATGAGCGCCTCCGAGCCATTCTTCCAGGTATCCTGGAAGGGTTGCTGCGCCAGTCTCTTCTGGTGCCGGGGGTGCTTGCACCGTTGATGGAAGCGCCGGGCCCTGTGATGCGGCCGTCGACACCGGTACCGCTTGCAGCACCGGTCACGGCCACTACTCAGGTACATTATCCCACCTTTTTGCAGGCTCAATATGGCTTACATTTCATCGTGGATATTGGAAATAGAAAAGAATGTACTTTTGGATTTACAGCAAGTTTTGGGTACAAAATGGTGAAATACATAATATTGGGAATAGAAAAGAGTATACATTGTTTTAGCAGAAGTTTTGGTTACATGATGGTGAAATACATGATAGTGTTAGAGTCAAAGGCATTAGGTACAAGAAGGTATGGGAGCAAAAGACATAAAGAACATTCCTGGATATCTAGAAGAAGGAGGAGTTACGCATGTTGTTCTTTATGATATATTTTGTCAAAGAGGTAAGTCTTCAGGAATTTGCGGAAAGTGGTCACTTGACATGAGGAGATTATAACGGGACAGAGAAGGACATTGTTGGGCATGGGGGGACACTAGTGGGATAAGGGCAGAAAAGAGTGATTCTGGACATGGGAAGATAAGGAAACAGAGATGTTGCTGAATAAGGTGGGGACAGGGACACAGAGGGGCAATTCTGGATATGGGGTGACAGGGATACAAGGGATGAATTGGAGGGGAGGGATGTGGATATAGAAGGGAGATGTTGGGGACAGAGGGGAAGATATGCTGAATGGGAGGATAATATGGATAGCAAGATGGGAGACACTGAATAAGGAAGAAGGACGGGAACACAGGAAAGATGGATGATAGACATGGAGAGAGAAGAAATGACAAATGGACATGAGACACTGACAAGAGAGTTAAGAGAAGACAGAGAAAAACAGAAACCAGAGACTAGGACCAATACAATTTTACAAAATGATCAGGCAAAAATGGTAGAAAAATAATTTTATTTAATATTTAGTGATTAGAAAATGTCAGTTTTTGAAATATACAAGTATCGGAGCTGATGTTACACAAAGCTAGAGCTGTAGGACAGAAATTTTGGAGGGGATCCCAAAGCCTACTACTAAGCTGTTTTTTCTTCAGGTTCAGGCAGGCTTGGGGGGCCTTCTCTGGCCAGGGGGTCACCTTCCCTACACTATCCATGACATCTACTACCTTTATGTTTTACACAGCACAGGGTTCTATTTCTCTGGTGGTGTGCTACATGCATGGTCTAGCTTCTTGAGGTTTCAGTTTGTTATTTCTACATTTTTCTAGGTTGTGGTCAGTTATTCTGTATTTGTGTTCTGTGTTAGACCAGGAACATTTTATTTATTTATTTATTCATGGCATTTATACCCCACATTAGCCCGAAATAGACACAAGTTCAATGTGGCTTACAAAGAATAAAGTTAATAAAACATAATAATGTACAGAATATAACACAAATTACAGTAAGTTCAAGAAGCAAATTAAGAAAAGGATGTGGGTAAAGTTCCAATAGAGTTCTTTGTATTCAGAAAGGCCAAACTGAAGAAATGTGTTTTTTAAAGACATCTAAAAGTTAGGTAATCATCTGTAAACTTGATTGATTTAGGAAAAGAATTCCAAATTTTGGTTCCTTGATAGGAGAAATTAGAAGAGTGAATTGTTTTATATATATATATCACATTCTTACAGATAGGGAAATGTAAGACAAGATAATCTCTAGATGATGAAACAGCATTACGAGGGGTTATAGGATTATTCACATATGATGAGGCTTGACCAAACAGGATTTGGTGAATGAAAATTAATAATTTGAAAGATATTCTATCTCTTATTGGCAACCAATGTAGCTCATATAAAACAGAAGTGGCTTTGGCAAAGCGAGGAGATCTACATATTCTGTAACAGGTATTCTGTTAGCATGAATATTTAGTGATCTGTCATAATTTGTATTAATGATCTAGAACCTACTGTACTATTTAGAGCATTGTCATTTCAGTGGTGGTGTCCTTGTTTTGGAAGTTAGCGCTGGCATGGTAGATTTGCTGTAAGTCTTGAGTGACTTTTTTTTGTAGAGACGTATTACTTATACGGTCTATGCCAGAGCCGGTGGTGGGAGGCGGGGATAGTGCTGGGCAGACTTATATGGTCTGTGCCCTGAAGAGCATAGGCACAAATCAAAGTAGGGTATACACAAAAAGTAGCACACATGAGTTGTCTTGTTGGGCAGACTGGATGGACCGTGCAGGTCTTTTTCTGCCGTCATCTACTATGTTACTTCAAAATACGCTTGGTACTGAGAGGATTTATATTGCTGTTAGTCAGATTACACTAGAATCAGAAATATCTTCATACGGTAAATCTTATGGGGAAATGTTCTAATTCTGCTCTGCACCCATTGTTGGGAAAGGTATGGGAGGGTCTATGGATGCAGAATTTGGTTTGCTTTAATAGCATATGTGTGTTGGAGGACTGAGCCTCAATGGGTGTTGAAGAGGTGCTAACTCCTGAGCTGCTGCTCTAGCTGAGGTTATTTTGGAGGGACAGGGCAAAGGGTAGAAGGGGCATCCCTGAGAAGCATCAGAAGGCAAAATCTCCCTCAGAGCCTTCTGTCTCCCCCCCCCCACTCATACCCCCCCCCCCCCCATAGTAGCAACATCTCCACAGGTCATTGAAGGAAGAAAGAGGTTGGTTTATCATCGTCAAAGAGGTAGGAGAAGGGACCTATTATTAAATCTAATGCTTTTTTTGGGGGGGCCTGGTCAAGGGAGAAGCAGAGAAGGGAGTTTAGGGAGCAAGAGGGAAAAGAGAGAAGGAGAGGGGGCACAAAGAGTTGAATTCAGGGTGAGGCTGGGCATTGGAATGATTAAGAGAGAAGGAATGAACAAAAGAAAGTACAGAGGGGAGAGTTTAGGGTGAACATGAGGAGAAGAGATTGGGTTAGAGCAGGATGGAAAGAAAGGTGGGGGGGGGGGTGGAAGAGTGGTGGACAGTGAGAGAAGTTTAGGGTACAAGAAAAGAAAAGGGATAAGGACAGAGGAGAGCATGGAGTGTGGTTAAAATAGAGAGAAAGGGGGTGAGGAACACAGAACAGTAGATTAACAGGAAGGAGAATGTGGGTGAGGGAATGGGAGATAAGTGAAGGGAAGTGCAAAGGATAAGTGAGAAAGGGAGAGGAAGAAGTTGTTGGATACTGTTTAGAGGGACAAAGAGGATTGGGTCGAGATACAGTTGTGTTTTGTTGGATCATTGAGTTCCACTATCTCTACTGGGGGTGGTTGGAGGGAGAGACACTGTTAAGTTGGGGCCACCAAGCCACGCTTGTTTTTTTTACTGGCATGGGAGGTGTTAGGTACAGCCCCCTGCCAAGACCCTCTTTGTGCTCTTGTTGGAGTGGGAAGTATGGTGTTGTGGCTGCCGAAATCCTCTTATTTTTGAGAGGGTGGGAGGTTTGTTATTGGTGCTGTTGAGTCTGTCTTGTTGTTTGGCATGTTTACCGAATCTCCTGTTTTAAATGTCACCACATGCCACTGCCCAGAAGGGGGAGAGGAGCTGAGCTGAGTTGAGTTCTTCCAGGCCCCAGATTTGCTCAGCTTGATTCCACCAGGAACTGTGCTTTCTTTTTCTCTTTCCCTATGTGTGGAATAATGTTCCCCGTTCCCTTCGCAGTGAACTCTCTTTCAAAGATTTTAAATCCCTCAGAAGGCTCTGAGGGAGATTAGGGATCCTCAGGAGCTTAGCCTAGAATGGGTGGCAGAGCTGGTGGTTGGGAGGCGGGGCTAGTGCTGGGCAGACTTATACGGTCTGTGCCGGGGCTGGTGGTTGGGCGGCGGGGATAGTGCTGGGCAGACTTGTACGGTCTGTGCCAGAGCTGGTGGTGGGAGGCGGGGTTGGTGGTTGAAGGCGGGGATAGTGCTGGGCAGACTTATACGGTTTGTGCCAGAGCTGATGGTTGGGAGGCGGGGTTTGTGGTTGGAGGCGGGGATAGTGCTGGGCAGACTTATACGGTCTGTGCCAGAGCCGGTGGTGGGAGGCAGGGATAGTGCTGGGCAGACTTATACTGTCTGTGCCAGAGCTGGTGGTGGGAGGCGGGGTTGGTGGTTGGGAGGCGGGGTTTAGGACTGGACAGACTTATACGGTCTGTGCCCTGAAGAGGACAGTACAAATAAAAAAGTAGCACATATGAATTTATCTTCTTGGGCAGACTGGATGGACCGTGCAGGTCTTTTTCTGCCGTCATCTACTATGTTACTATCTAGCCTAAAGACCTGGCTTTTTAGACAGGACTTTGGAGAGACAGTATGACAAGAAGTGCCAGCCTGAGCTCACAAAGTTTACCAATTTTAATTCTATGCTCCATCCACTGTCTTCTCTTTACAGTTGTGTCCCTTTTTCTTCTGGAATGAATGTTGCTCTTTCCTGTCATTAATGGAGTTCCGTTTTCATTTTCCTACCTTATGCTTTTATGCATTAGACTGTCCACTGCTCTGCTCTGCCTTGGCACCTAGGGTGATCTATTAAATCCTAATAAACTATAAAATATGTGGAGAGAAGAGTAGGTAGAGAAAGAATGGGGAAAAGACACTCAGATGTGGAGGAGCAATTGAACGTGAGAGAGAGTCCGTAAAATGAAAATATATAGAAAGAAAACTGCAATAAAATATCATAAAAGAACAAAGTTGGTGTATAAATCAAATCAGACACAAAAAGCCTGGAACTAGTTTAATTTTGGTGGTGATTACCTATTGATTTTTCTCTGTCATAATAGTTTTTACATTTTTAAATCTCTTTTCTCCAGGGGTCTGCCCAGATGCCTGAAGACTCCTCCTCTAACTCCCCCACCCCCCAAACTTCTTGAGAAGTGGAAAGGAAGACTATTTGCCTGTTTGTTTGTTCGTTCAATCATCCATACAATAGGTTGCAACAGTTCTACCCCATCCCAGCCCTGGTATTTGAGTTCAGTAGCTTATAACATGCCAGAATTCACTAGCTTTGTAGCACAGGACAAGCAAAGTAATTTTATACACTGCAGACCAAGATGGGGTTGGCGGCTTCTGTACTGAATTATTTGGCCAAGCTCAAATTTAGATAGGTGAGTCAGATTGAGGAGTCTGACTGGTCTCTATGAATCAATATCTCAGCTTCCCCACCTCAATGTGGCACTCGGCCTCAGGGTTTGATGAATAGAGGCCAGGATTAAGTTTTAAAGTAGGATGGCAACTGAAATGTCAGCTAACATAGTAGCAACCGATGAACAATGCTGTTGAGATTTGTGATAGACCAAAAGATTCCATCCTATTCTCTGCTGTTCTGTATGCAGTTGCTTCTCGCCTGCTGTCCAAAGTTTCCAGAAGGCCATTCTTGTTCTGGATGGTCTGCGTAGTTGTTTATTTCTCTATAAGCTCGTATCACAAGAGTGAAACTAATCCCATAAAATATAACCAAAAGAATAGCAAAGGTTGCAGCCGCACCATCTGTTCCAGCAAGATCACAGTTCATCCAGGTGAGTCCATTTCTGGCATACAGCTGCTCTCTTCTCTTGCAGACATCAGTGGAATTTACCTGAAGGGCAAAATGCAGAAAAACACCCACAGCTGCTGTATATGCCAGACAGGCTAAAAGGCTGAATGCGGCTTCAAACAGTAGCCATTTCCTAGAAAACTGCTTGGAACCTGCTGCTAGAAGCCCCAGGGTAAGTGCACCAAGCACCAAGCAGAAAGCCAAACCACCGTAGAGAAGGGGAGCCCGGAGGACAGTAAACTGTTGATCCAGCTGCCGCACCTGTACCAGCTCTTGTCCCTCAAATGGAGAGTAGAAGTTGTTACTGCCAAAGCCAGAGCTGAATCCAGATAGAACAAAATAGGAAGAGATAACGCAGAGGAGAACGAGGGCATTCAGCACGACCTCAAGCAGCTGCAGCACACCTAGGAAAAGAGAGACATGAGCTCTTAGAAACACCAAGTCCTAATCACTGATCACACCTGAGCATAATATTAGCAAACAGAATCCTACTACAGGTCTCTTTGCTAGAATGAGGCCTGGTCTGACAAACGGGCAACTCTGTCATATGCCAGAGAGACAACCCAATAAAGGGTTTTGTGAACTGGTCAAATTAGCCCATGGAAAGCTTACAGCCCAGTCTGTGCTCATGTGCTGTAAATAGCTAGCCCAATTTTTTGTCCCAGTCCATAACTGGCTGCAATGTTGTGCCATCTGTGTTGTAACTGTTCTGTGGAGAAGAATGTTGGATAGGCTCATGGTCTTGAAAGACACAATGATTTGGAAGAACTGCTTCAGCTCCCTATTACCTATAAGTACTGACTACCACCTCTTACAGGCTGTTTCCACCCACCAACACATCTGCCGCTGTGTTCAGCTATTGATATTTAGTTTGAAAGAGGAAGAATGGTAGTGTAGCATTCCCTTTCAATTATATAAAAATAATGGTCATCAAAGTTGTAGGTGAGACATTTTTATTGAACACTGTACATCTGTGAGAGTTATGTTCCCTTTATGAGACCAGGAAAGAGAAAATGCATTTACACTAGATTTAAGAAGAACCAAGTCTGCTAGGAAAGAGGCCTATACCTGTATCTCAGAACCAGGGTCAGCTTAAGGGATCAGCCAATGAGGCACAGGCTTGGGGTTGCCAAAGTTCATGGGCATCAACAGACCCATCTCACGGATTTGTTCTTCACAGCTTGAGAGCATGTTCCTTCACTCCTATCACTGTGCTCTCCAGCTCTCTGTGTTACTGCCTGCACAACCACAGTTTAAAATAAGAAAACAGGCGTTTTCTATAGGAGGGGAGAGATTAGTAAACTCGACTCGGGAGAGAGACCTTGGGGTGTTGGTGTCTGAGGATCTAAAGGTGAAGAAACAATATGACAAGGCGATGGCCGTGGCCAGAAGGATGTAGGCTGTTTAGAGAGGGGAATAACCAGCAGATGAAAGGAGGTGTTGATGCCCCTCTACAAGTTGTTGGTGAGGCCCCACTTGGAGTATTGTGTTCTGTTTTGGAGGCCATATCTTGCTAACGATGTAAAAAGACTGGAAGCAGTGCAAAGAAAAGCTACAAAAATGGTATGGGATTTGCGTTGCAAACCATATGAGGAGAAGCTTGCTGACCTTAGAGGAAAGGAGAAACAGGGGTGATGTGATACAGACGTTCAAATATTTGAAAGGTATTAATAGGCAAATTGACCTTTTTCGGAGACGGGAAGGCGGTAGAACTAGAGGACATGAATTGAGGTTGAAGGGGGGCAGACTCAGGACTAATGTCTTGAAGTAATTTTTCATGGAGAAGGTGGTGGATATGTGGAATGCCCTCCTGCGGGAGGTGGTAGAGATGAAAACGGTAATGGAATTGAAACATGCATGGGATAAACACAAAGGAATCCCAATTAGAAGAAATGGTTCCATGGAATCTTAGTGGCGATTGGGTGGTGACGCCAGTAATTGGGGAACAAAACGGGAACTGGGCAGGCTTCTACAGTCTATGCCCTGATTATGACTAAATAGATAGGGATGGGCTGGAGTGTAAATTTTAAGGGGCTTCGACGTTAGCTCCAGAATTTAGTACAAGAACAGTACTGGGCAGACTTCTACGGTCTGTGTCCTGAGAAAGGCAAGGACAAATTAAACTCAGGTATAAAATATGTAAAATGAGTTTATCTTGTTGGGCAGACTGGATGGATCATACAGGTCTTTATCTGCTGTCATTTACTATGTTACTATGCTTCCATATTTAAATGTGCAGTGGTTGGAGATTTCTGGATAGGGACTGATGCTGAGATGGGAATGGCTGTAAGGAGGGCAGGGGCAGGAAGGACTGAGACTGGAACCAGGTTAATACTGTGACTGAGAGAAAGAAGCTGATTCTGAGGCTGATAATAGCAGATACTAGAACAGGGTGGGAGAAAGAGTAGGACAGGTACTTGGGGGAGGAAAAAGTAAAGGCAGATGCAGGGGGAAATGGAGAGGGAGGGGTATTGGGAAAATGCTAGGGTATGGAGGAAAGGCATGATACGAAAATATTGGACAAGGAAGTAGACAAGCAGGTACTGGGGAACAGGAGGGCAGACAGTGGGGAATACAGGAAAGCAGGGCCTCAGACATATGCAGAAATTGCTGATAGTAATCTGTAACATGCCATTAAAGTCATCCATAGTACCTAATGTACCAATGTAACGCCAATTACTGAAAAGGGTTCCGGGGTGCTCTAGGAAATTACAGACCAGTAAGCTCTTCATTACCAGGAAAATTTGTGGAAACTATTATAAAGAATAAAATTATGGAACACTTAGACAAACATGTCTTAATGGGACAAAGTCAGCATGGATTCAGCCAATTCACTTCAGTGCATTGAAGGCATGAATAAACGTGGATAGAGGTGAGCCGGGCCCAGTTGATGTTGAGTATCTACACTTTCAGGTGGCTTTTGACAAAGTTCCACATGACAGACTCCTGAGAAAATTAGAGAGTCATGGGATAGGAGGCAATGTCCATCTGTGAATTAGGAATTGGTTATTAGACAGTAAATAGATAGTAGGGTTAAATGGTAATTTTTCTCAATGGAGGAGGGTGAATAGTGGAGTGCCGCAGGACCTGTACTGGGACTGGTGCTACTTAACATATTTATAAATGATCTGTAAATTGGAATAAGTAAGGTGATTACATTTGCAGATGATGCAAAATTATTCAAGGCTGTTAAAACACGTGTGCACTATGAAAAATTGCAGGATGACCTTAGGAAATTGGAAGACTGGACATCCAAATGGCAGATGAAATTTAATGTGGACAAATGCAAAGTGATCCACATTGGGAAGAATAACAAAAATCATAGTTACCTGATTCTAGGGTCTGCCTTGGGGTTCAGCACCCACGGAAAAAATCTAGGTGTAGTTGTAGACAAGATGCAGAACTCTTCTGCCCAGAAGTGGCCAAAAGAGCAAACAAGATGGTAGGAATTATTAGGAAAGGGATGGTAAATAAGATCAAAACTATTATAATGCCTTTCTGTATCGCTCCATGGTGCAACCTAATCTTCAGCACTGCGTTCAGTTCTGGTTGCCATATCTCAAAAAAACATGTAGCAGAATTAGAGAAGGTTCAAAGAAGAGCAACCAAAATGATAAAGGTGATGGAACTCCTCTCATATGTCAAAAGGCTAAAGAGATTAGGGCTCTTTATCTTGGAAAAGAGATGGATGAGGGGAGATATGACTGAGCTCTACAAAATCCTGAGTGGCGTAGAACAAGTAGAAGTAAATCGATTTTTTTACTTGTTCCAAAAGTACACAGACTAGGGGACACTTGAGGAAGTTACATGGAAATACTTTTAAAACAAATAGGAGGAAATATTTTTTCACTCAACGAATAGTCAAGCTCTGGAACTCTTTTGCCAGAGGAGGTGGTAACAGCGGTTAGCATACCTGGGATTAAAAAAGGTTTGGACAAATTCCTGAAGGAAAAGTCCATAGTCTGCTATTGACGCAGAAATGGGAAACAACTGCTTGCCCTGGGATTTGTTGTATGGAGTGTTGCCACAATTTGGGCTTCTGCCAGGTACTTGTGACCTGGCTTGGCCACTGTTTGAAAAACAGGATACTGGGCTTGATGGACCATTGATCTGATGCAGTACAGCTACACTTATGTTCTTATGTAACAGAACATTGTCTCCTATCCCATAACTCTTTTCTCAAGAGTCGCTCACCTTTATCGACATGTTTATTAACAAATTCAAAGAAATTAAACAAATTGATAAGGCAAGGCTTCTCTTGGCTGAACCCATGCTGACTCTGTCCCATTAAACCATGTTTATCTATGTGTTCTGTAATTTTATTCTTCAAAACGTTTCCGCTATTTTACCCAGCACTGATATTGGGCTTACTGGTCTGTACTAGATGGCTATGGAGAAGGTGAGAGAAAAAATAAGGGAGGTCAGACCCTTGAAGGAGGTGAGGAGTGTGAAAATAGGTGAGGCAAAAGGGCAAATGGGAAACTGGACTGGGTTTAAGATATACATACAAGGAACAGATGATGATAGGGAGAGTGAAGAAACAGAAAATGGAAATGAAACCCTGCAAAAAGGACACAAAAGAAAACCAACAAGAGGAAGAAGTAGACAGAGAGAGCCTGTAACCAACACAACTGGAAAATACAGTGATAAGGCTACAAAGGAGAAATAGTTTCAGTTTCTAGAGACTGAATATATCAGCTTTCAAAATATACATTTCTTTGTATTCCACAGAGGAGGACCTATATCTGTTCTTTCTTCAGTGTTCCAGCATTCAGAGCATCTGGATTCTTGAGTTTTCTACTTCATAATTTTGTCTGCATATTTGCTTCTAATGTGCAGTATTTTATTCTTTACTAGGTGATAGTCTACTCTATGTCAGTGGTTCCCAAACCTGATCTTGGAGGCACCCCAACCAGTCAGGTTTTCAGGATATCCACAGTGAATATTCATGAGAGAGATTTGTATGCTCAGCCTCCACTGCATTCCCATCTAGCTCTTGAATATTCATTGTGGATATCTTGAAAACCTGACTGGCTAGGGTGCCTCCAGGAACAGGTTTGGGAACCTCTGGTCTATGATTTGCATGTATAACCACCCTGAGAGATTTTGTTATAACATGCAAGTTCTGTGTAGAAATCTGTAGCAGTCCAGCTTGTTCTCTTTCCCCAAGCTCAGGTGTGGATCTGAAGAAAAGGACGAAATACTTTGACTGAAAAATGGCTTTCTGAGTTTCTAAGGAATGAAGCTTAGCAGATTCCACTCATCACTGTGAAAAAGGCCAGTGCTGGATATGTAGGTGTAAATAGAACAGACTATGCTTAGGGCAGCACTTCTATGTATAGATAACAAATTATGGCAATGGGCCCCTGAATAAAGGGAAGCTTAAGGGTCCAAAAGAAGCTGAAGAATGACAATCTTGCTTTCTTAAGTAGGCAGGTTGTGTTTCTCTAAACGTCAGCTACAATTACAATAGTTGAGAAATACATTTCCCACATACTCCAACTATTAGAATTTTAGTTCAGACCACACCACCTACCCCTCTGCATTCTGAAGATGGGCTGCTGACTCCATTAATTTTGTATAGATTGATTGTATGGCCACCCCACTAGAATTAGCTGTTTTTGCTTATCTAAACTAACATTTCTGCTATCCTGCAGGGGCTCAAGACCTGTAATGGACACTTTGCCAATCTGACTTTACTCATTGCATTGGCAATTTATAGACACATAATTGTGAATAAAAGATTATTTTACTGACTTTGCTAAACCTGGTTTCACTTTAAGTCCAGCTTTTCAGAGATATTTTAGAATATTTGCAGTGTTGCTTTTCAGAGGTGCAGTTTATAATCTCAGAAAATGTTCTTTTTTTATCAGCTGGAGGTCCTGATGTTATAGAATAGTTGCAGTACTGTTTTCATAGGTAGAATTACTGCAGTTTGTAATCACAGAGAATGATTCTTGTAATATGTAGATTCTGTGCATGATTTTCTCTTTTTCCAGCTGGAGGTGTTAGAATGGTTGTAGTGCTGACTTTTCATTTGTACTGTTAGTGAAGTTTGTAACCATAGTCAAGGATTCTAACAACATGTAGATCCTGTGTTCTTCTTCCAGCTGGAGATGTTCAAATGTTCTAGAATATTTTCAGTGTTGACTTTTTCATAGGTAGGTTTAGAAGTTTGTAATTGCAGAGAAGGATTCTTGTAACATGTAGAGTCTGTGTAAGATTGTTCTCTTTTTCCAGCTAATACAGTTTGACTTACTTATAAGCTAAAATTGACCAGCATATTGTACATAGGATTGTCTCAACAATGTAGTCCCTACTCAAGCATTACCTATCTTGTGATGACATGCAAGGATAATATGTTTCTGCTGTATTTTCCCTTTCCTTGATTTGTTTCTTTTTAAAAAGGGATCCAGGGCTCATCTGGGAAAATACAGACCAGTAAGCCTGACGTCAGTGCTGGGCAAAATAGTGGAAACTATTATAAAGAATAAAACCACTGAACAGACAAACATGGTTTAATGGGACAGAGTCAACATGGATTCAGCCAAGGGACGTCTTGCCTCACCAATGTGCTTAATTTCTTTGAAGGTGTGAATAAACATGTGGATAAAGGTGAACTGATTGATGTAGTGTATCTAGATTTTCAGAAACCATTTCACAAAGTCCCTCATGAAAGACTCCTGGGAAAATTAAAAACCCATTGGATAGGAGCCAATGTTCTGTTGTGGATTAGGAATTGGTTGATGGACAGAAAACAGAGAGTAGGATTAAATGGCCAATTCTCTCAGTGGAGGAGGGTGAATAGTAGATCTGTACTGGGACCAGTGCTATATTGATTATCTGGAATGGGAACAATGAGTGAGGGATAGGGAAAAGTTGCAGGAAGACCTTGGAAGACTGGCATTCACATGGCAGATGACATTTAATATGGACAAGTGCAAAGTGATGCACATTTGGAAGCATAATCTAAAGCATAGTTACCTGATGCTAGATTCCACCCTAGAAGTCAGCACTCAAAGAAATGATCGAGGTTGTCAATACACTGAAAATCTTCTGTCCAGTGTGGCTGTGGCCAAAAAAGCAAACAGAATGCTAGGAATTATTAGGAAAAGGTGTGGTCACTCTATGGGGTGACCACACCTCAAGTATTGCGTGCAATTCTGGTTGCTGTATCTTAAAAAGGTATAGCAGAATTAGAAAAGGTTCAAAGATGGGCAACCAAAATGATTAATAGGACGGTACTCAATTTTTTACTCTTTCAAAAAGTACAAAGACTAGGAGACAAGGAAGTTACATGGTACTAATTTTAAAACGAACAGGAGGAAATATTTTTTCACTCGACTAGTTAAGTTCTGGAACTCTTTGCCAGAGGATGTGGTAACAGCGCTTACTGGATTTAGGTTTAAAAAAAGGCTTGGACAAGTTCCTGGAGGAAAAGTTCATAGTCTGCTATTGAGAGAGATATGGGGAAAGCCACTGCTTGTCCATGGGATCAGCAGCATGAATCTTGCCACCATTTGGTATTCTGGTTGGTACTTGTGACCTGAATTGGCCACTATTGGAAACAGGATACTGAGCTAGATTTATTAGTCTGACCCAGTATGGCTATTCTTATGTTCTAACTAAAATGCAGGTTCAGAAACTGAACCAACCAAAAAGGCTTTGGAATCTGGTGACTCTCCGCTGGAGACAGAAAAATACTGAATGTGCCTCCGTACAGTACACTTAAGGGGTGAATTTCTCTGTCTCCATCCACTGATGGGTGGACACAACACCCATTTGTTTTAGACTGGTCTGGTTGGATGCTATGGAAACAGTTCCTTCGATTGAGGTAATTAATTTCAGATAAAGAATTTTATCAGCAAGCATATGAAATGAAGCAGCAATTCAATGATAAAGAACATACCAAATCAGTGGTTAATAGTGTTTAAATGTGTATAGTGATGTATTATTAGATTATTAACAGCAGTTAGCCATGGAACTCAGTCTTCTACGCTCACTTGTGTATTACCTTAATCTTTTCAAGCTTATTTGATTAAGTGAGAGGTCATTTAATACTGGGAAGCATTACATGTGCATTCAGAGTTTATTGAATCAACTTGGTCTGCCCTTCAAAGATGCAGAAATTTGAAAGATATGTTGGTACATTCTTTGAGGCTCAAACCTAGACAAGAACATCAAGGCATGGGCTGTTTTGCATGCAGATTTTGCATAGTATGTAAATATTCTCTAAAGGTCACAGAATTCATGTACCTCCCCTCCTGGGTTCACATACATTCTATATAAGCCCTCAGTTTGTCCCTGTAATAAATTATATTTGGAGAAGACTTTGCACCCAATCAGACAATGGATTATTGAGCACTGTTCAGCAATTCATACACCTGAGAACACACCATTGGTTCTACACTGACAACTGGCCCCCTACTAGGTGGATGATTTAATATTTTTTGTACACCAAGTTGGTGTGTGATCTGTCAAAGCTGCTGGTACAATGAGAGCACTGATATATCTATCAGGAGGCAACTGTAACTCCTAAGGTGTTAGATTGTAATACTTATTAATGCTTATTGATCACAAGTTTTACTATTTTGAGCTTTTGTATCAGTATTTAATAATGCGCATGTGTGAGCTTAGTAAAGGAGGTTGCCATTTTGTCAACTTGGACATGCTGAAAGAATTTTTCAATTTAATAGATCTTACAAAGGTATGAAAATAAGTTAAAAATCCAACAATGAGAACACAAATCTTCCACACACACAAAAAAACCCTACAAGCAGGCAGTCTGTTTAATTTCATTGTGGAACTACAGACATGCTGTGTTCTGGATGTCATAAGCTTTATTCTGCCTTATCATTTTGACCAACTAATATTTGTTCTGTACCCCTGATGAAGGCTTTGTATGTTGAAACATGGCCCGTGTGTCACCATTCCTTTTGGAAAATAAACTTTTGTTTTTCCTGGACATTATGGTTCGCTGATTCCACTCTTGTGCTGCCTGGATGAAAATAAAGTTGTCAGCTCCTCATACGGATTTCAGATCATAGGTGTCTAGAAAGTTCTGAGCCACCTAAGGGTATCTGTGTGGATGAATGAGGGTTTATATGCGAGGGTGTTTGTGTGGTGGCAGAGAGAAAATAATGTTTTGCTACAGCTCATGTATTTCCCTCGGGCAATACAAACAGAATCTCGTTACAAAGAGCAAATATGGATTTACCATTTACAATTGCTGGAACCCCAAGGCTTGAACACTACCGTCCACTGGGGTTGTTTTATGTGAAAATGTAGCTGTTTTCTTCATTTCCAGTAACTACCGGGTTAAAACACGCTGCTACGAAGACATTGTGTATGTGGAAGCCAGGTTGCATGTGGATGATTATTTTTTTGTGCATATTTGTTGTTTCTTTCTAGGTGACCATTGGCTTAGATCCCTTAATAAAGCAGCAGCAAAACGAGCCATAAGTGATAACTTTGTGCCGATTGCCAGTCATTCTTGATAAGATTTTTCCAGTAATAGTGTTCATTCTAAAGTTTCCAAATGTTTAAAAAGATAGAAAAAACCCACCTGCCTGTTTAACTATATTTACGTCAATGATTATAACAGTGACAAACAGGCTCCATTCATAGACCCGGCTTTGACAATCAGGAGGTTATGCCCCTCCGACAAATGAGACTTTTCCCCCCATCCATTAATATCTAAGAGAACATGTTTGTTGACCTGACCACATTGAGGAAGCAGATTGTTTGAGAGCCTTTAAATTTATTAAGTGTTCTTAAATTAGAATGTAACCCACAATATTTCAATTTGAAGGGTGAGATGATTGCCACAGGTAAGCCTTTGGGAATTGCCAGTGGTATGTTTAAGAGCTGTTTAAATGAGCACCCCAAAAATGTATAAAAAATTAGTCGATATATGCATTTTTAAAAACCAATTTTGCAACTGTGCCAGATTTGGTGTTATTATTTCACAAATTTGTCCTTTAAGGGTTTATACTAACTTCTGAAAGACTATACCTCAAGTAAAAAATTAAAATGTGGTCATTTATGACAGGGCAGCACTGAATATTCATATTCGATTCAATTTGGCCCACATAGTGCCCCCAATATATTGTTCGTATTTGGTCAAATAGTGATTTAAAATTCAAATACAAATAATCCAGGGCTCCACCGTATTAAATCCATCTGAAATAAACACGTGATCTCTGATTTCACACTGCTTCTTTTATTATTTATGTTAAAGCTCGAAGCCCATTATTTGTATTCAGCCAAATAATATTTTTCATTTATTCATATCAGCTGAATAGTAAAAAATTATATTTGGTTCACCTCTAATTTATAATAGACACATTAAGCAGAACTTCTCATTTTCTCTGTTTTGCATCAAGCACATACAGTGGGGGAAATAAGTATTTGATCCCTTGCTGATTTTGTAAGTTTGCCCACTGACAAAGACATGAGCAGCCCATAATTGAAGGGTAGGTTATTGGTAACTGTTGGATTATTTGTAGTAAATAATTAGCAGATTTTAGTACACACAGCTTCAGCTTTAGAAATGTTAATTTCTTTCTTCATCTCTCTCTCATTCACCCCTGAATAATTCACTGCTGAGTCACTTTAAAGTTGAAGTAACAAAACATCTGTTTACTCACAGTTTGCAGTTAGATTATAATCAGACAGGCTTATATATACATATTACTATACATTTGTCTTATCAGCTCCTTCCATGTGCTTAGATGGTAATGGATGCTCACACCACCATAGATCCTCTCAGGTTAGGAGAGATCATGAGCTCCATGTGCTCCATGTGCTGCATGTGCTGTGTCTGCTGTGTCTGACCCCCACAGGAAGTTACATAGCTGTGTGACCTCTCTAAGTAATTCACATCAGAGGTCACAGAGTAATCACAGAGAAATAATAGGTGACAGGCAATGCATGTAAAATACAATTACATTCCAACAAACCCCTTCTCATGCATAACTGTCATGCAATTATTTATTCATACAAAGTCCAAGCTTTATACGCAGATTCACAAAATGTTCTCTGGGTAACGGTTTGGTCATGATGTCAGCTGTCATCTCACTGGTGTGACAATAGTGTAGACTGATGACCCCTTCTTTCACCAACTCTCGCACGTTGTGGTATTTCGTTGCGATGTGCTTGGTGCGTGACTGAACCTTGTCATTCTGTGACAGTCGGATGCAGCTCTGATTATCTTCCATTATCTGGATTGGTCTCTTTTCAGCTATTCCGAAATCCAGCAAAAGTTTTTCAATCCACATCAGTTCTCTGCACGCTTCCGATACGGCCACGTATTCAGCTTCTGTAGAAGACAAACTCACAATACTTTGTTTATGACTGGCCCATGAAATTTGTACATTTCCATACATAAACACATATCCACTTGTGGATTTATAATCAGAATGATCCCCTGCCCAATCTGAATCACAGTAACATATTAGTTTTGGATTACTATTGGCTGAAATCTTTAATTTACAATCAATGGTACCCTTTAAATACCTTACCATCCTTTTAACTGCAGTCCAATCTGATTTGGTAGGTGAGCTGACCCTTCTGCTCAAAATTCCTACTGCATTTGCTATATCAGCCCTGTATGTGGTAGCTAGATATAAAAGCTTACCTATGGCTGATCTATATTGGATGTTATCTGGTAAAGGTTCTCTTACTGTTTCATCTTTCAGAAAATCAGTGATCATGGGAGTGCTTACAACTTGGGCATCTTGCATACCTAAACTTTCAATAAGCTCATTTATTTTCTGCTTCTGGCTTAGAAGATAAGAACCATCATTTTGTTTCTCAATTTCTATACCAAGATAGTATGACACATTACCCAGTTCTTTTATCTCAACATTGAGGTTTAAACACTTTACAATGTCCTTGTACTCTTGCTCACTTTTGCTTGCAATGAGCAGATCATCAACAAAAGCTAAAATGTATGCATATTGTCCATTTCTGCACCTAGTGTACAAGCATTTATCTGCTTCACCTTGCTTAAATCCTAAATTTGTCAATATTTCATGCAATTTATCATTCCAACATTCTGCACCTTGCTTTAATCCATAAAGACCTTTGTTTAATTTACACACTAGCTGTCTTTGTTTTGTATTTATGAAACCTGTTGGCTGTTCCATGTACAAGTCTTCAGTTATATCTCCGTGAAGAAATGCTGTTTTCACATCAATGTGGTTGACTTGCATGCCTTTTGAGACTGCAATGCTCAGAAGTGTTCTTATTGTCGTGTGTTTCACTACAGGTGCAAACACTTCATCAAAATCTTCTCCATATTTTTGAAGATATCCCTTTGCCACTAATCTGGCTTTATACCTTTCCACTTTTCCTTGTGCATTCCTTTTTAACTTGAATACCCATTTGCATCCTATAGCTTTCTTGCCAGGAGGTAATTTTGTAAGAATCCAAGTATTATTTTTATCCAATGCATCAATTTCTTCTTGTGCAGCTTTATGCCATTCAGCAGCTTCTTCTGCTGGCATTTTCTCAATCTCATCCCATGTTAAGGGCTCTTGAGCTTCTGCTGACTTTGTTAGGTAAGACAGTCTTGGGGGTGGAACACCTTTGTTTTCCCTGGATGAGCGTCTGACAACAGGTTGGTCTGACCTTTCCGCATCCTCTAAATCTGAGAGTCCTTCTCCAATTGATTCCCCTTCTCCAACTGTACTGTCTTCTTCAATGATCCTTTCTGTGTCTGCTTCCTCTGCCTGTTCCTCGTTAGATACAGGTGAGTTGCTTTCAGACATCTGCCTTGGTATGGCATTTATATACACTGGCATGTCTATTATGGTTCTAGTTTCATATTCTGGATGATAAGGCTCATCTGGGATAATCCAGCCTTTATCAACCCTTTTGTTTTCATCAAAATATGTAACATGTCTTATGCCAACAATGCCAGTTTTCAGATTCAAAATTCTATATCCTTTGTGTCCTGGAGCATAGCCAACTAAAATGCCCCTTTCTGTTGTGGAATCCAGCTTATGCCTTCTTTGCTTTGGTACATGAGCATATGCTGTACTTCCAAATGTTCTTATGTGTGACAGGTTTGGCTTCCTACCATGCCATGTCTCATGTGGTGTGCGCTCAGCGCCATTAGTTGGCATTCTGTTTTGTAGGTACACTGCTGTGAGAATGGCTTCCCCCCATAGTCTTTTAGGGAGATTGCTATCTGACAGCATACATCTGGTCATTTCCACAAGTGACCTAAATTTTCTCTCTGCAACAGAATTTTGTTCTGGTGTATAAGCTACTGTTGTGATATGTTGAATGCCTTCTTGTTCTAGAAATGTGCGCATGCTTTGTGAAGTGAACTCACCACCATTGTCGGTCTGAAGAACCTTTGGTTTTCTTTCAAATTTATTGCTCACCATGGCTACGTATTTCTTCAGCATGTCTGTGACTTGACTTTTTTCTTTCAGCAAATAGGCCACACAGTATCTAGAGAAATCATCCAAGAATATTAGCACAAATCTGTTATTTCCCAATGATGGGATATTAAACGGTCCACATAAGTCACTGTGTATTAAGTCCAGCACTTTATTACTCCTATTTCCTGTGTATGCAGGAAATGAGGGTCTCACACCTTTTTGAGTAACACAGTCTATGCATTTCTCCATTTTACCAGCATCTGCACTGATTTGAATGCCTGTGGCTAGTTGCCTACTGTAAAGATCCTGGATCACCTTAGAATCACGATGTCCCAGGCGGCGGTGCCAGATTTCCAGACTACATTTACCATCATTCTTCCTTACTTGCGCCATATGTGAGGCTTCACCTGAAATGTTCAGCTTATAAACATCATTATGCATAAAAGCTTCAGCATACACTTCATCATTTTTAGAGATTGTGCACTTACTGTTTTCAAAATGAATCACAAATCCCTTCTTATCTAATGTAGATACACTAAGCATATTGCAAACTGCTTGGGGAATATACAAGACATCACTTACAGGAATTTCTTTAACTTCATTAGACACTTTGCATTTTAAGAATCCAATACCTTTTGCTTGGATCTTAGCAGTCCCTGCGTTTGCAGTTTTAAGAATACCTTCCTCTGGACACATTTCCTGAAAGAAATCCTTACAATTGGTTAAATGGCATGTGCTCCCTGAATCCAAAATCCAAGTACTTTCATTTGAATTATTATTTACCATAGTCAAAGATTTTTCTGCCATTAGAAAGCCCTTGTGTTTATCTTTGTCCTCCATACATTTCCTGGTTTGAAAATTCTTTAGTTCCATTGGCTTAGGTGAGCTAGAGGGAGTGTTTTGTGTTTCCTTACACCATTTAGATACATGTCCCTCCTTTCCACATGAGTAGCAAATCAGCTTGCCCTTGGGTGGAGTTTTCCCATAGCTCCGCCTTCCTCTGTTCTTTGCCAAGAAATTTGTTTCATTTCTCTCTGACTTGCTTTGAGAACACATCTCCTCAGAATCATTTATTATGCATTCCTGCCTTAGTTTTGATGTTGCCTGTTCAAAAGATTGCCCTTCAATGGCCTCATTTACAGACCTAAAAACATCAAACTTCTTTGATAGTGAGGTAAAAAGAAATGCTCTTTTCAATGCATCACACATGGGAATTCCAGAAAGTTCTAACTTTTGAAATGAAGACATAAGATACATAATGTGATCATTACATTTACTTTTATCCCTTAATTTGGTTTCATTCAACTCTGCCAACCAAATTGGTTGCTGCTTTGCATATGTAGTTGCATACATTGTTCTCAGTTTATATAAAATGTCCTTTGGTGTATCTTTTCCCTCCACTAATATGGCTTGTTTCTCTGAGAGAGCTTCCAAAAGCATGCACTTCACATAATAGTTTGCATTGTCCCATTCAGCCATATTTTCAGCTGTTCTGTCTTGGTCTAAGCATATATTTAATCCTTTTGCTCGAAGGAGACATATGAATCTTAGTTCCCACAGCTGATAATTAAACTCAGTTAATCTAGGCACCTTGAGAGAATAGAACAATGGTGAATTTCCTCCCTCAGCCATTTTCTTAGCCTTCTGTCTGCTGTGTGGGGGGAGAGAGAGACAGACTGAATCTTTCCTTTAAAACTTAAGAGAAAAATGTGGCCTTTTTTCTGCCTGGTAATATTTCTCTTCTTTTTCAATTCCTGAGCCCCTGGGCCCATAACCCTTTTGTTGGATTATTTGTAGTAAATAATTAGCAGATTTTAGTACACACAGCTTCAGCTTTAGAAATGTTAATTTCTTTCTTCATCTCTCTCTCATTCACCCCTGAATAATTCACTGCTGAGTCACTTTAAAGTTGAAGTAACAAAACATCTGTTTACTCACAGTTTGCAGTTAGATTATAATCAGACAGGCTTATATATACATATTACTATACATTTGTCTTATCAGCTCCTTCCATGTGCTTAGATGGTAATGGATGCTCACACCACCATAGATCCTCTCAGGTTAGGAGAGATCATGAGCTCCATGTGCTCCATGTGCTGCATGTGCTGTGTCTGCTGCATCTAACCCCCACAGGAAGTTGCATAGCTGTGTGACCTCTCTAAGTAATTCACATCAGAGGTCACAGAGTAATCACAGAGAAATAATAGGTGACAGGCAATGCATGTAAAATACAATTACATTCCAACAGTAACAGTGAGAGATAGCACATCACAAATTAAATCCGGAAAATCACATTGTGGAAAGTATATGAATTTATTTGCATTCTGCAGAGGGAAATAAGTATTTAATCCCTCTGGCAAACAAGACCTAATACTTGGTGGCAAAACCCTTGTTGGCAAGCACAGCGGTCAGACGTCTTCTGTAGTTGATGATGAGGTTTGCACACATGTCAGGAGGAATTTTGGTCCACTCCTCTTTGCAGATCATCTCTAAATCATTAAGAGTTCTGGGCTGTCGCTTGGCAACTCGCAGCTTCAGCTCCCTCCATAAGTTTTCAATGGGATTAAGGTCTGGTGACTGGCTAGGCCACTCCATGACCCTAATGTGCTTCTTCCTGAGCCACTCCTTTGTTGCCTTGGCTGTATGTTTTGGGTCATTGTCGTGCTGGAAGACCCAGCCACGACCCATTTTTAAGGCCCTGGCGGAGGGAAGGAGGTTGTCACTCAGAATTGTACGGTACATGGCCCCATCCATTCTCCCATTGATGCGGTGAAGTAGTCCTGTGCCCTTAGCAGAGAAACACCCCCAAAACATAACATTTCCACCTCCATGCTTGACAATGGGGACGGTGTTCTTTGGGTCATAGGCAGCATTTCTCTTCCTCCAAACACGGCGAGTTGAGTTCATGCCAAAGAGCTCAATTTTTGTCTCATCTGACCACAGCACCTTCTCCCAATCACTCTCGGCATCATCCAGGTGTTCACTGGCAAACTTCAGATGGGCCGTCACATGTGCCTTCCGGAGCAGGGGGACCTTGCGGGCACTGCAGGATTGCAATCCGTTATGTCGTAATGTGTTACCAATGGTTTTCGTGGTGACAGTGGTCCCAGCTGCCTTGAGATCATTGACAAGTTCCCCCCTTGTAGTTGTAGGCTGATTTCTAACCTTCCTCATGATCAAGGATACCCCACGAGGTGAGATTTTGCGTGGAGCCCCAGATCTTTGTCAATTGACAGTCATTTTGTACTTCTTCCATTTTCTTACTATGGCACCAACAGTTGTCTCCTTCTCGCCCAGCGTCTTACTGATGGTTTTGTAGCCCATTCCAGCCTTGTGCAGGTGTATGATCTTGTCCCTGACATCCTTAGACAGCTCCTTGCTCTTGGCCATTTTGTAGAGGTTAGAGTCTGACTGATTCACTGAGTCTGTGGACAGGTGTCTTTCATACAGGTGACCATTGCCGACAGCTGTCTGTCATGCAGGTAACGAGTTGATTTGGAGCATCTACCTGGTCTGTAGGGGCCAGATCTCTTACTGGTTGGTGGGGGATCAAATACTTATTTCCCTCTGCAGAATGCAAATAAATTCATATACTTTCCACAATGTGATTTTCCGGATTTAATTTGTGATGTGCTATCTCTCACTGTTACCAATAACCTACCCTTCAATTATGGGCTGCTCATGTCTTTGTCAGTGGGCAAACTTACAAAATCAGCAAGGGATCAAATACTTATTTCCCCCACTGTATACAACACTTTTCATAAATGATCTGGAAATGGAAACAATGAGTGAGATGATGAAATTTGCAGGTGAAATCAATTATTCAAAGTTATAAAATCACATGGGTTGCAAAAAGTTGCAGAATGACCCTGGAAGACTGGGCAGCCAAATGAAAGATGAAATTCAATGTAGACAACTGCAAAGTGATGCTACATTGAGAAGAATAACCCAAATTATAAACTACACAGTAGGTCATTTAGAAAATCCAAGATGGAGACGAAGCAGGATGTGTGAGATGAGCACTCTCTTCAAACACTAAAAATATAACTTTTCTTCAAACAAGCATGCCGAAAAGGAAGGGTAAGCCTAAGGGACCACCCCTCCCGTAGCTAACTACCCCCTTACCAGGACGGTCTTCAATCTCCACATACGGGCGTTTCCGCTACCGGGGCAAGGAAGAGCCCCGGTCAGGAGAACGATTTTTTGCTCAGCCCGTTAGGACCAGCAACCCCTCCACCACCGCAACCTGACGAGATCATTGTACTGAGTATTGGAACAGAAACCGACTCGAAGGGGCGGCAGAACTCGTCAGAGAAAATGGCAGATGAAAACATCTCTAAAGTTGTGGAGGCTAAACGGAGAATTCCAGGAATGGCATCAGATGAGACAACGGCAGAAGGAACAATTGGTTTACAAGAAGAAATTTCCTTATGTGCCAGGCGATTCAGCCGCTTGTGAGACCCCAGGAAATCTCATTGGAATCTATCTGGACTGCTCTTAAATCTTTGCATAAGGTTTGTACTTCATTTATATCTGTTTCATTAAATAATGCTACTCAAGTAAGAAACTTAAAAGAAAAAATTGAAGGTGTGAAATTTAAATCTCCGAATGTTAAATTTCCCACACTCTCAATATATTACTCCAAGAGATATGTCCTTTAAATTCCTGAAAGAGATCTATAAATATTCGGAACAATCTCTTCTACCTATACAAATACTTTATTACTTAGAAACAAAATTAAAACAACAACAAAATGTTCCAATACAAACAGATAACTTAATAGAAACATTGGATATAACAGACTTTCTAGAACATTCTAAAGAGGAAATTGAAACTAGAGCAACCTTGTCACATTTGTGTTTCTTCAAGATAAAGAAGCTTTATTAAGACTTTATTTTAAGAATATTCATCCTGAATTTAAAGGAAGCAAAGTTTCAATATTCCCAGATATTTCAAGATGGACACAACAGAGGAGGAAGAAGTTTCTGGATACGAAACAAGAATCTATTGGATTAAATGCTCATTTTCAATTGAGATTTCCTTGCAAATGCTTAGTACTTTTTAAAAATAAGAGATATGTTTTCTTTGAACCAGAACAGTTATGAAATTTTCTAAACATGCAAAGTAATAAGGAGGAGGACCAGATTTGATGCGGTTCAATTGATAGGGGTAACCTCCTGCTCAAGAATTTTAGACCAACTTCCTTTGGTATATTATTGGATTTTCTCTCACAATTGTGGACTGTTAATACCAATAATTTATTTCTATGTTAATATAATGTTTCTTCAAGAATGTTATTGAAATATTGGTATATCTGATCAAAGATTGTATCTTTGTGTTAAATGAAAATCAATAAAGAAATTAAATAATAATAAACTACAGAGTGCTAGGTTCCACATTAGGCATCACTGCCCAGGAAAAGGATCCAGGTGCCATAGTGGACAATATGTTGAAATCTTCTGCTTGGTATGTGGTGGTGTCCACCATAAACAAAAAAGCAATGTTAGTAAAGATTAGGAAATGAATGGAGACTAAAACAAAGAATATCTTGATGCCTTTATCATTCCATGGTGAGAACACACCTTGAATATTGTGCATCTTGAATTACAAAAGGTCCACCTTGGGAATCAGCACCCAAGAAAAAGATCTAGGTGTCATAGCAAACAATACGCTGAAATCTTCTGCCCCATGTGCGGTGCTGTCCAAAAAAGCAAACAGGCTGCTAGGCAGGGCCGTGCCAATACGGTAAGCGGGGTAAGCATGGCAGGGGGGCGCCGTCCTTTGGGGGGCGCTGCCACACCATGCTTACCTTGCCCTCCCACTCCCATTGCCCAACTGCCCGCGCCCTCTTCTCTCCCGCAGCAAGATCCCTTTCCTTTTTTAATCCTTTTAATTTTACCTCCGTCCGGCAGCGCAGGAGGCGGCGCTCCCGACGTGTTTAGCCTTCCCCTTCGCTCATGTTCCGCCTTCTTCTGATGTCATTTCCTTGACGTCAGAAGAAGGCGGAACATGAGTGAAGGGGAAGACTAAACACGTCAGGCGCGCCGCCTCCTGCACTGACGCTGCGCTGCCGGACGGAGGTAAATTTAAAAGAAAAAAAAAGGAAAGGGATGTTGGAAGGGGGGGGGGACAAGAGGGCGGGCAGTTGGGACATGGGAGCGGGAGGGCAGGGGAGAGAGGAGCATGCGAGGGCAGGGTTCATGGAAGGGAGAGAGGGGAATTGCTGGATAGGGTCAGGGATGAATGGAGGGGGCAAGGGACAGGGCATGGATGGGAGGGTAGGGCTCAGGGAGAGAGGGGAATTGCTGGATAGGGATGAATGGAGGGGGCAGGGGACAGATGGGCATGGATTGGGAGGGCAGGGCTCAAGGAGAGAGGGGAATTGCTGGATAGGGATAAATGGAGGGGGCAGGGGACAGATGGGCATGGATGGATATGGATTGCAGAGTAGGGCTCAGGGAGAGAGGGGAATTGCTGGATAGGGTCAGGGATGAATGGAGGGGGCAAGGGACAGATGGGCATGGATGGATGGGAGGGTAGGGCTCAGGGAGAGAGGGGAATTGCTGGATAGGGATGAATGGAGGGGGCAGGGGACAGATGGGCATGGATTGGGAGGGCAGGGCTCAGGGAGAGAGGGGAATTGCTGGATAGGGATGAATGGAGGGGGCAGGGGGACAGATGGGCATGGATGGATATGGATTGCAGGGCAGGGCTCAGGGAGAGAGGAGAAATTGCTGGACATAAAGGGGAGGGAAGAGAGATGAAGGAGATGAAATGAGGGAAAAGGAAAAGAGGAGAAAAACTGCACATGGATGAAGAAAATAGGCAGAAGCTGAGGACCAGAAATGAAGAAGAAAGGAGGAAAGGAAAGAAATAAATGGAAAGGAAGCCCTGGAAACGGAGTTAAGAGGACAGATAGCCGCAGAATCAGATACTGGGCCAGCATGATCAGAAAAAGAAAGTCACCAGATAACAAAAGGTAGAAAAAAAATCATTCTATTTTCATTTTAGCGTTTGGAATATGTCCACTTTGAGAATTTACATCTGCTATCTTATCTTGCAATGTATAGCAATTTGTTTCTAAGAATATTGCTGACAATTCCTGTCAGTGTGGCAAGTGGTGACAATCATTTTCACCGGGGGGGGGGGGGGGGGCACCAACTGATAGTCTGCAGGGGGGCACCAGAGACCCTAGGCACGGCCGTGCTGCTAGGAATTATTAGGAGAGGGATGCAAAATAAGACCAAGAATATTATAATGCCTCTGTATTGCTCTATGGTGCGACCTCACCTTGACTACTGCATTCAATTCTGGTCACTGTATCTCAAAAAAGATATAGTGGAATTAGAAAAGGTTCAAAGAAGAGCAACAAAAATGATAAAGAGGATGGAACTCCTCCCATATGAGGAAAGGCTAAAGAAGTTAGGGCTCTTCAGCACGGAAAAGAGACGGATGAGGGGAGATATGATTGAGGTCTACAAGATCCTGGAGTGCTAAAGAATGGGTAGAACTGAATCAATTTATTACTCTTTCAAAAAGTACAAAGACCTGGGGACACTCAATAAAATTACATGGAAATACTTTTAAAACAAATAGGAGGAAATATTTTTTCATTCAAAGAATAGTTAAGCTCTGGAACTTGCTGCCAAAGGATGTGGTAACAGCATGGGGAAAGGCTAAAGAGATTAGGGCTCTTCAACTTGAAAAAGAGATGGATGAGAGGAGATGCAGAGAAGGGCGACGAAAATGATAAAGGGAATGGAATGACTTCCCTATGTGGAAAGGCTGAGAAGGTTAGGGCTCTTCAGCTTGGAGAAAAGGCAGCTGAGGGGTGATATGATAGAAGTCTACAAGATAATGAGTGGAGTAGAGCAGACAGATGTGAAGCGATTGTTTACACTTTCAAACAACAACAAAGCCAGGGGACACAAGATGAAGCTAGAATATGGTAGATTTAAAATAAATAGGAGAAAGTTTTTCTTTACTCAGCGTGTAGTTAGACTCTGGAACTCGTTGCCTGAGAATGTAGTGAGAGCAGCTGGCCTTACAGAATTTAAAGGGGGTTTGGACAGATTCCTGAGGGAAAAGTCCATTGAACATTATTACATTTTTTTGGGGGGGAGGGGGGTTTGCCGGGTTCTTGAATTCTTGAAGCCTGGATTGGCCGCTGTCAGAGACAGGATGCTGGGCTTGATGGACCCTTGGTCTTTTCCCAGTATGGCGTTGCTTATGTACTTATGAGATATGATTGAGGTCTATAAAATCCTGGAGTGGGCTTTTCCTCTAGGAACTTGTCCAAACCTTTTTTAAACCCAGACATGCTAACCACTACTACATCCTCTGGAAAAGAGTTCCAGAGCTTAACTGTCTTTTAGTGAAAAAAAATATTTCCTCCTATTTTTTTTAAAGTATTTTCATGTAACTTCTGTGAGTGTCCCCTAATCTTTGTACTTTTGGAAAGAGAAAAAAAAATCAATTTACTTCTACTCATTGTACACCACTCAGGATTTTATAGACCTCAATCATATCTCCTTCTCATCTGTCTCTTTTCTAAGCTGAAGAGCCCTTAACCTCTTTAACCTTTCCTCATATGCACCAAAAAGTTACAAAATGATACATGTAAAATAAATTGATGAACATTTTTTTCACTTAATGCATAGTTAAGCTCTGAGCAGGTAGTAAAAGCAGTTAAGTATAGCAGGGTTTAAAAATGGTTTGGACAAATTCCTGGATGAAAAGTCCATAAACCGTTAAGGCAGACCTGGGGATAAGTAGGGTGGAGTCTTGCTACTTTTTGGGGTCCTATCAGGTACCTATGACCTCAATTGGCCACCATTGGGAAAAGGATATTTATTTATTTAAAACTTTTATTCTGTTAGATTCAATGTTCTCAGCAGATTACATATCACCTACATAATTTTAAAACAACCTAAAACATACAAGCAAAATTACAATATCTTCAAAATGAAAATCCTGAAACAAGTACTAAAATCATCATTCATCACCCCAGCTGCAAGATGTCTGGAGCTCTTTTTTAAATTCTTTAAAATCTGTAATATTCCTTATTCGCAAGATGGACCTTTCATCTGCCCCAATATGGTAATTTTTATTCTTACCAACATGGCAACAAGCATCTTTATTTATAGCTTATGGGTTCTACCCTTATTTTGTAAAACCTTTTCTCATATCCCTCATCTAGCTCAGTTTTTGCAGGGACACACAAAGCTGTGATGTGATCATGAATCCACAGCCCCACCAATAAAAAGCCATCATAACCTGTAAGGCATGATCACATATCGCATAGAAATAGAAGCAGCAGCAGCAGGGTTCTTATCCCTCTCTATTAGAACAAAAAAAGTCTATAATACAATTCAGTGGGGAATTAATGTTACTTTGTTCACATCAACCCAACATAATTTAAAATATACTACAAAACAACTTCTGAAGGTAGGTTGCTTTAGGTCAGTTCTCAACCCAGTCCTCAAGACACATCCAGTCAGTCAAGTTTTCAGGATAGCCACAATGAATATGCATGAGGAATTTACATGCACTGCCTCCATTTTATGCAAATTTCCCTCATGTATCCTGAAAACCTGACTAACCAGGTGTGTCCCAAGGTCTACGTTAAGAACCCTTGGTTTATCCATCAAATATCTGTGGATAGATACAGCAGTAACAATCTTTTATGAAGTATTGTTTCATAAAACATATAGAAACTTCCATTCAATTAAACAGTTAGGAAATCACCCATATTATTTTCCCATTCTCACATCTGCATACATGGAATAGATGTTACAAGAGTAGGACACAAGTAATTTAGCAAGAATTGTAAAAAAAAAAAACACATAAATGGGACTGACAGGGAAGATCGTCTCCCAAGCACAGGCCCTACAAGGGTCCTTCTCCCTCCCCCCACTCCTCCACGGTCTTCTGTGAGCAGCACAGATCCTATCCGCACAAAGAAAATCTGCAATATTCTCTGCCACTCTCTCCTAGGATTTTTATATCTATAAGTTCCTTTGGCAAAAAAAGCAGAAGGCAAAAGGCAATAATCCAAACAGCTTGCACAGGTGCAGACTCTTACGTACTTAAGGTAACACAAGCATCTGGGCAGGCTTTTTCTTCAACAGGCAAACTCTGCGATAAGCCTGAATAGCAAGGACAGCACTTAGGAAGAATGCCACGGCAGCCATACACCCAAAAATGCCAACAGCAATGTCTGCTCCATGAAGATTACAGCTGAAGCCTTTGTATCCTTTGCTACTGTAGAGATCATCCCTGTTCTTGCAGATCTGCGACATGTAGGCATCCAGGAGTTTGCGAAAGTAGAAATACAATGCTGGTATATAGCCACATGCAATCGCTACATCCAGCATAAATTCTACCAGTAACCATATTGGAAATCGCCAAGGGAGTCGTAGGACACCAATAAGAACCAAGAGACAGGAATAGCCCATGAGAGCACCTCCAAAGGCCATGGTGGCCACAACCGTTGGAAGCTTTAGTTGGTAGAATTGAGTGTCCAGTTGTTTGGCTCTCTCCCCATCAACACCATCAAAACCATTGTAAGCACCTCCAAACTGGTAATAGTAAATGCCCCCCAAGCTGGTGATGCCAGTATAGCCCCCTGTGGAATTATACGACACAGAGCCACAGATGAGGATCAGCATATTCAGGAGGACTTCAACCAGTTGGCAGCAAGCTGCAAAGATCAAAAGAGTTGGGGCCAATTAGTGAGGGCCAAGGGCTAAGCTGTTTTGTGCTGTTGAATCAACAAGGCTATCGACTCCTGTCTATTCTTTTCTAGATCCCTATTTCACAACAGCTAGGCAATTCGGAGTCTTCCTACATACCCCCCACATATACAATATGCTTCCACCCACCCCTGACCTAATTTCTGATTTGTAGGCCCTTGAACTAATTAGGAGGCTACAAATTTAATTAGATCATCTCTATCAGCCAGTAATTAGCTCTTAGAATTACAATCTACTTACTTACTTAGAGGGTAACCTACTAACCACCATTAAAAATATAATAATAATAAAACTAAGTATTAGCATAGCCTAGCATATAACTAGCAATCAGGGTTCTATAGTTTACATAGCCTCATGCCATTAGCAACTTAATTAAAAAGTCACAAGATGCAGGCAGTCCAGCAGCGAGATGGGGGCTACCCAGTCTTTTGAACCGAGTGTCACATGTTTGATTATCTTCCAGTTGGTGTGAATCTGTATGTGTGTACTCGGTGCAAAGAGTTCCTAGCACTCAGGGAACAAGTCCGATCTCTGGAAGCTAGAATAGCAGTCTTGGAGGAGCTGAGGCAGACAGAGAGGTTTATAGAGGCGACCTATAGGGACATATAAGAGCAGTCCCACCTCCAGTCTAGCAACCTCTGTGCTGCCATGGAGGAAAAAGGGCTCCTGAAGGGACAGCATCACTATGGAGAAGCAAGAAGTGATCCTGTATCCAGGACCTGCCCTCCAGAGGATGCAATATCCTTTCACACCGAGGATGTGTCTCCAGGGGCTTCTGCACAGGAGGGAAGGATTAGGATGGCCGTTATAGTTGGAGATTCGATCATTAGGAATGTAGATAGCTAGGTGGATGATGGACGTACGGATCGCTTGGTCACTTTCCTGCCTGGTGCGAAGGAGACAGACCACACATGGCACTTACATAAGATTTTAGGCAGTGCTGGGGAGGAGCCTGCTGTCTTGGTACATGAGGGAACGAATGACATAGGAAAATGTGGGAGGGAGGTTCTTGTTGGGTAGAAAGCTCAAATCCAGAACTTTGAGGGTAGCATTTTCAGAAGTGCTCCCCATTACAAGTGCAGGACTGAAGATAGAGGCAGAGCTCTGGAGTCTCAATGTGTGGATGAGTTGATGGTGCAGGTAGGAGGATTTTTATAATTGTTAGGAACTGGGCAACATTCTGGAGAAGGGGGGGGGGGCTATTCTGGAAAAATGGGCTCCACCTTAACCAGGATATCAACAATTAAAAAAAGAAGATACAGCATCTTTTAAGCTAGAAACTGGGGGGGAAGGCCAACAGTTGCTCAAAAGGGATGGTTTGAAACAAGGTATCTTTAAAAGATATCACCCAAACAGGGAAGACAGAGCATCCCGATAGCGAGGTTGCAATAGAGACACTAGTACTAGTACTTTCTATAGCGCTACTAGACAGATGTCGTCAAACAAAAATTTTCAAGACTGCAAATTATTTCCTATCAACTGCTGAACAAGTTTTCAAACAACAAACATTGTTTGGAAAGTCTGTAAGCAAATGCCAGAAGCCTAAGTAACAGGATGGAGAGAGATTGAATATATTGCACTAAAAGACAGATATAATAGACACCTCTGAGATCTGGTGGACGAAAGATCACCAATAGGACACTGTCATAGCAAGGTACAAGTTATATCGCAGTGATAGAGTGGAAGGGTACTATTATATGTTAAGGAGGGCCTTGAATCAAATAGACAAAATTCTGTAGGACACAAAAAACATCTTAGAATCCCTATAGATAGACATTCCATGTGTAAAGGTGAAAAGGACAGAAATAGGAGTGTACTACCGTCCACCTGGCCAGGATGAACAAACGGATGTAGAAATGTTATCGGAAATTAGAGAGGATAACAAACTGGGAAGCACAACAACAATGGGTGATTTTCAATTACCCTGATAAGGACTGGGTAAATGTAACATCAGGGCATGCTATGGAGGTAAAATTCCTTTATGGAGTAGCTAGTTCAGGAACCAACAAGAGGGGGGAAAATTCTAGACCTAGTCCTTAGTGGAGCACATGATCTGCTGCAGCAGGTAACAGTGCTGGGACCACTTGATAACAGTGATCATAACATGGGAAATGGGACTTGACATATCGCCTTCCTGTGTTTTTTGCAACTACGTTCAAAGCGGTTTACATGGTATATACAGGTACTTATTTGTACCTGGGGCAACGGAGGGTTAAGTGACATGCACATAGTCACAACATGATCACATTTGATATAATCTCTGCACAGGAAATCCAATACTTTAGCATTTAGCTTTCAAAACCAAGACTATGACAAAACGAGGTGCGGATGCTATTCAAAAATACCATCCTGGAAGCTCAAACCAGATATATTCCATGTATTTAAAAAGGAAAGAATGAAAGCCAAATGACAGCCGGCATGGTTAAAAAGTGAAGGAAGCTACGAGAGCTAAAAGGAAATCCATCAGAAAATGGAAGAAGGATCCATCAGAAAATAATTGGAAACAGCATAAGTGAAATGGAAAGCGCTGATAAGGAAGGCAAAGAGAGACTTTGAAAAGAAGGTTGCAATGGAGGCAAAGTATATTAGAAGCAAGAAGCCGGTAAAAGAATCAGTTGGACCGCTAGATGACCAAGGGGTAAAAGGGACACACAGGGAAGACAAGGTCATAGCGGAGATATAAAATTAAATCTTTTGCTTTGGTTTTCACTGAGAAAGACGTGGGAGAGAAACCAATGCCAGAAATGGTATTCAATGATGATGAGTCAGAGAAACTGAAACACAATTCTGTAAACATGGAAGATGTAACAGGTCAATCTGACAAATTCAAGAGTAACAATGGTACCCGAACATTGGAGAATGGCCAATGTAAAGCCAATCTTTTAAAATGGTGCCAGGCAAAATGGTAGAGACCATTATAAAGAACATAATTACAGAGCATAGACATAGGCATAAGGATGGATTAATGAGACAAAGCCAACATGGATTTTGTAAAGGGAAATCTTGCCTCACCAATCTATTATATTTCTTTGAAAGGGTGAATAAACACGTGGATACTGTGTATCTGGATTTTCAAGAGGCATTTGACAAAGTACCTCATGAAAGACTCCTGAGGAAATTAGAAAGTCATGGGAGTGTCCTATTGTGGATTAAAAAATGGTTAAAGGATAGAAAACAGACCCCTGAGGAACCCCACTATCTACCCTTCTCCATTGAGAATACTGACCATTTAACCCTACTCTCTGTGCTTGAACCTCAGCTTTTTAGAAATGAACTAGAGATGGGAATAACTAGTTAGGTAATTAAATTTTGCTGATGACACAAAGTTATTCAAATGCCTTTTGAAAATCCAGATACACAATATCAGCCAGCTCACCTTTATCCATGTTTGTTCACCCCTTCAAAGAAATGTAATAGATTGGTGAGGCAAGATTTCCTGTCACTAAATCCATGTTGGTTGTGCCTCATTAATCCATACTTTTGAATATGCTCTGTAATTTGGTTCTTGAATAGTCTCTACCCTTTTGTCCGGCACTGGTGTCAGGCTCACCAGTCTGTAATTTCCTGGCTCACCTCTGGAACCTTAAAAAAAAAAATCAGTGTTACATTGGCCACCCTCCAATCTTCCGGTACCATGCTTGATTTTAAAGATAAATTACACATTACTAACAATAGTTCTGCAAGTTCATTTTTCAATTCCATCAGTACCCTGGGATGAATACCATCCAGTCCAGGAGATTTGCTACTTTTCAATTTGTCAAATTGCGCCATTACATCTTCCAGGTTTATTTATTTTTATATATTTATTTGTTACATTTGTATCCCACATTTTCCCACCTTTTTGCAGGCTCAATGTGGCTTACATAGTAAGATATTTTACAGATATTTCATTCAGTTTCCCCGACTCGTCAGCTTTGAAAACGATTTCTGGCACCGGTATCTCTCCGAAATCTTCCTCGGTGAAGACCGAAGCAAAGAATTCATTTAATCTCTCTGTTATGGCTTTGTCTTCTCTGAGTATCCCTTTTACCCCTTGATCATCTGTCTGTTCATCCTGGCTAGGTGGACAGTAGTACACCCATATCACTTTCCTTTTCCCTTTACAAATGGAATTTCCATCTATAGGGATTCCAAGATATGTTTTGTTTCCTGCAGAATGTTCAATCTATTTGATTCAAGGCTCTCTACCCCTCCATCAATTCGATCCACCCTATCACTACGATATAATTTGTACCTCGGTATGACAGTGTCCCACTGGTTATCCTCCTTCCACCAGGTCTCAGATGTGCCTATTATATCTAATTTTTCACTTAGTGCAATATATTGTAACTCTCCCATCTTTTTAGGCTTCTGGTATTCACATATAGACGTTTCAAACTATGTTTGTTGTTCCTATTTACATCTTGCTCAGCAATTGGCAGTGTTAAATTTGCAATCTTTTGTCTTCTTTTTCTTTAAAGACCCCCCTCCAAGCATTGTCGCTGCTCCACCAGCAGAGGACTGGCCCAGGGAAGCATTAGGGCATAACGCTGGATGGTTTGCTGAGCCAACCCCACTGGATTCTGATGAGACAGGTAGGCTGGGACCTTACCCTGGCACTTCATAGCCATAAGAGAAAAACTCAAAGGTAAAGATCTGTGGGAGCTCGTTGCGTGCCTCAACACGCCACCGCCATCTTGACACCACCCCTGTAGTCGTCTTGCCTGGGACTTGTAACCTGGATTGGCCCTACAGGTAGGTATTAGATTGAAAAAGGGTCTAACATTTTCTTGCCTCAGTTTAGTCTTCTTTCCTACTGACCCCAAGCACATTTAATTTATAGTCAATTATCACAATTAAGAAAATTAAGGAAATTTGACACTATAGGCTAATTGTCATCAGCAATTCACTATGAATAACAAATTTGTTTGCATCTCACCAAATTGCAAATAAATAAAGCATAAAATATACAAAATAATCTCCAGGCCCTTTATATTAGTTTAGATATTCCTATGCTGTAAACAATTTTAAAAAACTAAACAACCCACCAATACTAAGATGAAGACAGCAGTCCACTAGCGAGATGGATGCAATCTCATCTTTTACAATGAGTGCACATGTAAGACTGTGAGATGTCTCGGTGCACAGAGCTCCTGGCTCTCAAAGGATGAGCCCAATCTCTGGAGGCTAGAATAGCAGATTTGGAGAAGCTGAGGCAGAGAGGTATACAGGAGACTTACAAAAGCATAGTAAAGTCTCATCTGCAGTCTGTGCTGCCTTGGAAGAAAAAGCCCATCTGAAAGGGCAGCATCACCTTGGCGAGACAGGAAGTGATCCTGTACACAGGATCAGCTCTCTAGGGAATACAATATCCTCTTGCACCAAGGGGTTGGGATGGCCATATTAGTTGGAGATTCAATCGTTACGCAGCATATGGAGAGCGAGCTGGCTGGTGGGTTAATAAGTAATTAAAATAAAGAATGAAAGATAAAAGGACTCTTTCAAACTGCCCACAGTGCTTACTTACTGACCTCCTGCTATTCGCCATCCCCAGTAGTCTGAGCTCCAAAGACAATGATGACAAGATTCCCTTAGACAGAAGTGATGAACGAGAACAAATATCTGCAGTCTAACCGTATTTTGATTCAGCAGAAAGACTAGAGTTTCATCTAGTGGGAATTTCATCACCGTTTTGGTCTTCACAACCTCTCCCAGAAGGGCATTCCAGGCATCCACCACCCTTTCTGTAAAAAGTATTTCCTGATGTCGCTCCTAAATCTAACCCTGCAACCTCAACTCATGATCTCTAGTTCTACCACTTCTCCATCTCTGAAAAAGACTAGTTTGCATATTAATACCCTTTAACTATTTAAACGTCTGTATCATGTACCCCAACCCCCATGAAGACATAGTCAGGTCTTGAAGTCTCTTCTCATGTGTCTTTTGGCACAAGCCCCATATTATTCTTGCCACCTTCCTCTGAACCATGTCTTTTGATGTCCTTAGTGAGATATGGCCTCCAAAACTGAGTTCAATACTTCTAATGGGGCCTCACCGACGACTTGCAGAGGGGCTTGTATTATTTCAGAAGTTACTATACTGCCTTAACTGACCAAGCAGGGCAAAGTGGTTGACAAACTAGAGCAATCACTGGAAAGGAATAGTAAAGGCAGCCTTCACGCTAACAACAGAAGGACAAAAAACAAAGTTACAGGGGAGTCACCCACCACTCCTGACTCTAGACCAGTCAGATATCATAAGCCTCTTTAAAAAGCTACGTCTTAACTGCTATTTTGACCTTTTTTTTTTTTAAACGAAAGTTCATTATGAATAGCAAGTGGTAGTGAGTTTCAAAGGGCGAGAGTTACAAAATAAAAAGCAGAGTGTCTAATGGTTTCTAACTGCGCTGAACAAGGTCCCAGGAGGACTATGCGAAAGTCAATGAAAGATCGTATGAGTTCTGTAGGTGTATAGGGAAGAGTAAGGGAGGCCAAGCCATAATAAAGTAGTAAACAATTAAAAAAGGAATAGACTGAAAAGAATTCCACAGAACAGAGCGAGAGAGACCAAAAGTGAAGGGCCAGAACTACCAGGTAAAAGAGAACTGCAAACGCCACAACTCCTGGGACCTTCAATCTGCCAAATGCCTGCGTAAACAGAGGATCTCTCTATCTCTTATCTGGTCTCGCCAATCTGGGTACCAGCTAGCTCATTGCAGGTCAGCAGCCGAAACCAGGGCCACAAAGTCACAGGGAGTCACTTCTGACTCACTGAGCTGGATGAGGGACAGGGCCAGATAAAAATCCAGAAGGCTGTAGGGTAGAGGTTTCCAAACTGTGTGCTGCAGTGAACTTGCAAGAGATGCCACGGCATATTTTCTTCACCTCCCTGCCAAGTCTCCCACATTCAGCAGGAGACTCCTGCTTTGGCGGGTGATCTCCCGCTCTCCTGCCAAAGTGAGAAATTCTTCCACTGAGACACACCACCACCCGCTGCTTTTTCCGATGAGCAGCAGCAAAACAGAAAACAAGTGCGGAGCCGCAGCCTTCAGGCATGAGTTCTTGGCTCTGCTGGTCCCCTGCCCCCACTGATGTCAACTTCCCACTCTGTGGTTGGGGCTGTGGCATAGCCAGCCTGATATTTGAGTGGGCTCAGAGCTAATATGGGTGGGTACTATGTATGTAGATATGTTTCTTGGGATACCACTAAATAATGCCTTAGAAGGTACTTGGTGATACCCAACAGCTGCTCTGCATCAACATGAACAGATACATACTTAATAGAAAAAAAACAATATTTTTTTTAAATATAGTTACATTATGCCATATCAAAATTGACCAGACATAAGTCTATCCCCATAGCCAGCATCAACCCTTCCGTTGCTTACCTTACCCTCTCCCCTCCCCCCTTCCTTTCCCCACCATCCATCCCATAGGTAGGCATCAGCCCTACCTTACCCCCCCTCACCCCTCCCTGTAGCCTAGTATCAGCCCTGTCCTACTCTCTACCTATCCCCCCATGGTCTAGCATCTCTGCTCCCTCACCCTGAAGGACACCAGCATTAAAATATAAGACTTCTTTTTTATGTCCTGGGCACTGAAGAGCCCAGAAACCCACCTATATTAAACTTAAAACTTTTTTTTTTTTAATTTTACCTGGGCACTGAAGAGACCATCCCCACCCAAAAACCCACCAACATTTACAACCTTTTTTAAAATTATTATTTTAACATGGGCACTATTAACATTTATTGTTGGTGGGTTTCTGGGAGTGGGTGGGCTCTTCACTGCCTAGGAGGGAAAAAGGTATATTTAGTGATATAGCCCTCCCCCACCCAGAAGACCACTACCAGCCAGCATTACACTGTACACGTAAAAATGATAAAATATATTTATTTTACCTGGACAACAGGTTGTGCTGGCTCCTGTGCCTGCCAGCAGATTTTTCCCTGCGGCACTGACATGTGCACTGGGAGGGTAGGGGGAGGGAATACTGCGATGTCTGTGTGGTAGAGGGAGGGAATACTGAGATGGCTGTGTGGTGGGGGGAGAGAATATTGAGATGGCTGTATGGTGGGAGGAGGGAATACTGCGATAGCTGTGTGGTGGGGGGAGAGAATACTGCGATGGCTGTGTGGTGGGGGGAGAGAATACTGCGATGGCTGTGTGGTGGTGGGAGGGAATACTGCGATGGCTGTGTGGTGGTGGGAGGGAATACTGCGATGGCTGTGTGGTGGTGGGAGGGAATACTGAGATGGCTGTGTGGTGATGGGAGAGAATACTGCGATGGCTGTGTGTTCAGGGGAGAGAATCCTGCTCAGAAGGAAGTGATCCCCAGAAGCTTAGCCGGTGGTTGGGAGGTGGGGATAGTGCTGGGCAGACTTATACGGTCTGTGCCCTGAAAAAGACAGGTACAAATCAAGGTAAGATATACACAAAAAATGGCACATGTGAGTTTATCTTGTTGGGCAGACTGGGTGGACCGTGCAGGTCTTTTTCTGCCATCATATACTATGTTACTATGTAATACTGAGATGGCTGTGTGGTGAAGGGAGAGAATACTGAGATGGCTGTGTGGTGGGGGGAGAGAATAATGAGATGGCTGTGTGGTGGTGGGAGGGAATACTGCGATGGCTGTGTGGTGGGGGAGAGAATACTGAGATAGCTGTTTGGTGGGGGGAGAGAATACTGAGATAGCTGTTTGGTGGGGGGAGAGAATACTGAGATAGCTGTTTGGTGGGGGGAGAGAATACCTAGATAGCTGTGTGGTGGGGGGAGAGAATACTGAGATGGCTGTGTGGTGGGGGGAGAGAATATTGAGATGGCTGTGTAGTGGGGGGAGGGAATACTGCGATGGCTGTGTGGTGGGGGGAGAGAATACTGCGATGGCTGTGTGGTGGGGGGAGAGAATACTGCGATGGCTGTGTAGTGGGGGGAGAGAATACTGCGATGGCTGTGTGGTGGGGGGAGAGAATACTGAGATAGCTGTGTGGTGGGGGGAGAGAATACTGAGATAGCTGTGTGGTGGGGGGGAGAGAATACTGAGATGGCTGTGTGGTGGGAGGAAGGAATACTGCGATGGCTGTGTGGTGGGGGGAGAGAATACTGAGAGGGCTGTGTGGTGGGGGGAGAGAATACTGAGAGGGCTGTGTGGTGGGAGGAGGGAATATTGCGATGGCTGTGTGGTGGGGGAGAGAATACTGCGATGGCTGTGTGGTGGGGGGAGAGAATACTGAGATAGCTGTGTGGTGGGGGGAGAGAATACTGAGATAGCTGTGTGGTGGGGGGGAGAGAATACTGAGATAGCTGTGTGGTGGGGGGGAGAGAATACTGAGATGGCTGTGTGGTGGGAGGAAGGAATACTGCGATGGCTGTGTGGTGGGGGGAGAGAATACTGAGAGGGCTGTGTGGAGAGGGGAGAGAATACTGAGAGGGCTGTGTGGTGGGAGGAGGGAATATTGCGATGGCTGTGTGGTGGGGGAGAGAATACTGCGATGGCTGTGTGGTGGGGTTAGAGAATACTGCGATGGCTGTGTGGTGGGGGGAGAGAATACTGCGATGGCTGTATGGTGGGGGAGAGAATACTGCGATGGCTGTGTGGTGGGGGGCGAGAATACTGAGATGGCTGTGTGGTGGGGGGAGAGAATACTGCGATGGCTGTGTGGTGGGGGGAGAGAATACTGCGATGGCTGTGTGGTGGGGGGAGAGAATACTGCGATGGCTGTGTGGTGGGGGAGAGAATACTGCGATGGCTGTGTGGTGGGGGAGAGAATACTGCGATGGCTGTGTGGTGGGGGAGGGAATACTGCGATGGCTGTGTGGTGGGGAGAGGGAATACTGCGATGGCTGTGTGGTGGGGGGCGAGAATACTGAGATGGCTGTGTGGTGGGGGGTGAGAATACTGAGATGGCTGTGTGGTGGGGGGTGAGAATACTGAGATGGCTGTGTGGTGGGGGGAGAGAATACTGCGATGGCTGTGTGGTGGGGGAGGGAATACTGCGATGGCTGTGTGGTGGGGAGAGGGAATACTACGATGGCTGTGTGGTGGGGGACTGAATACTGAGATGGCTGTGTGGTGGGGGAGAGAATACTGAGATGGCTGTGTGGTGGGGGAGAGAATACTGAGATGGCTGTGTGGTGGGGGAGGAAATACTGAGATGGCTGTGTGGAGGGGGGAGAGAATACTGAGAGGGCTGTGTGGTGGGAGGAGGGAATACTGTGATGGCTGTGTGGTGGGGGGAGGGAATACTGTGATGGCTGTGTGGTGGGGGGAGAGAATACTGTGATGGTTGTGTGGTGGGGGGAGAGAATACTGAGATGGCTGTGTGGTGGGGGCGAGAATACTGAGATGGCTGTGTGGTGGGGGGAGAGAATACTGAGATGGCTGTGTGGTGGGGGGAGAGAATACTGAGATGGCTGTGTGGTGGGGGGAGTGAATACTGAGATGGCTGTGTGGTGGGGGGAGGGAATACTGCGATGGCTGTGTGGTGGGGAGGGAATACAGCTATGGCTGTGTGGTGGGGGAAGGAATACTGTGATGGCTGTGTGGTGGGGGGAGAGAATACTGAGATGGCTGTGTGGTGGGGGGAGTGAATACTGTGATGGCTGTGTGGTGGGGGGGAGAGAATACTGAGATGGCTGTGTGGTGGGGAAAGAATACTGTGATGGTTGTGTGGTGGGGGGAGAGAATACTGTGATGGTTGTGTGGTGGGGGGAGAGAATACTGAGATGGCTGTGTGGTAGGGGGAGAGAATACTGAGATGGCTGTGTGGTGGGGGAGAGAATACTGAGATGGCTGTGTGGTGGGGGGAGAGAATACTGATATGGCTGTGTGGTGGGGGGAGTGAATACTGAGATGGCTGTGTGGTGGGGGGAGGGAATACTGCGATGGCTGTGTGGTGGGAGGAGGGAATACTGTGATGGCTGTATAGTGGGGGGAGGGAATACTGCGATGGCTGTATAGTGGGGGGAGGGAATACTGCGATGGCTGTGTGGTGGGGGGAGGGAATACTGCGATGGCTGTGTGGTGGGAGAGGGAATACAGCGATGGCTGTATAGTGGGGGGAGGGAATACTGCGATGGCTGTGTGGTGGGGAGAGGGAATACTGAGATGGCTGTGTGGTGGGGGGAGGGAATACTGCGATGGCTGTGTGGTGGGAGAGGGAATACAGCGATGGCTGTATAGTGGGGGGAGGGAATACTGTGATGGCTGTATAGTGGGGGGAGGGAATACTGCGATGGCTGTGTGGTGGGGAGAGGGAATACTGCGATGGCTGTGTGGTGGGAGAGGGAATACAGCGATGGCTGTATAGTGGGGGGAGGGAATACTGCGATGGCTGTATAGTGGGGGGAGGGAATACTGCGATGGCTGTGTGGTGGGGGGAGGGAATACTGCGATGGCTGTGTGGTGGGAGAGGGAATACAGCGATGGCTGTATAGTGGGGGGGAGGGAATACTGCGATGGCTGTATAGTGGGGGGAGGGAATACTGCGATGGCTGTGTGGTGGGGAGAGGGAATACTGCGATGGCTGTGTGGTGGGAGGAGGGAATACAGCGATGGCTGTATAGTGGGAGGAGGGAATACTGTGATGGCTGTGTGGTGGGGGAGGGAATACTGCGATGGCTGTGTGGTGGGGAGAGGGAATACTGCGATGGCTGTGTAGTGGGAGGAGGGAATACTGTGATGGCTGTGTGGTGGGGGGAGGGAATACTGTGATGGCTGTGTGGTGGGAGAGGGAATACAGCGATGGCTGTGTAGTGGGAGGAGGGAATACTGTGATGGCTGTGTGGTGGGGGGAGGGAATACTGCGATGGCTGTGTGGTGGGGAGAGGGAATACTGCGATGGCTGTGTGGTGGGGAGAGGGAATACTGCGATGGCTGTGTGGTGGGGAGAGGGAATACTGTGATGGCTGTGTGGTGGGGAGAGGGAATACTGTGATGGCTGTGTGGTGGGGAGAGGGAATACTGCGATGCTGTGTGGTGGGGAGAGGGAATACTGCGATGGCTGTGTGGTGGGAGGAGGGAATACTGCGATGGCTGTGTGGTGGGAGGAGGGAATACTGTGATGGCTGTGTGGTGGGAGGAGGGAATACTGTGATGGCTGTGTGGTGGGAGGAGGGAATACTGTGATGGCTGTGTGGTGGGGGGAGGGAATACTGTGATGGTTGTGTGGTGGGGAGAGGGAATACTGCGATGCTGTGTGGTGGGGAGAGGGAATACTGCGATGCTGTGTGGTGGGGAGAGGGAATACTGCGATGCTGTGTGGTGGGGAGAGGGAATACTGTGATGGTTGTGTGGTGGGGAGAGGGAATACTGCGATGCTGTGTGGTGGGGAGAGGGAATACTGCGATGGCTGTGTGGTGGGAGGAGGGAATACTGTGATGGCTGTGTGGTGGGGGTAGAGAATACTGCGATGCTGTGTGGTGGGGAGAGGGAATACTGCGATGGCTGTGTGGTGGGGGGAGAGAATACTGTGATGGCTGTGTGGTGGGGGTAAAGAATACTGCGATGCTGTGTGGTGGGGAGAGAATACTGCGATGGCTGTGTGGTGGGGGGAGAGAATACTGTGATGGCTGTGTGGTGGGGGTAGAGAATACTGCGATGCTGTGTGGTGGGGAGAGGGAATACTGTGATGGCTTTGTAGTGGGAGGAGGGAAAACTGTGATGGCTGTGTGGTGGGGGGAGGGAATACTGTGATGGCTGTGTGGTGGGGGGGTGAGAATACTGTGATGGCTGTGTGGTGGGGGTAGAGAAAACTGCGATGCTGTGTGGTGGGGAGAGGGAATACTGCGATGTCTGTGTGGTGGGGGGAGAGAATACCGAGATGGCTGTGTGGTGGAGGGAGGGAATACTGCGATGGCTGTGTGGTGGGGAGAGGGAATACTGCGATGGCTGTGTGGTGGGGAGAGGGAATACTGTGATGGCTGTGTGGTGGGGGGAGTGAATGGTAAAATTATGTATAATCATACCTGATAATTTTCTTTCCATTAATCATAGCTGATCAATCCATAGACTGGTGGGTTGTGTCCATCTACCAGCAGGTGGAGATAGAGAGCAAACTTTTGCCTCCCTATATGTGGTCATGTGCTGCCGGAAACTCCTCAGTATGTCGATATCAAAAGCTCCATCCGCAGGACTCAGCACTTAGAGAATTACACCCACGAAGGGACACTCTGCCCAGCTCACCACCGCCGAAACGGGGGAGGGGAATTAACCCAGCTCATCCCCACACAAGTGGGGGAGGGGAATCCGTCCAGCTCATCCCCGCGGAGCGGGGGAGGGACACCACACCCGCCGATGCGGGGGGATCTGGCTTATCCTGCAACCGCAACCGCGGGAGGAGCTGACTGACCCTAACACCGCCGAAGCGGGAGGGGTACAAAGCTGCCCTACAGCCGCACGAAGCGGGAGGGAGTGCCGGCAGAATTTAAATCTCAATCCAGCCCCGTAAAACGGAGGGGAGAGGAATGCAGCAGCTCACTGTAACACAAACTCGTCTCAACTCTTGAAGAATCCAATTGAAAAAACTTGAACACGAAGTCCTCCTGAAGTAACTGAAGACTAAACTTGAACCTGAAATGCAACCAGAATATAAACAGCACCGATATCTGGGAGAGGCTATGGATTGATCAGCTATGATTAATGGAAAGAAAATTATCAGGTATGATACATAATTTTACCTTCCATATCATCATGCTGATCAATCCATAGACTGGTGGGATGTACCGAAGCAGTACTCACCCAGGGCGGGACATTGAAATCCCTGAACTCAACACTGAAGCTCCAAACCGGGCCTCCGCCCGTGCAGCCACAGTCAAGCGGTAATGCTTGGAGAATGTATGGGCCGATGCCCAAGTTGCCGCCTTGCATATCTCTTCCAAGGAGACGGACCCGGCCTCTGCCATCGAGGCCGCCTGAGCTCTAGTGGAGTGAGCCTTCAGCTGGCCCCACGGCCACATAAGCCGCTGCAATGGCTTCCTTGACCCATCTTGCCACTGTAGGCTTAGCAGCCTGCAGACCCTTACGAGGACCCGCAAACAGGACAAACAGATGATCCGATTTCCGGAAATCATTGGTCACTTCCAAGTATCTGATGATGACTCGTCTCACATCCAGATATTTAAGAGCAGAGTACTCCTCTGGGTAGTCCTCCCTACGAAAGGAAGGGAGACAGAGCTGCTGATTCACATGGAAGCGAGAAACAATCTTGGGCAGAAAGGAAGGCACTGTGCGAATAGTCACTCCTGCCTCAGTGAACTACCGAAAAGGCTCTCGACATGAGAGCGCCTGGAGCTCGGAAACTCTTCTGGCTGAAGTGATAGCCACCAAAAAGACTGCTTTCAACGTCAGGTCTTTCAGAGATGCCCTCGACAAGGGTTCAAAAGGCGGCTTCTGCAATGCTCTTAGCACCAGGTTGAGATTCCACGCAGGCACCACTGAGTGCAGAGGAGGGCGCAGGTGATTAACTCCCTTGAGAAAGCGCACCACATCTGGCTGCGAAGCCAGGGAAGCACCCTTCAGGCGGCCCCTGAAGCAAGCCAGAGCCGCTACCTGGACTTTAAGGGAACTGAGCGACAGGCCTTTCTCCAGACCTTCTTGCAGGAACGCCAACACTGAAGAAATTGGAGCAGTGAAGGGAGAAAGTGAGCCTGCTTCACACCACGCTGCAAAGATACGCCAAACCCTGGCGTAAGCAGTAGAAGTAGAGCGCTTCCTCGCTCTCAGCATAGTGGCGATGACCTTGTCTGAGAAGCCCTTCTTCCTCAGACGCTGCCGCTCAATAGCCAGGCCGTAAGACCAAAGGGGGAGGGATCCTCCATCACCACGGGACCCTGATGTAACAGGCCCTGTTCCACTGGCAGTCGCAGAGGATCGTCCACTGAGAGCCTGATCAAGTCCGCATACCAGAGACGCCTGGGCCAATCCGGACCCACCAGGATTACCCTGCCGGGATGCTTTGCCACCCGGTCTAGCACCCTGCCCAACATGGGCCAGGGCGGGAACACATAGAGGGGCTCTTGTGTCGGCCACTGTTGGAGAAGAGCATCTACTCCCAGGGATCGAGGGTCCCGTCCTCTGCTGAAGAAGCGCGGCACTTGGCAATTGGCCAATGACGCCATCAGAACTAGGCTCGGCTGGCCCCAGCGCTTCGTGATGTCCAAGAACGCCTGAGCAGATAGCTGCCACTCTCCGGGATCCAAGGTATGGCGACTGAGAAAGTCCGCCTTGACATTCATGACTCCGGCAATGTGGGCCGCTGAAAGCTGCTCCAGGTTCGCTTCCGCCCACTGGCAAAGATTCATAGCCTCCTTGGCTAGAGGGGCGCTCTTGGTACCTCCCTGGCGGTTGACATAGGCCACAGCCGTGGCATTGTCCGACAGGACCCGTACAGGCTTCAACACCAGTACCGGGATGAACTCCAAAAGCGCCAACCGAATGGCTCTGAGTTCCAGGAGGTTGATAGACCACTTTGCCTCTGCAGGAGACCAGAGCCCCTGCGCTGTCCTTCCCAAGCAGTGGGCTCCCCAGCCCGACAACGAGGCGTCCGTCGTGACGACAATCCACTCTGGGGTCACCAGAGGCATTCCCGCAGACAACTTGTCTGTCTGCATCCACCAGCTCAGCGCCTTGCGCACTGCTGGGTCCAAGGGAAGGCGCACAGCATAATCCTCTGACATCGGAGTCCAGCGCTGCAGCAAAGAGTGTTGAAGTGGTCTCATATGAGCCCTGGCCCAGGGCACAACTTCCATCGTGGCCGTCATAGAGCCCAACAGCTGCACATAGTCCCAAGCCCGAAGGGGAGAGGCTACTAGGAACTGGTCCACCTGAGCCTGAAGTCTGACAATCCGATTGTCTGGCAGGAAAACTCTGCCCACTTGGGTGTCGAATCGAACTCCCAGGTACTCCAGGGACTGAGTCGGGCGCAGCTGGCTCTTCTCCCAGTTGATGATCCATCCCAGGGAGCTCAAAAGAGCAACTACCCGGTCCACAGCTTTGCCGCACTCTGCATAAGAGGGGGCTCGGATCAACCAGTCGTCCAGATAAGGATGGACTTGTACCCCTTCCTTTCGTAGGAAGGCCGCGATGACCACCATTACTTTGGAAAAGGTCCGCAGAGCAGTAGCCAACCCGAAAGGGAGGGCTCTGAACTGGAAGTGTCGTCCCAGGACTGCAAAACGCAGAAAGCGTTGATGAGGAGGCCAGATGGGAATATGCAGGTACGCTTCCTTGATGTCCAAGGATGCCAGGAACTCTCCTGCCTTCACTGCCGCTATAACAGAGCGGAGAGTCTCCATGCGAAAGTGCCGCACTTTCAAGGCCCGATTGACCCCTTTGAGGTCGAGGATAGGCCGGACAGAACCTCCTTTCTTTGGTACCACAAAGTAAATGGAGTAACGTCCCTTGCCAAGCTGACTTTCTGGCACCGGAACGACCGCGCCCAGGCGGATCAGATTGTCCAAGGTCTGCTGCACTGCCACAGCTTTGACCGGAGACTTGCAGGGAGAGAGTACAAACCCGTCTTTTAAGGGTCGGCAGAACTCTAGTTTGTAGCCGTCTCTGATGACTTCCAGCACCCACGCGTCTGAAGTTATTGTGGTCCACTCGCCCAGAAACGAGGACAGCCGTCCTCCAATCTGCACTGGGGCGTGGACCAAGACCCCGTCATTGGGTACGAGACCCTGGGGGAGGACCGGAGGGAGCACCTCCGGGACGGCGGTCTCTGCGAAAGGAATGCTGCTTGGGGGAGAAATTCCTCTTGAAGGAAGAGGGGGCAGAGGAACCCGACTTGCCCGGGCGGTACCGACGGGCTTCCTGCAACCGTCCTCTGGAGGTACCGGGACGAGAACTAGCCCGAGCCCTGACCTCTGGTAATTTCTTGCCCTTAGACGTGCCGAGATCGGTCACGATTTTGTCCAGCTCGACCCCAAAGAGCAGCTTGCCTTTAAAAGGCAACCTAGCCAGGCGGGATTTAGAGGCGTGGTCAGCAGACCAATGTTTCAGCCAAAGCCACCGCCGCGCAGAGATTGTCTGAGCCATGCCTTTCGCTGAGGCCCTCAAGACATCATACAGCAAGTCTGCCAAATAGGCTAAGCCCGATTACAGGGCCGGCCAATCAGCCCTCAAGGAATGATCCGAGGGGGAAGCCCGCTGCACCATAGTCAGGCACGCCCTGGCCACATAGGAGCCGCAAACTGAGGCCTGCAAACTTAAAGCAGCCGCCTCAAAGGACGACCTTAAGGCCGCCTCCAATCTTCTGTCTTGGGCGTCCTTTAGGGCCGTGCCACCTTCCACCGGCAACGCCGTTTTCTTAGTCACCGCAGTGATTAAAGAATCCACGGTAGGCCACAGATAGGCCTCACGTTCACTCACAGCCAAAGGATAGAGGCGGGACATAGCCCTAGCCACTTTAAGGCTCGCTTCTGGGACATCCCATTGAGCCGAAATTAGGGTGTGCATGGCATCATGCACGTGGAAGGTTCTAGGCGGGCGCTTCGTCCCCAGCATAATGGCAGAGCCAACAGGGGCTGAGGGAGAGACGTCCTCCGGAGAGGAAATCTTCAAAGTGTCCATGGCCTGTAACAACAGGTTGGGCAAATCCCCTGGGCTAAAAAGCCGCGCTGCAGAGGGGTCATCCGCTCCATCCGAGCGGGGATCCGTCTCCTCCAAGGAATCCGCAAAGGACCGTTGGGAGATCTCAGACACGCTGCCCTCATCTACATCGGAGGAGACAAATTCCTCCAAGGCCTGGGAATCAACCCGAGGGCGTTTACCTCTGGGAACCTCAACCTCTTTACCAGACGAGGGAGCAGGGGCAGCGTTTTGCATGAGGAAAGCCTGATGCAGCAGCAAAACAAACTCGGGGGAGAAACCCCCCAGACTGTGCACTTCCGCAGCCTGGGCAACAGCCCTAGACGCACCCTCAACCGGCGCTCGCAAGAGCGGGGGAGAGACATGCTGCGCATCCAAAATGGCGTCCGGCGCGACACTCCGCGAAGGAGCCGCGCGGGAAGAACGGCGCTTAACTTTAGCCGCTTTTGTGCCGTCGCCCAAATTAAGGGCGTCCATGGCATTAATGTCTCCAACCTCAAGGGCGGCCCACGAAGAAGCCGTCCGAGCCGCGTGGCCGGCCAAGATGGCGGAGGCGAGGAGCGGGGGATGGGCGTTTATGGCGGGAAAAACCGCCACGCCGGAGGAAGGACCGGGACATTCATCGGTCACGAAACTGTCACCCAACAAGGGCGAATCAGGCTGTAAGACCCCCGCATCCCCTCTAGAAGCGCTCAAGCGATCCGGGGAGCGACCCTTTGCGCCCTCGCCCTCCGACGCCATATGCCACGAGGAGAAGAATCGGGGAACCCCCTGCCCGCTATAAAAAGGTAAAAATTACCTGCTGTCCGCTCCGAGCTGTAACGAACTGGTGTCCCAGTGAGTAGCTGCAATGAACGTTTAAATAAACGTCGAAATAAACGCCTTTAAGGACGTTTAAAATTTTTTTTTTTTTTTTTTTTTAACGGAGCCAGCGGGAGGGGGGAGAAAGGAGGGACCTGGCACCAGCAGGTTTGCACTTGCTCAAGAAGAGCCCTCAACCCCAGGTACTCAACAAGACCTAGCCAGAGCTGCTGCTGTGTGTGACCACCACCTGCTGAGATAGAGAACATACTGAGGAGTTTCCGGCAGCACATGACCACATATAGGGAGGCAAAAGTTTGCTCTCTATCTCCACCTGCTGGTAGATGGACACAACCCACCAGTCTATGGATTGATCAGCTTGATGATATGGAAACTGCGATTGCTGTCTGGTGTGGGAGGGAGGGAATACTGTGATCGCTGTGTGCTGGGGGGAGAGAATACTGCAATAGCTGGGTGGGGGGGGGGGGGGGGGGGTAGGGGTGGTAAGGTGGTTGCATTAAGTAACATAGTAATACAGTAAATGACAGATAAAGACCCGAACGGTCATCCAGTCTGCCCAACAAGATAAACTCATTTTACATGGTATGTGATACTTTATACCAGAGTTTGATTTGTCCTTGCCATTCTCAGGTCACAGACCCTAGAAGTCTGCCCAGCACTGTTCTTGTACTAAGTTCTGAAGCTAACGTTGAAACCCCTTAAAATTTACACTCCAGCCCATCCATATCTATTCAGTCACAATCAGGGCTTAGACCATAGAAGTCAGCCCAGTAGTACCTGATTTGCAACTGCTCTGCAAAAGAACAGCATGTAGGGAAACTTTCCATGTTGCCAGAATAGACCCTAAGGGGGTGTGATGTGGAGGAAAGGACATTAACACAAGGCCTGTAGTGTAAGAGTGGGCCAAAAGCAGTATGAACTACTATCCAGCTGAGGCTGAGACATGTTACCGAGGGGGGGGGGGGGGGGGGGACATGATCTGTACAGGGAGGGACAAGACTAACAAACACACAGAATTAACAAGAGAAGCCAGGGCAGAACAGAGCTATAAAGATGTGGTGGCATCCACATTTTTATTAAAGTTTATGGTTTTTAACCCTATTTACAATTCTCTGTTTAATAAACATGAGAAAAACAGGAATAAACGCAATAAAACTTCAATTAAAATCCAGATACCATATCTTTATACCCCCTGGTTCAACTCCTGGCTTCTCGTGCACCATATTATACTGGTCTCAATCTTGTTTATTGCACAGGTCAAGGGGATGGGGGGGTTGCAGGCTAATATGTCATCACATATCTGAAAGTTCTCACTTGTATTGTCTGCCCATCCAGATAAACTGGAATTTCAGCATTTTAGAGGGTAGGAATGAAAGCAGAAGCAAAGGTAGCTCTTCTGGTTTTTATGTACAATAGACCTGATTGTTTTGGGAACAGGCAGATTGCACCCTACCATCTTCACTTACCTCTTCCAGTGCACAAGTATCTGCATTTGTTACACTCCAGGATCCCACCCTCCCGCTCTGTCTCATGGTATTCCAGCTCCTGAACACTCCAGTCAGGTGGGTGGGGCATGTATCCTACAGATGGGGGGGCTCTGTCAAACAGAAAAGAAACACAAGGGTCTACATATATTGGCAAAAAGTGTCAAATGTTAATAATCATAGCCCAATGGCAGATTCAGTACAAGACTTCTAGAGCACCTGCAGACATATACCTAATAATCTTATATATCCAGGCTGGAGTTAGGCAATGGTCTATGCAAGGCTGTCCTTGAGCTGCCAACCTGGTGAGGTCTTTTCCACTGATCCACAAGACTTTGATGACAAAACAGCCTTTGGTATATTTGATTGAAGTAATGAGTTTTTGGTTTACAATTATTCCCTCTTTCTTGCGGTTTGTGGGGAGATTCAGTGGTGCTGCCACACCCACATTTTCATAGGAATGTGTTCAGGAAGTCGTGTTTCCCTCACGCTTGATCAAGCACTCAGAAAGTGGCTGCACCTCCAAGTCTGAATGGGACCTAGTGGTCATCCTTTGTAAATGGACCTTTTAAAGCCACCTCAGCGGAGGTAGACAACAGATCTGCCAAAGAGCATCTGCTGGAAAGCACAGTCGTTTTCTTTTCTTTTTCTACGAGAAGTAGCATCTCAGCTTCACAGTGGCTGCAAAGAGGGTTGAAGGTGGTACCTTGGCACTCATGGAGACATGCAAGTACAGTGCTTGTATTCAGCCTGATTGTGGTCTGAACCCACATAAACATGACAAATTCTGGATTGTTCTGCCACACTGTGAGCACAGCTGGAACCCACACTTCAGTGACATGGTGAAAAAATAGAAAACAATGATGAAAAGCATCAGAAGACACAGAGATAAAAATCTATAAAAAAAAAACATTTGGAGAGAGCTGTTTTTGCATCCATTCAGCAGAGCAGAAGAACAAACTGAGGAGACTGCTGCCCGCAGGAAGTGACATGTATGCTCAGAACCTGACACCAAGTTTTGAGCTCCAGAAGACCTCTTCCATCCTGGCAACAGGAAACATCATCACCCACTTGCATGCCTGATTCAGTCTTGCTTGTCAATGGAAACGATGGTCTCCTACAGGATCCAACCATTTAGAAAGAAGATTTAATCTCTGCTCACTTAGTCCTCGTATCATTGAGCAATGCCCTCATCTCCAACATGGAGAAAGTTGTTCTGAATGGTCTGAGAATTTCTGTAGCTGAATAAGCAAAACAGAGAACCTTTCATTCCACTTACCCCTGGACCCTGCTACTGGGAGACAACATTTATTCTCAGATTTAATTAAAGTCCAGTTACATTTGAGTTATTTCCCTGCCCCAAAGCTTCTTACATTTGTCTGTGCCCGAGTCAATGGAAGGTGAAATGATGTGCCCAAGGCTTATGTTTGTTTCAGGACTTCATCTACCACCCTTCATTACACATAATAAGAGTGGTATACATAATAACTCCCTCTCCTAACTAAATTCAAGCGGGCGATAGCAATAGGAAAAAGCATTCTCCTCCTCCAATTTGACATGTCCAGTGCGTTCGACATGGTTAACCATAACATATTGCTAAGACTCCTAGATTACTTCGGAATCGGTGAAAACATTCTTAATTGGATCAAGGGTTTTCTAATCACCAGAACATACCAAGTAAAATCAAGCACAAACATATCGTCAACTTGGAAACCAGATTGCAGAGTACCGCAAGGATCACCACTATCACCGATCCTTTTCAACCTCATGATGGTCCCACTAGCCAAGGCCTTAACCCATTTATCTACGCTGATGACGTTACATTATACATCCCCTACAAACATGATCTCTCAGAAATCACCAACAAAATCAAGCTCAGCTGAAGCATCATGAACTCATGGGCAAACGCATTCCAACTAAAACTTAATATAGAAATAACACATTGTCTCATCATCTCATCCCAATACAATACATACAAACCCACAAGCATTAACACCAGTGGCGTTCCTAGGGGGGCGGACACCCGGGGCGGTGCCCCGCCTCCCCGGGTGCAGCAAGGACCCCCCCCCCCCCGCAAAAGAGCCCCCCCCGGGTGCATGCCGCTTGGGGGGGGTGCCGCAGCGCGCGCTTGCTGCGAGTTTACTAACTTTGCTCGTTTGCTGCAGCTCCCTCTGCCCCGGAACAGGAAGTAACCTGTTCCGGGGCAGAGGGAGCTACAGCGAACGAGAGAAGTTAGCGAACTTGCGCAGCAGGCGCGCGCCGCGGCACCCCCCCCAGCGGCGTGCACCCGGGGCGGACCGCCCCCACCGCTCCCCCCCCTTGGTACGCCACTGATTAACACCCCAGGATATACCCTCCCTATCTCAGACAGCCTGAAAATTCTCGGAGTAACAATCGACCGAAACCTTTCACTAGAGACCCAAGCAAAATCCACCATAAAGAAAATGTTTCTCTCAATATGGAAACTTAAATGCGTGAAACCATTCTTCCCGAGAGAAATATTTCGCAACCTGGTACAGTCAATGGTCCTAAGCCACGCAGATTACTGTGATGGCATCTATGCAGGATGCAAAGAACAAATTATAAAGAAACTTCAGACCACCCAAAACACAGCAGCAAGACTTATATATGGAAAAACACGCTTTGACAGCACCAAACCACTCTGAGAAAAACTGCACTGGCTTCCAATTAAGGAACGTATCGCTTTCAAAATCTGCACGACAGTTCACAAAATTATTCACGGCGACGCACTGGGATATATGACAGACCTCATCGACCTGCCAATCAGAAATACTATAAAATCAGCACGATCATACCTAAACCTCCAGTACCCAAGCAGTAAAGGACTCAAATATAAATCCACATATGCATCCAGCTTCTCCTAGTTGAGCACACAACTTTGGAACTCACTACCTAAAGTACTAAAAACTACGCTTGACTACATGAATTTTCAGAAAGCATTAAAAACATATCTGTTCAGAAGGGTATACCCCACCGACCCAACATAAAAAACCTGGCACCTGCGACACAACGTAACCAAAGACCATAATGGACATATCCTAGCTCTTCCTCTCCCTAATTAAGTCCCCCCAATTGTATTTATCATTCCACCATAATATTACCTGTAACTGTTCATACCTTGTATCTGTTCATATCAAAATCGGCTAACGCCGTTTACGATACTATGTAAGCCACATTGAGCCTGCAAAGAGGTGGGAAAATGTGGGATACAAATGTAACAAACAAACAAAATAATTTAAAACAATTTAAAAACAAGATACTGAGAAGGAAAGAGAAACAAGAACGAACAACTGGGACCATAGACATTCACTGTATACCAGATCCCAAGAATCACTCCCCATACATCAGAGAAAAATAATAAGCCTTCATCCCCGATTTAAACTGAAGAGCACTCCATTCAAATATTTACTGAAGATAGGAAGTTCTACAATGATGAAACCAGAATATGGAAAGCGGAATTCCATGTACAGTCAAAACGGTGTCTCGAGGGAGGAGACGCAAAGAAAGGTGGATCATCGCGAGAGCAAAGGCAGCAAGAAGTGTGTCGACCTCTTCTCACAGCCTTAATAGCAAAACGTAATACCTTAGACTTAATCCTACATGGTACTGGTAGCCAATGTTCCTTTCTCAGGGCCAGAATCACATCACAAAGTAATCAAATTCAGCATTCTGAATGGTTTGCAACTTCCCCAGGCCCTTCAAAGAAAAGCCATTATATAAGAAGTGCAATAATCAATACATAGTGAATCATCCACAATATCGGGATTCAGTCAAGCTCTCCTTTCTTCCACTGTTTTTCTTAGAATAGAAAATGCCCTCTCCAAAGACACGCTGGTAGCAAGAATGCACAGGATCCCCCATGCAAGTTTTGCTAGTTTTGGCCAGCACTTTTCCTTCTTTTTTCCAAAATGATAGAACATCATTGTCAGCATCATCAGTAGAGCATAAATAACTGTCTAATTTGTGAACAACAGTCTTCCGAGGAGACATTGTTCCGTAAAAGTCGCTTAGAAAACTTCTAATGCCGACATCCATCTACATTCATTTGGAGGGGCCTGGCCTGGACTCTTCCACAGATGTGACACTTTCTGAAAGTGTGGATTGTGGAGGATCCCAAGATGTTCATGGATTTGAGTCTTCCGTTTCAAGCTGCTCGTATAACCTTCTCAAAGATTCTGTTGCCTGTGTTTTAACATCCTCGGTGAAGATAAGTGGATTGTCTTTCAGGCACGTGTGTAGAAGGGAAACAACATTGAATAGTGGATGAATCCGAAAATGAGTCTCGATCAGGTTTTGAAAACACTCCTTCATGCTAGCAACAATGGATTGATCAGTTGTAGTAACCTTCAGATGCTTCAACAACTGGGCACGGGTTGGAAGGACATTGCAGATGGCAGGGGTTTGGTCACCAGACAAGACTCTTGTTGCTATATCAAAGGCAGACAAGAGGCAAATTATGTCATTTAACACGACTTCATTCAAATCCAAAAGCAGCTTCTGAAGTTTTTTTATCATTGAATTCAGTTGCCAGTTGTTTAAGATGTGTTAAGTTTTTACTTATTGAGTCCAGCATTGTATAGATGCTGTTCCATCTAGTTGGAACAGCCTGTTTAAGGTTAGTCTCAAGCTTCCGATGCATTCTTGAATGCTTGACATGTTTGACAATGTCCTTTGAAACCTTTATCAGACCACTTACTTCCGCTGCTGCTGCAGAATCAGAGTCCATGAACTAATACAAGGTTTATGGCCACTGCCGATCCTTGAATGCAGCCTTCACATTAGCTCCATTGTCAGTCACATATATATTGTCCTGCCGGTAAGCCCCAAACTCTTCTAAAATGTCCTTTACAGTACAGTAGATCTGATATTTGCCGCAGTGTGATTTTTCTAGCAGAGTTCTGGTGGCAAGGATTATTGAGTTAAGATGATAATTTGAATCTAATTACTGTACAGTAACTGTTTTACGTATGGCATCCCTGTACTATCTTCAGTCCACAGTTGTTATACCAAATTTAATTTGCTTTTTCAACAGGACAGTTCTTTTCCCTTTTCAGCAATAGCCTAGACACTGTTCTGGCAGGGGAGTATCTGATCTGCAGAAAGCTGGCCATATTTTGCACCAATTGAAACCAGCTTCTCAGTGAGATGAATGAAGCCAATACCATCGACCACAGAGAAAGGCCTGATGTCCAAGGTACACACTGAAGCAACTGCGTCAGTAATTTCTGCTCTCACTGTTGCTGGCACGGTCATTCTGTGTTCATGACTCACTTTTTGTAAGAACTCCCCGATGTTTCTGGTGCGCATATGCTTTTGCCCACAACTTGCTGCATGCGCTTTCAGACCACTGGTCCCGTCACGTGACTTCCACTTCAACGCTGTCTTGCAAATCTTGCACCTGGCGAAACCACTGTTTTGACCATCCCCATGGATAACAATGAAGGACTTCCACACTGACCTAGCTCCATCGTTCTCAAAAAAAGACAATCTCTCACTTTCTTTTTACCAATTAGAGCTTGTACCATTGTTTTATCCATGACTACAGCTAATCTAAAAAAAAAACAACAAACCACAAAAAATGTGCCTTAGTGAGACAGAATAATAGGATTCAATTATCTCACGGGATGGGTATGTCTGAATTCTGAAACATGATGTAACAAAGTTGAAATCAGCAGCAGAAATAGCATTTAAATCACTCTGTCCTTTGATGATGTTCAGAGAAATCATAGCCATTATGTATCGTGCACAGTGCAAAACAGGCATCCATATATTCCATATGTAGACAATTCAAAACAACCAGCTTCTACAGAGACTGCCTCAGGGAGTACATCCAAAACTTAATTAGTTTCACATTTCCATCTTCCAAAATTCTAGACAGCAGATAAACAGAATTAGTAGGAGGGAGGGAGGGACCCAAAGCAGTCCAAAACAACTCCTCTGGATCATTTGGGTTTATAAAAGCAAAACCATGTGCATGTCAAGACTGCATAAACCAATTCAAACAAATGCCCTTAATATAATACTGGACCAGTAGCAAGCTATAATGAAACAGTGATGGAATATTCATTCACAAACCAAACAATAATCCAAGATGCCATTTTATTTAGACTTCTCTATTCTCAATTATGGACCCCCGATTTAAAAAAAATATATAGTTCCATTATGTGCCTTTCAGGAAGCCTCCCACAGTCAGAACACACCAATGTTTGCTACAGATCATACAAATCAAAGAGGACATAAATGCAGACCAGTAACACACACAATGACACGGGAGCAGGTAACACTTATCATAATCTGACTCCCTGACTGACCAGTCCACTACAACCACAAACTAATCCCATTTTGGTGCACTGCAGCAGCCACGTGGCCCACGTTCCCAGTTGTGAAAGGAAAAAAAAAACCCAAAACATATACACACACACGTTCAATCTTTTTACACTAAAAAGTTCTCTCTTGGATGCAGAGTTGCAGACACATTTTGAAATTAAGCACAAGCAGTATAAAGCAACTTACCGCTCTTCAGAAGGGCCACCCTGTGTGAACGATCAATAAAGATTAATGAATAAAACTGGCCTCGAGTCAGGGCTAGTCGGGTTGGCTTGGCTGCCTCACTCATGCTAGCTCCAGCCGTCCAGGTGCCGAGTCCTCCTGAGTCTTCAATGAACTTGAATTGAAGACTGAAGTTTCCCTTCCCTCACTGCCTTGCTTCAGTTCAATGCTGCTAGCCTGGGTTGGCTTCAAAACTGTTGGCGATATGAGCCGGATCGGGACAGGAGGAGGAAGAGGCAGGCTGGCTGGGTCTTCCGAGGTGGGGAAGAACAAGGTCTCAGGTCAGGCTTTCACTCAGTCTCAGGCTGCCTGGCTGCTTTCTCCGACTCGGCTGTCCTCCCTCTCTGTGCACGTGCCATGCCAGCAAAGGAGAGACTCAGACTCTTCCTCTTTCAGTTTGTTGCTGAACTGCTCTCTGTATCTCCAACCTGAGTCCTAGTACTCCTGAACCAATGGGATAGAGGGATAGTGAGAGAATCAAGGTTGATCAGGGACCCTCTCTTACACATGCATGTTGAGTGTGTGCCTGCACACACACTACTACTGCAGCCCGGGAGAAGACAGAGCGAGCAGCCGAGAGTCGACATGAAGGTAGGCGTCAGTTTACCGCGAGTGCAGGGGTTATTAGCGCTCCCGCGGGGTGGGGAAAAAACCCTCTGTTTGCACCCCTGGTAAAACTTAGAATTTTTTCCCATTACCGTGGATTACCGCATTTACCCACTCCCGTGTCATTCTCGGCAAGTCACTTCACCTTCCATTGCCTTAGATACAAACTTAAGATTGCAAACTCTCAGAGGACACAGAACACCAACTGTATCTGAATAGGCTACTCCTCTATATAGCTGCTGGAATCCACTACAGTGATTTGGGATTTAAAGTTTCATGCTCCCCTTTCCCCCTCCCCGCACTTACCTTTCATGCCTGTAGTAATCAGACTCCTGGTGATGAATTTCCTTCACGTTGCTAGAATAACACTGATCTGGATTCATTCCTTGGCGTCTGTCTACATCCCGATACAGGTCTCCCTTCTTCCTGTAATACTCGTCACAGTCCTGCTCTTCTCTGTAGTGGCGCCGATGCCCTCCGTTCTGCTGGGAACGGCCTTCATGCCTTCCTCTTTCACGGGAACGATCATTCTTTTCTTTTAAATACTGTTGGCTCTTGTCGTGGTGGGGTCTGCTCTCTTGAGACCAAGATGCCTCCTTTTTCTGGGATGGTACGCTCCTGGTTCCAGGTCCATTTTTCAGCCGCTCTGGTCTCACACGGTGGTCTGAACCTTCTTCTCTGTGCCTCTGGTCTCTGGGATCTTGGTTCTCCCTGTTCCTAGGGATTCTGCTCATGGTCGGGTCTATTTGAATATGGACCTAATCTCAGTACTGTTTTCACGTTATGCAGATACTTTCTTCCTGGCTGAAAAGAAAAACAGAGAATGAGAAAGTTTTATGAAGTTCAAGTCAGAAGCCGACGTATGACTCAGCCTCAGAGTTCCAGAGTAACAAAGGCTATACCACACCACATCACTTGCTTAAAGCACTCAAAGTGGTAGTTAGAGCTGCAAAAAAACCTTCCCACCAGTTCCATAACTTTTCTCTGTAGTAACTAATAGTCTGAGGTGAATAAACCTATATCCATAATAAAAAAACAAAACATACGAAAACTTAAAAACCCCAAATTCAAAAGTGTTGTTTTAGTTTTAGAAACTAATATGTAAGAGTCAACATTTATGGACTTGTATTAAGATTGTAGCATAACCAAATCAATCATAATCACTAAAGGCCTGTTTCAAAAGATATGTCTCAAGACTTTTACAAAAGGCTAACCTCTCAATTCACATGGTAATGAATTCCCCAACAGAGACTGAGCAAGATTCCTCAGATCGAATCAGGTGGGAAGATGGAATATCTAACAGCCATCTTGAACGTGTAGGGGGTCGATATTCAAAGTGGCTCACTTGTCCGGGAATATTCAACAGCACTGAAACTGGACAGTGCTGTTGAACATCCCTTCGAACCGCCTTTGCTGAAACCGGCTACTTAGTGAGCAGGTGGGTGTGAAGTCGATGCAGGGACAGAATAGGGGCAGTGCCAAAACTTTCAGTCTGCCAACCGGCTGAACAACTGCATAAAGTTAGGACAGAACAAAGGTTCTCTAACTCTTAACTCTAACCAGTCTGAATATCGGCCCATGCCCAGTTAACTTCCAGGTTAGGGCATGAAGTGCTGCCATCCCCCTCCCTCCTGGAACATCCAGAACCACCCCTTCTGATCCCCTTTTATTCCCTCCTCCCCCCATACCAGAAGCACAGCAAGACCCTCCCTCACTTCTACCCACCCATGCAGTGACGTACCTAACTTGGTTGCCACCTGGGGTGGAACAACCCCCTTCTCCAAGCGTTGTCACCTCCCCACCTGCCTCCACCTTCCTCCAAGCAGGGGGTGCACTGAACCCAATCACCTCACCCTTAGTAAGCCACTGCACCCACAAATGCTGTGAGAGACCCCCCCCCCCCTTCCAATGCCTGCTCCCCCTCATACCCCTTAGAAGCAAAGCAAAATTGCCCTACTGGATCCCCCTCCCTCCCCCACAGTTGCAGGCTTACCTGTCTGTTTTCCTGGTGGTCCAGTGGGGAAATGGGGGAGCGATATCCACTTGTTCCTGCCCATTGTAGCTGCCTCCCTAAAACTGCAGCCACGACTTCTAGTGGTAACCATTTTAAGGAGGCAGCCTCAAGGGGCAGAACTGAGTAGGCATCACTCTAGCCCATCTCCCCACTGGACCACCAAGGAAGAGGGGCAGATAAGTCTACAACCATGGGGGGGGGGGAGAGAAACAGTGGGGATCAGAAGGGGGCAGATCTTATGCAAGTCCCAGCCAATATTCAGCCAGCACTCACGTAAGTGTCGTATGTAAGTCCCGGCTGAATATCAGCCACGACCTGCATAAGCTCTGGAGACTGAAGAATTAGCCCCAGAAATATATTCAATGCCGGTGGCTGGATGTGGCCCGACATTGAATATCTGGGGATAATTCTACCCATGGCAGTCAGCATTTTCAAAAAATTGCTGACCGCTGTGGGCTGAACATTGACCTTAATTTCAAAGCTACAACCAATGGGGTTTCAGCCTTATAAATCAAAGTCATGATGTTAAACATGTAGCTCTGTAGGTAACCAACGTAATGACATCAGCATTAGTATATAATGACACAACTGAGAAGTGTTAGATATTACTCAAGCTATTGCATTATGGGCAATTTGGAGCGCACAAAGGGAAAACTGAGGTAACCCTAGGAACAAAGCATTACAAAATCAAGATGTGCCATCACCATAGCCTGAACCAATGTATGGAAATGATTTGGGCTCAAAGATCCTTTAAAACGATAAAGCATCCATAATTTGGAAAACACCACTTTAGTCTTGCCATATTAGGAGAGACCAAAGGCCCATCAAGATCAATATCCTGTTTCCAACAGTGGCCAATCCAAGTCACAAATACCTGGCAATATACCAAAAAGAGTACAACAAATTTTACACAGTAACACAGTAGATGACAGCAGATAAAGACCTGTACAGTCCACCCAGTCTACCCAAGATTAAGGTATGATGTGATACTACATATATATACTACTACTTACGCAGCGCTGTACAATATACTTGACCTTATTTTCAGGGCACAAATCGTAGAAGTCTGTCCGCACTGGCCTTGTTCTCCAACTACAAAAGTTGTCAATGAAGTCCCACTCCAGCCCATCCAAATCTGTCCAGCCATGATCAGAGCACAGACCATAGAAGTCCACCCAGCACTGGCTTTGCTTCAAAAATTACTGGCGTTGCCATCTGATCACCGCTAAGTTTGTTTGCTTCCATGCTTTCCACACAGGGTTCTTTTATGTTTATCCCACACATTTTCAACTCCATTGCTGCTTTCATTCTCCACTACCTCCTGTGGGAGGACATTCCAGGCATCTGCCACCCTCTCACAACATTATTCCTGAGTTGGTCCCCTTGCCACCTCATTTGAAGTCCTCTAGTTCCATTACCTTCCTATCTCTGGAAGAGGTTTGCTTGTATATTAATACATTCAAATATCCGAATGTCTGTCTCATAGCGCCCCTATGTCTCCTTTTCTCCAAGGTGTACATCTTCAGGTCAAGTCTCCCCTCATACGTCTTCTGGCGCAAGCCCCATACATTTTTGTCACTTTTCTCTGAATCGCTTCAAGTCTGAGACATAGGCCATAGACGTCCACCGGCTCTGTCCTTATGTTCCAACTACTGGAGTTACCGTCAAAGCCCACGCCAGCCTATCCAAATTTGTCTCATCATTTATGGGACAAAGACCGTAAATGTCTGCCTGGCACTGTCCTGACATTCCCAACCACCGAAGTTTCCGTCGAAGCTCTCTCTAGCCCATCCTAAACCGGACTGCAATATGCAGGACCCAGATCATACAAGCCAGCTCAGCCTTAGTTGATGCAGCCAGAGTCGCCATCTAAGCACCACTTGACATATAAACACATATGCAACCCTTTAAGTTTTGTTTTTATATCATTTTCTAATTAGAGATCCTCTGTGTTCATCCTGCACCTCTTTGAATTTCACCAGTTTTTTTCCCTACCACCTCCCTTGGGAGGTCATTCCATGCATCCACCACCCTTTCCGTAAAAACAAATTTCTGGCAATACTACTAAGTCTACCACCCCACAACCTCAATTCATGTCCTCTAGTTTTACCACTTCCCCTTCTCTGGAAAATATTTGTTTCCAGATTATACCTTTCAAGTATTTAAACGTCTGTATCATACCTCCCCTGTTCCTCCTCTCCTCTAGGGTACACTCATTCAGGTCTTCCAGTCTCTTCTCATATGTCCTTTGACACAAGCCCAATACATTATTGTTGCCTGCCTCTGGAGCACTTCAAGTCTTCTTACATCTTAGCAAGATATGGCCTCCAAAACTGAACACAATACTCCAGGTGGGGCCTCACCAACGACTTGTACAGAAGCATTAACACTGCCTTCCTTCTGCTGGTTACACCTCTCTCTATACAGCCTAGCAGCAACCTTCTGGCTAAGGCCACCCCCTTGTCACACTGTTTCGTCACCTTCAGATCCTCGATAATATCACCCCAAGATCCCCCTCCCTGTCTGTGCATGTCAGCCTTTCACCTCCTAGCACATATGTCTCCCTTGGATTTCCACTCCTGAACGCATCACTTTGCACTTCTTTGCATTGAATTTTAAATGCCAAACATTAGGCAATTCTTCTAACTTCTGCAAATCTTTTTTCATGTTTTCCTCTCCCTCCGGAGTGTCCACTCTGTTACAAATCTTGGTATCATCCACAAAAAGGCAGACCTTTGGCAATGTTGCTCACAAATATATTGAACAGAATCGACCCTAAATCTGATTCTTGAGGCACTCCACTCCTTACCTTTCCTTCCTCCAAGTAAATTCCAGTAACCACCACTATCATTATTATTATTATTGTTTGCATTTGTATCCCACATTTTCCCACCTCTTTGCGGGCTCAGTGTGGCTTACAATAAGATATGAATAATGAGAATACAGTTGTTACACATTGGTTATGGGTTACATTGTACAAGTTATGTGAGATAATCGAATTATCATTAGGAATATCACAATGGGACATCAACAAGGAGACTTTGGGAGGAGACAATGGGAAGCTTAAGGGCAGTGTTAAGACACATAGGCACATGGTGTACATATTCCTGTAAGTATATGTATGAGTAATGTGGAATTAGGTGGGATGAGAGATCATAAGTGGATGTGTGATGCATTGATGTAAGTGAGTGTGGACTCTATGAGTTTTGGTTTTTTCCGTAAATTGTCTCAAACAGATGGGTCTTCAGTAATCTGCGGAAGGATGCTTGTTCGTGGATCGCTCTTAAGTTGCATGGCAGTGAGTTCCAAAGATGCGTGCTCGTGTGAGAAAAGGTTGACGCGTGTAGCGTCTTGTATTTCACGCCCTTGAAAGTAGGGAAATGGAGGTTGAGGTATGTTCGGGAAGATCTCCTAGCATTTCTGGGTGGTAGGTCAATCAACTCGGACATGTAGGCTGGGGCTTCGCCGTGAATGATCTTGTGGACTAGTGTGCATACCTTAAAGGTGATGCGTTCCTTCAGTGGAAGCCAGTGTAGTTTCTCTCGTAGTGGTGTTGCCCTTTCATATTTTCATATTTCATATCCCTCCTATACTGTCTGTTTTCCAAGCTGAAGAACCCTAACCTCTTTAGCCTTTCCTTGTACAAGAGGAGTTCCATCTCCTTTATGATTTTGGTTATCCTTCTTTGAACCTTTTCTAATTCCGCTATATCTTTTTTTGAGACATGGTGACCAGAACTGCACACAATACTCAAGGTAAGGGTTGTACCATGGAGTGATACAGAGCCATTATAATATCCTCCATTTTATTCTATCCCTTTCCTAATAATTCCTACCATTGGTTGTTTTTTTTTTTTGGCTGCTGCCACACACTGGACAAAAGATTTCAATGTATTATCCAAGATGGCACCTAACATCAGGTAACTATGATTTGGATTATTCTTCCCAATGTGAATCACTTTGCATTTGTCCACAATAAATTTTATCTGCCAATTTAATCACCTCACTCATTCCTATTTCTAGATCATTCATAAATGTGTTAAAGGCAGGCCCCAATACAGTTCTGTGGTGCACTCCACTACTCACCCTCCTCCACTGAAAGGAACGGCCATTTAACCCTACCCTCTGTTTTCTATCCATTAACAATTCCTAATCCGTACAGCACATTGCCTCCTATCCCATGACTTTCAAGAGTATCTCCTGAGGGACTTTGTCAAAAGCATTCTGAAAATCTAGAAACACTACATCAACCGTCTCACCCTTACCCACATGTTTATTCACGCCTTCAAAGAAATTAAGCAATATAGTGAGGCAAGACTTCTCTCAGGACTATGTTTTGAAAATGTTTATTTTTTTATAACCGTGATGTGCCACTTCTGGGTTTAAAATTCTCAGCACTTCCTGATTTACCTAAGATTACTCAGACCCAACGTAAAAAATTTATAGCTCAAAAACCTTTGGCTCTTCAGTGTGGAGAACAATCTTTCTTGAATTTCCCCTGTAAGTGTTTGTTGAAACTATAAGGGAATAGATAGATTTTTGGGGGGTATCTGATCACTTGAAATTTTAAGGGCCCTGTTTACTAAGCTGTGTTAGAAGCAAATTGTCGTTTTTAGCGTGTGCTTAACTGTATAAAAGCCCATAATATTCCTATGGACATCTACATGGTTAGCGCACACACTAAAAACGCTAGTGCACCTTAGTAAACAGTCCTAAGTGAGAAGATAACACTGACTATTTATAGTTAAGCAATTTGCTGTGATGAAATTTGTAAGATCCTTACCTTTTACGGTTTGATTGTTTAATATATTTCTTCTTCATCCTATATAATAATTCCTATATAATAATTTGCACCTCCGTCTGGCTGCCTGGGTTCGTAACATCTTTAAGAGGCTGACGTCAGCCAGTCTCCAGGGTTAAAGGAAAGGGAAGGGGAAGTAGGTTTCAGTTTCTGAAGTTGAACAAGCAAAGGAGAGGGGAAGATAATAGGTTTAACAGAGCTGTTCCCATAATAGAGATACAGAGAAAAGCTTTTATGGTGTCAGCATGGTCCGTGAGGCTTCAAACCTTTGCTGTGAACTCTCTCTCTTTCTCTCTCTCTCACACACACACACACACACACTCTCTCACTCTCTCTCTCTCACACACTCTCTCTCCTAACGGTTCCCTTAAAAGCATAATTGCCATTACATGATAACCTCACTAGCACCCGTTTCATTTGTTTGAGAAACGGGTCTTTTTTACTAGTTGTTACTAACTACTGCTCTCCCCCCGACCCTCATTTGGAGGTCTAAAAGGGCTTCCCTTTAATTTAATTCTTTAAGCGTATTTATTTCCTACACAGTGGCGTAGGAAGGGGGGGGGCGGGAGGGGCGGTCCGCCCCGGGTGCATGCACTCGGGGGGGGGGGGGGGGGGGTGCCGGCTCCGCTGGTTCCCTGCTCCCTCTGTACTTCCGGGGCAGAGAGAGCAGGGAACCAGCGGGGCCGACGCAGCTCCGAGTGACCCGGGGGGGGGGGTGCGCAGCGGCGACCCGTCCCGGGTGCCATTAGCCCTCGCTATGGCACTGTTCCTACATCTTTTCTTTTGGGAGCTATTTCTATATCATTGTAAATTATGTACAGTGTGTTTTGTTGGCATATTTCAATTAAAAAAAAACAACACTGTCATGTCTGGTCAACGTTTAACACGGCATCTGTAATAGAACCACTATCTCGCTGGGACTCCACCCTCATTTATTTTCCATTCTTAATCTCAGCCTTCAGACAGGACAATTCCCAGCCTGTCTTGGTCAGGCTGTGGTTCGCCTTATTCTGAAAAAAACACAACACCATCGACCCATGTATCCCTGCCAATTACAAACCAGTTTGGAACCAGTCTTTCTCTCTAAAATAAATGAGAAAAAAGGTTTTCTTGCAACTTCTGCACTATGCTGAAATTATACATATCTTTCGTCTGTAGCAATCAGGAGTTTAACTGGCCCATAGAACAGAAATAAGGATCAACCACCAAGGTGGAGAAAAAGGATCCGCTACGATAAAGATAATAGTGAAGCAAGAGAGTAGCGTGATCAACAGGACTCTGCCGAAAACCATGGAGACGAGATTGAAATGCTAGTATGTTACTACAAATCAAGGTAGGGTATACACAAAAAGTAGCACAGAGTTGATCTTGTTGGGCAGACTAGATGGACCGTGCAGGTCTTTTTCTGCCGTCATCTACTATGTTACTATGTTACTTTAACCTTTATAGCCAATACATTAAAATTGGGGGACAAAATATTTTTTTAGATATGTAAGTGATAGGAGGAAGTGCCATAATAGCATTGTGAAGCTCAAGTGTGAGGGGGAGGAATACGTAGAAGCCGATAAGGAAAGCTGAACTGTTTAACAATTATTTCTTTTCTGTGTTCAAGGATGAAAGGCCAGGGGTAGGACCACAGAAAACAAATGCTAATATGGATGGATGGATGGTACAGCAGGACAGATTCTCAGAAGACTGTGTTCACGAGGAGCTAGCTAAGCTAAAAATAGACAAAGCGATGGTGCCCGATGGAATACATCTGAGGTTACCAAGAACTTGGAGATGTTCTGGCGGCTCCGTTGTCGGACCTCTTCAATACTTCTTTAGAGTCTGGAGTGGTCCCTCTACATGACCAGAAGTAAGGAAGAGGTTGGGAATTACAGACTTGTCAGTCTGACTTCAGTGGTGAGTAAACTAATGGAAGCATTTCTAAAGCTGAGGATTGAGAGGTTTCTCGAATCGAATGGCCTGCAGGACCCGAGGCACCATGGTTTCACTAGAAGCAGGTTTTGTCAGACAAATCTTATTGATTTTTGTGACTGGCTGACCAAACAGTTGGACGTGGGAGGAGCACTAGATGTGGTGTACTTGGATTTTAGCAGTCTTTGACACAGTTCTGTACAGGCGACTGAAACTGAGGTCCCTTGATATGGGCACTAAAGTGACTGACTGACTGACTGGGTTAAAAACTGCTTAAGTGGAAGGAGGCAGAGGGTAGTGGTAAAGCGAAGATACTTACCTGTAGCAGGTATTATCCGAGGACAGCAGGTTTTATACTCTCACAAGTGAGTGACACCAATTTGCGTCGCCTGGTCCAGCATTTTGCCATAGCTAAAAGAGAGCTTTGTGAAGTGCGAGCCATGCTTCACCACACATGCGTCAGTGCTTTCCCGCGCATCGCGTGAACGCGGTCTCCTCAGTTTTATAGTATAGCAAAAAATAAAGTAAAAAGAACAAAGAAGACAACTCCAAGGGGGGGTAGGAGAGATTGTGAGACTAAGAAGCCTGCTGTCCTCAGAGAATACCTGCTACAGGTAAGTATCTTCGCTTTCTCTGAGAAAAAGCAGTCTGTAGTATTCTCACAAATGGGGAATCCCTAGCATCCAGGCTCACCAAAAACAACAAACATTGTCAATTGGGCCTCACAACGGTGAGAACATAACACAGATTAACCTGAAACTATAATCTGAATGAGAGTTCAGCCTGGAATAGAATAAAACAGGCCTAGGAAGGTGAAGTTGAATTCTAGACCCCAAACAGATTCTGCAACACTGACTGCCCAAACCGACTGTCGCATTGGGTATCCTGCTCAAGGCAGTAGTGTGATGTGAATGTGTGGACTGAAGACCTCGTCGCAGCCTTGCAAATTTCTTCAATGGAAGCTGACTTCAAGTGGGCTACTGACACGGCCCTGACATTATGAGCCATCACATGACCCTCCAAGGCCGGCACACCCTGGGCATAAGTGAAGACAATGCAATTAGAAATGGTGCATTTCATGATGGTGATCCCCATCCTGTTGGGATCAAAAGAAACAAAAAGCTGGGCGGACTGTCTGTGGGGCCTGGTCCGCTCCATGTAATAGGCCAATGCTCTCTTGCAATCCAAGGTGTGCAAGCTGCTTTCGCCAGGATGGGCATGAGGTCGGGGAAAGAATGTTGGCAAGACAATAGACTGATTCAGATGGAACTCCGACACCACTTTCGGCAAGAACTTAGGGTGCATGCGGAGGACTACTCTGTTGTGATGAAACAGAGTAAGGTGCATCTACCAATAAGGCCTAAAGCTCACTGACCCTACAAGCTGAAATAACAGCCACCAAGAAAATGACCTTCCAGGTCAAGTACTTTCAGATGGTAGCAATTCAATGGCTCAAAAAGAGCTTTCAACATCTGGGTGAGAAAGATTTTGAAATATCATGACACTGGTGGAGGTGTCACAGGGAGCTATGACAAAAGCAAACCTCTCATGAAGCAAACAACTAGAGGCTCTCCAGAAATGGGCTTACCTTCTATATGTTGATGATAAGCACTAATTGCACTAAGGTGAACCCTTACAGAGTTGGTCTTGAGAACAGACTCTGATAAATGTAGAAGATATTCAAGCAGGGTCTGAGTAGAGCAAGTAAGCAGATCTAGGGCCTTGCTCTCACAACAGATGGCAAACCTTCTCCATTTAAAAGAGTAACACCTCTTAGTGGAATCTTTCCTGGAAGCCAGCAAGACCCGGGAGACATCCTCTGAGAGACGAAAAGGAAGCAAATTCTAGGCTCTCAATATCCAAGCTGAGAGAGCCAGAGACTGGAGGTTGGGATGTAGAAGTGATCCCTCATTCTAAGTAATGAGGATTGGAAAACACTCCAATCTCCATGGTTCTTCGGAAGATAACTCCAGAAGAAGAAGGAACCATATCTGCCATGGCCAGTACAGCACAATCAGAATCATGGTTCCGTGGTCTTGCCTGAGTTTCAACAAAGTTTTTTCCACTAGAGGAATTGGAGGATACGCATACAGAACACCTGTCCCCCAACTGAGGAGGAAGGCACCTGTTGCTAGTTTGTCTTGGGCCTAAAAGACAAAATAGAAAAACATGCCTATAAAAATCTTACAAATGCAAGACAGAGCCAAATCCTGGTCTTATTATTAAAGATGAACAAAGAAACACATTTTTTAAGTAATAAAATCAGAGTAGTTACTAGATTGAAGGGGGGCAGACTCAAGAAGAATGTCAGGAAGTATTTTTTCACGGAGAGGGTGGTGGATGCTTGGAATGCCCTCCCGTGGGAGGTGGTGGAGATGAAAACGGTAACGGAATTCAAACATGCGTGGGATAAACATAAAGGAATCCTGTGCAGAAGAAAGGGATCCTCAGGAGCTTAGCCTAGAATGGGTGGCAGAGCTGGTGGTTGGGAGGCGGGACTAGTGCTGGGCAGACTTATACGGTCTGTGCCGGGGCTGGTGGTTGGGCAGCGGGGATAGTGCTGGGCAGACTTATACGGTCTGTGCCAGAGCTGGTGGTTGGGAGGCGGGGTTGGTGGTTGGGAGGCGGGGATAGTGCTGGGCAGACTTATACGGTCTGTGCCAGAGTACTACTACTACTATTTAGCATTTCTATAGCGCTACAAGGCAACGCAGCGCTGCACAAACATAGAAGAAAGACAGTCCCTGCTCAAAGAGCTTACAATCTAATAGACAAAAAATAAATAAAGTAAGCAAATCAAATCAGAGCCGGTGGTGGGTGGCAGGGATACGGTCTGTGCCAGAGCTGGTGGTTGGGAGGCGGGGTTGGTGGTTGGGAGGTGGGGATAGGGCTGGCCAGACTTGTACGGTCTGTGCACTGAAGAGGACAGTACAAATAAAAAAGTAGCACATATGAATTTATCTTCTTGGGCAGACTGGATGGACCATGCAGGTCTTTTTCTGCCGTCATCTACTATGTTACTATGAATGAATGGCAGTTCTTAAAAGGGCAAATGCATTAGTGATGCTGAAGAAAGGAAGTGATGTCAGCTGACCAAATGGAATCTTGAGAGAAGACCCTATCTGTGACCCTCTGGAAAGATGATAATAGAGTGATCCCTCACCAAAAGAACCAACTTTGGTCAAGTGATAAAGGCTACAGGAAACAGCTGCGACTGAAAATGGCAGCAAATGTTCCAGATCTTTAAAAAAAATGATTGCATTGTCCATGGCAGAGCAAGTGAGGCTTGAGGATCCCCATATGGGGGCAGTAGAAGCTGTGGTGAGCTGCAACTGTAACTATGTGGCAATGCAGAGGAAGAAGTGCACAGTTAGTTTAAGGAGATGAAGGCAGACGTCTGAGTGAACTGAAAGGAGGCAGAGTGTGATGGTAAATAGAATCCGCTCAGAGGTTGGCACTGAGGCCGATTCTGTTTAATATATTTGTGAGAGACGTTGCTGAAGGATTAGAGGGGAAAGTTTGCCTTTTTGTGGATGACACGAAGATAGCCAAAAGAGTGGATACACTGGAGGGAGTAGAAACCATGAGAAGAGTGGAGGAGTGGCCTAGTGGTTAGAGTGGTGGACTTTGGTCCTGGGGAACTGGGTTCGATTCCCACTACAGGCACAGGCAGCTCCTTGTGACTCTGGGCAAGTCACTTAACCCTCCATTGCCCCAGGTACAAATAAGTACGTAAGCCGCATTGAGCCTGCCATGAGTGGGAAAGCGCAGGGTACAAATAAAAAAAAAATCTCCAAAATTTAGAAGAATGGTCAAAGGTGAACTGTCTGGCAGTTAAAATGTTAAATTTATCAGGTTTCTTCAATTAAGCTTAGCCATATTATTACTACTACTATTTAGCGCTGCACAAACATAGAAGAAAGACAGTCCCTGCTCAAAGAGCTTACAATCTAATAGACAAAAAATAAATAAAGTAAGCAAATCAAATCAATTAATGTGAACGGGAAGGAAGAGAGGAGGGTAGGTGGAGGCGAGTGGTTACAAGTGGTTACGAGTCAAAAGCAATATTAAAGAGGTGGGCTAATACACACTACTAACACAAAAAGTGGAGGAAAAAACACCTCGGTGAACCACCCAAGCTCTTGGCAGATGTATAGTGTTAAAGGAAGAAAAGAGCCAAAGGCTATGCAGCTATCAAGCAGACAGTACTTAGCTTCTCCAGTGATTATGACAGGAGTGACATGGACAAGCCAAAGAGATGTTTTCTCCAGTTCTCATCCCACCCAGGAACAGCCCCCTTCCTCTCCCCCCTACCTCATGCCACCCAGGTGCAGCCCCCTCTCTCTTTGCTCCCAACCTTTACTCTGGTTCCGGGTTCTGGGGTTGGCAAATGGATCTAGATTTGCTCGACAGGGTTGATCCAGTCCTGGTCTTACCCCATTGCATGCAGGGACTTGTGCTCTGGCTTTTCTTAGGTCTTCCAACAGGGAAAAATCAGAACCACAAGTCCCTGCATGCAATGGGGTAAGACCAGGACTGGATCCAGTGGCCCCCCCACCCCATCACCCTGTGTCCTCCCCTCTCCCAGCCCCTTCTCCCCCCTCTCCCAGGTACAGCAGCAGCAGCTACACATACTTCCTTCAGTTCCGAGTCTGATCCTCTAGCGCGCTATTTTCAGAGCCGGGAAGGGCAGAAGTAGAGGAGCCCCGGCCCCCCCCCCCCCCCCCCCCCCATTTACCTCTGTCTCCCCCCGTCTCCGCTTTTGTCGCCTTTTTAATTCCTCCGACTCTTCTCCAATTCTCTGAAAAAGTCACAACAAGTCGAACGCGCGCTCCTGTGGCCTCACCCTCACCTGTACGTGCGCGTAACTGTAAAAACGCCCATTGAACGTGCGCGTACCACTGCGCAGAACAACAAGGACGTTTAATAGACAACGCGGAAAGCCATTAGGTCAGTCTCGGTTTCCCCTTCCCCGCGCAGCCGTCATTGCCTTCCTGCTCCATCCACCTGGTTGCGCTTTATTGTTGTTGTATTTTCAGACATAGGGATGTACACAGAGCAAGTATAATAATGCAATAACTTTTCATAGGTTCAGTAGTAATTTCCTATAAATAATAATCAGTGTGTCATTTGGAGGGGCTGGTTAAAGGGACACCCTAGTACGTATTATATTCGTGCAGAGATTTTCTTTTCTCCTGATAAAAGGCCACTAAAACAGGCATCATATTAAGAGACTCAGGTGCTCAACATTCAGAGTTTATATCTATTTATTTACTTATTTAAGACATTTATATCCCTCATTAAACATAAATTAGGTTGAAACCTGGGAGCATTTAAAATCTTTTTTTTTCCTGTGTCTAGATCAAAATAGAAAGATGGTTTGTGCACTTGCTCTGTGGCATTTATAAAATGCGTACTGAACAGCCCATTGACACACACTTATCAAAATAATACAAATCGCTAAACTGAGAACCAAGGAGAGGAAAAGAAGCAGGTTCACAGGCAGCAGACAGAAAGCGGATTCATTATCTGCCTTAGCCATCAAGACCCTCGAGCCACATCCACCAATGATCACAAGCGCCTGATCCAAGGAGGCACCGCAATTCATGAGGAATGCTATTCAGTGGTGTGCTGGAGCAGGCTCTCACAGGCTCTCGAGAGCCGTTTGTTAAGTTTTTAAGAATTTTGGGAGCCGGTTCTCCATGGCTACTTTAAACAAATGGATCCCAAAATGTGGGCTTGGGCCCCTCCTGAATTCTCTTTTACTTTGCTGGCTAGAGAGAGAGCCCCCTGTTAACAATTTACCAGCACACCCCTGGCTATCATTGATTAAGAGACCCGCAGGAAATGACAATTTGTGGATGAGTTGCTATGTCCCCATTTCCTTTTTAGGGATGAGCAGTGACAAATGCATATCAGCAAATGGAGGGGACGCAAACGGCCTGAAATCCTACCCAACTTGACAAGAACCACCCCATCCAACTTCGAGAAAGCAGAGCTTTCCACCACCTGGGTCATGAACGGATCCTGATATGGAACTGGAAAACCAATCAAAAACCCCTGCATCAAAGTAGCCATGGCTTCCCTGTTCAGGTAAACTTGCAACCAAGGGCACAGGGCACTGAAAGAAATAGGAGTGGAGGCCGCTTTTTTAGGCTCACTGCTTAGTAGGTTGAGAAGCTGGGGGAGGGGTTTTCTTGGGATACTTGTAGGGGCATAATCGAACGTCGCCAGCGAAATAGATCACCGGCAATCTATTTTGGCAGCGGCGCTACAGTTGGCCAGAGCCGTATTATCGAAAAAGATGGCCAGCCATCTTTTTTTTCGATAATACGGTTTAGCCCGGCCAAATGCCAGAGTTCGCCGGGGTTGAGATGGCCAGTTTTGTTTTTCAGCGATAATGGAAAAAAAAGAAGGCGATCTCGAACTCGGCGACATCCAAGGCATTTGGTCTTGGGAGGAGCCAGCATTTGTAGTGCACGGGTCCCTCTCACATGCCAGGACACCAACTGGGCAGCCTAGGGGTCAGTGCAGTGGACTTCAGAAAAAGCTCCCACATGCATAGCTCCCTTACTTTGGGTGCTGAGCCCCCAACCTCCCCCCCAAACCCACTACCCACAAATGTACAACACTACCATAGCTCTTAGGGGTGAAGGGGGCAACTACATGTGGGTACAGTGGATTTTGGAGGGCTGCCATTACCAGCACAAGTGTTACAGGTAGGGGTGGGTGGGCATGGATCCGCCTGCCTTAAGTGCACTGTGGTACCCACTAAAAGTGCTCCAGGGACCTGCATACAAGCAGGCCTCTAGGACTTGTTGCTGCTGTATAAACTTGGCACACCAGTTGACACCTGAAGACTAATCTCTTTGAAAAAGTCCTTTATTTGAATAAGCACGTTTACTCACAGTTAACTACAGATCAGAGGTTGTGCCCCACTGGCAAAGAGTCTCGCTGGTACTGAGATTAGCATTAGGTCAGAGCTGGCAGAATGGTGTACAATGCCCTCTTTCAGCAACATTCAAGGTAATAACTTAATTCTCTAATGTGGGTAACACATGAAAGGGATCTAAAACTGGCTTACAAAAATGGCCACTACCTCATGGACTACCAGAAACAAAACAGGGCACACTCTGACCCAGTTAGCAGGGGGGAAAAGCACCATGGGAGTACAGCCCAGTACCCTACACCCACCACAATGCATTGCTAATGTGACTCTGCAGGGCACCTAACAGAAAAGGTGTCACACTCACCCCAGAGCCACATCACGACCAGGGAAAGGCTGTCAGAGGATAGAACACATTCTGCTGTCATGGAGGTGGGTACGGTATTTGAGGCTGGCATAGAGGCTGGCAAAATATGTTTATAATTGTGTTTTTTAGGGTGGGAGGGGGTTGGTGACCACTGGGGGAGTACGGGGAGGTCGTCCCCCATTCCCTCCAGTGGTCATCTGGTCAGTTGGGGCACCTTTTGAGGCTTGGTCGTGAAAATAAAAGGACCAAGTAAACCCGGCGAAATACTGCTTAACAGTGCTTTTTTTTGTGCCATTATCTGTGAAAGTCGGCCATCTGATAGCCACGCCCATGCCCGCCCATGTCCCGCCTTCACTAAGCCGCCGACACGCCCCCTTGAACTTTCGCCGGCGAGGCGACAGGAAAACAGCGATGCTGTCAAAAACGTCGCTTTCGATTATACCGATGTCGCCACTTTTAAGAAATCGCTGGCCATCTCCCGATTTATGTCGGGAAATGGCCGGCGATCACTTTCAAAAATAAGCCTGTTGGGCAAAGGGTGTACTTACTGCTCCACATGTGTCAAAATTTACAATCAGCAAAGGGACACCAAGACTTGTTAGATCACCAGCACAAGTCTGAGGAAGAGGAGGAAACTGCGGCTGCCGCTGACATCGCTGCGTGAAAGGAATGGTTAAAACTGGAGGAAAGTCCAGAAGTCTGGGGGGAATCGTAGAACCAGCAAATTTCTGCATATGTGTTAATCACAAATTAATTTTCTGGGTCCTCGAAGACGTGGATATTTATTCTCATCCATCTTGTTACAAAATTCTTCGTTATAATTGGGCCAACACCATCCCCCATAGTGTTACTATGCATCAAGGATGGTGCCAGCATTTCTCAGAAGCAAACCATACTGAGCAGGGTGTTCATGCCCCCAAACACTAGCCAAGCACAGGGAAGACCTGCATCTGCAAAAAGATATCAATGTAGGTTCTTCATTTAATCATTTCCCTTACTGACTTAAGAACTGTTTCCCATAGCTCAGTCAAGGAAACAAGGGCAGGCGGCCCTCTACTGTCCAGAGCATACACAGTGGGTTTCCCCTTCCCCTAGTGGAAGAGTGAGAGTCTGAGGAAGAATCAGACGAGGAGGAACATGAAGATGAAGAAGAAGGCCTATGCTTCCCCCCTTTTCTATGCCTAGAAGCACTCTTATTTTCTTAAGTTATCTCTGATTATGCCAACCCAAATTGTCCCCCCCCCCCAAAAAAAAAAAAAAAAAAATTAGCCACCACAAGGGCTCCAGCCTCATCTGATGTAACCACCAGTTGCATAGGTCCGAATCCAGCTTCAGAATGTGAAGCAGGCTCCTCATCAAAGGAAACTGGAACACAGTATGTGGAACCTCAACGTCAGGGGTCCATGACCAATGCAGCAGGAGGAGGGGAGACATCCGGATCCTCATCAGTAAGCTGGGCCTGAGAACCACAAGAAGAGGAAGGAGCAGCATCCGAGCCCCTACCCAAATGCCCATGCCTACCCTCCATACTTCGCCCTCACCCTCCCACCCAGGAGGGGGGGAATTCCAAGCACTCGAATCCCAACAACAATGGAGCCTGGGTGATCCCCACGAGGATGGGAGTGGCCCTGAAGACCTGGATCCCCAGCCTCTATAAGAGGAGGGAGAAGGAGGGCCCCACTCCTCCCCAGCATAATCCTTATCACAATCCAGCTCCTCAGACTGAGACCCAGGGGACCACCCCAATCCCATGACCTACTACCCCCACGCCATAGGGCAGGAAACCTCTGACCTGAGAGGAAGCTGAACTGGCTGCAGCAGCCAGGAGCTCCTCACTTGGCTTGAATTTAGCCGTGTATCAGAACCTAACCCAGAAGCCCCCGACTGCTTAGATTTTTTTTCTTTTTCCCATGGGAAGCGGCATCAGCAGCAATTGTAGCCCATGCATCTGCTTTGGAAAACCAGGGAGGGGCAGAAGCAAGAGTAGACCCAGCCTCGGGACTCACCGACTCAGGAGACTCGCTGAAGGAATCACCTGCAGACAGGGAGAGTTCAGCCTGATCAGGCATCAATGCAGGCTCCCCTTCTGCCATTATCACAGGAACCATCGCAGCATAAACAGGACGCCTCCGAGGAGCAGGAAGGATGATGCTGCGAGGAGCCCACCCCTTTTATGCCTTCCCATCCGGTTCCACCTCGGGTCTCAAGGAGGAATTCCAATTGGGGAATTCTTCCCGCCATAGTCAGATTTAAAGAATGCTTCCAATCAGAAGTGCTTATACAGCTGTCTTCACATTCCCCCCTTCCCCCCTCCCCCCCCCCCCCCCCATGCAAGCGACCTGGTCGAGCAAGGCCTTCTCCGAGACCTGCCAGTGACACTCAGGCTGACACTGGAAGGGGAAAGCTGCTCACCCCCCCCCCCCCCCTCCTACCACTATTACAGTCGGGCTCCAGACTGGCCAATTGCCCTTGAGTAATACTGCCCACTAAAAACTTTTTATTTTAGGACAGCTCCAAAGAGCATGAAAATAAGAAGTAGTTCCCTGAGTACATTGCTACACACAGGAATGTCTACCCAGCCAGACTTAAAATGAAATTGACATTCTCTCAGTTCCTCACATGCTGAAATTTCTGTTATTCTTTAAATTAAGTGACCTAGATCTAAAGCTTGCAAAGAAAGGCCCAAGTCTGTATCCCACTTGGTACACAGCGAATGCTGAGTTCTAGATATTGAAAATGGCTTCAATTCATGATGTAGTCCGTCCTCCAGAAGTTTTATTTTATTTTTGTTACATTTGTACCCTCCGCTTTCCCACTCCTGGCAGGCTCAATGCGGCTTACATGGGGCAATGGAGGGTTAAGTGACTTGCCCAGAGTCACAAGGAGCTGCCTGTGCCTGAAGTGGGAATCGAACTCAGTTCCTCAGTTCCCCAGGACCAAAGTCCACCACCCTAACCACTAGGCCACTCCTCCACTGTTGCTACTATTTGAGATCTACATGGAATGTTGCTATTCCACTAGCGACATTCCATGTAGAAGTCGGCCCTTGCAGATCACCAATGTGGCCGCGCAGGCTTCTGCTTCTGTGAGTCTGACGTCCTGCACATACGTACAGGACGTCAGACTCACAGAAACAGAAGCCTGCGCAGCCTTCTACATGGAATGTTGCTAGTGGAATAGCAGCATTCCATGTAGAATCTCCAATAGTAGCAACATTCCATGTAGAAGTCGGCCCTTGCAGATCACCAATGTGGCCGCGCAGGCTTCTGCTTCTGTGAGTCTGACGTCCTGCACATACGTACAGGACGTCAGACTCACAGAAACAGAAGCCTGCGCAGCCTTCTACATGGAATGTTGCTAGTGGAATAGCAACATTCCATGTAGAATCTCCAATAGTAGCAACATTCCATGTAGAATCTCCAATAGTATCTATTTTATTTTTGTTACATTTGTACCCCACACTTTCCCACTCGTGGCAGGCTCAATGCAGCTTACTTGGGGCAATGGAGGGTTAAGTGACTTGCCCAGAGTCACAAGGAGCTGCCTGTGCCTGAAGTGGGAATCAAACTCAGTTCCTCAGTTCCCCAGAACCAAAGTCCACCACCCTAACCACTAGGCCACTCCTCCACTATTAAGAAAATTACAAACGGTGGAAAATACTTCTGTTAGGCTGATTTCTGGCTTATCCAAGTATATTCTATACTTACTTTTTATTTAAAATGTCATTGGTTGCTGATTGCAGCTAGAGTTTAGTTGAAATTTGCTTATATCCTTTACAAAGTCTTGCATGGGCAAATTCCTGCTTATATGCTAAATCACTTCTGTTCTGCATCTCGTAACAGAGTTCGGAGACATTCAGCTGACAATTTTTATACTTCCATATGTTAAAGGGAGAAAAAGGCTAAGTCTTTTTGATAAGCTATTGGCAGTTCAGGGCAGTTCGTTTATGGAAGGAAATAGCAGAGTTATTTTCTCTGTCACTGTCCTTTCTATCATTTAGGAAGCATTTAAAAACGTATCTTTTCAGAAAATGTTGTATTTAAAATTGGCATTGATTTAGCATCCCAGAAGTGTGTTCTGGCTTCTTTGATTGGAACCTGCTTAGAACTATTGAGGTATTATTTTATTTATTTGTTACATTTGTATCCCACATTTTCCCACCTATTTGTAGGCTCAATGTGGCTTACGTTCACGTGGCATGGCTACCTTAGGGAAACGTACATCGGAAGAGTTCTAATATTCAGCTATCTCTGCCGGCGAAGTGTAATTTAACTGGGCAGGAGCTGTTCCTCCTTTTTCCTACTGGCCATTCCTCTCCCTTTGCATCCAAACATATTTATAGCTTTCGCCGTCACCTTTTTGGCCACCTTAAGATCATCACATACGATCACACCCAAGTCCCACTCCTCTTTCATGCACAAAAGGACTTCACTGCCTCTGTCTGTATTATTTAGATTGTAAGCTCTTTTGAGCAGGGACTGTCTCTTTGTATCAGGTGTTCAGCGCTGCGTGCGTCTGGTAGCGCTATACAAATGCTAATAATAATAATAATACTCTACCATTCCCTTGGATTTTTGCAGCCCAAACGCATAACCCTGCATTTTTTTAGCTTTGAAGTTTATTTGACAGTTTCTGGACCATTCTTCCAGCTTTGCTAAATCTCTAACTGTCATAAATACTTTCTCTGGCAACTCTGCATTGAGGGAGAAAAATATTTTCTCTTGTTTTAAATGTGTTACTCTGTAACTTCATGGAGTGTTCTGTAGTCTTTGTACTTTTTGGAAAAGTAAACAACTGATTTGCCTTAACCTGTGAAATTCCACTCAGGATTATGTAGAGCTCTGTCATTTCTCCCCTCACCCACCTCTTATCCAAGCTGAAGAGCCCTAACCTCTTGAGCCTTTCCTCACATCAGCTTTTCCAATTCTGCTATATCTTTTTTTTTTTTTTTTTTAAGATATGGTGACCGGGGCTACAGCACAGACAGTGCTCAAGATGTGGTTACATCATGCAGCATTAGAGAGGTATTATGGTATTCATAGGAATTATTAGGAAAGGAACAGAAAGCAAATCAAACATTGTTTATTTTTTAGCTGCCACCACATACTGCAAAGATCATTTCAATGTAATGTCCATGAAGACCCCTGAATCCTTTTCCTGGGTAGTGGAACCAGGGATGATTCTTCCCAATGTGCATCACTTTACAGTTGCCCACATTAAATTTCATCTGTTATTTGGATGCCCATCTTCTGCTCTCCCAAGATCCTCCTGTAGTGTCTTATAGTCTGCATACGATTTAAAAACTTTGAATTATTTTGTGTCATCCTCAAATGTGATCACTGGAGGGAGGAGAAATTCAGCAATCTGGGTGTGTCATGAAGCCACAAGTGCAGCAAAACATGGTGGTTAGCTTAGCGGGGTTTAAAAAAGGTTTGGCTGGCTTCCTAAAGGAAAAGTCCATAGATCGTTATTAAAGTGGACTTGGGGGAAAATCCAAAGCTTATTTCTAGAATAAGCAGCATAAAATGTATTGTACTGTTTTGGGATCTTGCCAGGTTGTTGAGACATGAATTGGCCACTGTTGGAAACAGGATGCCGAGCTTGACGGACCTTCGGTCTGTCCCAGTATGGCAATATTTATGTACTTATCTAAGCACTCAGTGGTAACAGGGAACTGATTAGGGAGCCGTCCTCTGAAACTCAGGTTCTTTATACTGCCAGAGAGGTGGGTAGTACTACTGTTCCCTCCCCTAAACCGTGTCCAAATCAGAAGTTAGCGAGGGTTTATGTTCTATAGTTCAGTGGGTAAAGTGGCGGTGTAAAAACGTGTTGCCATTATGAAATTAGGGAATTACATGTGCCATGTAAATGACACAAAAGCTTTCTAACATTCACTCTACTCTTTCAGTACTGTTCTCATTTTCTGTTTCTGTCATTGGTTTCATGTAACCCTGTGGTTCATTTTGTAATATTTTGTTAACCATGGGGTCGATATTCAAAGCAATTTAAACTTCTAGGAGAAGCTGTTGTTTGGGTATATTTGCTGCTGTAATTGTCTATTGTTCATGTTTGATTTATTCTTACTCTGCACCACCTTGAGTGAATTCCTTCAAAAAGGTGGTAAATAAATCCTAATAAATAAATATCCCCTCTAACCAGCTAGTCAGAGGGTGGTCCGGGACTGGAGTTTGGGCAGAGTTGGAAACTTAGCTGGTTTGTGACAATATTCAATCCACTAACTGGCTAAGAGGGGCATTTTTCATATGTCTAAATCCAGCTTTAGATGTTTTGCTGAAAACGTCCAAAAATCAAGTAGTGAAAATGACCATTTTCAAGCCAGAAAAGTGTCTATTTTTTTTCCTTTGAAAATGACCATTTCCTAGATGTTGTTGTCCTTAGTACGTCTATCTTTTTGGACCATTAAAAAAAAAAAGTCCAAGTGAAAAACGCGCAAAATCAAGTCATTGGGACGTAGGAGGAGCCAGCTTGCCTAGTAGGCTGGCCACACAGGCATCCCAGCAGAGCAGTGGGGCCCCACCCTAGGGGTCACTGCAGTGGACTTCACATAAAAGGTCCCAGGTACACATCTCACCATTACCCTCTTATATTGTAAGGTCAGCCCTTGAAACCCCATGAAAAACCTACTGTATCCAACTACAATAGCCCTTATGGCTGCAGGTGACACCTATATGTGGGTACAGTAGGTTTGGGTTTTTTGGGGGGGGCTGACACTTTCCATCACAAGTGTAATAGTTAAAGTGAATTATGGACCTGAACCTTCACTACAGTGCACTTGCACTGACCACTAGGCTATTTCAGGAGCCTGCTTGCTACTCTAAGGACTGTCAAAAAGGCTGATATGTACATCTTTGCGGGGTAAGAGGGAGTCAGTAACCACTGAAGGAGTAAGGAGGGGTCTTTCTTTTATTCCTGCAGTGGTCATCTGGTCATTTGGGGCACTTTTTTGTGGCTTATTTATTAATAAAACAGGTCTAGACCAAAATGTTCAACTTATAGTCCTGGATTTCTTTGTGTGTGTGACATTTGTACCCTGTGCTTTCCCACTCATGATAGGCTCAATGTGGCTTACATGGGGCAATGGAGGGTTAAGTGACTTGCCCAGAGTCACAAGGAGCTGCCTGTGCCTGAAGTGGGAATCGAGCTCAGTTCCTCAGTTCCCCAGGACCAAAGTCCACCACCCTAACCACTAGGCCACTCCTCCACTGTTGCTACTATTTGAGATTCTACATGGAATGTTGCTATTCCACTAGCAACATTCCATGTAGAAGTTGGCCCTTGCAGATCACCAATGTGGCCGCGCAGGCTTCTACAGGACGTCAGACTCACAGAAACAGAAGCCTGCACAGCCTTCTACATGGAATGTTGCTAGTGGAATAGCAACATTCCATGTAGAATCTCCAATAGTAGCAACATTCCACGTAGAATCTCCAATAGTAGCAACATTCCATGTAGAATCTCCAATAGTATCTATTTTATTTTTGTTACATTTGTACCCTGCGCTTTCCCACTCATGGCAGGCTCAATGCGGCTTACATGGGGCAATGGAGGGTTAAGTGACTTGCCCAGAGTCACAAGGAGCTGCCTGTGCCTGAAGTGGGAATCGAACTCAGTTCCTCAGTTCCCCAGGACCAAAGTCCACCACCCTAACCACTAGGCCACTCCTCCACTCTATTATGGCAGAAAAATGTACAAGTGTTAGGAACAGCCAGATCCTGCCCTTAAAATGCCCTGGTGCACTCCCTTGTGATTTGAATGCACTTCTGACAGACTTCATAGAAAAACTTTTAAGAATTGGTTTTGAAAATACCAAGCTGGATGTTTTTGTGAGAAAAACGTCCAAATGCAGATTTATGCCACTTTTTGGATGTTTTTCTCTTTTGAAAATGAGCCCCATAGTAACCTCATGATGTCCTAACTATAGACGGCAAGTTAACTGGGCACCAGTCTGAATATTGGTCGATTACCTTCCGGGTCAGGGGTCATGCCTGGATATTAAATGCTGAAAGCTTTGCCTGCTCTGACATTGAAAATCAAGGGTTAGTTCAGCCCAAGGCTGAACAAAGTGTCCTATGTTGATACTGTTATTCAATTACTCTCTGTTTCTCTTTTAATTTTCCTCTCTGTTTACTTTTTTTTTCTTTAATTATCTCCATTTTAAGTTTATGATACCAAGCTGCCCTGAAGCCACTGACAAACACAGTTTAGCAACCTGAACACATTAAGCTAAACTCTTTCATGTGCAAATAGTTCAAAGCATCATTCTTGAAATGTTTATCTACATGGCTTCCAGTTTAACTTACACACCACAATGAGAGACAAAATAAAGATTAGGTATAATGTGACCCTTTCAACTCATTGATTTTTAACTTACAGTAAACTAAGGATGGCCAGAGGATCTCTGTCGCAGATGGTCAACTAAAATGCTGAGCTCACAAACCAAACAAAGCCTCTGAGTTTTGCACAATATTTACTCAGAATAAGAACTTCGTCAGCAGCTCTTCTACAAAGAATTTGTACAAACACCTGTTTGGACAAGAGGGCTAAGTATCGTTTGGTGGTTTTATTCAATGTTTCCAACAGGATCGTTCCCATCGTTACCATAATCCTCTCAGATCCTTTCTAGATAGTCACACCAGGTTCACAGTGATCACCATTACCATAATCCTCTCAGATCCTTTCCAGAAAGCCACATCAGGTTCACAGTGATCACCATTACCATACCATGAGTGGAAAAGCGCGGGGTACAAATGTAACTTAAAATAAAATAAATAAAACATAATCCTCTCAGATCCTTTCCAGAAAGCCACGTCAGGTTCACAGTGATTACCATAATCCTCTCAGATCCTTTCTAGATAGTCACACCAAGTTCACAGTGATCACCATTACCATAATCCTCTCAGTTCCTTTCTAGATAGCCAAACCAGGTTCACAGTGATCACCATTACCATAATCCTCTCAGATCCTTTCCAGAAAGCCACATCAGGTTCACAGTGATCACTATTACCATAATCCTCTCAGTTCCTTTCCAGATAGCCACGTCAGGTTCACAGGGATCACCATTACCATAATCCTCTAAGATCCTTTCCAGAAAGCCACGTCAGGTTCACAGTGATCACCATTACCATAATCCTCTCAGATCCTTTCCAGAAAGCCACGTCAGGTTCACAGTGATCACTATTACCATAATCCTCTCAGTTCCTTTCTAGATAGCCACGTCAGGTTCACAGGGATCACCATTACCATAATCCTCTCAGATCCTTTCCAGAAAGCCACGTCAGGTTCACAGTGATCACCATTACCATAATCCTCTCAGTTCCTTTCTAGGTAGCTATGTCAGGATCAGACTGCCCACTTGCTTCTTTAAACTGGAGTCCAGAAAGCCCTGTGGATTATCTGATACTGAGGCTGGTTATAGTATAAACATATAGATTTAAAGGCATATTTACATATACCTCGCCAGCCATCTTCCCCCAATGATTTATTCAAGCAAGATGTCCATGCATACACTATGCTGAGCAGTTGGTGGGGGGGGGGGGGGGGGGCAATATTCAGCACTATTTAACTGGTCAGCAATTGCTGCTGACAGCCTAAATAACATTTAACCAGCTAACAGCAAATATTCAGTGGTAGTTATCTGGTTATCTCCACTGAATATTTGCGGTTAGCGCATAGTGGCAAACCAGATAAATCACACAATATATCCGGCTAGCACCAATATGGAGTGCTGGGTTTAGCGGTTAAATAAGACAAGATAAATAGCAGACCTATCTTTAACCACTAGAAACTTAACCAGTTAGCTCTGAATATCGGCTTCACCAGTTAAGTTCCGGTAGCCAAAAATGAAATAAAAAATTCAGTGCTGATTGCCGGATAAATCATCATATTTCTGGTTTCATTGCTTGCTGCCAGGTGAATATCAGCCCCAGTATGTCCAATTCAGCATATAATCTTGAGAGCAATTTCTGTCTCTGTTGAGATTGAAATAACTTGGTGGGCTTCCTGTGTAACTTTGCCTTGGCACCCCTGGAAGTACTGACAAAAAGAGATCCTGCCACCCAATAAGGACCAGAGAGGATCATGGGCAATAAGAATGCCCTGGAAGAAAAGTCCCACAGCTTTCACTTTAGACCTCAGAGGAGCAAAATGGCCAGTGCACCATGGTTGCTAATCTTTCAAAAAGCTTTATGGATGCACATTTCCCCTGTTCCTTGAGCCTGTTTTAATCCCTTTCAAGTATTTCTAAAGGGGGAAGATAAAGAAGTGATGTTGTGCTTTAATATTTATGTGCTGTCCTCCCCACACCAGTTTCAAAAATCAAGCCCGGAGACAGCCAGTCCTTATCCAGTCTAACCGGTGACCTAAGGGATGTTCAAGGTGATGTTCTCTCAAAGCTCTCAATATTGCAGCCTGATAATATGTGCAAAGGTTAGGGAGACCCATCCCTCCCTCTGCCTAACTAGACTGAAGTACTGGTCTTCTCTCATTATCTATCCCATTGCCTAAACTGCTGTCTGGAAATAGCTAATGGCAGCTGGGAAAAACAGAAACAAACATTGTGGAACAATCACCGTTTGTATAATTACTTTGCGTCCCCACCATGTCCGCATAAGCGTCCTCCGTGAGACCAGTTCCGCCTGTATTCTTTTAGCTAGTTGGCCAAAATACAGTTTATTTATTTATTGCATTTGTATCCCACATTTCTCCACCTATTGGTAGGTTCAATGTGGCTTACATGGAACAAAAGGGTGGTAACAAAGCATCGAGCGGGATTAACAGTTCGATAGCAACAGTGAGAGTTTGTAGAGCTTTCTCGTGGGGAGTATTGAGCCAGAGTTAAGTTCATACGGGATTCTAAAGGTATTAGGTTATAGGACAGAAAACAGAGGGTAGGGTTAAATGGCCATTTCGCTCAATGGAAGAGGGTGAATAGTGGAGTGCTGCATCTGTACTGGAGCTGGTGATATTTAACATAGTTATAAAAGGACTCGAAAACAGAACAAGTGAGGTGATGAAATTTGCAGATGACACAAATCTGTTCAAACTTGTCAAAACACATGCGGATTGTGAAAAATTGCAGGAAGACCTTAGGAAACTGGAAGACTAGGCATCCAAATGGCAGATGAAATTTAATGTGGACAAATGCAATGTGGGAAGAATAATCCAAATCATAGTTACCTGATGCTAGGGTTCACCTTGGAGGTCAGTACTCAAGAAAAAGATCTAGATGGCATTGTAGACAATGCACTGAAATCTTCTGCCCAGTGTACGGTGGTACAAAAAAGCAAACAGGATGCTAGGAATGATTAGGAAAGGGATGCAAAATAAGACAAGGAATATTATAATGTCTCTGTATTGTTCCATGGTTCAACCTAATTTTGAGTATTGCTTTCAATTCTGGTCACTGTATCTCAAAAAGATATAACGGAATTAGAAAAGGTTCAAAGAAGAGCGACCAAAATGATAAAGGGGATTGAACTCCTTCCATATGAGGAAAGGCTAAAGAGGTTAGGACTCTTCAGCTTGGAAAGAGAAGGCTAAGGGAGGGATATGATTGAGGTCTATAAAATCCTGAGTGGTGTAGAACGGGTAGAAGTGAATCGATTTTTCACTCTTTCAAATAGTACAAAGATCAGGGGACACTCAATGAAATTACATGGAAATACTTTTAAAAGAAATAGGAGGAAATATTTTTTCACTCAAAGAATGGTTAAGCACTGGAACTCACTGTCTGTCTGAGGATGTAGGTTTGGACAAGTTCCTGGAGGAAAAGCCCATATGCTCTTATTTCCTTATCTCTTGTTTGTCCTGTTTGTCTGTCCTAATTAGATTGTAAGCTTTGTAGAGCAGGGACTGTCTCTTCATGTTCAAGTGTACAGCGCTGCGTACGTCTAGTAGCGCTATAGAAATGATAAGTAGTAGTAGTAAGCCACTGCTTGCCCTGGGATTTGCAGCATGGAATGTTGCAACTATTTGGGTTTCTGCTTCAGACCTGGATTGGCCACCGTTGGAACCGGGATACTAGGCTAGATGGATCATCTATCTGACCCAGTATGGCTATTCTTATGTCTGATACGGTCATATATCACCTGTTTTGAAAAAATTTGCATTGGCTTCCCATTATGTGGAGGATTTGCTTTAAGGTTTTAACTTTGGTTTTTAAAGTTACTACTACTACTACTACTTAACATTTCTAGAGCGCTACTAGGGTTACGCAGCGCTGTACAATTTAACAAAGAGAGACAGTCCCTGCTCAAAGAGCTTACAATCTAGTAGACAAGTGAACGGTCGGTCCGATAGGGGCAGTCAAATTGGGGCAGTCTGGATTCACTGAACGGTAAGGTGCCAAATGCAGCATTGAAGAGGTGGGCTTTGAGCAAAGACTTGAAGATGGGCAGGGAGGGGGCTTGGCGTAAGGGCTCAGGAAGGTTGTTCCAAGCATAGGGTGAGGCGAGGCAGAATGGGCGGAGGCTGGAGTTGGCGGTGGTGGAGAAGGGTATTGAGAGGAGGGATTTATCCTGTGAACGGAGGTTACAGGCAGGAACGTAAGGGGAGATGAGGGTAGAAAGATAGTGAGGGGCAGCAGACTGAGTGCATTTGTAGGTAAGAAGGAGAAGCTTGAATTGAATGCGGTATCTGATCGGAAGCCAGTGAAGTGACCTGAGGAGAAGTTCTACTTGACAATATGCCTTTGTATGTTGCCACTACTCTTAAGATGTAGAAGCCAGCATGTAGTCTACGTTCTACAGACAAGGTCTTCTTGGCGTTCCGTCTTTTCGGATCACCAGACTTGATGTGTACTCTGATGCCTTGTTTATGGTAACTAGCCCAATTTTGTGACATGTGCCACTCAAGGTTTGCATACTCCGCTTTCATTGCTTACCTTTCAAACACATTTGAAGGCCTATTTTTTTTTTTCAGCAGGCCTTTGCTTGATTGATATTGAAGACATTAACAACTGAATATTGTGCAGTTTTTATGGTACCTAAAGCGGATGTTTAGGATTTCGTCTAGTAATTCACAAGAATCACAAGATTATCTATGGAAAATCCCCAGGCTACATGTACAATCTAATTGACCTTCCAACCAGAAATGGCTCTAAATCTTCTCGAACCTATCTTAACTTACATCTTCCTAATTGCAAAGGACTTAAGTACAAAACATATTACGCATCCAACTTCTCTGTCATAGGCAGCCAACTCTGGAATGCCTTACCAAGATCCATTCGAATAGTCAATGATCATTTACCCTTCCAGAAGCTCCTAAAAACTCACCTCTTCAAGCAAGCCTACACAAATGAACTAACTTAGAATAGAAATCCACCTCCATTACCCGGATCAGACTATGAAAATCTCCCCCATTTATCCTTTCTATGTTCATCCCTCTTCCAACCCCTCACTATACACTCTTCCTCACTAAACATCACACTATTCCCAATACACACCCTCCTCCCACTCCCTACCTTTACCATTCTCCTTCCTTGTTCAACTAACTTACCCACATCCAATTGACCACCTCTTTATTCACTATATTACGGCTGTATCCTATGTTACTTTGTAAACCTGAAATACTACGTAAGCCGCACTGAACCTGCTAATAAGCGGGAAAGCACAGGGTATAAGCGTTACAAATAATAATAATAATAATGATTTATTTATTTTTATTTATTTATTGCATTTGTATCCCACATTTTCCCACCTATTTGGCTTACAGAGACCTGTTATGGCATTGCCATTCCAGGGTGAAAGATACAATTGGTGTTACAAAAAAGATCGAGGATGACAAAAAGATCTAAGCAAACCGTTGTAGAGAGATTTTCAGAATAAGGGTGGAGTGGTGAAGTGTTATAATTAAGCTATGGATTCTCGTGGTAGGCCTTCTTGAAGAGATAGGTTTTCAGAGATTTGCGAAAGCAGTGGCGTACCTAGGGTGGCTGACACCCGGGGCAGATCGCCGATGCGCCCCCCCCTCCCTGGTGAAAGGACACCTCCCCCTGGCGAAAGGACATCCCCCCCCCGGGTGCATTTTTACCTGCTGGGGGGTGTCGCGCGCCTGTCGGCTTCATTCGTTCCCTGCTCCCTCTGCCCCGGAACAGGAAGTAACCCGTTCCGAGGCAGAGGGAGCAGAGAATGAACGGAGCCGACAGGCGTGTGGCACCCCCCAAGCAGCGTGCACCCAGGGCAGACCGCCCCCCCCCCTTGGTATGCCACTGTGCGAGTTAGTTATTTCATTAATTGTTTTCAAGTCTGTTCGTAGTTTATTTCACAGCTGCGTGCTCATGTAGGAAAAGCGGGTCGCACGTGTTAGTTTGTATTTTAATCCTTTTCGGCTGGGGAAGTGTAGATTAAGAAATTTGCGGACTGATCTTTTAGCATTTCTGGGAGGCAGGTCCACGAGGTCTAGCATGTAGGTCGGGGCGTCTCCATGAATGATTTTATGAACAATCGTGCAGATCTTGAATGCGATACGTTCTTTAAGTGGGAGCAAGTGAAGTTTCTCTCTTAGGGGTTTTGCACTTTCCTATTTTGTTTTTCCAAATATGAGTCTGGCTGCGGTATTCTGGGCTGTTTGAAGTTTCTTGATGGTCTGTTCTTTGCAGCCAGCGTACAGTTCGTTGCAATAGTCCAGGTGACTTAGCACCATTGACTGTACCAGGTTTTGGAAAATGGATCTCGGGAAGAAAGGTTTTACTCTTTTGAGTTTCCACATGGAATGGAACATCTTCTTTGTTGTATTCTTCACGTGGGTTTCGAGTGTGAGATTTCGATCAGTGGTAACTCCGAGAATTTTCAGATTGTTTGAGATGGGAAGGGAAAAGTTTGGTATGGTTATGGTGGTAAATTTACTTGTGTTATGTTGTGAAGTGAGTATAAGACATTGTGTTTTTTCTGCGTTAAGTTTTATGAATATCTGTATATATTGTTATTCCTGGGGTAATTCTGTGCAACTGCATAATGCAGAATTCCCCTCTTATATTCTGAATTCTGCAGAAGGTCCAAAGCAGCACAGGAACTAGTATGGTTAAGCCCCCACCACCCCCAGGGCCAGTCAAACTCAGTAAGCGGGGTAAACACCGCAGGGGGGCGCCTGCCTTCAAGGGCGTGCCATACCACGCCACCCTTGGGGGTTTAAATCTTTTATTTACCTCCGTCCCAGCGTCCGCGTCATTTCAAAGCCCTGCCCGTCTCTAGCCTTCCCTCCCTTCGTGAGTTCGTTCCCGCAGAGTCCCGCCTTCTGACGTCATTTCCTTGAGGGTGGGACTCTGCGGGAACGAAGGGAGGGAAGGCTAGAGACAGGCAGGGCTTTGAAATGACACGGCTGCTGGGACGGCGGTAAATTTTTAAAAAGACTTAAACCACGCAGGGTGGCAAGAAGAAAAAGGGGGATGTTGGGGGGAGAAGAGGGTGGGAAGGTGTCCAAAAATGGGAGGGGTATGGGGGCAAAGGAGAATCGCTGGACAGGGGCAGGGTGGGAGAAGAGAGAAAGGAGATGGGGGGGCCCAACTGATAGTCTGCAGGGGGCTCCAAAGACCCTAGGACCAGCCCTGACCACCCCTGAACTCATTCTCTGACCTCTCCCCTGCCTCCAATGTGCACTGCCCAATTTGTGCTGTTCAGTTCCTCTGGATAGGCCTGTTTCTTCTCAGAGCCCCCCCCCCCCCTCCCCCCCCACCGTGGGTTCAAAAAACATCAGTAAGTTGCCTCTGAAACACAGTCCTCAGCTGTGGGGTTGCTACGCCCCAAACACAGCCTTTCAATTATATTTTCCTTGTCAGGACTGGTTCGTCCAGATCTCCAGCAAACTTGCAAAGTTCAAACTGCAGTAAGGGCTTCCCTCAAGGCATACACTGGTGCCTCTCTCTTTCTCCTCTGGGCTCTCCTTAACCTCTGCCTAGTCCTTCCCTGTTAAACACCGCCCCGCCCAGCTCACTTCCTCCAGTGGTGGGACCTGTGCTTTTAAGGTGGCACTGGTTAGTTATAGAAGGACCCTTCTTAAGGTGGTCCTGGCTATCGGGGGGGGGGGGGGGGGGGACTTTCCCTAAGGGAGAGAGGCATTGTTCTATAGACCCCGTCACAGAAGGAGTAGCCTAGTGGTTAATGCAGTGGACTTTGATCCTGGGGAACTGAGTTAAATTCCCACTACAGCTCCCTGTGACTCTGGGCAAGTCACTTAACCCTCCATTGCCCCAAGTACACATAAGTACCTGAATATATGTAAACCGCTTTGAATGTAGTTGCAAAAACCTCAGAAAGGCGGTATATCATTTCCCCTTTCCCCCCTTAGAGGAGGGTTCAACCTAGTAAGACTGCTGGGGGAGGGGGAATCAAGCCTGAGCTGGTAGACAGCTTAGGTGTGTCCAACCTGCAGCATGGAAGAGCCAGACATTTTTGTTGGGGGAATTCTAAGAAAACATTTACACATTAAAATGCAAAAGAATTTTACAGAATTTTCAAAATTGTTATTCAGAATTTTTAGTTTTTTGGGGGTAGAAGTAATATTGTGTTTTGTTATATTGGGGTAAATATTCAGCCTGCAGCGTTATTCCCAGATATTCAATAACGGACCATGTCCAGGAACCAACAGTGCTGAATACTGCTTGTGGTCGCATAAACTTCTTAAGCAACACCTCATAAAGATAGGACTGACTTTACGCAGTCTGATATGGCTGCTTAATGTAGGTGGTTAACTGCTGAATATCAACACTTAGGGCCCTGTTTATAGGTGTGTTAGCATTCTTAATGTGCGTTAACTGTGTACGTGCCTACAATATCCCTATAGGCGCCTACATGGTTACCACGCATGCTAATTGTAGGTGCACTTAAAACAGTAACGTGCCTTAGTAAACAGGGCCCTTAACCACATAAGTGACGACTGTCCCTGGACCACCCACAAAAGAGATGGCTTTCAGTTTCGCTTCTGTGGCACTAACTGGTTAACTTCCACTGAAGGTCAGCGGATAACTGGCCAGGAGCATCACTTTGAATATCGACTCTATTGTCTATGTTCATTGTTTGCCACCTCGATTTAGTAGATAGATGGGAGGCAAGAATTTTTAGAAATGAAATTAAGAGATTGACACAGGTACGCACTAGACCCTACCTGTCCTTCCAACTACCGCCCCATCTCCCTCCTACCCTTCCTCTCCAAGATACTTGAACGCGCCGTTCACAGACGCTGCCTTGATTTTCTCTCCTCTCATGCCATCCTCGATCCGCTTCAATCCAGTTTTCGCCCTCTACACTCGACAGAAACGGCACTCACTAAAATCTGTAATGACCTGTTGCTTGCCAAATCCAAAGGTCACTACTCCATCCTCATCCTCCTCGACCTATCCACCGCTTTTGACACTGTCAATCATAATTTACTTCTTGCTTCACTATCCTCATTTGGGTTCCAGGGCTCTGTCCTCTCCTGGTTCTCCTCTTATCTCTCCCACTGTACCTTCAGAGTACATTCTCATGGATCTTCCTCCACCCCATCGCGTTCTCTGTTGGAGTTCCTCAGGGATCTGTCCTTGGACCCCTTCTTTTTTCAATCTACACCTCTTCCCTGGGCTCCCTGATCTCATCTCATGGTTTCCAATACCATCTTTATGCTGACGACACCCAGCTTTACCTCTCCACACCAGAAATCACTGCGGAAACTCAGGCCAAAGTATCAGCCTGCTTATCCAACATTGCTGCCTGGATGTCCAACCGCCACCTGAAACTGAACATGGCCAAGACCGAGCTCATTGTCTTTCCACCCAAACCCACTTCTCCTCTCCCTCCACTCTCTATTTCAGTCAACAACACCCTCATCCTCCCCATCTCATCTGGCCGCAACCTCGGAGACATCTTCGACTGCTCCCTCTCCTTCTCTGCCCATATCCAGCAGACAGCCAAGACCTATCGCTTCTTTCTCTATAACATCAGCAAAATTCGCCCCTTCCTCTCCGAGCACACCACCCGAACTCTCATCCACTCTCTCATCACCTCTCGCCTTGACTACTGCAACCTACTCCTCACTGGCCTCCCACTTAACCATCTATCTGCCCTTCAATACGTTCAGAACTCTGCTGCCCATCTTATCTTCCGCCTAGACCAATATGCTCATATCACCCCTCTCCTCAAGTCACTTCACTGGCTTCCGATCAGGTACCGCATACAGTTCAAGCTTCTCCTACTAACCTACAAATGCATTCAATCTGCAGCCCCTCATTACCTCTCTACCCTCATCTCCCCTTACACTCCTACCCGTAACCTCCGCTCACAGGACAAATCCCTCCTCTCGGTACCCTTCTCCACCACCGCCAACTCCAGACTCCGCCCTTTCTGCCTCGCCTCACCCTATGCTTGGAATAAACTCCCTGAGCCCATACGCCAAGCCCCCTCCCTGCCTATCTTCAAATCCTTGCTCAAAGCCCACCTATTCAATATCGCTTTCAGCACCTAACCATTGTACTTCTATCCAGGAAATCTAGACTGCCCCCAATTTGATTGACTGCACTTTTTTGTCCTTTAGATTGTAAGCTCCTTTGAGCAAGGACTGTCCTTCTTTGTTAGATTGTACAGCGCTGCGTAACCCTGGTAGCGCTTTAGAAATGTTAAATAGTCATAGTAGTAGTACGCACTATCAGGAAAGACTGCACACTCATTCAGAAAGGGAATGTTTTCTTTGCAAAGACGCCCATTCTTAATGACAAAATGGCTAAAAAACCTGAACAGAACCAAAAGTACCATAAACGACAAAAAGATTAACACAAAATGAACATTTTCTGGCCATCCATCCTTATCTAAGGGATAGGGTGCAAAATGGTCACCCCATCCAGACCCAGTACCATGAGAAAGAGATACCTAAAGAGGAAGTAATGGAATTGGATTGGAATTGCCCTGCTCTGAGCTGGGTAAATGTATTTAAGATGGAGACCTCAGGGAGGGCAAAGCAGCCACTTAGCTGGACAGGGAATGAATCACTATTTAAAGGAGGAGCAAAGCCTAGTAATAAAAATCTCAAAGCCCTTGAGGATATTTTTGTGATTTTGAAAGTATACTGAATTGCAGTTTAATGTCCCTTTATGTGAGATTAAATATCTGGGCAAAAATTATTGTACCTGAATGTACTCCACGCTGATAGCCTTCAGGCTATCAAAAGTTAAAACAAATCGATAAATATTCAGTGGCTATTTATTCCTGGAAAGCAAAACTGTTCAGATCTTACAAGGCTGCAGTGTTTTAAGTTTGTAATACCAGCTGGGTGAGTAACGTGTAAGATGTATCTCAGTGACATGCTCCCTCCTTCTGAAGTAATTCAAATTTGCTCTGTGTTTCTCTCTGCATAGTGGACACATGTGAACTCTTGCTGCAGTTCTTGGGATTTTGGGTACAGTGCACTGGTTGCGTCATTTCTTACAGGTTGTTGCTGGGCAAAGCCACTGTATCATGGCCTTGAGACCCTCTGCGTTATCTGCTTGTTAATACGTAGGTTACATAAGCAAAGGGGGGGATGGAATATCTTTTATTTACATGTTTCATCCACTGAACCAGAAAACACTCAAATATCACCAAGCATTAAAATCAAAAACAAATGTGTTGTGCTTTTATAGAAAATCACATAAACAGTGACATAAGGAACATACGCATTGCCATACTGGGACAGACCAAAGGTCCATCAAACCCAGCATCCTGTGTCCAACAGTGGCCAATCCAGGTCACAAGTACCTGGCAAGATCCCCAAAATGTACAAAACATTTTATGCTGCTTATCCCAGAAATAAGCAGTGGATTTTCCCCAAGTACATTTTAATCATGCCTTCTTCATGTTCAATTATAAAGCGCTGCATACGACTGGTAGCGCTATAGAAATGATTTATACTAGTAGTAGTAGTTATGGACTTTTAGGAAGATATCCAAACCTTTTTTTAAACCCCACTAAGCTAACTGCTTTTACCACATTCTCTGGCAACAAATTCCAGAGTATAATTACATAGTCAGTGAATGTGCCATTATACACCGGTACATCGATGACATTTTTATGTAAGAGAAGCTGGATGCGTAAGTTGTTTTGTATTTTAGTCCTTTATAATTTGGATAATGTAGGTTTAGGTATGATCGTGATGATTTGATTCTGTTTCTGGTTGGTAGATCTATTAGGTCAATCATGTATCCTGGTACTATGCCGTGGATGATTTTATGTACCAATGTGCAGATTTTGAAGATGGTCCATTCATTGATTGGGAGCAACTTTTCTCGTAGGGCTTTAGCACTTTCGAATCGTGTTTTACCATATATTAATCTGGCTGCTGTATTTTGGGCAGTCTGGAGTATTTTTGTGAGTTGTATTTTACATCCCGCGTAGATTCCATTACAGTAATCTGCATGGCTTAGGACCATTGATTGTATTAGGTTTCGACCTACCAACTAGAAACACATCCGAATCAACACGAACGTACCTAAATCTACACTACCCAAGCTGCAAAGGACTCAAATACAAATCAACCTACGTATCCAGTTTTTCCTACATTAGCACACAACTGTGGAACGTATTACCAAAAGTCTTGAAAACTACGTACGATCACCCAAACTTCCGGAAAACACTAAAAACTAACCTGTTTAAAAAGGCATACCCTACCAATCCAACATAAATGCCTGATCTCTGCAACACAACAAAACTAAAGTACGAAATGGACATAACACAACTCTTCCATTATACGATGCCCTTCAGGCACAGGCAGCTCCTTGTGACTCTGGGCAAGTCACTTAACCCTCCATTGCCCCATGTAAGCCGCATTGAGCCTGCCATGAGTGGGAAAGCGCAGGGTACAAATGTAACAAAAATAAAATAGATACTATTGGAGATTCTACATGGAATGTTGCTACTATTGGAGATTCTACATGGAATGTTGCTATTCCACTAGCAACATTCCACGTAGAAGCCTGCGCGGCCACACTGGTGATCTGCAAGGGCCGATGTCTACATGGAATGTTGCTACTATTGGAGATTCTACATGGAATGTTGCTACTGTTGGAGATTCTACGTGGAATGTTGCTACTGTTGGAGATTCTACGTGGAATGTTGCTATTCCACTAGCAACATTCCATGTAGAAGGCTGCGCAGGCTTCTGTTTCTGTGAGTCTGACGTCCTGTATGTATGTGCAGGACGTCAGACTCACAGAAGCAGAAGCCTGCACGGCCACATTGGTGATCTGCAAGGGCCGACTTCTACATGGAATGTTGGAATAGCAACATTCCATGTAGAATCTCAAATAGTAGCAACAGTGGAGGAGTGGCCTAGTGGTTATGGTGGTGGACTTTGGTCCTGGGGAACTGAGGAACTGAGTTCGATTCCCACTTCAGGCACAGGCAGCTCCTTGTGACTCTGGGCAAGTCACTTATCCCTCCAGTGCCCCATGTAAGCCGCATTGAGCCTGCCATGAGTGGGAAAGCGCAGGGTACAAATGTAACAAAAAAAAAATAAAAAATAACTTTATCTTACCACAACATCACTATGTATTTGTTCACACCGGAGTCTGCAAACGCCATCTCCGGTACTATGTAGCCACATTGAGCCTACAAATAGGTGGGAAAAGGTGGGATACAAATGTAACAAATAAATAAATAAAATAAATCCCTCCAATCTTCCAGAACCATGCTTGATTTTAAAGATACTACTACTACTACTAATAGCATTTATATAGCGCTACCGGATGCACGCAGCGCTGAACATTTGACATAGAGAGACAATCCCTGCTCAAAGAGCTTACAATCTAGGTAAAACAGAAAGACAAGACATTACAGGCAAGGGAATTACAGGTTAAAGAGGAACAGGGGAGGAGGTCAATGAGTTCATTGCTGCTTTGCTTTCTTTTTAAACTACCTACTAGCCCCCCCGCCCCGCCACTCCCTTCTAAATACCCCTCCCTCGACCTCGATAAATTACATATTACTAACTATAGTTCTGCAAGTTTATTTTTAAATTCTATCAGTATTCTGGGATGAATACCATCCTGTTCAGGTGATTTGCTATTCTTCAATTTGTCAAATTGCACCATAACATCTTTCATGTTTATAGAGATTTCATTTAGTTTCTCTAACTCTTCAGCTTTGAATACCATTTCTGGCACCAGTATCTCTCCCAAATCTTCCTCGGTAAAGACCGCAAAGAATTAATTTAATCTCTCCGCTATGGCTTTATCTTCCCTGATTGCCCCTTTTACCCCTTGGTCATCTAGCAGTCCAACTGATTCTTTTGCTGGCTTCTTGCTTTCAATATACCTAAAAAAATCTTTTACTATATGTTTTTGCCTCCAATGCAATCTTCTTTTCAAAGTCTCTCTTTGCCTTCCTTATCAGCGCTTTGCATTTGACTTGTTTTGTACATTTTTGGGATCTTGCTAGGTATTTGTGACCTGGATTGGCTACTGTTGGAAACAGGATGCTGGGCTCGATGGACCTTTGGCAGTTAGCTATGGTTTTATTGCTTAGTTCCTAGTCTTGTTTCTGGTCTGCATTTCCTTGTCTAGAGTCTGTGTTCCTTTTTTAGTGGCTGCTTGGCAGCTTTCAGTCCTGACTCTCACCTGTCTGTGTTTCTATCTTAGTGGCTGCCTGGCAGATTTTAGTCCTGACTCTGTTGTGTGTTTCCTGTTGGTATCCAGTTCCTGCCCTGTCCTGTAAGTCCTGCCGGCCACCTGCACACAGGGGCTCAACTCCTGGGGAACGGCAGTCAAGTGCAGGTGAAGTCTAGCTGTTCCTGCTCTGCCTGTCCCAGCTTGTTTGCCTCTGCTGCAACACCAGTCTGGGGTTCCAGTCCTGTTCTGCCTTGCCTCTGGTTTGTGGGTGGTTTTGCCTGCCACTGCCGCTCCACGGCAGTGGTCCAAGGGCTCACAAACCCTGTGCTTCCGTGAGAAGCCTGACATTAAGAGGCTTGACACTGCCCATTCCTAAGTAGGTTTCATGTAGTTTAAATGATTGGAATTAGTGCTGCTGTTGTATGGTAGGTTTGCTACATGTATGGAGAAGGATAGATAGTGGGGTTCCCCAGGGGTCTCTGCTGGAACCACTGCTTTTTAACATATTTATAAATTATCTACAGATGGGAGTAACTAGTGAGGTAATTAAATTTGCTGACAACACAAAGTTATTCAAAGTTGTTAAATTGCAAGAGGATTGTGAAAAATTACAAGAGGACCTTACGAGACTGGGAGACTGGGCGTCTAAATGGCAGATGACGTTTAATGTGAGCAAGTGTAAAGTGATGCATGTGGAAAAGAGGAACCCGAACTATTGTTATGTGATGCAAGGTTCCACATTAGGAGTCACCAACCAGGAAAGTGTCGCGTCCCTCACCTGTGACGCTCTCTCTTCGGCCGTCTCGTTCGCCGGTTCTGCGGAGGAGGGCCCTGGCCGGGAGGGTCAGTCTGGCGTTGGTTGTCAGTGCGTCAGGGGCATCCTGCTGGCCATCTGGGCTGCACCGGCTCTCCGTTTTTCTGCTGTGGCGGCGGGGGAACGCCAGTCATGTTGGCAATGCTGGCGTCCCCAAAGATAGAATTTCTGGGCGCAGAGCCCTAGAATGCTGAAGACGCTTCCCTGATGCCCGGATTGGCTGCTCGCGGCTGCTCGCCGCCTTCTTCTGTTGGTCGTCCAATCTTGGATTCCCTGGGAGCTGATGGACGGTTCCGCCTTTTGTCAGCTGTTTCCTGTCTTCCAGATGGTGGGGGCTATTTAGGAGCAGCTCCTCGTATCACTTGCTGCTTTGGCTTCTACTGGTGTAGACTCCTGGGCGCTTGTTACTCTCATTGTTGGATCTGCCTTTGAACCTTTGCTTGGACCTGGACTGTGTTTTGCTTGCCGCCTGCCTTAGTACCTTTGCCTGGACCTGGACTGTGTTTTGCTTGCCGCCTGCCTTAGTACCTTTGCCTGGACCTGGACTGTGTTTTGCTTGCCGCCTGCCTTAGAACCTTTGCCTGGACCTGGACTGTGTTTTGCTTGCCACCTGCCTTTGACCTTTGCTTGGGCCTGGACTGTGCTTTTGCTTGCAGCCTGCCTTTGAACCTTTGCCTGGACCTGGACTGTGTTTTGCTTGCCACCTGCCTTAGAACCCTTGCCTGGACCTGGACTGTGTTTTGCTTGCCACCTGCCTTTGACCTTTGCTTGGGCCTGGACTGTGCTTTTGCTTGCAGCCTGCCTTTGAAGCTTTGCCTGGACCTGGACTGTGCTTTTGCTTGCAGCCTGCCTTTGAACCTTTGCCTGGACCTGGACTGTGTTTTGCTTGCCGCCTGCCTTAGTACCTTTGCCTGGACCTGGACTGTGTTTTGCTTGCCGCCTGTCTTAGAACCTTTGCCTGGACCTGGACTATGTTTTGCTTGCCACCTGCATTTGACCTTTGCTTGGACCTGGACTGTATTTTGCTTTCCGCCTGCCTTTGACCTTTGCTTGGACCTGGACTGTGCTTTTGCTTACAGCCTGCCTTTGAACCTTTGCCTGGACCTGGACTGTGTTTTGCTTGCCACCTGCCTTTGACCTTTGCTTGGACCTGGACTGTATTTTGCTTTCCGCCTGCCTTTGACCTTTGCTTGGACCTGGACTGTGCTTTTGCTTACAGCCTGCCTTTGAACCTTTGCCTGGACCTGGACTGTGTTTTGCTTGCCACCTGCCTTAGTACCTTTGCTTGGACCTGGACTGTGCTTTTGCTTGCAGCCTGCCTTTGAACCTTTGCCTGGACCTGGACTGTGTTTTGCTTGCCGCCTGCCTTAGAACCCTTGCCTGGACCTGGACTGTGTTTTGCTTGCCACCTGCCTTTGACCTTTGCTTGGGCCTGGACTGTGCTTTTGCTTGCAGCCTGCCTTTGAACCTTTGCCTGGACCTGGACTGTGTTTTGCTTGCCACCTGCCTTTGACCTTTGCTTGGACCTGGACTGTGCTTTTGTTTGCCACCTGCCTTTGACCTTTGCTTGGACCTGGACTGTGCTTTTGTTTGCCACCTGTCTTTGCCCGGACCTGGACTGTGCTGTGGTACCTTGGTTCTTCATCTCCATTCCCCAAGATAAGGTCAGGGTTGTTCGGCTGTTAGACTTTGTCTGACACGGGGACTCACTATTCTACTCCGTGGCTTGACAGAAAGGGATCTAGGTGTCATCGTTGATGATACGTTGAAATCCTCTGCTCAGTGTGCTGCGGTGGCTAAGAAAGCAAATAGAAAGTTGGGTTTTATTAGGAAAGGAATGGAAAACAAAAATGAGGATGTCATAATGCCTATGTAACGCAGAGAGTGCACTTACACACATTCTGATAGAATAGTATAGAGTGCATTACACACTTAGCTGACACTTTTATCTGTATTTACACACATGAGGCATGTGTTACTGTATGTGCTCAGTTATACAATTGCCTTTTAGGATTGTGATTTCATAATAGAAGAAGTCATGGCAATTTTCAGCTCTCCCATCCTATCTTGTGAGGCTGCTGTGGGAAGTCTGGGAAGCCATTTTAAATCAGTGGCAACAGGCAGAGGAGGGGCAGAAATAAGTGGGGTTCTTTCATGCCCTCAAATAGGCATCTAGACCACCAGGGCTTGTTACGGTAGGCCTTGGGAGGGCCTGCTGAGGCTTGGGGGGGATTGAGGGTTCTGGCAGTGGCCCACAGGGATCCATTCTGTTTCAAAGGGGTACAGAGGGCTCCATCTTCTGCTGGGTGTGCGGGGGGGGGGGGGGGGGGGGGGGAGGGAATCTGGCACAGCTTTGTGGTTTCGGCTTTGATTCTGAACTAAAGCAAGAAGCATATTTTGGCCACGGATTCAGTATGATCCAGAACCAAAACCACCGTTTTCAGTTGGCCTGTAATTTTAAATGTTTTATACACATAATACATACATAAATGTGAGCTTCTAGCTTAGAATTCCCCAAATGTGTTTTATTGCTTCATAACACGTGTTTTTTTTTTACTTGAATTGTAAACTGCTTCAATGGTCTGTCAAATTTAATAAATGATAATGATAACTGTATCACATGTCATTGGCCTGCAACAATTAACAGACTTTAGTAAATAAGGGTCTATGTTGGAAAGCTCTGCTTTCATGTCCACTTATATTCCTCCTGCCCTTTGGACTTCCTTTTGGGTCAGGTAGAACTGCCATGAGCCTTGGTTTAGAACTAGTGGAGGCCTTTCCACTTTATTTATTTATTTATTTATTTGGATTTATTTACCTACCACCTTTTTGAAGGAGTTCACTCAAGGCGGTGTACAGTAAGAATACATCAAACATGAGCAATAGGCAATTACAGCAGTAAAAGTATTTGAAAACAATACAAAGTATGGCATGGTATACTACTTGCAATGTCAACACAATACGTAATAGAATATTATAATTGGTAGTGAAGGGTAAGGCAAAGTTGTAACATATAGATGAGTAAGAAAGTAAGGTGACTGATTTGAAGAAAGTTGCTTTTATATCCCATTTTCACCTCATTCCAGCCATTGCAGTTACAGTCTTTGACCAGGGTGCCCTCTGTATCCTGGATAACATGGACCTCAGTCTAGGTGTTACATGTTGGACTTAACATAGGCAGCCGAGACCCCTCGGGCCTAGTGGTATTTGTGATATCGAAATAAGAACGAGACACATAAAGGGGCATAATCGAACGGAAACGTCTATCTCCATGGGCGTTTATCTCCGAGAACAGGTCCGTGAAGGGGTAGACCGAAACCTATTTTCGAAAAACATGGACGTTTATCTTTTTTTGAGCTGGGCGTTTTTGTTTTTCAGCGATAATGGAAACCGAAAGCGCCCAGCTCAAAAACGAATAACTCCAAGACATTTATTCGTGGGAGGGGCCAGGATTCGTAGTGCACTGGTCCCCCTCACATGCCAGGACACCAACCGGGCACCCTAGGGGGCACTTTTACAAAAACAAAAACAAGGTAAAACAGCTCCCAGGTGCATAGCACCCTTCCCTTGGGTGTTGAGCCCCCCAAATCCCCCTCAAAACCCACTGCCCACGAGTCTACACCATTACTATAGCCCTAAGGGGTGAAGGGGGGCACCTACATGTGGCTACAGTGGGTTTGGGGGGCGGTTTGGAGGGCTTCCATTTACCAGCACAAGTGTAACAGGTGGGGGGGGGGGATGGGCCTGGGTCCACCTGCCTGAAGTCCACTGCACCCCCTAATAACTGCTCCAGTGACCTGCATACTGCTGCCAGGGAGGTGGGTATGACATTTGAGGGTGAAAATAAAAAGTTGTGAAACGGCATATTTTGTGGTGGGAGGGGGTTTGTGACCACTGGGGGAGTCAGGGGAGGTCATCCCCGATTCCCTCCAGTGGTCATCTGGTCATTTAGGGCACTTTTTGGGGCCTTATTCGTGGAAAAACAGGGTCCAGGAAAAGTGCCCTAAATTCTCACTAAAAACGCATATTTTTTTTCCATTATCGGCGAAAGGCGCCCATCTCTGATCGCCTGATAACCACGCCCCAGTTCCGCCTTCACCACGCCTTCGACACGCCCCCATCAACTTTGTCCGCATCCGCGACGGAGTGCAGTTGAAAGCGTCCAAATTCGGCTTTCGATTATACCGCTTTATTCGTTTTTGTGAGATAAACGTCTATCTCCCGATTTGGGTCACAATATAGGCGTTTTTCTATTTCGATTATAAGCAGGATAGTATTTTCTCCCACTGCGCTCCGCTCCACCCCGCTGGTATTAGTGCGCATGCCCCTCGGGGCATGGCACCATGTTAGTGGCGGCTCAGTGCGGCTCAGTGCACCCGGGGGGGGGGAGGGGTACTGCACCTTGCTTCACTTCTGTCATGGGCTGTGAATATTACCAGGCTGAGAAGCAGAAACTGGGATCAGGACGCAGATCCTCTGAACTGCATTGGACCAAACCACACTGAGCCACCAGACAGGCCCAGGCAAGAGAGACAATATTACTTTCTGTACAGCATATATCACAGCACTTCTGTTTTTCATCTCACTTGTACCAATTCAGGACGTTTCATCTATATGCTGAAAAAAACCTACAACAATAAAAGAAAACAAGTATAATTTAATAAAAGGAATTCTTCACCTGCATCTAAAACCCCCTTAAAATCTCAGCTCAGTCCTAACACTTTCTCACTTTCCCATTCCAAAAGCCACGTCTTCATCTTTCTGGTTCTTCTGGCGTAGCTCCAGGGACCTGGATAAGCAGAAGCAGATTGTCTGGTGCACTGAGGTCACAACACAGCCGAGGAGAGTGAAGAATCCTTTCTGAAACAGATAAAACCAATCAAACAATGTGTTTTAAACTGAAGTAGAAACTCAGGCCCAGATGCATCAACCAAACGTTAAAAAATAAGAAACGTAAAAGTGCTTAACGATTTTTAAAAAACGAGGAATGCACTACAAAAACACTCCAGAAATGTTCGGACTGGTATTGCAAAGTAGGATGTATCACAGCATCGTTAAACCCGTTGTTAATCAGCGCCTAAAGCATGCGCAGAGCAGCCAAGCGTTATGCTGGCTGCTCTGCGCATGCCACAAAGGCCCAGCTGTCAAAACAAAAAACCTACGTCAGAGGAGGGCGGGCCCAGGAAGAAAGAAGGGACGTCTGAGGAGGCCTTCTGAATCGCCGATCAGCTGTTCTTGCCTGTGCAGCAGAGGTGACAGGCGCTGCACGGGCCGGTAAGGCAAAGGGGGGGGTTGTTGGAGGGGGGAGCGGCAGCCACGACCAAAGGGGGGGCAGTGGGGGCGGGGCCCGGGACCGGAGCATGGCAGGAGGCGGAGCTAGTGTGGGAGAATACACAGGAAGGGAGGAGGGCCGGCCCGGGGCTGCTAAAATTGGAGATTTCTCGTGCGGGGGGGGGGGGGCAAGGCGTCCATACAGGACGCTCATGACGAGCGCCCTTGCCCCCTCCCGATCCTTTTTTTTTTTCTTTTTTGGTGCTGAGGGAGAGGGGAGCAGCGGCGACCTGGGGCGTCAATAAAGGACGCCCCTGACGCGTTTCCCCCCCCCCCCCCGGTTATTTTTTTTAATGGATTTTGTAAACTTCTAGCAGACAGACAGCCCTAACGAGAGGTACAGACTCTCGTTAGATTTCACAGTGTTTTCCTGCATTAAACGAATCGGAAAAGGTTAGTGCATGTCATTTCAATGGGATTTGTAGAAGAATTGCTCATCTGCATTCAGTTTTCGTTAGCTGCTACTGTCGTCGGAAAATAGGCTTTAGTGCATGGAAAGGATAGGAAATTCTTCCTTAAGGGCTCATTTAACGATGAAAAACGTTTAGTGCATCTGGGCCTCAGCCAGAAGCCAAAGGACAGAATAAAAAAGAGGAGATACCTGATCAGTGGCTTTCATTTTCAGCTCCAACCCAGCTGCTGGATTCTGTTTTAACTCAACTGGTAACCGTGAGGGAGGAGAAACAGATGTTTGTGCCAGGGCTCAGTGTTGACTGGGAACTTTAATTGTACCTGTTTATCTCAGCCCCAGAAAGATCCATTTTATCTTTAAGCTACTTATTCAGAGGTACAAGGATATCACTGAATATTCACTGAAAGAGAGCTGCATAAGTCACCTGGTTATTTTGAAACAGTGCTAATTTTGCTCTTACCATTTTCAAATTTGCTTCCATTTTGTATTCATTGTTGCAGGGCTGCTGGTGTCTCTTTTTTTTTTTTTCATTCCTTTTCCTTCCTCCTTTTCTCAATAGCCGGAGGCTGAAAGAGCAAAAGACTACTGATAACAGAATCCTCTCTACCCCCAACACAGAGACAGAACAGAAGAAAGAAGTGTGCAGCATAGATGCAAAGAGGCCTCAGCTGCACGTCTGGGGATACCCCAGTGCATGTACCCCACGGAGGAGTCAGAGACAGACCTGTTCAATAGAAACGAGACAGAACAGAAAAGAAACTGCAACAAAGCAGCAGAACCAGAGCAAGTCCTTCCCTGTGCTTCTTGGATACCAATCATTTCATTTCTCTAACACATTTCTACCTGAGACTTTTCTAAGGGTAAACTGACCTCTATGTTCATCATATCTAAAGAAGGAAAGGATGTTAAGAAATACCACTAGGCACAATTGTAAGAGAAGACTCAAAATGATTGCTGATCTAAAACATCTGGAGGATTCAGTACAGGAAAAATCATAAACGGAAGTTTATCAGACCTTTTCTAAACTGTTAGAAATAGAGCAAACCTTTGATTCACTTGCACAAAGCTATTTGTCATTGGAAAAGTTGCTACTTTCCTTCCCCAAATAATGACATTTTTCGTGTGCCATCGGTTTGCCTTTCTACAATGTGCACTGCTTTTGGCTGTTTATTTTTAACTGGGAAAACAGAACATCACCTGATCGTTAAATCACCTGATCGTTTTCACAAAACGCCTAGCCACCCACCTGAAGTTATCCTGTGGCCACTTAGAGGATCTATCCCCAACACATCTCAGGTCCGCCTGCTCCTGCTGCTTGTGCTCTACACTAGCACCCTCCTCCCACCGACCGGGTCACAACCGCCTCTGGGGGAGTCTCTCGCTCTCAAATTATCCCCAGCCAGTGATTTCTAGATTAGTGGGGCCACACTCCCAGTGGTCCCACTGTTCCAAGAAAACACTCACAGACCCAACACACAAACCAGCAAGATTCTTTATCAGTCCAGACAGGCAGAACAAACAAACAAATGTGTTTATTCTCAGAACAGTGGACAAACATTCAAAAATGTGCAATAGAAAACAGTAACAAGTAACTGAAAAATGGATCAACTAGAAACTAACCAATACCAAAAGACACCAACCCCCCTCCCCCAAATGACATCACCAGCTACCGTCCAGTAGCATCTATACCACTGATAATCAAACTAATGGAAGGCCTGGTAACCAAATAACTTAACGATTACATAGACAAATTCACAATACTACACAATTCACAATCAGGATTCCGCCCCCTACACAGCACCGAAATAGTATTACTTACTCTCCTAACTAAATTCAAGCAGGAAAGAGCAAAAGGTAAAAGCATACTTCTCCTACAATTTGACATGTCCAGTGCATTCTACATGGTCAATCATAATATATTACTAAGACTCCTAGACTACTTTGGAATCAGTGGAAACACACTCAAATGGATCAAGGGTTTCCTAACTACAAGAACATATCAAGTGAAAGCCAACAAAAACATATCATCACCATGGAAACCAGACTGCAGAATGCCGCAAGGATCACCACTATCGCCGATCCTCTTCAACCTCCTGATGATCCCACTAGCCAAGTCCCTATCCATTCAAGGCCTTAACCCATTCATATATGCTGATGATGTCACAATATATATTCCCTACAAACACGATCTGGCAGAAATCACCAATGAAATCAAGCTCAGTTTAAACATCATGGACTCATGGGCAAACGCATTCCAATTAAAACTCAACACAGAAAAAAACACATTGCCTCATCATCTCATCCCAATACAAAACATATAAACCCGCAAACATAAACACCCCAGGTTATACCCTTCCTATCACAGACAGTCTGAAAATTCTCTCTCACTAGAGAATCAAGCAAAATCTACCATAAAGAAAATGTTCCACTCAATGTGGAAACTCAAACGTGTGAAACCATTCTTCCCGAGGGAAACATTCTGAAACTTGATACAATCAATGGTACTAAGCTATACAGACTACTGTAATGGAATCTATGCGAGTTGCAAAGATCAAATTATAAAAAGAAACTTCAGACTGCTCAAAATACAGCAGCCAGGCTTATATTTGGAAAAACGCGTTTTGAAAGTGCCAAACCCCTCCAAGAAAAACTGCATTGGCTCCCAATCAAAGAACGTATTACTTTCAAAATCTGCACCCTGGTTCATAAAATTACCTACGGCAATGCCCCGGCCTACATGGCAGACCTCATAGAACTGAAACAGAAAAAAGCAACACTGGGCTTCCAGGATTGGGATAATGAATGTCGTCCTTTATTGAGTGATGACTGTAGACCTCATAGACCTACCAACCAGAAACACAAGATCAGCACGAACATACCTAAATCTTCACTACCCAAGCAGCAAAGGCCTCAAATACAAATCAACGTATGCATCCAGATTTTCCTATTTAAGCGCACAACTATGGAACGCTCTGCCAAAAATAGTAAAAACAACGTACGACCACCTCAATTTCTGGAAAGAACTAAAAACAAACCTGTTTGGGAAGGCATATCCCACTGATCCAACATAAAAAACTGATTACCTGCAACACAACAAAACTAAAAATCGTATTGGACACCCCCAATTTCCCCCTTCCTCCCTAAGTTCCCCATTATATCAACCATATATGAACCCTATTCTAACGCAATAACACCTTGTATTTGTTCATACCTTAACTAGCGAACGCCATTACGGTACTCTGTAAGCCACATTGAGCTTGCAAATAGGTGGGAAAATGTGGGATTCAAATGTAACAGATAACAATAATAACTAAACATTTGCATACTTCCTAGAAAGTACCTGGGGAGATCAGGGCTTATATCTGTTCACAGAGCTTCAGCAAAGAAATCTCTCCTTCTCCCGGGCTGAAACTGAAGCAACAGCCAGCATCTGCTGGGTAATTTCAAACTCCAGGCCAATCAGAGCCCAGAACAGTCAAGTTTCAAACAAAAACTAGTTACATCACTACAGGCACTTCCTATTATCTGTGTGCCAACTAAAAGAAAGAAAAGTCAATCCTCTGTAACAGCTGTAAGAATAAACATGCTCCATCTGCTGGCTAAACAGGAGAAATACACTTCAGACATATTTAAGACGGCAAAATATCCAATATATTTTACAGGCTTAAAACACACTGAGGCTTATTTTCAAAGCACTTAGCCTCCCAAAGTTCCATAGAAACATATAGAACTTAGCCTCCCAAAGTGCTTTGAAAATATGCCTCACTGGGGTCCTTTTACTAAGCCACAGTAAAAGGTGTCCTGCGGTAGTGTAGGTACAGGTTTTGAGTGCACACAGAATTATTTTTCAGCGTGCCTGTAAAAAAGGCCTCTCTTTTTTTTTTCCTGAAAATGGACATGCAGCAAAATCCAAATTGCCACGCATCCATTTTTTGTCTCTGACCTTACTGCCAGCCATAGACCTAGCAGTAAAGAATTTGGGCGGTAATGACCTGCGTGTGTCCACTACGCGCACCAGAAAATAAAAAATATTTTGCGTATGCATGCCAAAAATGAAGTTACCACAAGAGCCACATGGTAGCAGGTGGTAAGTTCATTTTGGCGCATGTTGGGTGTGCGTAGACAGTTACATGGCTTAGTAAAAGAGGCCCACTGTTTCTTCACATGCAGTAATAACCTGCCTCCCAAAATCATAAAATTAGTGCACGGTACTCGATAATACACTGTAGGCTGTACCAGAAATGACCTGGCGGTAGCTAGAACAAACTTCCTTGGCTTGGAAATGAAACAAAGCAACATCTTTGATGCTATAATATTTCATTATTGTTCCAGTAATAAGCGCACAGATAGTACGCGGTTACATTGCCATGCTTCCCGAATACCGCGTACTAATAGTGCTCCAATGTACATATCACACTGCAAACTCACTCCAGAATGACAAGCTTGTCACAGCTGCTGAGAAATAAAAATCCTTTTTCTAACAGCTAAAACTTGATGAAATTCCTTAGAGGCTTCTTATGATCACTGTCCCTCGACCCAATCCCAGCAGCAAAATTCAGGAGGCAGCAGCGAAACAGCAGAAGAACAGCTGCAGCATTTTCTGTGCAGGTTTGTTTGTTTTTCTATATTTTTCAAATAATAGCTTAAGATGAGTTACATTCAGGTACACTGGGTATTTGGGCAGAAGAAGAATGAAGGAGGTAGGAGATAGATGGTGGCAGGAGGGGGAACTGCTGAGTACATGGTGGGGTAGAGAAGGCAAGGAGAGATGGCAGACATGAGAGGGGGGTAGGAAAGGAAGGGGAGCTGGTGCATGCCTTCACTTCAGAGCCTCAGAGGAGCCTACAGTTGCAGACCACCTGCATAGTCATAGAATGAAACAGTTTTCTGTTAAGGGCAACGTGCGTGCAGTCTATCACCCCCAACACTGAGAGACACTGAGCAATGACATAAAACTCCCTCATTTATTTATTTATTTATTCGTGGCTTGATATACCACCTAAGCTGAAACTGACATGCAGATCACAGCAGTTTAAAATTCAAAGCAAGAAAAGAACTACAGTGTCCAACAGGAAAGCAAACCATTCATTCAAGAGCACAGTAAAATATAAGTATCAGCTAAGCCTCAAGGCATCAGTGACCAAGTCAAATTTAATTTGCTAGAGTATGCCTGCCTGAATAACCATGCCTTCAAAAGCTCAGAGTGCATGGAGAGGTGACACAGTGATGTGGGTGCCTGAGCAGAGATCACAGGAAACAATTTATACAATGGCAGGTGGCAGATTGTATGATGCCTATGGCAACCCCAACAACGTGCTGGAAAGTGCAAGGAGCCAGGTAGGGCTGTGGTGACCCTAACAGCCACTGGCAAGGCATAACTCCTCAGGGTGGGGGCCTCAAGATCATTTCTCAACAGCTCACAGAGGTCAGCATTGGTTGCCCTATTGAATCTGGTTCTCTGTAAGCTGGAGGTAACTCACTCTGAACCATGTACCTACGTCTCTGACGCTGGGGCTGTGCCTGGAGAGATGCCAGGAACAGCTGCTGTCTCCTCTACCACCCCCACTCTGCCACCCTTGCCATCTGGTATAGCTGGTTGTAATAAAAAGGATTTTAGAGATTGCTTTTCAACTGTATTTGCCTTGACTAACAAGTGCACTTGGGGTCTGTATTGTTGATTAGAAGTAATTCTGTTTAAAAATGATTGTTTAACTTTGATTGTGTGAAAATAAGTTGGAATGCAGAAGATAAGACACAGCTCTAATTAATTTGGTATGTGAAGAGGAGGATGGTGCTTGTTTTCGAAGTTCAGACTGGCCACCTGGACTTGGAAACATGTGATTACATTCCCACAGTATGGCTTGTTTATCTATTCTTAAGCATTCTGTAATTTTCATTGGCTCTGAGAATAAGCTTTAGCTTAATAAAAAGGGGGGCTTGTTGCAGCAAAGCTTTGAGGCTCATCTGTGGGTGGACGCATTGTGCAGAAAAGACTTGTTCCTGGTCATAAGGAGACTTCGGGCTTTCGCTGCAACGGGTTTTCTGACCAGTGATGTTGTATGTATAATATGTATATATCTGTCTTATAGCTTTCTTTCTTTTTTTTTTTGTTACATTTGTACCCCACGCTTTCCCACTCATGACAGGCTGTATGTGGCAGGCAATGGAGGGTTAAGTGACTTGCCCAGAGTCACAAGGAGCTGCCTGTGCCGGGAATCGAACTCAGTTCCCCAGGACCAAAGTTAGATGATCTTAATCATTGTAGATTTTAGCACCTCTAATAAAGGTCTCATTTACCTAATAGGAATCCAAAAGAATCCACAGTAATTATTGAGTACTCTGTGTCAGTGAAGCAGGCTGTAAATCCATAGCAGAACATTTTTGGCGACGAGCGTGTGGGATTCATACAAAGAATGATACCTTTTTAAGAGAAATGCAGAGGATAGTTGAATTCCAAAGCTGGAATGAGGTACTGTATGTTATTATAGCCACTGAGTGGTCATAATGGGAGGAATAGGATTCCGATTTAAAGGAATCATTGCCTTTTGTTGTGGTTTGCTACTGGCAAAAAGTTAAAACAAAAAGGGAGAAGGAACGGTATCACATACTATCTTGTTGGGTAGACTGGATGGACCATACAGATCTTTATCTGTTGTCATTTACTATGTTACCAGCCAGCTTATAATTGAAAAAGAAAAACGCCTATATTGCGACCCAAATCGGGAGATAGACGTTTATCTCACAAAAACGAATAAAGCGGTATAATCGAAAGCCGAATTTGGACGTTTTCAACTGCACTCCGTCGCGGATGCGGACAAAGTTGATGGGGGCGTGTCGAAGGCATGGTGAAGGCGGAACTGGGGCGTGGTTATCGGGCGATCAGAGATGGGCGCCTTTTGCCGATAATGGAAGAAAAATATGCGTTTTTAGCGAGAATTTAGGGCACTTTTCCTGGACCCTGTTTTTCCACGAATAAGGCCCCAAAAAGTGCCCTAAATGACCAGATGACCACTGGAAGGAATCGGGGATGACCTCCCCTGACTCCCCCAGTGGTCACAAACCCCCTCCCACCACAAAATATGCCGTTTCACAACTTTTTATTTTCACCCTCAAATGTCATACCCACCTCCCTGGCAGTATGCAGGTCACTAGAGCAGTTATTAGGGGGTGCAGTGGACTTCAGGCAGGTGGACCCAGGCCCATTCCCCCCCCCCCACCTGTTACACTTGTGCTGGTAAATGGGAGCCCTCCAAACCGCCCCCCAAACCCACTGTACCCACATGTAGGTGCCCCCCTTCACCCCTTAGGGCTATAGTAATGGTGTAGACTTGTGGGCGGTAGGTTTTGAGGGGGATTTGGGGGGCTCAACACCCAAGGGAAGGGTGCTACGCACCTGGGAGCTCTTTTACCTTTTTTTTTGTTTTTGTAAAAGTGCCCCCTAGGGTGCCCGGTTGGTGTCCTGGCATGTGAGGGGGACCAGTGCACTATGACTCCTGGCCCCTTCCACGAACAAATGCCTTGGATTTATTCGTTTTTGAGCTGGGCGCTTTCATTTTCCATTATCACTGAAAAACAAAAACGCCCAGCTCACAAATTGTCGAATAAAACATGGACGTCTATTTTTTTTCGAAAATACGGTTCGGTCTGCCCCTTCACGGACCCGTTCTCGGAGATAAACGCCCATGGAGATAGACGTTTTTGTTCAATTATGCCCCTCTATGTAACAGTATTGCTTATCTGAAAACCCGTTAGAGGCGGAATAAACAGCATAGGAAAAGTACTGAATTGGAATGATAAGTGTGTGATTTACAGTTAAAATGAGATGCTTGCCAGAATACTTTACTAAATGATAACTGAGAGTGCTGTTGTAAGAGTGACGCAGTATAAAATATAAGAAACGAAGAAGGGAAAATTAACAAAAAGAAAGTACATTTATATCATGATTTAAAATTATGTTTAGACTCATTTGGAGTCATTAATTGCACATATAAAGGAAAAAGGATGGGAGATAAATCTTAATAAGATACAAGGACCGTCTCAGGCAGGAAAACTTTTAGGCATAGGAATTTGTTAATTGCAACCAGCACATAAGTAAAATGCTAACACCGGGTAATCAGGAAAAAATATGACCTTGAGCGGAAGGGAGAAGAGCAACAGTTAAAAAAAAAAAAGAAAAAAAAAAGAGAAACAGGCTTTTGAGCAGACAACACAGATTGTTTCAGATCTGTGGCCAGTGCAACTAGAAGTAGAATTGTGTCTCAGTGAATGAAAATTATGCTAATTAGAGCCTTTGGCAAAAAGGAAAGAATCGGATAACACTGGGGTTTTAGAGCTGTAGGTTTATTGGAAGTAGAAAAGAAAATATACTCCTTTTGAGAAACAGCTATTAGCATGTTATTGGGCTCTGGTGGATTCCGAGCAGATAACTATAGGACATGTTGCTGTCCTGAGACCTGAAATAGCTTCCCAAAAACTCATCGGATAGGGCATGCACAAGAAGCTAGTTTAATTAAATGGAAATCAAGGATTGAGGGAATTCCCTTACTGTATGAAAAGGTGGCAGCCGTTCCAGAAACAGGACAAACTGGGCTAGAACCCCTGCAACGGGTGGAGAGCCCAGTCAGGTGGGGAAAATCCTATAATCAATTAACTAATGAGGAGCAGCAACATGCGTGGTTTACAGATGGTTCTCCTAAGTATGCTGTAGGAAAGAAAATGTATTAGAACTGACATTAATCAGCTTATTATTTTGCAATATAAAGGTTTTTTTATTATACTCAGGTAGTTTAGCATAATTTACCACTTGCATGTTGTAATATTTATTTGCCCTTATACAAAGGAATAAGGCTCAAGATGACTAACTCTGAACAGTTGTGGAGGTGAATTTCACCGGTGGGCTCCTTTCACAACCTGATTAATAATTTCAAATACTGTCTTGTGCACTGACCTCTTTTGTTATGGGCAAATTGTGTAGTTTAATGTAACTAAGCAGTGTGTATTATTTGTAATACTGAATTTTGGTTAGTTATTAGTGGGCAGCATTATTACCATTTGCCCTTGGATTATACTTCCTACTAATTTTAATATGTTTGTTATCAATAGAAATCAAACAAAATAAAACATGGAAAAGAAAATAAGATGATACCTTTTTTATTGGACATAACGTAATACATTTCTTGATTAGCTTTCGAAGGTTGCCCTTCTTTGTCAGATCGGAAAAAAAACCATTTATTTTTATTTTTTTCCGATCTGACGAAGAAGGGCAACCTATATATTTGTTCATCATTCTTAGACTGTATGTAATTGCTATATATGGAATTATTAGATAGAATTGAAAAGCAAAGGACCGAATGTAATAAAAAGGATTTTAGAGATTGCTTTTCAACTCTATCTGCCTTGACTAACAAGTGCACTTGGGGTCTGTATTGTTGATTAGAAGTAATTCTGTTTAAAAATGATTGTTTAACTGTCAGGCTTCTTCCCTGGAAGCACTGGGTTTGTGAGCCCTTGGACCACTACCATTGAGCGGTAGTGGCAGGCAAGGTCACCTTCAAAGCAGAGACGAGGCAAGGCTGGACTGGAACCCCAGACTGGAGTTCTGCACTGGAATACACAGGACTGGAACGCACCGGACTGGAACCCACTGGACTGGTACACACTGGAGTGGAGCCCACTGGACTGGAACACACGGGACTGGAACCCGCTGGACAGGAACACACTGGACCTAGGCTTCACCTACGCTTAGCCACCGTTTCCCAAGGGTTGAGCCCTCAGGTTCGAGCAGCTGGCAGGGCTTACAGGAAAACCGGAACTGGAACTAGCAAGCAGGAACAACAGGAATCAGGATACAGAAGTGCCCCCAGGCACCTAGGTGAAAGCAAGGCAGACAGGCAGGGAATGTCCGGGTTCCGGCAATAGTCAAGTCTGGCCACAGGCAGAGAATATCCGGGATCAGGCAGTAGTCGGGTCAGGCAGCAGGCAGCAAGTATTGGGGTTCAGGCAGTAGTCGGGTCAGGCAGCAGGCAGCAAGTATCGGGGTTCAGGCAGAGAGTAGTCAGATTCAGGCAATGGTAAGGTCAAGTAGCAAGACTATGGCTGGAGCTCCAGTAGCAAGGAGTACTGGCAGCGGACAGGACTAGGGCTGAAGCTCCAGAAGCAAAGGAAAACACACATGGGAAAATCAGAAAGCTAAACACAAGAAAACTAGTAAAGCTGTACACAAGCTAACAAGAAAGCTATGCCCAAGCTAACTAGTCACAAGCTAGAAACTCACACTAAGCAAAACACAGGAGAACTAGTAAAGCTGTACACAAGATAACAAGCAAAGCTATGTCCAAGCTACTAGTAACAAGCTAGAAACTCACACTGAACTGGACAAGGTAGCAGTACACAGAGCACTCTAACATACCAGGGACCTTAGACGATGCAAAGGCAAAGGCTGCAGTCTCTAAGTGATTAATAAAGCCCTTCAACACCTGAGGAGCAGCTGCAGCCATCAGTCTGCAACTATGGAGGCTGTCCAGGCACAAACAAGAGAGACAAGTCCAGCAGCCTGGAAGAACCGGGCCGGACTTGGCTAAAGTCTGGAACGGGTAGGAACAGCAAGACAAACTATGGCAGCCACTGGCTCTGGCCACCAGCGGGTGAGAGGAGCACAAACCAAGGAGCAGGCAGAGCGCACACAGAACATAGAATACCTAGGTGCAGCACAGAGGAGCAAACAGAGCCAGGCTGGAGACAGAGGTAGAGCTAACTCAGGCAGCACCCCCAGGTGCAGTAGAGTGGAGTAATTAGAGCCATGCTGGAAGCAGCCAGCACACAGAAGGAAAACTACTCCAGAAAGGATAGACAGAAGCCAGCTTAGAAGCTGACCCCCAGAAATAAGGTAAGTCTGTGGGTGGTCACGGCCACAGACGTGACATTAACTTTAATTGTGTGAAAATAAGTTGGAATGCAGAAGATAAGACACAGCTCTAATTAATTTGGTATGTGAAGAGGAGGATGGTGCTCGTTTTCGAAGTTCAGACTGGCCACCTGGACTTGGAAACATGTGACCACAATCCCACAATATGGCTTGTTTACCTATTCTCAAGCATTTTGTAATTTCAATTGGATCTGAAAATAAGCTTTAGCTTAATAAAAAGGGGGGCTTGTTGCAGCAGAGCTTTGAGGCTCATCTGTGGGTGGACGCATCGTGCAGAAAAGACTTGTTCCTGGTCATAAGGAGATTTTGGGCTTTCGCTGCAGCGGGCCTCCCAGCTGATGAAATAAGGGCCTGAAATTCCTGATCAGTGATGTTGTATATATAATATGTATATATCTGTCATATAGCTTTCTTTTAGTTAGATGATTTAATCATTGTATATATATCTTAATCATTGCAGATTTTAGCACCTCTAATAAAGGTCTCATTTACCTAATATGAATCCAAAAGAATCCACAGTAATTATTGAGTAGTCTGTGTCAGCGAAGCAGGCTGTAAATCCATAGCAGAACACTGGTTAAACTGCCACCAGGGAAGAGGTATGGGTGATACTGGATACCGGGTATCTCAAGTAGAGCAGGCTAAAGATGAAAACTTGGAATGGTTAAACTGGCAGATTATCAGAGAAAACTGGTTGGTCTAAAATGGCTTTATTTTCCCCAGAAGTCTGTCTGTTTTACTGTTTTGGGATCTTGCCAGGTACTTGTGACCTGGATTGGCCACTGTTAGAAACAGGATGCTGGGCTTGATGGACCTTTTGTCTGTCCCAGTATTATTATTATTTGTTACTTTTGTATCCCACATTTCCCACATATTTGTAGGCTCAATGTAGCTTACATAGTACCGGAGAGGCGTTTGCAGACTCCGGTGTAAACAAATACAAAGTGATATTGTGGCAAGATAAAGTTCATGTGGCACAGCCACGCTAGGGAATCGTATAGCGGAAGAGTTGTGTTATGTCCATTACGTTCTTTAGTTTTGTTGCAGAGATCAGACGTTTATGTTGGATTGGTAGGGTATGCCTTTTTAAACAGGATAGTTTTTAGTTTTTTTCCGGAAGTTTAGGTGGTTGTACGTAATTTTCAAGGCTTTTGGTAATGTGTTCCACCAGGGGCGTAACTAAGGGGGGGGCCTGGGTCGGCCCAGGCCCACCCAATCTTGGCTCAGGCCCGCCCGCCCACCCACCTGCCAAGTCTCCCACATTCAGCGGGAGACTCCCGCTTTGGCAGGTCATCTCCCGCACTCCCGCCAAAGCGGGAAAGTCTCCCGCTGAGATGATCCTCTGTTGCTACCACCGCCGCTGCGTCTCTGTGAGCAGCCACCCTCAGCAAAAGAAGAAAATGAAGCGCAGGGCCGCAGCAGCCTTCAGGCATGCGCTGTCGGCTCTGCCGTCCTCTGCCCCCGCTGATGTCAATTCCTGTTCCGAGGGCTGAGGACCGGCAGACCCGACAGCGCATGCCTGAGGGCTGCTCACAGTGGCAGTGTGTAGAAGGGATGCAGTTGAGCTCCCTGGCTGATCTCAGCAGCCGTTTGGGTGCTTGGGGAATTAAGGTACATGAAAACAAAAAATGCTGGGGTGGAGGAGCATAGAAAAAATATTTTGTTTGGAAGGGGAGGAGGAAGAAAGTGTGTCAGGGTGTATGTTGCATGGGGGGGGGGGAGAGAGATCAAAGATGTTGGATGGGGACAGAAAAAGGGGAGACACTGGATAAAGGAGGAAGAGAAAGGAGATGGATGAAAGGAGGGAGACACTGGACAGAAGGTGGAGAATGAGGGAAGATGTTGGTGGAAGGGAGAGAGAGAGAAAGGGGACATGCTGGATGGAGGTGAGAGGGGAGAAGCTGGATGGAAAGAAAGAAGAGTTGGGATGCTGGATAGAAGAGGGGAACAGAGAGAAAGATGAATGGAAAGATGGTGGGAGAAAGAGGGGACATGGAAAAGGGCAGGGGAGAGACAAGCTGTTGGGGAGAAGGAAGGGGAGCAAGGGGGAGACCCTGGTTGGTCAGATGGAGAGAGAAACAGGAGAAATGCTGGATGAAAGGAGGGAGAGTATATATATATATATATATATATATATATATATATATATATATATATATATATATATATATATATATATATATATATATATATATATATATATAGGCATGAGTAGTGTGCCCTACTTCTAGCATTTTTCCTCTCTCTCCCTCCTTTCATCCAGCATTTCTCCTGTTTCTCTCTCCATATATATATAGTGTCCACCCATATTAGCTCTGGGCCCAGCCAAAATGTCAGGTCTGGCTACGCCACTGCGTCACTGCTTCTTGCAAAATGGAAAGTTCACTCCAAAGAAGCCAGCTTTAAGAAGTGAGGTTTGAGGCCAGTATAGAGATGGTGTAAGATTGAATTTCACAGGACCAGGGTAGTATCCAGGTGTGCCCAAAGAGGGGGGGGGGGGGGGGTGGATACGTTTTCACTCTGGGCGTGAAAAGCCTGAAACCAGACATAAGGGATTAGGACACTGAATAGATAAGATAGCTGGCCAGAGTAAAGTACTTTACATGATAGGCTCAGAATTGTAAATTTCATTGTAGGAGGTGTGTGTCAGCCTCAGGCTTCTTTGTAACACTGCAATACATAGGAGCCAACTTTTCAAAATTATTGGGGGTGCTAAGCCCAATGGAAATAATCCCTCCCTGGACACATACAAGGAATTTTTCCAATATTGGGGGTGCTCAAGCACCCACAGCACCCACAGAGTCGGCTCCAATGCTGCAATAGATATGGTTCCAGGCAAGGGGGGTACAGTGCTGCGTACATCTAGTATCACGACAGAAATGATACGTAGTAGTAGTAGTAGTCTAGGTATCTTGCACTTTTGTTTATGTTTAAACCTTGAAGTTCACATTTCTGATAAACGGGTGTTCTTACCTGTTCCCACATACAGGGAGCACAGCTCAAAAATAACCCTTTTTTACCTCAATAAATTCACACATATAATACAAAATATTTTTTACAGAAATTTACGTGCATTACAAATTACAATCTTTATTATGAAAACATTCTATCCTAACAATAAAATTCTCTCTGTAATATCCTACCATTTGCGGATTGTTCTGTGTGGAGGGGGTAGGATATTGTGAGATCATCTAATAGAGAGAATTTTATTGCTAGAATAGAATGTTTTCATAATAAAGATTGTAATTTTTAATGCACGTATGAATGAATTTGGAATATTTATTTTTCTGTAAAAAAATATTTTGTATTAGTCAAGAGGTTTTGATGTATTGTGGCTAATTGTTGAGCATTTAACCCTATGTTTGGTACTAAGTAAATGGCTTTGGAAAACCATCCCCATAGTTCATATAAATATCATGATTTATGACTTCACAGTGAAGATGTGAGAGAAAAGAGGCACATTTCAATTCCAGACACAGGAAAGAAAACATGAGACAGAAAATGCTAAATGTAAGAAGTGGCAGCAGGTTTATACATTTTTCCTTCTGTCATTTCTTTAGTGAGTTTTTGTCCCTTTTTAAGAAGGTGCAAGGAATAGATTTCTTGCTATTTTGTGACTTCCAGGCTGTTTGTACATTTTTGCCTGACACTTTAATCCTCCCCTGTGATTTGAGGAATGGGTTTAAGAGCTGTCTGTAACTGTGGTGCATCTGTTTTTCACATTGCTTGTAACATTCTTAAAAGAGCTCAGAGACTGACAAATGTGACATCTTTGTGCACTTCAGACCTGCAGATAAACACCAGGTCCTGTCTCTGAATTAGCTACAGAAGAAGGGAATCTGAAAATCAGAATGAATCTGCAAAAGGATTTGACAAAAAACAATTTCTGGGCTTATGTTTTGTACGGGACTGAAAGAGTTAATCAAAATATGCTTTTTCCAATCATTTCAATGTGGCCCCTGGACAGAGGGGTGTGACGGGGTGGAGGGCACAGCCCTCCTTTTAACCAATAACAGAAGAAATTCAAACCCAACTCCCATTTTTGGAGCTATTTTATGGGGAAACACATTTTCAGTTCTTCCAGTAAGCAGAAACACTGCAGGAATCCTAAGATTTTCGGTATCCTTGGAATAGAAGATCCAAAATCTTTCATTCTTCTATTAGGAAGGTAAAGTAGAAATGTGTGTAAGAAATTAATTGTTCTCCATAGGCTACTGAACTATACACCATTATTCTACATAAGACATTACTCTCAATCTACATAAGAAGAACCAAGCTGAATTCTCCTGGGCGATTGGGGCCAAATTAATGGGATATGTAACCTTTAGCAAAGAAATAATATTTATGCATCTCACAGATTCAAATCAAAGCTGTGATTTAAAAACAAATGTCTCTTGGTATTTCTTTCTCCATTTCTTCATGTCCTCTCATTTCTTATGCTGTGGGAAATGCTGTACTGGCAGTAGCACAGGGGTAGGAGTGGGGGGGGGGGGGGGTAGAAATCTTTACTACAACTGTTTTGAAAGGACAGAAAAAGACAAATGAAGAAAGGAGAAGGATTTTTAGTGACTTCAAAAGAGAGCTTCTGTAGATGAACTGAAAAAAACAAAGAACAGAGTGGGAAAAATGACCCTGAACAGTTGACTGAGATTACAACTTCTTCCATATTAAACTTTTGAAATAAGTATTTATTAAATTATTTAAACTTGGTATCTCTATCTAACAATGAAGTGCACAAGTACCTATCTCTGGCTGTCTAATACTGTAACATTGCAATCAATGGATGTCCATTTCTATTTCTCTGGACACTGTAGTAGACGGATTTCTGAGTACAGATGCCTGAGACTAGAATATTTGTGTAACACTGCAATACACATGTTTCTGTGTGTGATGTCTCACCCTGGTATCTCTCTGTGATATTGCAATATTTGTGTTTCTGCACGTGAGTGTCTGAGGCTTGTATCTCTTTGTGACACACTGCAGTAGACATGTTTCTGTATGTGGGTGTGAGTCCGTGTGACACTGCAGTAGATATGTTTCTGTATGTGGGTGTGAGTCTGTGTGACAATGCAGTAGACATGTTTCTGTATGTGGGTGTGAGTTTGTGTGACACTGCAATAGACGTGTTTCTGCATGTGCGTGTCTGAGTCCGGTATCTCTGTGTGACAGTGCAGTAGACATGTTTCTGTACGTGGGTGTCAGTCTATGTGACATTGCAGTAGACATGTTTCTGCATGTGAGTGTCTGAGGCTGATATCTCTGTGTGACACTGCAGTAGACATGTTTCTACACTGCATACATGTGAGTGTCTGAGGCTTGTATGTCTGTGTGACACACTGCAGTAGACGTGTTTCTAAATGTGAGTGTCTGAGTCTGGTATCTCTGTGTGACACTGCAGTAGACGTGTTTCTGCACGTGAGTGTCTGAATCTGGTATCTCTGTGTGACACTGCAGTAGACTTGTTTCTGCATGTGAGTATCTGAATCTGGTATCTCTGTGTGACACTGCAGTAGACATGTTTCTGTATGTGGGTGTGAGTCCGTGTGACACTGCAGTAGATATGTTTCTGTATGTGGGTGTGAGTCTGTGTGACAATGCAGTAGACATGTTTCTGTATGTGGGTGTGAGTTTGTGTGACACTGCAATAGACGTGTTTCTGCATGTGCGTGTCTGAGTCCGGTATCTCTGTGTGACAGTGCAGTAGACATGTTTCTGTACGTGGGTGTCAGTCTATGTGACATTGCAGTAGACATGTTTCTGCATGTGAGTGTCTGAGGCTGATATCTCTGTGTGACACTGCAGTAGACATGTTTCTACACTGCATACATGTGAGTGTCTGAGGCTTGTATGTCTGTGTGACACACTGCAGTAGACGTGTTTCTAAATGTGAGTGTCTGAGTCTGGTATCTCTGTGTGACACTGCAGTAGACGTGTTTCTGCACGTGAGTGTCTGAATCTGGTATCTCTGTGTGACACTGCAGTAGACATGTTTCTGCATGTGAGTATCTGAATCTTGTATCTCTGTGTGACACTGCAGTAGACATGTTTCTGTATGTGGGTGTGAGATTGTGTGACACTGCAGTAGACATGTTTCTGTATATGAGTGTCTGAATCTGGTATCTCTGTGTGACACCGCAGTAGACATGTTTCTGTATGTGAGTGTCTGAGTCCGATATCTCTATGTGACACTGCAGTAGACATGTTTCTGTATGTGGGTGTCTGAATCTGGTATCTCTGTGTGACACTGCAGTAGACTTGTTTCTGCATGTGAGTATCTGAATCTGGTATCTCTGTGTGATACTGCAGTAGACATGTTTTTGTATGTGGGTGTGAGATTGTGTGACACTGCAGTAGACATGTTTCTGTATGTGGGTGTGAGTCTGTGTGACACTGCAGTAGACATGTTTCTGTATGTGGGTGTCAGTCTGTGTGACACTGCAGTAGACATGTTTCTGTATGTGAATGTCTGAGACTTGTATGTCTGTGTGACACACTGCAGTAGACATGTTTCTGTATGTGTGTGTCTGAATCTGGTATCTCCGTGTGACACTGCAGTAGACTTGTTTCTGCATGTGAGTATCTGAATCTGGTATCTCTGTGTGATACTGCAGTAGACATGTTTCTGTATGTGGGTGTGAGATTGTGTGACACTGCAGTAGACATGTTTCTGCATGTGAGTATCTGAATCTGGTATCTCTGTGTGGCACTGCAGTAGACATGTTTCTGTATGTGGGTGTGAGTCTGTGTGACACTACAGTAGATGTGTTTCTGCATGTGAGTGTCTGAGGCTGGTATCTCTGTGTGACATGCTGTAGTAGACATGTTTCTGCATGTGAGTGTCTGAGGCTTGTATGTCTGTGTGACACTGCAGTAGACCTGTTTCTACATGTGAGTGTCTGAGGCTTGTATGTCTGTGTGACACACTGCAGTAGACGTTTTCTGCATGTGAGTGTCTGAGGCTTGTATCTCTGTGTGACACACTGCAGTAGACATGTTTCTGCATGTGAGTGTCTGAGTCTGGTATCTCTGTGTGACACTGCAGTAGACATGTTTCTGTATGTGGGTGTGAGTCTGTGTGACACTGCAGTAGACATATTTCTGTATGTGGGTGTCTTAGTTTGTGTGACACTGCAGTAGACGTGTTTCTGTATGTGAGTGTCTGAGTCTGTGTGATACTGCAGTAGACGTGTTTCTGCATGTGAGTATCTGAGGCTTGTATGTCTGTGTGACTCACTGCAGTAGACATGTTTCTGCATGTGAGTGTCTGAGTCTGGTATCTCTGTGTGACACTGCAGTAGAAATGTTTCTGTATGTGGGTGTCTTAGTCTGGTATCTCTGTGTGACACTGCAGTAGACATGTTTCTGTATGTGGGTGTGAGTCTGTGTGACACTGCAGTAGATATATTTCTGTATGTGGGTGTCTTAGTTTGTGTGACACTGCAGTAGACGTGTTTCTGTATGTGAGTGTCTGAGTCTGTGTGACACTGCAGTAGACGTGTTTCTGCATGTGAGTATCTGAGTCTGGTATCTCTGTGTGACACTGCAGTCGATTTGTTTCTGTATGTGAGTGTCTGAGTCCGGTATCTCTGTGTGACACTGCAGTAGACATGTTTCTGTATGTGGGTGTCTGAATCTGGTATCTCCATGTGACACTGCAGTAGACATGTTTCTGCATGTGTGTGTCTGAGTCTGGTACATTTTCATTATTCACCCCTATCCATTCCTCTCCCCCCTCCCCCAAGTATTAAATATTCTTCATGGTGATCTGAACCCAAAACCAGATAGAAGAAAAACCACCGTCACCCCTCTCCTTCCTCCTGAGATGTTAATGCTCCAGGTTAGAAATTCAACAGGTAACTACAGGCTCGATGTGGCATGTGGTCCAAATTTGTTGAAAACGTCTTCGTGCCCATGGAGACCTCTGGCCAACATTTTCATAAGACTAAAGAGTTCATTCCTCCAAGCCGTCACTCTGGGAGCAGCATCTTGCCGCCAGAACATTAAAATACACTTTCTGGTCAAGAAAAAGGCTTTATGTAAGAGAAGCTTAGGACCCAAGAGAAGGCCCAAAGAAATTAAATTCGAGAACAACTGAACATCTGCTGGAAGAGGTAACTGTCTGTCCAAGATCATGGCCAAATAATTCAGCACTACTACTTAACATTTCTAGAGCGCTACTAGGGTTACGCAGGGCTGTACAGTTTAACAAAGAAGGACAGTCCCTGCTCAAAGGAGCTTACAATCTAAAGGACGAAATGTCAAGTTGGGGCAGTCTAGATTTCCTGAATAAAGGTATGGTGGTTAGGTGCTGAAGGCGACATTGAAGAGGTAGGATTTGAGTAAGGATTTGAAGATGAGCAGGGAGGGGGCCTGGCGAATGGGTTCAGGGAGTGTATTCCAAGCATGGGGTGAGGCGAGGCAGAAAGGGTGGAGCCTGGAGTTGGCGGTGGTGGAGAAGGGTACTGAAAGGAGGGATTTGTCTTGAGAGCGGAGGTTACGGGTAGGAACGTAGGGGGAGATGAGGGTAGAGAGGTAGGGAGGGGCTGCAGATCGAGTGCATTTGTAGGTTAATTCAGCACCCAAATAGTTTAATCACCCCACAAGTCCAAAACATATGCAGCAATGTAGCAGGCTCCATTTGACAGCGGGGGCACTCAGCTGTACCTGTCATCTGAGCCATCGCCCGATGAGGAGAGATATAGAGGCGAAGCAGAAATGAATACTGTTGTTCCTGAAAGGAGGCTGAGCGAGCGAGGCATTTCAAACAACTGGAGTCCATCACTGTGACACTCTTCATCTCACAATTCCTGGTTCCAAGTGCCAGCCAATGCTTCATAGTCCCAGACTGGCACTAGACGACACAGGCTGATATGGTAAAGTGACAGGCCTATGGCCTAGAATATTAGTTTTAGCTGCCAATTTTGTGTTACGATTTCCTTGTTTATGTTTTGTACGTCATGAGGGTAAATAATTTCAGTTTTTTTATTTTTAGAAGCTAAAGAGGAATTGAATGTCATAACATAATCCTGAATGCATCCTATTAGAGGCAGGCTAGAGATATAGAGAGAGTACCCGGAGGAAGCATCTACCTGTATTAGGAATTATACTTTTTCTTGAAAGAATTTATTTCCCATATCTTGGGTCCTTGTTTTCCTGACTAGTGGACAAAAGATTAATGTTTATTTTCTTAAAATAATTGAGAGTTTTTTCTTTTTCCTCTCTTTTTTCAATGTTTTCTGATTATCTCTGACTTTTCTGAGGTATGTATTTCAAAATTGAATAAAATAAACATTGTAAAAATAAGTAAATAAAAGAACAGGCCTGCCTTGGTTGTCCGGGACAAAAGCAATGTTTCAGTCTGTTGGTCCACAGCATCCTCGTTAATAGTAGAAAAGGGACACGTTGTCAAAATGAAGAACTGAGTGTCTAATTGGTGAGAGAATACTTATGTACAAATCTTAATGCATCTAATTGGTGGAAGGTGACATTTTGATAAGAATTATTTGGGAGGGGAGTAGTTGATGGTATGTTAGAGCTTGAATGACTGCCTAAAAGTAGGACATTCGTTAAATCTGGCTCCTTGACCCACAGCAGTGGCCTCTATGAATGATATTTCCCAAGCATATTTTTAATAGGAAAGGGTTCTTATTGAGTTGTCATTCCCTTTCCTTGTAGGGTTTTTTGATTGTTGAATTCCTTTTGACGCGTCATAAGCTTGTCCCAGGAGCTGTTAAGTGTTCTGTGTCATTGTGAGTCTTTAGTCTTTGTCTCGCTGGGGTTTTGTGTGATATTTGATGCTTTAATGTCTTGAACTGTAATAAAGATTTTGCTGAAAATTGTATATTGGATGTGATGGTTGGATAGTACCCTATTTTTGGTACGTTATGTTGTGTCATTGGTGGTATATGAAAAGAAGGATGAGAGGCAGAGCAGATTACAACAGTGAACCAACAACCACAAAGAAGACAAGTCTAAAGCAGAACCAAATAAACTTTTAATGCTTGACAGTCTCAACCAGCATCCATGGCACAATAAATAATGGCTTGGTATGGCTGTGTTTTGGCAAACAAGCCTGTGTCAGGAGCCATGTGATTCCAAAGAAAATATCACTAACATTGGAGCTGGTCACGTGCTTTAATATTGGTCATTCTTCTTTTTCCATTTTCTTTCTTCAAGTTTCCTCCAACTTTCCTTCTCCTTCACTTTGTCCCATTCTCTTTTCAATCATTTCTTTGTGGTTTTATTAGGGAAACCCCAAATCATCAGTTTTAACACTTTCAGTTCAACAGAATTCACTGAAGTAGAACTCAAAAAATCAGGACCCAGTGAGCACAATGTAATGAGGTAGTTATTTTTTTTTCTGGTCTGTCTGCTGTCGATGCTATTGGTTTATTGTGAGAGATAATGATGTCAGCTGATAGTCTCATTTCTCTTTTCTGACAGTTGCAGCAATGCAGACAGACTCTTACATAATTCAAGTGAACGGTAATGGAGTTGTCCCCACAGTCCGAGATGTCTGTATTAAAGGAACCAGCTTCCCCAAAGAGAAAATGAAAGTCAGGAAAGCCAGGTGGTCAGTTCGACCATCAGACATTTCTAAGAAAACCTTCAATCCCATTAGAGCCATAGTGGACAGCATGAATGTGGAACCAAATCCAAACAAACCTATGATTGCCTTATCCATAGGTCAGTATCATTGAACCTTCGCTTATCATAAAACCTTTTCTTAATCGTAGGGTAAAGAAAATGGAGGACAGATGTACCCCACATACTGAGAACGATGAATGAGATAGAGTCATTAAACTCTGGAATTCATTGCCAGAGAATGTGGTAAAAGAAGTTAGCTAAGCAGGGTTTAAAAAAGGTTTGGATAATTTCCTAAAAGAAAAAGTCCATAAGACATTATTAAGAAGGGAAAATCCACTGCTTATTTCTAGCATAAGCAGCATAAAATCTGTTTAACTGTTCTGGGATCTTGCCAGGATTGGTCACTGTTGGAAACAGGATACTGGGCTTGATGGACCTTCAGTCTGTCCCAGTATGACAATGCTTACCTTCTTATATGCCACACACAGAGGGAAATAAAGGAAGAGAGATCCAGTAAATGCTGCACTTTGAATGGAGAGCAAGGCTGGTGGGGGGGTTGAGGAATGAGAAGATGGTATGAACATATTAACTACTACGTGGAGGATAGTGAAGAAGGGGGGAGATAAACCCCACACACTGAAGGAGGAAAGAAATATATGAGAAATGGAGGAAAGGGACAATATCAGAAAGATGCATCTCCCACACTGATGAGTAGGAAACAGGTGACAAAGTCTGCACCCTATAGACCAAGGAAAATACCGAAGGCAGGAAGTAGATTTACATCAGACACTAAGAAGGGTGAAGGAGTAGTAGAAATATTCCTCAGTGGGAAAAGACAGGGAAAGAAGAAGGCGACATGCAGATTTAACTCATACATTGAGAAGGATGGAGAAAGTGACAGGTACCCTGTAACCAGAGTAAGGTGAAGGAGGAAGAGGGGACCACACAGTAAGGGAAGGAGAAGGAGAGAAATTTAACTGTAGCAGGGAGATGGGACAATTTTCAAGTAGTTCCTTCACCTGACAAAATATTCTCTTACCTCAGTAAATAACTTCTAGAAACTGCTTTAATGGAAGATAAATTTTAGCACGGTGTTTAGGCTGTGGAGGTAGACACATGATATGTTGTGACAATTGTCATGGGAGGGTGTTTCTGATGCCAATTAGCTGCCTTTCTGTGGTGTAAAGAATTAAATTAATCCACTCAACAGGTGACCAGGGCCAGAATCAGAATTTGTCATAATGGACGGTCTAGGATGGGGGGAGGGGGTTCCAGTGTGGCAACGCATTTCTTTGATGACAGTACAATGTGGAGACACCAGAGGGAGAGAGACATTGGTGAAGAAATGGTCTGGGACCAGGAGACTCAGCATGTTCTATTCTGGACAAAAACGCAACTGAAGATGTGGAGGTCAGAGATTCATTGTGACACGATAGAATTGGTTAATCAGATCAAATGCAGCAGATAGATCGAGGAGATGAGTAGAAAACTTTACCTGTATCCAGGTTCACCTTCATGATGTCCATGAGGTCAAGAATATGGAGAAGGAGGATGGAAAGGGGCAGAATCAATACTGGGATATATCCTAAATATTGAGGAGGGTGAAAGAGAAGAAAGAGGGGAGAAATACTTCACAGAGTGAGATAACAGAAAAAGATGCAGTAAAACTGTATAAGATAGGTTCTAACAACGACTATTTTTCTTCTCAAAGGTGATCCAACAGTATTTGGAAATCTGCCTACCGATGATCAGGTGATCCAGGCCATGAAGGGTGCCCTTGACTCGGGGAAGTATAATGGCTATGCACCATCAATAGGTAAAGTTACCACAACTTTTTTCAGTGTTGAACTATAATTCTTATCTGTATCCGTGCAGATTTCAAGAGGTTCCTGGTCACACAGGACTAAAGTTAAGTCTAGATACAGCTGTCAGCAGGGGCATAGCCAAGGGTGAGCCTAGACCACTCCACTTTTGCCTCAGGCTCACCCAGCAGCTGGCACCCCGTTCACGTAGCCAGAGTCCAGTACCCCCAGTCGGAAAAACAACAGCAAGTCACTGATGCCAGCACCGTGGACATGCTCAGTTCAAACTCACAACGCTGGACTCAGTGACTCAGTCCTGCCACTCCCTGCTCCCCCCCCCCCCCCCCCCCCAAGAAAAGAAAAAATCCTGTCTGGCTATGCTACTAGATGTCAGCCTTGTTTAGAAGTGGACTGACACAGGATGAGAACTCCTGATGACAGAGATTTTACACAGGTAACATTTTAGCTGTGATATTCTGGCCACTCCTTATGCAACGTACACTTGTCATTCTGAAGCAGCTGAAGGTAATAGAGACTGGAGGGTCAAATATTCTGCTCTCAATTTGAACACAGCTTCTATGTAACTGAGGAAGTAGCATTCCTATACCGAGGGAGGGATCAGTAGATGCCTGAAGAAAGCTACCAGCAGAGATGATGACAATCTGAACTTGACAGAATTCATGTATGATTGGAACAGACATAGAGGGCAGTGGAAGGATCAAGGTTAGGATAATTGAATGGCCAATTCTTTGGACAACTGTCCCACTAGTTTGCACAACTTTTGATTATTAAAAAGTTTGGTGGTAGAAGATGGGAAGACCTGGCAGCCTGCACATTACACAGTAACATAGTCAGTGATGGAAGATAAAGACCTGAATGATCCATCCAGTCTGCCCAACAGTCACAATCATTCTCAATTCTAGATTAAATCAACAATGAGCATTATATTATATACTTGATCAATTAGATTAATATCTGATATTAGATTTGGTTTGGGGGCTTGTATGGTCAGCCTTCTAGGAAGACAACAAAACAGACGTAGATAATGAATGAAGTTTACAAGCAATCCAGCTTCAATATCTGGCAGCTGGACCCTATATCTCAGAATAAGTACTGACACTGGATGGGTCAATGGGTCTTTATCTGCTGTCATCTACTATGAACCTGATCACTGAGTCCAAAGTTAACAGGACTAGTCTGTCCACTTAACCATTTCAAGTTTCTTCGGGACTCGCTATCCCACCCATCAGCAGCTTTACAGAATAAAAGACAAGGAAGGAGAGAGAGAAGGGAAGCCAGATGGACATGACAGTGTGGGTAGGGGGAAGAACTACAATAATCATGATAGGATGGGGGGGGGGGGGGAGTGTCTTCAGGTGAGCATGGCATCAGGGCCTACTGGGTAGGGGGCACGGAAAAGCCTCCATATCTTGATGTTTAGCTGCATTTGTCCAATATCTGGACAAATATTTTCCCATTCATCTGTATCCTTGGTATTTGTGCAGACCAATCTTTTTGTACAAATTTAGCTGGATTGAATTTCAATATGATTCAGTCTGGCTAAATTAACATCTTTAGCCCTTTTTTCTCTGAGTAACGTTGACCACACAGAAACTGAATTAAGACAGTTACTGAAATAAAGAAATCTTCTGAATATAGACCCCCAGGCCACATTGTAACTCTGAGTCTTTATAAGCTCTGGGGCTGATATTTTAAATAATTTAATTGGGCAGAAGAGGTTCCTGCTTGGTTAAATCACACTGACTGGTCTTTGAGTAAATATTCAATGACATTTAACTGCATAACAATGCTTAATATCTGCTGGACTATGTCAGTGTCCGCTTAGTGCCAGGGCAAGTCAGAGGTGGGCCTGCGCTGGACCTGGAAGTTCTTTGGGCCCTTTGCCACTGCCTGGATTGGGGACAGGCACACCAGACTGCACAGGAGACCTGACTAAGCCCAGTTAGCTATGTGAATGTTACAATAAATACTGGGGATGGGACAACTTTCTTATGAGGAAAGGCTGAAGCATCTAGGGCTCTTGCTTGGAGAAAAGACGGCTGAGGGGAGATATGACAGCGGTCTATAAAATAATGAGTGGAGTGGAACGGGTAGACGTGAATACTCTTTCCAAAAATGCTAGGACTCAGGGGCATGCGATTAAGCTACAAAGTAGTAAATTTAAAATGAATCGGAGAAATGTTTTCTTCACTCAATGTGTAATTACAACCAAGAAGATGTTCTATTCAATGTGGAAACTAAAAAGAGCAAAACCTTTCTTCCCAAGGACCATCTTTCGCAACCTGGTACAGTCAATAGTATTTAGTCACCTAGATTACTGCAATGCACTCTACGCAGGCTGTAAAGAACAAATCATCAAGAAACTTCAAACTGCCCAGAACACTACAGCCAGACTCATATTTGGAAAAACAAAATATGAAAGTGCTAAACCCCTAAGGGAAAAGTTACACTAGCTTCCACTTAAAGAACGCATCGCGTTCAAGGTATGCTCTCTAGTTCATAAAATCATTCACGGAGATGCCCCAGCCTACAGATCATCCCGCACATTCCTTAATCTTCACTTCCCCAGCTGTAAAGGTCTAAAATACAAACTAACGCATGCGTCAAACTTTTCTTACCTGAGTACACAGTTATAGAACGCATTACCGCTCAACTAAAAAACTATTTATGAACTAACTAACTTTCGTAAATCTCTAAAGACCCACCTCTTCAACAAGGCATACCACAAAGATCAGCAATTGTAAATGTAACACATCTCCACCTTACCTATAATTAGAACTGTTTTTTTTCTTATATCCGCTTATTTAATTTCTACTACGGTATGTTATTCAGGTTCTCTGTGTAACACTAATTGTTATCTTCCAATCTATTATCTACCAATATCGATACATTGTAAGCCACATTGAGCCTGCAAATAGGTGGGAAAATGTGGGATACAAATGTAACAAATAAATAAAATAAATAAATAAATAAATAATTAAACTCTGGAATTTGTTGCCAGAGAATGTGGTAAAGGTGGTTAGCTTAGCAGGGTTTTAAAAAGGTTTGGCTGGCTTCCTAAAGGAAAAGGCCATAGACCATTATTAAAATTACTTGGGGAAAGTCCACTACTTATTTCTAGGATAAGCAGCATAAAATGTATTGTATTCTTTTGGGATCCTGCCAGGTACTTGTACCCTGGATTGTCCACTGTTGGAAACAGGATGCTGGGCTTGATGGACCTTTCGTCTGTCCTAGTGTGACAATACTTATGTACTTACGTACTGTCTGCACCTCAATTCCAAGTGCCGGTGTCCGGAGAGAGGCCAGCACTAAATATCCAGGTCGAAAATATCCAGTGACAGCCAGCAGTTAAGAAACCCTGACTGCCACTGGCTGCGTATCGAACCCTATGATAAGTACATAAGTACATAAGTACATAAGTAGTGCCATACTGGGAAAGACCAAAGGTCCATCTAGCCCAGCATCCTGTCACCGACAGTGGCCAATCCAGGTCAAGGGCACCTGGCACGCTCCCCAAACGTAAAAACATTCCAGACAAGTTATACCTAAAAATGCGGAATTTTTCCAAGTCCATTTAATAGCGGTCTATGGAGTTGTCCTTTAGGAATCTATCTAACCCCTTTTTAAACTCCGTCAAGCTAACCGCCCGTACCACGTTCTCCGGCAACGAATTCCAGAGTCTAATTACACGTTGGGTGAAGAAAAATTTTCTCCGATTCGTTTTAAATTTACCACACTGTAGCTTCAACTCATGCCCTCTAGTCCTAGTATTTTTGGATAGCGTGAACAGTCGCTTCACATCCACCCGATCCATTCCACTCATTATTTTATACACTTCTATCATATCTCCCCTCAGCCGTCTCTTCTCCAAGCTGAAAAGCCCTAGCCTTCTCAGCCTCTCTTCATAGGAAAGTCGTCCCATCCCCACTATCATTTTCGTCGCCCTTCGCTGTACCTTTTCCAATTCTACTATATCTTTTTTGAGATACGGAGACCAGTACTGAACACAATACTCCAGGTGCGGTCGCACCATGGAGCGATACAACGGCATTATAACATCCGCACACCTGGACTCCATACCCTTCCTAATAACACCCAACATTCTATTCGCTTTCCTAGCCGCAGCAGCACACTGAGCAGAAGGTTTCAGCGTATCATCGACGACGACACCCAGATCCCTTTCTTGATCCGTAACTCCTAACGCGGAACCTTGCAAGACGTAGCTATAATTCGGGTTCCTCTTACCCACATGCATCACTTTGCACTTGTCAACATTGAACTTCATCTGCCACTTGCACGCCCATTCTCCCAGTCTCGCAAGGTCCTCCTGTAATCGTTCACATTCCTCCTGCGACTTGACGACCCTGAATAATTTTGTGTCATCGGCGAATTTAATTACCTCACTAGTTATTCCCATCTCTAGGTCATTTATAAATACATTAAAAAGCAACGGACCCAGCACAGACCCCTGCGGGACCCCACTAACTACCCTCCTCCACTGAGAATACTGGCCACGCAATCCTACTCTCTGCTTCCTATCTTTCAACCAGTTCTTAATCCATAATAATACCCTACCTCCGATTCCATGACTCTGCAATTTCTTCAGGAGTCTTTCGTGCGGCACTTTGTCAAACGCCTTCTGAAAATCCAGATATACAATATCAACCGGCTCCCCATTGTCCACATGTTTGCTTTTTAAAGGATCAGTATAAAAACATAAGAACATAAGTGTTGCCATACTGGGACAGTCCGAAGGTTCATCAAGCCCAGTATTCCTGTTTCCAACAGTGGCCAATCCAGGTTACAGGTACCTGGCAAGATCCCAGAACAGTACAATACATTTTATGCTCTTATCCTAGAAATAAGCAATGGATTTTCCCAAGTCTATCTTAATAATGGCTTGCGGACTTTTCTTTTAGAAATTATCCAAAACTTTTTTAAACCCTGCTAAGATAACTGCTTTTACCACATTCTCTGGAACAAATTCTAGAGTTTAATTACACATTGAGTGAAGAAATATTTTCTCTGGTTTGTTTTCAATTTACTACTTAGCATCTTCATTGCGTGCCCCCTAGTCCTAGTATTTTTGGAAAGAATAAACAAGCAATTCTTGTCTATCCGTTCTACTCCACTCAGTATTTTATAGATTTCTATCATATCAATTTCATTATGGCTCTTGTTAACCGCTAGTATCCCCTAAAAATGGTTCAGTGTGGTGTTCAAACAAGCAATATATCAACTTAAAACTACAACAATGAAAAACAAAGATTGCAACAAAATAAAACAACTGCATCAGTTACTTAACAAAACTTCTCCTAATACGATGAAATGTTATAAAGAAAAATCCCTTTCCACAATAAAACACATAACATAACTCCATGTAATCATAAACAGTTTTTACCCTTTTCTGAAATATCTCCTCTCAACCATCTCTTCTCCAAGCAGAAGAGCCCCAGTCGCTTTAACCTTTCCTCACTGGGAAGTTGTCCCATCCCCTTTATCAAAAAAAAGATGCAATATGACCTACTAGCATCGGGGCAGAAACCTACCTACTGTGCATGAACTGTAATTCACATTCAGCATGGGCTTAGAGTGATGTGGTAGCCTTGTTCGTCCACTTTTAAAGGTAATAAATATATAAAAATATAGAAAAGAAAGAAGATACCTTTTTTATTGACTAACTTAATAGATTTTTTATTAGCTTTCAAAGGTATCCCTTCTTCTTCAGGTCAGATACTCTGATCTGAAGAAGGGTTACCTTCCAAAGCTAATAAAAAAAAAATGTATTAAGCATGGGCTTAGAAAGGCACAATTTAAATCTAAATCTGTGAGCTTTCAAGACAACACAGACGCCTTCTTTATCTGAGATGCGTCAGACCTAAAGAAAGATCTTCAAGAGTTCGAGCATTTCACTATCTTTTCTCTTTGTCCTAAAAATTATCTCAACCTACAACGGTTCCATTTTTTTCTCTGGGACCAGAAAAGTTACTCTTAAACCTCAGGAGGTGCGGTCCAGATCTCGAGGTGCCCCGACACCTGGTGACCACACAGTGAGGGGCCCCCCCCTCCCCCTCGCGGTTTTCTTGGACTGATGTAGGAATGGTTATTTTCTTATATGTCTCCACTATTCATGATGTATTTTAAGCCACATTGAGAGGACTTCCGGTGACGTCATGAGCTAGGGAGCAGCGTGCTGTCGAAGCTCTGAGACCCCTGACTCCACTAAAACTTAAATCTTGCATTAAGAATCCTACGGAGCGAGTCTATTGCATGGAAAAATATTATAAAGCACTTCCGAAAGGCATGGCGCAAAAAACTGCAAAAAAAGATAAACTTAAAACAGGCAGCGGGGATACCAAGATGGCGGACGAGCCCGCGATTATAGAACCAGCTTTTACTGAAAATCAACTCATGCAACTTACCCAGGCAATCACGAAAGCGTGGGAGCCGAAATGGGAAGCGCTGAATACCAAAATAGAAGCTTATCAAACTACATTGGACGGGATGGGAATCCGAGTCGGAGACTTGGAGGCTAGAGTTTCGGCCGTGGAAGACGATACCCGTGGATTCAGCCCAGATATTGTGGCCCTAAGGCGTCAGCTCGCAGATCAGAGAACCTTGTTGGATGATTTTGAAAATCGAGCGCGTCGAAATAATATACGGATTGTTGGGCTAGATGAGACACTTCCAGAACGAAACCTCGACACGTGGCTGGAAACATGGCTCTCAAAAGAATTAGCGATTACAGATACGATGGGACCGCTGGTTGTGGAAAGAGCACACCGCGTGGGCCGTCGAACAGAGGATCGCCAAAATGGCCGCCCACGCGTGGTTGTCGCGAAAATACTAAATTATCGCCATAAACTAGAAATCCTTCAAGGTTTTAAACACAAAAGAGATACACTAAAATATAATAAGAAAAATGTGTTGATATTTCAAGACTTTTCTACTCTAGTTCAAGAAAAACGAAGGCAGTATCATGCGATTTGTACAACCTTGGTACATAAGAAAATTCGCTTTGTGCTACAATACCCGGCTCAATTAAAAGTACTTATACAGGACCAATGGAAAATATTCACTACAGTATCAGATGCAAAAAAATATCTCGCCGAAAATAACGTCATTGATACTGTTTGAACAAGAATTTAATTCTTTTGCGCAACAACGCTCTGTGGGAGTTAAAGTGTATGGAATTTGCAGACTAAATGTATGTATATGTGTTTGGTTATATTGTGGAGTTTGGGGTCTCTATTGTTCACTGAAGTCCTAATCTCAACACCTGACTAGCTTAGGTGGATGAGGAAGGGTATATGCGGGGGGGATGGGAGAAGGGGATGGGAGGGGGGAAGGGGAAATCGATCCGGGGAACACCGTTGGCGGATGGTCAGTAACAAATGTTTATATAGAAATATATTACAAGAATATTTATGTGCACAGATTATGAGAAATCTAACACGGTTCAATGTGTGCTCAATGAGTAAGGGGGCTCCTTTGTATGATGATGATGGTGGGAATGATAACAGTACTTTCACAGCATGCCAATTAGAATAATATCCTGGAATGTGGGGGGTATAACGTCCCCTATAAAGCGGAATAAAATCCTAACGGCTTTAAAAAGGTATAGGGCTGACATAGTTTGCCTTCAGGAAACAAGACTTAATGATGTGGAGCACGCAAAGTTGCAGAGAGCATGGGTGGGGGAATGCCATGCCGTAGCAGCCAGGGGACGCCGAGGTGGAGTGGTGGTCTTAATTCGAAAAGGATTAGCATGTAAAGTCTCAGTAGTGGAGAAAGGAGAACACGGGCGTACCCTCCTCTTAAAGGTATGGATACAGGGCACTGAATTTTTATTAGTGGGGGTATATGGCCCTAACGAATACGACCCAGGGTTCTTCAGTTCACTAGAAAGCAGTTGTATTCAACATAAAATCAATAAATTGTTAGTATTGGGTGATTTTAACTTAGTAGCTAATCCAAAAGAAGATACCTCGAATCCCACCTCCTCACATTACTTAGGGCAAAGGGCGAAAAGATTGAAAATGTTTACAAAAGCTTTAAATTTAATAGATACCTGGAGAATAATGCATCCTGGGGAAAAAGATTATACACACAGATCCAGGGCACATGGCACATTGGTGAGGTTAGATTATATATTCCTAGAAAGATCTATGTTCTCCCAGGTAAGGGCAGCCCATATAGGACCGGAAGAAATATCAGATCATGCATCAGTGTGGCTAGATCTCGAGGTTGCGGACGGGGGTGGTGGAGGAACAGGATGGAGATACCCCGCATATTTACATAACGACCCCTTATTTCAGAAATATTTGACAGATAGATGGGAGGATTATGCCATTAATAATAAGGAACATGCACAAACAGACCCGATCCTGTTTTGGTCTGCCTCGAAAGCAGTCCTGAGAGGTGACCTTATAGCATACAGTAGTATTAGGAAAAAACGTCGGGTGGCAAACATCCTGCGCTTAGAAAAACAGCTAGCGAAAGCGAAGAGAATTTATATGCAAAAACACACACTGACTACTTTAGAGAATATGAAAGCAATCCAAACAACTCTGAATACTTTATTGCATGAATATGAGACCAGATCCTCGATTTACTATAAATATAAGTTGCAACGTTTTGGTAATAAAACGGGGAGGCTGTTAACTAGAGTTATCAAAAATTGGGGGACACCTCGGGTGGTGACTGCGTTAAAGGAGGACACTGGTAAAATTATAGTCACACAAAATGAAATTGGGCAGGCTTTTACTAACCATTTCGCCTCACTTTACTCGGCCGGTGCCCCACCAGAACCCAACCTGATGCAGGAATACTTGGAAAGGGCGGGGCTCACAAAATTGACGAGTGAGGAGTTGACTATGTTAAATGCGCCATTGACCCTGGGAGAATTGCAACAGGCGATTAAGAAACTTAAATTGCGTAAGGCACCAGGACCCGATGGCTACTCCGGGGAATATTATAAAAGCTTGTCCCAGGAAGCGCAGTTGGCATTGCTGGAATACTTTGAGGAGGTGATAGAGAGGAGGGGCTTCCCCCGTTATGCCAATTCAGCTTTAATTACATTAATACCCAAGCCGGGAAGGCCGCATAACAGAGCAGAAGATTTCCGACCAATATCTCTGTTGAATGTAGATACTAAACTGTTGGCAGGCATACTGGCGGAAAGACTTGCAAAATTTTTGCCTAAATTAATTGGAATGGAACAAGTAGGCTTTGTTCGAAATAGACAAGCCACACATAATGTGCGCCGCCTATTACTGGCGATGGCATCTAGCCAAGAGGGGGAGATTCCATCAGTAATAGTGAGTTTAGATGCAGATAAAGCATTTGACAGGGTAGGGTGGGATTACTTGTTTCACACCATGGAAGCAATGGGAATTACAGGCTGGTTCCTGTGGGCGGCGCAGGCTCTTTATTATAAACCAGGAGCGCAGGTGTTGGTGAATGGATTAAGAGGGAAAGAATTTGAGATTTTGAGGGGTACTAGGCAAGGTTGCCCTCTTTCACCTTCCCTCTTTGTAATATCATTAGAACCACTTATACGCACACTCCTGAAACAAAGAAACATTACAGGAATATCTGTGGCAGGACAGCAGGTGAAGGTATTGGCTTTTGCCGATGACTTGCTGGTGGTGGTCACTGACCCACATAGATCAATGCGAGTTCTGTTAACTGAAATAAACAGATATGGACAACTATCGGGCCTTAAGCTAAATATGTCTAAATCATCAGCATTAGAGGTAGTTAAGGGAGATAATCAGGATTGGAAACATAAATTTCCCCTTATCTGGGAGGAGAGATTTATTAAGTATTTAGGAATTCGCATTCCAGCCCAGTTGTCACAAATATATGAACTTAATGTACAAAAGTTGCTTACAGATACAAAGTTAAGTTTACAAACTTGGAGTGCACTCCCGGTATCGTTACTGGGGAGAATAGCATTATTTAATATGATTATAGCCCCCAGATGGATTTATTGTTTTCAAACTATACCACTGTATTTAAGGAGAAAAGATGAGCAAATTTTGAATCAACAGCTGCAGGCATTTCTTTGGAAAGGGAAAAGGGCCCGTTTGTCTGTCAAATCTTTAAGTATACCGGTAGAATATGGAGGGTTGGGACTTCTGAACCTTCGTTATCTCAATATTGCTAGCGGAATGAGGCATATAAATGATTGGTATAGGAGTACCAGTGATTACACAAATACAGCCCTAGAACTGAGCCTTACGCCGAAACTACACTTTAGCAATTACCTGCATGCTACAGGCGCGCCCATACCATATATATTAAGGCATTCTGGGATTATGACTACGGCTAGAGCAATATGGAGATGGGTGTGCCGACTACACCATTTTGATATAAAAGTGACACCATACTTACAAATATGTGATAACTTTGCTTTTGTACCAGGTCAAATGTATTCTGTATTTCACAAATGGAAACAAAAGGGAATAGTATATTTGTTGCAAGTAGTAACTAGAGAAGGGCGTATGCGAACGTTTTCAGACTTGCAAAATGAATATACATTGTTGGACAGTGATAAATTTTACTATGGACAGTTGAGTCATTATATCTCTACAATACCATGGACGTCGATGACAGAAGATGTTCAAGAAGAACTCTCCTCGGCTTTTACCTTGGAGTCGCAGCAGAGAGTACCGATGTCATATCATCACAGACATATACGGGATACAACTCCAGAACTAGAATACCGCAGACTGGCACGTTTGTGGACTGGAGACTTACAAATAACAATCCTGGAACAACAGCTGAAATCCCATGTTCAGCAGATACGACGAATCACAGATTTTGCGACTCACTGGGAATTACAATATAAGATAGCCCTGCGCCTATACATCCCACCAAAACGAGCGTTTTATATGGGGTTATCACCCTGGGGAGACTGTGTCAAATGTGGTGCCCCAGGGGCTACTCTGGGCCATATGTTTTGGACTTGTGTTGGTGTACAGCAATTTTGGAAACAAATCATAGTCTGGGTCACCAAGATATGGAGACAGACATGGCATTATGAACCACTGCTGCTATTTGGACACCCAAACTTGGGAGTGTCCTCAAAAAAAAAAGGATATGTTGCATTTGTACAGAGAGTAATAATTGGTGGTAAGCAAACGATCCTGGCAGAATGGTTATCCTATCAATACCCTACATGGCAGCAGTGGCATGTTCGTATGGTGACCTTATTGCGTATGGAGCGCATGTCCATAAAGGACTTGGAATCAAAGACCGGAGTGAGATTCCAGCAGCGTTGGAGTCCATTTTGGGACTCAATGACATCTGCAGCACGCAGTCACATATTGAATTACTGACTACAATGCTATGACTTATAAAGACCAAGGGGGGAGGGGGGAAGGGGAAGAGAATGGGGGGGAAAGGGGAGATAAAAGAAAACTAACTTTAGATGTATAACGAAAGCTGTCAATGCAGAAGTTTTTGTTATTGAAGGCTTAGGAGACAAGGCGATAACATTCATTTATAACATGTATAATCCTATGAGGAAAGTTTTGTTGAATCCTTGGTTATAGGTATACATGGCAGAATTGTATACATATGATGTAGAATATGACTGTTCTTTAATAAAAAACAGATTTAAACATAAGCCACATTGAGCCTGCAAAGAAGTGGGAAAATGTGGGATACAAATGCAATAAATAAATAAAAAGTGGAATCCAGATATATTACCCTTTAATCATCTATTCTCCCACTGTTTTCTAACAGGGTATCAAAGCAGCAGAGCTGTGATTGCCAAATATTACTCCTGTCCTGAAAGTCCCCTGGAGGCCAAGGTAAGACTGGAAACCTGTAATACGTTTAGGTGATAATTTTTATGTTTTAATCTGTTTTACTGATAACATTGTTTCACAAACAACCACATAATTCCTTTAAACAGCCCATAGCCATCAAGTGGACTTACATTTTCTCCTCCCCTTCTAAGCTCAATACAACCCCCCCCCCCCCACAAAAAAAAAAACCGTTTGGGGTTTGACATGTGAATAACCTCAACCTCTCCCACCTATAATAACCAACCCAGAATCCCATAATACATCCACATGCACACACACATAAGTGAACAGTGTCTTGAGGCGGGGAGGGAGGAAGGTGGGTTAGGGAAAGGGGGGAGGGGATACGGGGGGGGGGGGGAACATGAAAATAAACAAATGAACATATAATGTTATGGGATACTACTGTTACATGGTTGTATTATGCCCAGTTGATTTTAAAGGGAACATCGAGAGAAAACAGCTTTAAAGAATCTGGAAGCCAAATCTCCAGATTCTGTACCAAAACCTCATCCTTCAACATTTCAGAAAGTCCCACCGAGCGCAAACTTTTCTGCTGGGTCCTGTCCTCCAGGTCATCCACCTTACGCTCCATCTGTTGATAACTAAGGCGAAGCTGATCTAAATCTTGGAGTTTACTCTGCACGTCAGCCTCCAGCGCACTCATGTGGTGTTGTTCCATGTCAAATTCCAGGTCCATAAAGACCAAGTGATCGTGGGCAGCTTCAATTTTATCCTGCAGTTTCTGTAATTTGGGACCCAGTGCTGCTTCCACCACTGCCCTCACTTCCTTAATACAAAGGGAGCTTTTCGATGAGCTTGGCGGGGCCAGTGACGATGCCATCTTAGCCTCCGCTCCTTGTTTCTCCCAAGCCCTGCATGTTGATCTTGATGCCATAAGAAGGTATAAATGCCTCTAAACTGTCCTTTCTGCAAGCTTCCAGCACAGCAGGGAATTCATAAGTACATGTGTTGCCACACTGGGACAGACTGAAGGTCCATCAAGTCCAGAATCCTGTTTCCAACAGTGGCCATGGCATCCAGGTTACAAGTACCTGGCAAGATCCCAAAACAGTACAATACATTTTATGCTGCTTATCCTAGAAATAAGCAGTGGATTTTCCCCAAGTCCATTTTAATAATGTCTTATGGACTTTTCTTTTAGGAAGCTATCCAAACCTTTTTTAAACACCGCTAAGCTAACTGCTTTTACTTCATTCTTTGGCAACGAATTCCAGAGTTTAATTACATGTTGAGTGAAGAAATATTTTCTCCAATTCATTTTAAATTTACTACTTTGTACCTTCATTGCGTGTCCCCTAGTCCTAGTATTTTTGGAAAGAGTAAACAAACGATTCACGTTTACCCATTCCACTCCACTCACTGCTTTATCATATCTTCCCTCGTCTTTTCTCCAAGCTGAAGAGCCCTAGTCGCTTTAGCCTTTCCTCATAGGGAAGTTGTCCCATCCCCTTTATCATTTTCATCACCCTTCTCTGCACCTTTTCTAAGTCCAGTATATATTTTTTGAGATGCAGTGACCAGAATTGCACACAATATTTGAGGTGCGGTCACACCACTGAGCGATACAAAGGCATTATAACGTCCTCATTTTCTTTTCCATTCCTTTCTTAATAATACCTAACAATCTATTTGGTTTCTTCACTGCTGCTGCACACTGAGCAGAGGGTTTCAACGTATCATCAATGATGACACCTAGATCCTTTTCCTGGTCGGTGACTCCTAACGCTGAACCTTGCATTACGTAGCTATAATTCAGGTTCCTCTTTCCCACATGTATCACTTTGCACTTGCTCACATTAAACGTCATCTGCTATTTAGTTGCCCAGTCTCCCAGTCTCGTAAGGTCCTATTTAAATTTTTCACAATCCTTTTGCTATTTAACAATTTTGAATAATTTTGTGTCATCGGCAAATTTAATTACCTCACTAGTTATTCCCATTTCTAGATCATTTATAAATATGTTAAAAAGCAGTGGTCCCAGTTGGCACAGACCCATGGGGAACCCCACTATCTACCCTTTTCCATACATGTAGCAAACCTACCATACAACAGCAGCACTAATTGAGAATACTGACCCTACTGTTTGTTTTCTATCTTTTATCCAGTTTTCAATCCACAATAGGACCATTACCTCATATCCCATGACTCTCTAACTTCCTCAGGAGTTTTTCATGAGGTACTTTGTCAAATGTTTTTTGAACATCCAGATACACAATCTCAACCAACTTACCTTTATCCACAAGCTAGGACTGCAATGCAGTGAGTCTTGAGGTTCAAACAAGCTATAGAAAAAAATTGCCAGAATGGAATAAGCCCTCGGGCTGGAATACGCAGCAGCAAAGCTAGGATAACCCAAACGGTAAGGCTTCTCTGCACAAAAACCAGGTAGCCTTCTAGTCTGCAAGTCAGGAGTGACCGCTGGCAGGGTTTGAACCTGGAGCAAAAACAAGAGACGCAGTGTAAGGAGGAGGTAGAAGGAAGGCAGAGAAGAGCTGATGGTGACAGTAAGCGGGGAAAGGAGAAAAACCCTCAGAGGGGAAAAGGGAGTAGGAGACTGATGAAAAGGGAAGTGAACTACAGAGCCCAGCAACACTTGCGAGGGAGGAGGGAACAAGAGAAACAATACCACAACTCCCAGCAGGTAGTAGAGTCAGGGGGTGATTGGGAGATGGAGGATAATCAGGGGGAGGAGCAGAACCTGGGAGAGAGGATGGGGGAAGACTCCATGGAGTGGGAGAAGATTGAACTAGGAGAGGAAAGCGAAAGGAAAGAGGTTGGTGAGGAGCAGTGTTGCCAGGTGGGCGGTTTTACCGCCCAATTGGGCGGTTTTCCGCGACCCGCCGCGGGAAATTTTTGCCCGCGGCGGGTTGCGGTTTTTTGGGCTCCTTTTTGGCTTCGGGGCGGTTTTTTCGCCGGCTTTTGCGGTTTTTTCGCCGGCTTTTTTCGGCCATGGTGGGCGGGGTTAATGACGTTTCTGGGCGGGGTTAGTGACGTGGGAGGCGGGGTTAGTGATGGGGGAGGCGGGGTTAGTGACAGGGGAGGCGGGGTTAGTGACGGGGAGGCGGGGCCGATGACGGCGGGGGCGGGGTTGATGACGGCGGGGGCGGGGGTGATGACGCGGGGGCGGGGGTGTCAGGGGCGGGGTTTGAGTTTGGGCGGGTTTTGGGCTGGATTTTGGGCTCCTTTAGGCTGGAAAAAAATTTTCCACCTGGCAACCCTGGTGAGGAGCAAATGGAGTTCTTTTGCTCAGGACAAAGAGAGGTGGAAAAGGAAGAGACTGCAGAGAGAGAGAAGCCAGAGATTTGAGGCCGCTAAGGGACAATGCCTAGATGCGGTCTGGCTTCATGGACCAGTGGGAATTAATTACCTGAAGGAGGTCAGTCTGAACATAAGTACATAAGTACATAAGTACATAAGTACATAAGTATTGCCATACTGGGAAAGACCAAAGGTCCATCAAGCCCAGCATCCTGTTTCCAACAGTGGCCAATCCAGATCACAAATACCTGGCAAGATCCCAAAAAGTACAGAACATTTTATACTGCTTATCCCAAAAATAGTGGATTTTTCCCAACTCCATTTAATAACGGTCTATGGACTTTTCCTTTAGGAAGCCGTCCAAACCTTTTTTAAACTCTGCTAAGCTAACAGCCTTTACCACATTCTCTGGCAACGAATTCCAGAGTTTAATTACACGTTGTAGTTCAAGGCGAGTCACATTCAGGTACAATTCTGTCCCTGGAGGGCTTATAATCTAAATTTGCACCTGAGGCAGTGGAGAGTTAAGTGATTTGCCCAGGATCACAAGGAGCACTAGCAGCAGGATTTGAACTGGGCTTCCCTGGTTGTCAGCCTGGTCCTCTACCCACGAGGCTACTCCTCCACTGCTACTATTCCACGTTACTATCTAGTACTATATATATCACTTCTTGGCCAAAGGTTCTGAGCTTTGGGCTTAAGATCGTTCCTTCTTGGACTTCTGGCTAAGATTAAGAACTTGTATAATAGAGGTGAGTCAGCAGAGCAGTAAATGGCTCAAGAAAAATAAAATATTAACATATGAAAGGGACCCATTTCGTAACCTTCATTAAGGTTTTGCACTTAACATTTGTTAACAAAGTTAAAATGTGTTGTGTGCAAACTCGCTTCTGTAATTGGAAAGGGACATTCCAGGCACTTAAGGGAAAACAGTTGTGCTGCTACCAGAAGGCAATGGTTGCTACCATGCATTATCTGCATGGCCACTAATGAAGAATGCATCCGGGGTGGATCGCCGATGTGCACCCCCCCCCCCCCCCCCCGGGTGCATTTTTAGCTGCGCGGCTCTCGGCTCCACTGGCTCCCTGCTTCCTCTGCCCCGGAACAGGAAGTAACCTGTGGGAGGTTGTCAGAGTGTTGGTGTCTGGCAAATGAGGGTGGTGAAAATGCCTCTAACTCCTAGGCAGTAGCAGAGAGGAGCGGAGGAATAGACTGAACCACGGGTTTTCCCAAGTCTTTAGCTAATTCTAAGACTGAACTGTTATTTGTTTGGTGTGTTGGAAAAGTGAAGCAAAGTGCACAGAGACCAACAGCTGTGGTACAGTGAACATACTGTTTTTCCCACTGGTACCGCGGTGTAATAAAGTACTCTGCAGGATAAATTTGGTACTGTGAATAATTACTTTTTGCAAGTGAGCAGAAGCAGTTCCTCTTAGGAGGTGGATTAGCCCCAATTGTGTGGGTGAAGACAGACAGCACGGAGAGGTGCGGGTCGAGAGCGGACAGCACGGAGAGGTGCTTGCTGACAGCAGGCACAAGAGAAGCCTATATGGTTCTCCAAACAAGTAGCTGAAAAAATAAGAGCAAAAGAGGCTTTGTTCAAGAAATACAAAAAAACACAATGAGAGGATCACAGAAAAGATTATCGGATTAAACTCAAAGAAGCGAAGAGGGAAATACAGCTAGCGAAAGCGCAACTGGAAGAAAAAATGGCTAAAGATGTAAAGAGAGGTGACAAGACTTTTTTCAGATATATTGGAGAAAGGAGAAGAGATAGGAATGGAATTATGAGACTGAAAGATAATGAGAATGGCTATGTGAAGAGTGATGAAGATAAAGCGAACGTGCTAAACAATTATTTCTTTTCGGTGTTCACGGAGGAAAATCCTGGAAAAGGACCGCGGTTGGCTGCCAAGGGAACGTCTGGGAATGGAGTGGATACTGCGCCGTTTACGGAAGAAAGAGTTTATAAACAGCTGGAGAATCTGGTGAACAAAGCTATGGGGCCGGATGGGATACATCCCAGGATGCTGAAGGAGCTCAGAGAGGTCCTGGTGGGACCTTTTAAAGATTTATTTAATAGATCTTTAGAGACGGGAGAGGTTCCACGGGATTGGAGACCAGCGGATGTGGTCCCTCTTCACAAAAGTGGAGACTGGGAAGAAGCAGGGAAACTACAGACCAGTAAGTCTCACGTCAGTGGTAGGAAAAATAATGGAGTCGCTGCTGAAAGAAAGGATAGTTAACTTTCTAGAAACCGACGGGTTACAGGACCCGAGGCAACATGGCTTTACCAAAGGAAAATCCTGCCAAACGAATCTTATTTACTTTTTTGACTGGTTGACCAAAGAACTGGATGAGGGACATGCGCTAGATGTAATCTACTTGGACTTCAGCAAAGCCCTTGATACGGTCCCCCACAGAAGACTCGTGAATAAGCTGAAATGGTTGAACTTAGGACCGAAAGTGGTGAACTGGATAAGAAACTGGTTGACCGACAGGTGGCAGAGGGTGGTGGTAAATGAAATCCGCTCGAAGGAAAGGAAGGTGTGCAGTGGAGTTCCTCAGGGGTTGGTGCTGGGGCCTATTCTGTTTAATATATTTGTGGGAGATATTGCTGAAGGGTTGGAAGGAAAGATTTGCCTTTTTGTGGATGACACGAAAATAGCCAATAGAGTGGATACCCTGGAGGGAGTAGAAACGATGAGAAGGGATCTCCGAACGTTAGAAGAACGTTAGAAAATGTAATTATATAAAGCTAGGGTTCAAAGTCTATAAACAGAGTACGGACTCAACAATTGCATTCATTAAAGTACTGGAGAGGACCTATATAATAAAAACCTCTGCAGAAAGCGATTGATTAAAGTACTGCTTAAATCATGATATATTAATAACATTTATTAAACAACATGTGCCCATAACAAAATGAATATTCGGAACTCACTTTCACTCACCACTTATCACTCATACCCTTTCATGTCCCATACATTCATATAATGACTTTTACAATGTTCTTTGATCAAAACAGCTCACTCAATATACATTGAAAATAATATCCCCTTCAAAAGTATATATGTCAGTTGCTTGACGGCACCAATTTGCTTGACGGTGCCTATTGCTGTTCTGTTAAATATATTGAGTGCTATGTTGCAGTTCAACTTCAGATAACACTTGAGGACCACTTTCATGGGTTGCCAGGAACATGTCCGGGAAAGATCAAGGCTACCGAAAGAACTTGTTCTCATTAGTTCAGTTCAACTGGTTGCCCTGAAATCATCATAGTCCACAGTCATCATGGCCCTCAATGCGAGACCGCATTTTGAAACTTTCCTTCTTCAGGAGGAACCATATACCAGATTCTATAATAAACATATAACAGTGTGTGTAGACGTGGGCACTTCACACCAGTATCATGTATCATCATAAATTAATATCAGTAAATTATGTTATTAGCTGCTTACCATTGGGACTCAACTCCAAGGCGGGGTTGCCGCACACACCCTCTCTCGAAAGCTATATCTTACTGCAAGCTTCTACTACAATTTAAATGTCTCGTAAGTCCCTCCCACGGAAGTGACGTGTACTGAATCAAAGCCATTCTACCTCAAGATTAAGGCCCCCAGGGGCCACCGTACTCCATTCAAAAATATAGCACTGTTCAATACTACATAGATGTGAACTTACGTCACTGCCTCTTTCAGGACAGGCTATTTGAGCTAAAACCACACATTTTAGATCATCAATATTATGTTTAGCACTAACCCAATGATTGACTAGCGGGTCCTCTTGTTTTTGATTTCTTATAATACATGCTCCGCTAGCCTATTTTTGAGTTTCCTTTTAGTATGACCTATGTAGTAGAGCAAGCAGGGGCACACTATGGAATAAATTACCCTTTCACTATCACAAGTAGTGTTTGCTTTCAAGGAAAATCGTCTATTAGTCCCGGGGATAACTACCCATTTTGTCCGCATCGCATATTTACAGTAGACGCATCTACTACATGAAGAATGCTGACCGTCAAATTTATCAGTGGTAGATCTCTTCAATAGCTCACCCGAGTTAGATTTACGTCAATACGCAATCTTAGGATGCTCGCTGAACTCAGGATGCACCGACAGAACATGCCAGCATTTATGTATCAATATTTGAAGCTTGGTGGGAAAACGGAATCACGCAAGCCAAGGGGTTGACCACAGATGTATGTTTAGGGGGAAATAGCCAGGGTCTGTGCGCATAACGTGCTCTTTTATATGCTTTTCTTATAATTTTCATAGGGTAACCCCTTTGCCTAAACCTTTCCATCATGTCTATTGCTTGGATCTTAAAATCATCAAGAGATGTACACAACCGTCTTAATCTCAAAAATTGACCGACAGGAACACCCTGCCTTAATGCTCTATGATGATAACTAGTATAGTGTAACAGGGTATTCCTGTCGGTTGGCTTATGGTATATTGATGTTAAAAACTCACATGATTCAGTTTTAATGATCTTTATATCCAAGAATTCAATCTAATTTTCAGATATGCGATATGTGAACTTGACATGAGGGTCTGCGGCATTGAGGCTATCTATGAATATATGCAATTCTTCTTTAGATCCACGCCAAAACATTATAATGTCATCAATGTACCTCTTCCACAGTATCACCTTACTGTACTGGGAAGAGGTATACACATACTCTGATTCAAACATTGTCATGTAAAGGCATGCCAGCGAGGGGGCGATGGTAGCCCCCATCGCTACCCCCCTCCTCTGTTCATAGAATTTGTCCTGAAATACAAAATAGGTCTTACATATTACCCAAGTTAACAACTGTTTCAAGACTAATTTTTTTGGGGTAGGGATTGAAACCTGATCCAAATAAACGCTAGCCACCTGAATAACTTTATCCTGGGGTAAATTAGTATATAGAGCTATCACGTCAAGCCCCACCATATATTTATTTATTTATTTTTGTACATTTATACCCCACTTCTTTCCCACAGTTTTGCAGGCGCAAAGTGGCTTACAATGCACTGATAGGCTATTGCCAAACCAGAGGTGTTACAGTTACAATAAACAAATCAAATAGATAGAATCAAAGAAGTAGAAAATTAGGCAAGTAGGTTACAGGTGAAAAGTGTTTAAAAATGGTCCGCAAAGATGACATTAGGAAGGACTTCAGCGAGGTGTTAAAGCTGTGGAGTAGGCTGAGTCTCTGTGGTAGCCTGTGCAGACTCAACCTCAACATTAACGATTTGTACATGCTCTAACGTCCCTATAAAATCCGATGAATCTCGAACATATGATCTAGCACGACTAACAAATGGCCAAAGTATATTATCAACCATTTTAGACAAAGGTTCTAATACTGAGTCTCTAGTAGAGACTATTGGGCGTCCGGGCGAATCCACAGTGGACTTATGGATCTTCGGGACAAAGTAAATATAAGGCATCTTTGGGTCGGAGTGACACAGAAATTTTTTTTCCCTTTATTAGAGAGTATTCCATCTACAACTGCTCTATCAACATATTCAGTAATTTGTTTTTTTCAAAGACTCCGTTGGATCATGCTCTATTTCAGTATAATAATCTTCTTGTTGAAGTTGACGCAATCCCTCAGCTATGTATTTATGTGTGTCCATAACTACTGTGGATCCACCCTTATTCGCCTGCATAATCGTTAATTGTTGATTATTGGCTAATTGGCGTATTCAACGACGTTGGAGATTGGACAAGTTATCAAAATTGTTCTTTTGTTTATGTTCAATTTTCATTAACACTAGCTTTTGAAAGGCCATTATAGAAGGATCTGGAGGACCTGGGGGTACCCATTTAGATTTTACATATGAACGATATAATTTTACCCCTTCTTCCAGATTTGTCTTAGGTATACCAAAAAATAATCTCAACCAGAGATCCCTAAAAAATCTAAATAATCCCTGTCTAGTGGCGAACGCATCATATTTACAACACGTGTCCTTATATAATACTGGTACAAACTCTGCAGACACAGACATTTACACCTGCTCCCCTGGGTAGAGTACAGAAGAGCAAAGTGTGACAGAAACCAACCACAGGCCTATCAGTCAGAGCGTTTAGAAACCTCATTCATAAAGCAAAGACATACAGAGGGCCCGGAAAAACCCTGTCTGCACATTTGCAGTACATACAGCTGGCATGTACCTTCCTTCCATGTGTAAATGGGAATCCGCCACTTCCACACATCATTGCAAAATAACTCTTAGGCACCTGCTGGCACTTCCCCTGGATTTTACACAGCACGACTTAAGTTGCAGGTGCAAATCCAGTCATATTCCAGGTTTGTAGGTGCAACTTAATTAGTCAAGAAGCCAGTCAGCACTGATAATTGCCACTTAACAAGGAATTGTTGATACTAATTGTCATTAATTAGAATTTATGCGCACAACTGTCTAAGCGTGTTCTGCAATGTGATGCGCGTAAATTCTAAGTCGCATAGTTGAAAAAGAGATGGGACTGTGGGTGTAGAATGGGTGGGTCATGGGCGTTTCTCAAATCTATGCGTGTTGTTATAGAATACACCCTGTCTGCGCCTAATTTAGGCGTCAGTATTTACACCAAGTTTTAATTGCTGTAACTGCCAGTCACTACATTTAGTCTCGTTGATGGGCGCTCTGTATATTGTATAACCCACATGGAAATTTATTCTATAAAGTCCGCCTAAATTTAGCTGTACTTTATAGAATACGCCTAGGTGTATTTTTTTCAGGCGTCATTTACAGAATTTAGCCCTTAACGGGTAAAAGTACACTTAAAGGTCTGCCACTTTTCTAGACATTTAGATAACAGGGCATGAAAATGCAGGCACTTAGTTTATATATGCAAATCATATTAAAGTGAAAGATAAAGTAAAAGAGCCTTCCAGTTGGCTGTGATGGTTATCCAGCTCGGTCTGTCTTTTTCAGGATGTGATCCTAACCAGTGGCTGCAGTCAGGCGATTGAACTTGCTTTAGGAGTGTTGGCTAATCCGGGTCAGAATATTCTCATTCCACGACCTGGTTTCTCTCTCTACAAGACTCTGGCTGTCTCCATGGGTCTTGAGGTCAAACTCTACAACCTACGGGTGAGTAACAAGCATGTTATGAAAACTGTTCTCGGTCTATCTGTCTATGGGTGGAGGGCCATTCAGATGAGTAACTAGTAATTTATGTATGTAAACTGACCCTCTAAATACTGTCCACCCTCAAAGTGCTTAAATGTATGCGATTTGCTTGTAGCCGCAGAGTAGGCGGGTATTCCTGGGATATGCTTTTGGTAGGACTGGAAAATAATGCATGTAGCTTGCATTTTCAAGTTTATCCTGTTTAATTTCCTGCAAAATCCACTCACACAAAAACAAATGCAAAGACTGTGGGTACAGATTTATCTTGTTCGGCAGACAGCATGGCTCGTACAGGTCTTTATTCACCGTCATCTACTATGTTACTGTGTTACTATGTGCATTGGGAGTCATAACATTAAATGGTACATTAGGAATTAATGTGCTTAACTTGTACATAGAGCAATTTTCAAATTACATGTTTTGGGACAACATCTGTGGGTCTATTTTTATTTTTGGACTTTGCATCAATATCAGAGCAAACGTATGTGAAGATTTTCTCTAGAAAACTTGTCAAGGGTACGGGATACCTAGAGTCATAACCCTGGTTTCAAGTGTCCTGCATAGGCCACTGCCTATTGTTGTCCCATGGCACCAAGGCTGGAAATGGAAATCCAGGAAGCCAAATAAACAATTTAGACTTTTAGGCCCCGATGCTCAAATTTCCGGCACTGTTCCGAATAGCACCATAAAAATACCGCCAGAATAGCGCAGAAGAAGGCTGGATGAAGAAAATCCTAAGACAGGTTTCAAGGGGAGTCTCTGATTTCTAAAGACAGGAGGTTTCTGCTGGCACCAGTCTGCTAATGATTATACTGGACACTCCTTTCCTTCTACCACTTCCATCTCTCTCTGGAAAGTCAGAAAGTTCACCTGAAAGACATCAGACAAAAGGTTTGATTCTAGAGGCCGACCAAATTTCAGTTTCAGTTTTGGATTTGGCACCAAAACGAACCCAAAATTCGGTTTGGGTTTCAGCTGAAAATGCCTGTGCATTTTCGGTAGAAGTCAAAATGATAGCCCCCCCCCCCCCCCACACTGATACAAGCTCATCCCCCCCCCCCCCCCGAGCCATTTGCCCCCATAACAGAAACCCAGCCTGCCAGCTCTGCCCTCCCTCCCCCACAGGCCTACCTTTTAAGATCCCTGGTGGTCTAGTAGCCCCTTTGGGGCAGGAGCATCCTGAGTTGTTCCTGCCCCCTGCTGGCTGCGTTATGAAAATGGTGGACTGGAAAAACATGAGCAGGAAGTCAGTCAGTCACACAGTGGTCTCTCACAGTTTTGGGTGTCTGCATCTTCTTCAGGTGGAAAGGGAAAAAGTAAGCCATTTTCTGCACAGAGCTGGGCAACTGTCATTTTGAAAATGGTGGCGCTGGAGGCAGGAGTGGGGGCATCGTTCATGCCTCATTTAAGGTATGGATCTTGGGGGGGGGGTTGGCAGCTGGGCAAATGGTCAGGGGGCCCCCACTAGACACCAGTATCATTTTTTTTAAGTCTTCTCTTCCTACCTGGAGCAACGGAGGGTTAAGTGACTTGACCAGAGTCACAAACAGCCACAGTAGGAATCAAGCCCAGTTCCCCAGGATCTCGGCCCACTACTGTAACCATTAGGCGGGAGTGGGGGAGGGGTCCCACTAGACACTAGGGATATTTCTTTTAAAGTCGGAGGGATGGAAGAGGGGGCAGGTCAGATGGGGAGGGGAGAGGGGTGCTCTAGACACCAGGGGAAAAATTAAATCAGGAGGGAGGGTGGCCTGGTTGGGTCGGGTGTAGTAGGGGCAGTGGAGGCGTCAGTGCAGAAAGCTAATTGGGCAGGGGGTGGAGTGGAGAAGTAGCCTAATTGTCATTGCAGCGGGCTTTGATCCTGGTGAACTGGGTTCAAGTCCCACTGCAGCTCCTCATGACCCTCCATTGCCCCAGGTACCAAAACTTCGATTGTGAGTCCTCCAGGGACAGAAAAAGTACCTGCTTGTAATGTGTACAACGCTATAGAAATGATTAGTAGTACTAGTAAGAGCTGAAGTCAGATTCCACTTCCCTGGCTCTGGTGAAAAAGTTCAGGCAGCAGTAGCCACACTTCAGAGGCCACTGTTTTCTGCACTGCCACACCACAGCCAAGTCTAACCCACATCAACCCTGTTACTGCATTGTTCAATTACTAATACGCCTGTACCTCATGATACCTGTACAACTGAGCTCGCAGAAGATTTATGCATTGGCCCCTCTGGTCAGAATCAGCCGCACACTAATGGAGGAAGAAACTGACTTGCTAGTCACATATACACAGGGAATGGCATCGGCCGCAGGACATGTTTACCCAGTCCTACCCTAGCCAAGATAATGTTCAAGCCCCTTTTCTGAACTTTTTTTGCAGCTTTCGTTTACATTACTCCTCCTGTTACTCTATCTTATCTATCTATACGTTCCATCTTCACTTACACCCTATGCTGTCTATTAAAATGTTTTATTCTGTTATTTGATTATTTTTACTGCTGTAATTGTCTTTTGCATACGTTTGATTTACTCTTGCTGTACACCACCTTGAGTGAATTCTTTCAAAAAGGTGGTAAAGAAATCCTAATAAATAGATTCACCTGATGACACAAGTGCTAATTTTGTGTCGATCTCCTGCAGTGTGAAATGCTGCTCACTTATAATTTTGCTACTGACCTGTTTGTATCCTCTTATTAACAGCCAGAGAAATCCTGGGAGATTGACCTGAAGCACCTGGAATCTTTGATAGATGATAAAACAGCATGCATCGTTGTGAATAACCCATCCAACCCTTGCGGATCTGTCTTCAGCAAAAATCATTTACAAAAAATCCTAGCAGGTGAGTTCGAAGACACCTGAAGGGTGCAGGTGAGACGAGAGCACTGGGAAAGGACATGAATGATGCCTTCGAATAGGGCTTCCCAAACCTGACCCAGATCATTTTGCATATACTGACTGTCCGATGGATGCAATTGATATCATGCACATTCATCGAGGATATCCTGAAAACCCAACTGACTGTATGTGGGAAGGGAATGGGACTTATATACCGCCTTTCTGTGGTTTTTCCAACTACATTCAAAGCGGTTTTCATATTATAAACAGTACTTATTTGTACCTGGGACAATCCTTACCCAGGACTTTCTTCTATTTAGGCTCATCTACTGCTTTCCTCCGCACAGTATCATGGGTCATTCTTTTTATATCTACCCAGCTGTATTCCTAGATATTCAATGCTAGGCCAGCTCTGAACACTGGCCTTGATTATCCGGTCATATGTTGGCCACTAAAAGTGATGCGGTGAAGTGCAATATTCAGCCCTTAACTGCTATTTCTAAGCAGGGCCGCCGAGAGACTAAGCCGGGCCCGGGGCAAGGCCACCGACCCCCTCGCTGCCCCCTCCCGCTGCCGCTGCAGTCCCCAGTCTCAGCTGCCTGCCCTCTGCTCCGTCTGCCACCGGGCCCCCTGAATTAAAATCAACATTGCCTCGGCTGAGCTCCGTTTGGAAAGGCAGATCGACTCCCTTCGGACCTTCCCTTACTGTGTCCCGCCCTCGTCTGATGTAACTTCCGGTTTCCGCAAGGGTGGGACACAGGGAGGGCTCGAAGGGAGGTGATTTGCCTTTCCAAACGGAGCTGAGGCGCTGCTGATTTTAATGCAGGGGGCCCGGTGGCGGACGGAGCAGAGGGCAGGCAGGTGAGACCAGGGACTGCAGCACCGGCGGCCTGACCCCGGCGCCGGGCCTCCCCCCTGCCCCCCCTCTCGGAGGCCCTGTTTCTAAGGGGTTATCTTATGCAGTTTTAGGGCTGAATAGTGCATTTAACTGCATAAGTGCCAGCTCTGTCCTTGCAACGGCCACAAGTTATCCAGTTTCGGCTCAGGAGCTAACTGCGAATACTCAGCGGCATTTAATCGGTTAAAGCCACGGAATATGCACAGTTAGCCATGGAGAAGCTACTTAATTGCCCCGGAGCTTCTCTGGGTCATTTACATTGCTTTGAATATATGTAAATAAAGATTAGGGATGCCCTGGTATCACAGGAAGGAAGAACTCATACCCCAAACCCTCCAAACAGAAGGGCAAGTGCCTGAGGCTCTGGGGAAAGAATTGTACCTTACACCACTGTGAATCTGAACTGCTACACATGCATAAGTACATAAGTATTGCCATAATGGGACAGACCAAAGGTCCATCAAGCCCAGCATCCTGTTTCCAACTGTAGCCAATCCAGGTCACAAATACCTGGCAAGATCCCAAAACAGTACAATACATTTTATGCTGCTCATCCCAGAAATAAGCAGTGGATTTCCCCAAGTCCATTTTAATAATGGCTTATGGACTTTTCTTTTAGGAAGGCATCCAAACCTTTTTTTAAACTCTGCTAAGCTAACCGCTTTTACTATATTCTCTAGCAACAAATTCCAGAATTTAATTACACGTTGAGACCTCTAAGGTCTGTATTTCTCACTCAGTATATTTGCTTTGGGTTTTACAGTGGCTTCGAGGCAGTGTGTTCCCATCCTGGCTGATGAGATTTACGGTGATATGGTAAGCGCCTGCTCTATTCAGTCATATCACTGCGTAGTGTGAATGGAAAAGGCAAGATAACTAGACCAGTTTCATTGAAAAGGGTTATTTATGTAGCTTGGATATTCTATGTATTGCAAGCCACACTGAGCCCGCAAATAGGTGGGAAAATGTGGGATACAAATGCAATAAAATAAATAAAATAAATACTTAATGAGGCAAAAAATAACTTCACTTCATCATATCATAACAACTAGGGACCAAAGTAAGGACTGTGGCAGGAGTCAGTTCTTGTATCAAGGAGGTTTAATCACAGGAGATGGAATGAGCCCATCTGGTCCATTATCTGGGCTGAAGGCAGTGGGCGGAGCTTGCTGCCATACTGCTTTGTCCAAAACGATAGCAAACAGAAGAATGACATGGGGACAGGGACAAACTATGTTCCCATTTCTTTCTCTACTTTGAAGGCCGTTAATGAATTGGACAGTTATGTTTGAGTGATACAGACGACAATCTTTTCATTTTGGGGGAAAACAAGCAATATTTACACGGGGGATCCTGTTCATTCCTGCTACCAGCACGTCTTCTGAGAAGACATTTTCTATTGTGGGAAGGACTGTGGAAGACGGGAAAGCTAGACTGAATCCTGAGATTGTTGATGACTTATTATTTATCCATAAATTAAAAAATCATAACAGTGCTTTATAGGGCATATTTCTCCCCCGCTAGGGCATATAGAACGGGTTGTATTTTGTACCCCTGGACATTTTAACAGGGTGGATTGGGGTTCCTTGGGGTAGTAAAAGTCAGCTACTGTTGGGGTTAGAAGGGTAAAGGGTGGTGGTGGGAGGGTTATTATAGTTGATTGTTGTTATTCTTGCTTTTATTTGTGATTTATAAACAACAGTTGTACGGAATATTGTTCCTTTTTATACTTTAATAAAAAGATTTAAATATAAAATCATAAGTGTTCGAGGCTTCTGCAGATGATGACAGAGCCTGCGGGGGTGGGCGAGGATGGGGACATTCTCTAGCAAACGCTATTGAAAACAATAACAAAGTTGTGAGGTTTATATTGTTTTATTAAAGCTCCTAGGTTTTGCATTCTTTCTGTTAAGAGGGGGTGGGGGTGGGGGTGTAAGGGAAGTTGGGGAGGGGTTTGTGAAGGGGGGGGGGGAGGTTATATTCAAAATGTATTTGTCAGTGCTCCAGAGCTTGCTTTGTTATTTGCAATGCTGTATTGTGGATTTCAGTGCTGTGCTATATGGCTTTATTTTTGTTTAGGATGGCAATAAAGATATTTCTATGTAAAAACAGTAGCAAATGCTTATGACTGCTTATGTGTAGGTGCATCTGTAAAAAGTCTAAAACTGGTCCAGTTGGTTGCTTGTGTGTCATGTGGTGCTCGTTAATGGTGGTTCAGTGAGATGATTGCTGGGCATTTCTTGCTCAGCAGACGATCTGTTAAAGTGGACGCAGAGTTGGGGATGGGGGTCTAGGACCAATGGGAAGTGACTTGGACTGAGCTTTATGGGAATGTTGCGGGAGATGGCTCGATCTCGCTAGCTTCTCCGGTGCCAGTGGAGCAGGCCGTGCTAGAAACTTACTTTTAACATTTGTGGATTTTCTCTTACGATAAAGTGAAAGCCTACTCTAACTGATGAAAGGCTATTTTGTTGTGATAGTTCCTCTGAGTACATCCATATGCTGCACAAGTTGACGTGTTTCTAAATATAACTGACGTAAAATAACAATGAACGATGGCAGCTGATAGTTTGTTTTGGACATACCAAGATGGCAGCTGCTGAGGGAGGCGGCTTCAGCCTTGTGATGTCATGGCATCTCCTGACATTAAACCTCCTTGGCTTGTAGGACTCAGTCCCATCAGAATGAAGGAATTTTGCAGGAGACCTGGACTTTTGGCCTCTCTGTTTACCCTTTTCCTACTTACAGATAGCTCAGGGTTTCATCAGGTGAGTCTTTAGCTCATCAGTCTTTCTTTTCTGGAGTTTTCACCATAAAAACAATTCTAGTACTGAAAAATGCTTTTCAGGCAAAATGATTATCTGATATTAGGGAGAGGTTGAAGGTTTTTCTGTTGCAGGTCTAGTGCTAAATGCCTCTACCATTACTATGTGATAAATAAACAGCAGCAGATTTATCTGTATATACTTTAACTGGACATTAAATTGATTTAATCATATATGTCTGACTGCTGAATGAATGTTGTAGGGTTGAGAGTACTTCGATGCAATTGGTGTTGGATTGCCCAGGTTCCTTTCAGGGCCCTACTGCAGTAGGTACTTTGCTGTTTTGGAAAATGTGCCTATTAGCTCAAAAGTGTATCTTGCAGTCTTGGACCTCAGCTGACCCACCTATATTTTGGTACTGGCATAGTTTGGTGCATGCTCTAATAACATGGGAGGCGAAGGAGGTGAAGGGATCCTATAAGCACAAAACAAGATTTTTGAAGCTCTGGAGCAGAAGCCTTATCTTAAATGGCCTCTGTTAGGTCAGTCTCCATAATATTACCTTGCCTTGTACTTTGGATAGCATAATTTCTCTGACTGGATGCCAATGTAGGGGAGGGAGGGAGATAAGGGATTTAGGAATTTTGACTGCAGTTTCCACTCTGCTTTCCTCGGGGTTATAAGAACACAGACCCCCCCCTGGGGGTGTGGATGGAAGAGAAATGTCTTTTAGGATTGAGTGTGGGATTGGAGGGGGGATGGGGGTGGACCTAGTATTGGATGTACTATTGTATTTAAGTTGAAGGTGGGGTGTAGGATAGTAGGGATGGGAGGAATTAAAGTTGGGTTGGCCTCCCCCCCCCCCCCCCCCCCCCCCAATTTTTTTTTTTTTTTTTTTGCAGTGTATTGCTTTTGTATTTGGATTCTTCAATTAAAAAAAAGATTTTATGTAAGAAAGTTGCACATGAGGTCAGAGAGATGGTTAAATATTATCTCAGCTAGGGTAGGAGCGGATAAACATGTCCTGCTGCAGTATATGCAGCCTGAGTCACTCCTTGTGTGTGTGAGTGAGTGAGACTAAGGAGTTAGTTACTTCTTCCATTAAAGGCCTGGTTGAAGAGCCAAGCTTTCACCTGCTTCCTGAAGTAGAGATAGTCTTGTGTTAAGCAGAGCCTTTCAGGGAGTGCATTCCAGAGTGTGGGGGCTACTCCGGAGAAGGCTCACTTGCAGGTATCACATTGTGTAATGTCAGAGGACCTTAGTGTCCTGTTCTTCAAGTACTCAGGCCCATTTCCTTTAAGGGCCTTGAAGGTCAAACAGAGTATTAAATTTAGCCCTATATTGTACTGGTAGCAAATGAAGCTTTTACAAAAATGGTGTGATGTGGTCACGTCGCTTGCAACTTTCTATTAGTCTTGCCTGCAGCATTTTGAATCAATTATTTGAGAGAATTTGGTATCCTGCCATTTGTAGAGGCATCATGGTAGTTAATACAATACAATGATGTAATTATTTCACAATTCAAAGGACTGACAGGAAGAGACAATCCACACAGAAGAGGGAATCCAAAGGCACAAGAGCAAAAGCAAAAAGCCAAAAAAAAAAGCACACAGAGCCTTCAAGAGTAGGGGCGTCTCAAATTTACTTAATTAATCAGACCCGACAAGGTCCATGTTTTGGAAGAAAATGAGAGAATCTGGCAGCCAGGGAGGGAGGAGTGCATGTCCTGTGTCATACAGGTGAAATAGGAGCCAGAAGGAGAGGGACTGTCAGATGTCACTAAGGCTATGTATAAGCTAAAGTGAAACCAAACATATACTAATTTGTAAATCTTGTTCAGGAAAAGCCTGAAGAAAAAGAAAAGACAGCACCAAGAACTTACGTTGATAGGCTTATTCTGGATGGTTAGTTTGCATGTTTTTCATGATGTTTGATATCAATGGAAAATTTTATAGACATCTTTAAAAAAGAGATGTGAGATGAGAGAAACATTGGTAAGCTAGAGATGCAGAAAGCAGAGACAACAAAACCAGGAAAAGTTTTCAAAGGATAGACAAGAGGATGGATTAGTGAGTCCTATGATAGCTTATCCTTCCTCAGGGGGAAGTTATCAACGTGGTCTACTGTTATTTTACAACTGGGTCCCGTTTTATGCATTGAGATCCTGTGCTAACATAACCCTTGTGGTAAAATAATCCGACTTAACAGTAGCCCACATTGATAACTTCCCCCCTAAATAACAACATAAAGAAAATAAACAATTTCAGATGAAGGTCTAATTTCTAAACGAATGTGTTAATTCCTCAGGTGTTTGGGGATAGAAAGTTTCAGGCTTTGGCACCTCTCAGTACCACGGTACCAATTCTTTCCTGTGGGGGCTTAGCTAAACGCTGGCTGGTGCCTGGCTGGAGAATGGGATGGATCCTTATCCATGACCGCAAAGATATCTTTGGAAATGAGGTGAGTCAATGACTTCACTTGTACAGCATTAGTAGACGGCCTTGTTTCCTGCTTTGATTCTTATACTAATGTAAAATGAGTCGATGTATTTTACCAACATAGGGTTTCTTTTAAACAGTTTTAACGCCTAACTTTTGAAACTTAGAGGGGCATAATCGAACGTTGCTGGCGAAATAGGTCGCCGGCGGCACAACAGCTGGCCGGAACCGTATTTTCGAAAAAGATAGCTGGCCATCTTTTTTTTTCGATAATACGGTTTAGCCCGGCCAAATGCCGGAGTTCGCCGGGTTTGAGATCGCCGGTTTTGTTTTTCAGCGATAATGGAAAAAAATGCCGGCCATCTCAAACCCGGCGAAATCCAAGGCATTTGGTCATGGGAGGAGCCAGCATTTGTAGTGCACTGGTCCCCCTGACATGCCAGGACACCAACCGGGCACCCTAGGGAGCACTTCTAAAAATGTTTAAAAAATACACAAATAGCTCCCAGGTGCATAGCTCCCTTACCTTGTGTGCTGAGCTCCCCAAATCCCCCCCAAACCCACTCCCCACAACTCTACACCATTACCATATTCCTTATGGGCGACGGGGGGCAACTACATGTGGGTACAGTGGGTTTTGGGCGGGTTTGGAGGGCTCAACACTTAGCACCACAAGTGTAACAGGTAGGGGGGGATGGACCTGGGTCTACCTGCCTGGAGTGCACTACACCTATTAAAAACTGCTCCAGGGACCTGCATACTGCTGTCAGGGAGCTGGGTATGACATTTGAGGCTGGCAAAAAAGTGTTTTATTTTAATTTTTTTAGTGTGGGAGGGGGTTGGTGACCACTCGGGGAGTATGGGGAGGTCATCCCCCATTCCTTCCAGTGGTCATCTGGTCAATTGGGGCACCTTTTTGAGGCTTGGTCGTGAAAATTAAAGGACCAAGTAAACCCGGCGAAATACTGATTAACGCCGCTTTGTTTTCCATTATCCGCAAAAGCCGGCCATCTGGTAGCCACGCCCATGCCCCGCCTTCGCTTCGCCGCTGACACGCCCCCTTAAACTTTCACCGGCACGGCGACAGGTAAGCGGCGATGGTGTCAAAAACGCCGCTTTCAGTTATACCGATTTCGCTACTTTTGCGAAATCGCCTGCCATCTCCCGATTTATGTCGGAAGATGGCCGGCAATCACTTTCAAAAATAAGCATGTTAGGCTCCTAAATTGACCTCTTTTGAAATTTACTAGGGCTGAGTGTCTAAAGTTTACACTCAAAATGTCATTAAACTCCTAAATTTAGGAGCCTAAAATGTGGGAGGGCAACAGGAGTGAATTTATGGAGGGAAAAATGTTAGAAGCTTACCACTGACTTTCAGCACTAGGCTTGTACATCTGAACAAGTGAATGGCAGCACAATTTTTAATCTCCTAAATGTAGGTGAATTTTCAGTTGAAAATGTACAGGGGCATTTTCAATATGACGTCTAAGTCCGATTTAGGATGTTTTGCTGAAAACATCCAAAATTGAGTGGAAAACAGCGATTTTCGAACCAAAAAATTGTCTATCCTTTTGTTTCAAAAATTGCCATTTTCAAGACATTTGTGTGCTCAGTGTGTCTATCTTTTAGTACCATTTCTGAAAATAATGTCCTAGGGAAAAACACACAAAAGCAAGCCATTGGGACTTACGGGGGGAGGGGGGCCAGGATTCTTAGTAAACTGGCCACACGGACATCCCAGCAGAGCAGTGGGACACCCTCGGAGTCACTGCAGTGGACTTCACATAAAAGGTCCCAGGTACACATCTCACCATTGCTCCCTTACATTACGTGGAGGGGCATTTTCGAAAGGGACGTCCACGTTTCAATTTGGACGTCCTTGCAAAACGTCCCACTCCAGGGGCGGGGTAACTCGTATTTTCAAAACAAGATGGACGCCCATCTTTCGTTTCAAAAATACCGTCAGGGACGTCCAAATCCTTAAATTTGGTCGTCCTTAGAGATGGACGTCCCTAGACATGGTCATCTCTGATTTTCAGCAATTTTCAAAACCAAAGATGTTCATGTCAAAAACGTCCTAATGCAAGCCATTTGGGCATGGGCGGAGCCATCATTTGTAGTGCACTGGTCCCCCTGACATGCCAGGACACCAACCGGGCACCCTAGGGGGTACATTAGTAGACTTCATAAATTGCTCCCAGGTACATAGCTCCCTTACCTTGTGTGCTGAGCCCCCCAAATCCCCCCAAAACCTACTACCCACAACTGTACACCAGTACCATAGCCCTTAGGGGTGGAGGGGGGCACCTAGATGTGGGTACAGTGGGTTTGTGGTGGGTTTTGGATGGCTCGCTGTTTCCTCCACAAACGTAACAGGTGGGGGGGATGGGGCTGGGTCCACCTGCCTGAAGTGCACTGCACCCACTAAAACTGCTCCAGAGACCTGCATACTGCTGTCATGGATCTGAGTATGACATCCGAGGCTGGCAATCAATATTTTTAAAGATGTTTTTTGAGGGTGGGAGGGGGTTTGTGACCACTGGGGGAGTAACGTGAGGGCATCCCTGATTCCCTCCGGTGTTCATCTGGTCATTTCGGGCACCTTTTTGTGCCTTGATCGTAAGAAAAACTCGACTAGGTGAAAAGATCCAAGTGTTCGTCAAGGATGTCCTTGTTTTTTTTCGAATATGGGTGAAGGATGTCCAAGTGTTAGGCATGTCCATGTCCCGCCTTTGCTATGCCTCCAACACACCCCCGTGAAATTTGGCCGTCCCTGCGATGGATTGCAGTTGGGGACGTCCAAAATCAGCTTTTGATTATACCAATTTGGACGTTTCTGTGAGAAGGTCCAGGATGTCCATCTTCCGATTTATGTCGAAAGATGGGCGTCCTCTTTCGAAAATGAGCCCAATAGTGAACCCTCCAAAACCTACTGTAACCAACTATACACCAGTACAGTAGCCCTTATGCCTGCAGGTGTCACCTATATATGGGCTCAGTAGATATTTGGTAGTTTTTAGAGGGCTCACACGTTCCACCACAAGTGTACCAGTTAGAGTGGTATATGAGCCTGGGTCTCCTTCTCTATAGTCCACCCCACTGACCACTAGGCTTCTTCAGGGTCCTACTTGCTGCTCTAAGAGGAATGGCCATTGTATCTACAGCTGTCATAGAGCCTGGTATGTCACTTTCACCTCTTAGGAGGGTGGGAGGGGATCAGTGACCAGTGGGAGATCAAGGGGGTCTTGCCTTCATCCCTACAATGGTCATCTGGTCATTATGGGCACCATTTTAGCACTTAATCATTGTTGAAACAGGTCTAGAGAAAAATGTCCTATTTTTTGGCCCTGAACATTTTGTCCATGTTCCATTATCACAGAAAGACTTCCAAAATGTAAGCCCGCCCTAGTCCCATCCAAAACACGCTTCCAATATGTGCCCTTGTGATTTAGAAGAGCAGAGAAAAACATCTCAAATATGAATTTTGAAATTCAGGATTTTGATATATTTCCAAGAAAAATGCCCATCTGCCACTTTATGCTGTCTTTTGGACGTTTTTCTGTTTCAAAAATCAGCCCCATAGGGTGGTAATTTTGGTTGAAAATAGGCGACACATTTTTTTAAATATCAGCCTCAAACTATGCATTGAAACCTCCATTCAGCGATCCTCACCCTAATATTAATGAGCTGAAATAACCTGGAGTTGCCATTAATAAACGTGTAACATTTTCAGTATGTACAAATGCATCTATCTCTGGACAGCAAACTCTTCTAAATAACATAGAGGGGAATAATCGAACGTCGCCGGCGAAATAGGTCGCCGGCGATCTATTTTGGCGGCGGCGCAACAGCTGGCCGGAACCGTATTTTCAAAAAAGATGGCTGGCCATCTTTTTTTTTGATAATACGGTGTGGGCCGGCGAAATGCCTTGGATTTCGCCGGGTTTGAGATCGCCACTTTTGTTTTTCCGCAATAATGGAAAAAACTGCAGGCGATCTCAAACCCGGCGAAATCCAAGGCATTTGGCCTTGGGAGGAGCCAGCATTTGTAGTGCAATGGTCCCCCTCACATGCCAGGACGCCAACTGGGCACCCTAGGGGGCACTTCAAACATCTTTTATAAACAACCAAATTAGCTTCCAGGTGCATAGCACCCTTCCCTTGTGTGCTGAGTCCCCCAAATCCCCCCCAAAACCCACTGCCCACAAGTGTGCACCATTACCCTAGCCCTAAGGGCTGAAGGGGGGCACCTACATGTGAGTACAGTGGGTTTTGGGGGGTTTGGGAGGGCTCAACATTACCCACCACAAGTGGAACAGATAGGGGGGGGATGGGCCTGGCTCTGCCTTTCTGCAGTCCACTGCAACCAACAACAACTGTTCCAGGGACCTGCATACTGCTGTCTGGGTGCTGGGTATGACATTTGAGGCTGGCATACAGGCTGGCAAAAAAGGTTTGTATTTTAATAATTTTAGTGTGGGAGGGGGTTGGCGACCACTGGGGGAGTAAGGGGAGGTCATCCCCCATTCCCTCCGGTGGTCATCTGGTCAGTTGGGGCACCTTTTTGAGGCTTGGTCGTGAAAATAAAAGGACCAAGTAAACCCGGCGAAATACTGCTTATCGCCGGGTTTTATTTTTCCATTATCCGCGAAAGCCGGCCATCTGGTAGCCACGCCCAAGCCTGCCCATGTCCCGCCTTCGCTTCACCACCAACACGCCCCTTTGAACTTTCGCCGGCGAGGCAAAGGGAAAGCGGCGAAGCTATCACAAATGTAGCTTTCGAATATATGCTTTTCGCCGCTTTTGCAAAATCGCCGGCCATATCTCGATTTGTGTCGGGAAATAGCCGGCGATTACTTTCGATTATAAGCTGGATAGTAACATAGTAGATGACGGCAGAAAAAGACCTGCACGGTTCATCCAGTCTGCCCAACAAGATAACTCATATTTGCTACTTTTTGTGTATACCCTACTTTAATTTGTATCTGTGCTCTTCAGGGCACAGACCGTATAAGTCTGCCCAGCACTATCCCCGCCTCCCAACCACCAGCCCCGCCTCCCAACCACTGGCTCTGGCACAGACCGTATAAGTCTGCCCAGCACTATCCTCGCCTCCCAACCACTGGCTCTGGCACAGACCGTATAAGTCTGCCCAGCACTATCCCCGCCTCCCAACCACCAGTCCCGCTTCCCACCACCGGCTCTGGCACAGACCGTATAAGTCTGCCCAGCACTATCCCCGCCTCCCAACCACCAGCCCCGCCTCCCGATCTTGACTAAGCTCCTGAGGATCCATTCCTTCGGCACAGGATTCCTTTATGCTTATCCCACGCATGTTTGAATTCTGTTACCGTTTTCATTTCCACCACCTCCTGCGGGAGGGCATTCCAAGCATCCACTACTCTCTCCGTGAAAAAATACTTCCTGACATTTTTCTTGAGTCCGCTCCCCTCCACTCTCATTTCATGTCCTCTCGTTCCACCATCTTCCCATCTCCGGAAAAGGTTCGTTTGCGGATTAATACCTTTCAAATATTTGAACGTCTGTATCATATCACCCCTGTTTCTCCTTTCCTCCAGAGTATATATGTTTAGTTCAGCAAGTCTCTCCTCATACGTCTTGTAACGCAAATTCCATACTATTCTCGTAGCTTTTCTTTGCACCGCTTCTATTCTTTTTACATCCTTAACAAGATACGGCCTCCAAAACTGAACACAATACTCCAGGTGGGGCCTCACCAACGACTTATGCAGGGGCATCAACACCCCCTTTCTTCTGCTGGTCACACTTCTCTCTATACAGCCTAACAGCCTTCTAGCTACGGCCACCGCCTTGTCACACTGTTTCGTCGCCTTCAAATCCTCAGATACTATCACTCCAAGATCCCTCTCTCCGCTCGTACCTATCAGACTCTCCCCGCCTAACACATACGTCTCCCGTGGATTTCTATTCCCTAAGTGCATCACTTTGCATTTCTTCGCATTGAATTTTAATTGCCAAACCTTAGACCATTCTTCTAGATTCCTCAGATCCTTTTTCATGTTTTCCACTCCCTCCTGGGTGTCCACTCTGTTACAGATCTTAGTATCATCCGCAAATAGGCAAACTTTACCTTCTAACCCTAAATGCACATTGTAAACCCTTTAGCAATATCATCCTCTTATTCAAATACTAATAATAATATTTTCCACATATCCTTGCAAATTCAATGCAGATCACATCAAAAGAAGTCAGGCATACCTGAGAAATTACATAAAAATCTTACCAAATCCTACCAGGCATAAAAATAATCTGACCTAGTTTGGTCCTCAAGACAGATATTTCTTAAATAGCCATGTTTTGAAAACCTTCCTAAACAAAGAGTCACTATTAAGATGTCTGATATTTTGTCATGTCCCCTACCTCAACGCAAGCGGCGTCCTCAGGCTGCGCAGGGTCCTGTTGACACGCACATTTGACTGGCACAGCCCTGAGCCATGTGTGTGTGGTTCTTCTCTGGCTGCAGGCTCCTTGATTGCTTTGCTTCCATGCACCTGGCTATGCTCTCTCTCTGCCTGGCTTCCAGGCTCCTTGATTGCTTTGTTTCCACCCACCTGGGTCTGCTCTTCCTCTGCCTGGCTTCCCTTGCTTCTCTCCTATTGGTCTTCTGGTTCCTCCTTCCCCTGCTGTTGTCCTATGGCTGTGCCCCTTCTCCCTGCTGATGTCAGACGTCAACACTTTATCAGCTGAGCTCTCCCTGAACTCCTTGCTTCGGCTTCTACTTTGGTAGGTGTTACTTGCTCAGTAGTGTGCTTCTCCTCTACTTTGTTCTTCGTTGCTGACTTAGCCTGTACCTGGATTACTCTCGTGTCTGCTGCCTGCCTACTGACTCTGTCTGTACCTGGATTACTCTTGTGTCTGCTGCCTGCCTACTGACCTTGCCTGTACCTACATAAGTACATAAGTAATGCCATACTGGGAAAAGACCAAAGGTCCATCGAGCCCAGCATCCTGTCCCCGACAGCGGCCAATCCAGGTCAAGGGCACCTGGCAAGCTACCTAAACGTACAAACATTTTATACATATTATTCCCAAAATTGTGAATTTTTCCCAAGTTCATTTAGTAGCGGTCTATCGACTTGTCCTTTAGGAAACCGTCCAACCCCTTTTTAAACTCTGCCAAGCTAACCGCTGTCCTGTTCCGGTGATTGGTGAGCCCTTAGGTTCCCTGAGGCCCGGAGAGACCTCAGAGGACCGCCGCGCACCCCGAATCTTCACCCGCGGCGACCGCCGTTCACCGAGGGTTGAGCCCCCAGCTGCAGGCGGCCAGCAGGACTGCTGGAACCGCAGGGTGACGGCCGGCCTGGCTGATAGTCAGCAACACAGTCTCTGAAGGGCAGCTAGCAAGGACGGCTAGCACTGAAGAGGAACACAATCCCTGAAGGTGGCTAGCAAGGACGGCTAGCTGGAAGAGGAACACAGTCTCTGAAGGTGGCTAGCAAGGGCGGCTAGCTGGAAGAGGAACACAGTCTCTGAAGGTGGCTAGCAAGGGCGGCTAGCTGGAAGAGGAACACAGTCTCTGAAGGTGGCTAGCAAGGACGGCTAGCTGGAAGAGGAACACAGTCTCTGAAGGTGGCTAGCAAGGGCGGCTAGCTGGAAGAGGAACACAGTCTCTAAAGGTGGCTAGCAAGGACGGCTAGCTTGAAGAGGAACCCAGTCTCTGAAGGTGGCTAGCAAGGACGGCTAGCTTGAAGAGGAACACAGTCTCTGAAGGTGGCTAGCAAGGACGGCTAGCTTGAAGAGGAACCCAGTCTCTGAAGGTGGCTAGCAAGGACGGCTAGCTTGAAGAGGAACACAGTCTCTGAAGGTGGCTAGCAAGGACGGCTAGCTGGAAGAGGAACACAGTCTCTAAAGGTGGCTAGCAAAAACGGCTAGCTGAAGAGGGACACAGTCTCTGAAGGTCAACACTTCCTGATCCACTGCGTCGGCTTCTGACATTCGAAACGGAAGCACTGGGCTCTTCCTGTTCCGTTGCTTAAATCTCCCGCCAGTCCATCCCCTCTCAACAGCTGGAGCCAATCCCCACGGCCTAGGCAGGCAAGGGATGCCTGGATTGGCCAGCCTGCCTGGCAGGTGGAGTCTCCCCATCAATGCGCCAATCCGGCGCGAGTAGGCGGAGCTGGCTCGCCGGTCCGCCCCAGAGCAGGGAGACGACGACGCCGGCGCCGCCATCTTGGCCGGCGTATCCCCCTCTCCGAGGCCGGCGCTCGCTCCAGCGGATCGCCGGCCTCGGACCGACCCGCGGCAGCGCCGGCCCCGTCGGCGGCTCGTCTTCACCGCGCTGGCTTCCGCGGGCTCCGTTGACCCTGGCTCCCCGCTGCGGGAGCCCAGGTAAGGGCCCGGGATGGGACAACCGCCTTCACTACGTTCTCCGGCAATGAATTCAAGAGTTTAATTACGCATTGGGTGAAGAAACATTTTCTCTTATTTGTTTTAAATTTACTACACTGTAGTTTCATCACATGCCCCCTAGTCCTAGTATTTTTGGAAAGCGTGAACAGACGCTTCACATGCACCTGTTCCACTCCACTCATTATTTTATATACCTCTATCATGTCTCCCCTCAGCCGTCTCTTCTCTAAGCTGAAAAGCCCTACCCTCCTTAGTCTTTCTTCATAGGGAAGTCATCCCATCCCCGCTATCATTTTCGTCGCCCTTCGCTGCACCTTTTCCAGTTCTACTATATCTTTCTTGAGATGTTGCAACCAGAAATGAACACAATACTCAAGGTGCGGTCGCACCATGGAGCGATACAAAGGCATTATAACATCCTCACATCTGTTTTCCATACCTTTCCTAATAATACCCAACATTCTATTCGCTTTCTTAGCCGCAGCAGCACACTGAGCAGAAGGTTTCAGTTTATTATCAACGACGACACCCAGATCTCTTTCATGGTCCGTAACTCCTAACGTGGAACCTTGCATGACACAGCTATAATTCGGGTTCTTTTTTCCCACATGCATCACCTTGCACTTGTTCACATTAAACGTCATCTGCCATTTGGCCGCCCAGTCTTCCAGTCTAGTAAGGTCCTTCTGTAATTTTTCACAATCCTGTCGCGAGTTAACGACTTTGAATAACTTTGTGTCATCAGCAAATTTAATTACCTCGCTGGTTACTCCCATCTCTAAATCATTTATAAATATATTAAAAAGCAGCGGTCCTAGCACTGACCCCTGAGGAACCCCACTAACTACCCTTCTCCATTGTGAATACTGCCCATTTAACCCCACTCTCTGTTTCCTATCCTTCAACCAGTTTTTAATCCACAATAGGACATTTCTTCCTATCCCATGACCCTCCAATTTCCTCTGTAGCCTTTCATGAGGTACCTTATCAAACACCTTTTGAAAATCCAGATACACAATATCAACCGGCTCCCCTTTGTCCACATGTTTGTTTACTCTTTCAAAGAACTGAAGTAAATTGGTCAGGCAAGATTTCCCCACACTAAAGCCCTGCTGACTTGGTCTCAGTAATCCATGTCCTTGGATGTGCTCTGTAATTTTGTTTTTAATAATAGCCTCTACCTGGATTACTCTTGTGTCTGCTGCCTGCCTCCTGACCTTGCCTGTACCTGGATTACTCTTGTGTCTGCTGCCTGCATCCTGACCTTGCCTGTACATGGATTATTTTCTTGACCTGCTGCCTGCCTACTGACTACGCCTGTACCTGGATCACTCTCTTGCCTGCTGCCTGTCTGGCCGTCACATTCATCACCCCGCTTCCTGCTCCATCTTGTAAGCCCTGTAGGTCACCCGCACCTAGGGACTCAACCTCTGGGGAACGGCGGTCAGCACAGGTGAAACCCGGGGTTGTCGGCCGCCAAGCAGAACCTGGTCTGAGTACCGGGCTTGGCAGCGCTCTACTTGATACAAGAACTCACAGGTCTGACAGTAAGCCGAAGCCATGAATTTGCCAGACAAACCCGACTTGGCAAATTTGGCCCAGGTTCTTTAGCAACAACAGGCCCAGCTGAATCGTCTGTCCAGAGTCCTGCAGGATGTTTGTTCCCAGTTGTCTACTCTTCAATCCCAATGGCAAGTTCCTGCTGCACCGTCTGGACCAGTTTTACCACTCCTGGGTTAAGGCTCCCTGAGCCTCCCCGGTTTGACAGTATCCCTTCCGCTTGTCAAGGGTTCCTCAACCAATGTCTTATGTTTTTTGAAATGCAACCCGGAGTCTTTTCCTCCGATAAACTCAAAATCACTTATATAATCTCCCTGCTCTCTGGACCAACCCTGGCTTGGGCCTCTCCTCTCTGGGAGCAGTGGGATCCTCTACTCACTGATCTTGGGGAATTTCTTCGCCACTTTAGGTTAGTTTTCAACATGCCTGGATGTCCCTCCTTGGCAGCCGGAGAACTTCTATGGATTCAACAAGGCAATTGCTCTGTAGGGGCATATGCCATACACTTTCAAACCCTAGCCTCTGAGGTGAGATGGAACCAAGAGGCCCTCACGGCTATCTTCTGGCAGGGGTTAATGGGCCGAATCAAAGATAAGTTGGCAGGCCAGGAACTTCTGACCACATTGGATGCCCTGATTACTTTCTGCGTCCTTATCAACGTTCAGTTTCAAGAGAGGACACAGGAACGTTCTGCTCAGCGTCACTCACAGAGACCATCTCCTCGGGTGTCACATCCTTTTTCTCCTAAAGGAGCTACTGGCACCACTTCTGGAATCTCTGAAGAGCCAATGGTTATCGGGCGGCATCGCCTCTCTGAGAAGGAAAGGGCTCACCGTCGGGAAATCAACTCTGTTTCTATTGTGGGCAGGCTGGCCATTTCCTGAGATATTGCCCAAATAAACCGGGAAATGCGTTGATCCAGGGCCTCTGAAGGGGGTGGCCCTGGGTCGATTCTCACCTATTCTGGATAATCTTGTTTCCGTCCCTATTTTCCTGCGCTGGAAGGAACTTTGTATTAGCACCACAGCTTTGATCGATTCAGGGGCCGGAGGGAATTTTATTGACGCCAGTCTCCTAGTCCAGCTTGGAACTCCCTCAATGGCCTGTAAACCTACGTTACAAGTGACCTCCATTCAGGGACAGACTCTACACTACTCCATTACCCATGTCACTCGGCTGTTGCAGATGCAAGTAGGAATTTTACATAAGGAAGAGATTCAGCTTCTGGTTCTTCCCCGGGCCATCCATCCTGTTATTTTAGGCCTGCCTTGGTTATGACAACACACACCAAGTATCAACTGGACCACTAGCGATATCGACAGTTGGGGTTCCCAATGTTTTGCTTCCTGTCTCAAACTGGTGGTTCCTCCTTTGAGGACTGTTTCTGCCTCCCACGTGGCCTGCTTTCCTGCGATGCTTCCCTTCCTGTGGAATATCGAGATTTCCAAGATGTTTTCAATGCCCAGGAGGCTGATTCCCTTCCTCCGCATCGTCCTTTTGACTGCCCTATCGAATTACTTCCGGGTAAGACACCACCTTGGGGTCGGATGTATACCCTCTCCTGGGAGGAATCTAAAGTCATGCGGGAATACATTCAAGAAAACCTCCAAAAGGGCTTCATCAGACCCTCCTCCTCTCCGGCAGGGGCAGGTTTCCTTCATGCATGCCCGTTCCTTTCAGGATCGGTAAGGGAAGGGCTTTTTCCATTCAGTTAGTGGGACCAGTGCACTACGAATGCTGGCTCCTCCCACAACCAAATGGTTTGGATTTGGTCATTTCTGAGATGGGCGTCCTCACTTTCCATTATCACTGAAAACCGGGGACGACCATCTCTAAGGTCAACCTAAATTTCATGATTTGGGCGTCCCCGACCGTATTATCGAAACAAAAGATGGACGTCCATCTTGTTTCGATAATACGGGTTGCCCCACCCCTTTATGGGGCCGTCCCTATTGATGGGCGCCCCCGTTCGATTATCCCCCTCTGTCTCCACTTTAAACAGCATTAGCTGTTTTCCAGAATAAAGTTGGGTTGGAGATATGCTCCTTATAAAAATATAGTCAATATGGGGAAGGGGTGGAGTTAACATGGCTGCCAGCATGATGTTTCATGCTAAGCTTCACTGATACTCCCAACGCTGGTGCCATTCTTTAGCTATGGGCAAGTAGAAGGGTAGAGTGAAAACGTACCCAAAGACATCTGCCCCAAAGTCAGTTCCTGTTGACAGCTTTGTGTAGCATGGGAGATGCTGGGTGGCCCAGTACCATCAGGAGCTGTTGGACAACACATGCAGAGCTCTTCTAACTCCGGAACCTCTTTGAACTCGGAGGATCATACCATTACTGCTGATAGCAGCTGCAGCTGACATGACACTTGCAGATTCCTGTGCCATTTTCAGCTGGGGGCAGTGGAGAAGAAGGAACACCAGTTTCCAGAATCCTACGTGTGTCTCTAAATGACTAAGCTTGACATGCATCTGGAACTGTTCCCGGAGTTTCACCAGGTCCTCCAAATCCTCAGGTAGGAATAATATTGACAGGCTCTGAGGAAGGGGATATATCAGGACAGAAATGCTATCTCCGGTCACATTTGAACTGCAGAGTAGACCTGTGGCTTTTGCTGATGTCTCTCTAGGTGGAGAACTCCCTGGTTTCAGCTGTTTCTCAATTATATGAATTCACTGGTGACTCAAGTTCCATCAGCAGGATCAAGATATTAAATCTCAGGGACAACATTTGCTAACTTTGGAGAAAGTAGTGGTAACTGAGGTAGAGTGAATGATGCTCTGTTTAAAAATAATAACTCTCTCATACATAAAAGTTTGGCTATGAAAGACCACTTGACAGCTTGTAATTGAAATTCATAAATTTTTCCTAAGAACTCTATGGTGACACCTTTAGATATTTGAAATATCCAGATGAAAAGTTTCATAAGAACATAAGAGTAGCCATACTGGGTCAGACCAATGGTCCGTCTAGCCCAGTATCCTGCTTCCAACAGTGGCCAAGTCAGGTCACACATACCTGGCAAACCCAATTAGTAGTAACATCCATGCTACAAATCCCAGGACAAGCAGTGGCTCCCATGTCTATCTCAATAACAGACTATGGACTTTTCCTCCAGGAACTTGTCCAAATTTTTAAAAACCCAGATATGCTAACCACTGTTACCACATCCTCCGGCAAAGATTTCCAGAGCTTAACTATTCTTTGAGTGAAAAAATATTTTCTCCTATTTGTTTTAAACATATTTCCATGTAACTTCCTTGAGTGTCCCCTAGAAATTGATTTACTTCTACTCATTCTACACCACTCAGGATTTTGTAGACCTGTATCATATCTCCCTCAGCCATCTCTTTTCCAAGCTGAAGAGCCCTAACCTCTTTAGCCTTTCCTCATACGAGAGGAGTTCCAACCCCTTTATCATTTTGGTCGCTCTTCCTGGAACCTTTTCCACCACTTAATCAGGCTTACTAACATACCTGTTGCTAGGTAGGGTGTGAGATCTCAGGAAGGTGGTGGGGAAGCTCCTAATATGGTTGCTGATCAAGTCCGCTGCACTAACTACTAGGCTACTCCTCTACTCCACTCCAGAAAGGAATAAGAGCAAGAAAAACTTTTACCAAAAAGATAGAAGGGTGTCTTTTTCTATGTTCTGGTGCTATATGAAGGGGTGGTTTGATGCTTTATTATTCAATGTGTTCACATGGTCACAAGTTCATTGCCCCTAACCATGAATCAGCTTCCTTTCATCATTATTAACTCAGGTCCCATTAACTCCTTTTCATTAATGATTAACTAGTGTGTCATCAGTTACCTCAGTCTCAAGCTCTCTTGCTTTAAAAGCTAAACAATTTACCATCAGTGTTGTCTTTTTTTATCCATTAACCAAAGAGTAAATAAGTCCATCTACCTCACCACTGCTCACCAAAGCCACAGCAATTACTTGACAAATAGGGGCAACTTCCAACCGTGTAAAGTCGAAGGGCATTTATACCTGCAGATTGATATGAATTTTCAGGAGAAAGTTTTCCTTTGAAATCTGGAGATGCCACTTCCCTGAAAACCTTTGAAAATCATAAAGTGTGGCAAGTGAATATCTTTCTCCCCGTGTATACACGTACACATCCATTCACTACCAGTCCCATTTCACAGAAAATGTAGAGACTGAACTGATATTCCAGCTTGGGATGCGCTCAGTTCAGTGCTATTATAGAAAAAGATCTGTCAACATTTTGTAAGATACCTGCAGGACAGGGCACACGAATTTACCAGCAGCACCTGCAGCCGAAGCCATCCATTTTATATAAAGGGGGGGGGGGTGGAGAGAGAGAGAGAGAAACGGACCAAGGGAGAGGGGAAGAGGCCATAAGTACCTAACTGTTGTCACACTGGGACAGACCAAAGGTCCCTCAAGCCCAGCATCCTGTTCCAACAGTGGCCAATCCAGGTCACAAATACCCGGCAAGATCCCAAATGTACAAAACATTTATACTGCTTATCCCAGAGACAGTGAATCCAGACTGCCCCTATCGGACCGACCGTTCACTTGTCTATTAGATTGTAAGCTCTTTGAGCAGGGACTGTCTCTCTTGTTAAATGTACAGCGCTGCGTAACCCTAGTAGCACTCTAGAATGTTAAGTAGTAGTAGTAGATAGTGGATTTTCCCCAAGTCCATTTAATAACAGTCAGTCCATCTCTAGACGGAAATATTTGAGGTGGCGGCAGTGGGCAATTATGGAGAGTGGTAAACCAAAGCGGCACCACCACACACCCCTCCCCCCACTTTTAAATTAACAATATACAACACCATGGCCTTCTATGCGTAGAAAAACCCTCCTCTACCAGCTAGTTTAGGCTACAGGTTTAACCACCATATAATTGATAACATCATTCAACAAATTCTTCCATGTGGGAGTGAAGTCTGCATTCCTCTACAGAACTGGACAGAATCTCAATATAAACCCTGCAACTCCAGTTCTATATCACAAACTCCATATTCCCCAACAATGGAGGGAGCTGTCCCTTTACAACTCGCCAAATTGTATTCAAATTGTGATGATCACCTGAGGAAGAGCACATACTCCTTCCACTGCCAGACGCTTTGTTTAAATAACAGATGAGTTTTTGTCTTGAGTGGTGACTCTACAGCAGTGCTTCTCAATACAGTTCTCCAGGTACAGGTTTTTCAGGATATCCATAATGCATTTGTATACTAAGGGCAGTTAGTGCAAATCTCATGCATATTTATTGCGGATATCCTGAAAACCTGGCTGGGTGTGGCACTGAGGACTGGCTTGAGAATCAGAAGCACTGATCTTGAGCATTTTTATTTTGGATGCCGAGGGCCTGCTTTCAAATAAGGCCAGACACTTTGCAAATAAACAAAAACCCTGCAAAAAGACATTTAAAATCTATACAGCAACTTACCCATCGTAACCCTAAGCCACCTAAGGGAAGACAGTGCTATACGTCTTTACACTGAGCCCTAGAGCACCAATATACCTACTACTGGAAAACTAGAACAAGCTGAACTGTTAAAGATTCCTACACAGATACTACATTGCTAGCGATCCTTCACCTCAGTCATATACACAGAGCACGGACAGATCCTCATTAATAGAAAATAGAGGACACAAAAAAACATGCATACAAAACCTGAAATGGAGACCCTTCTTTCCCTCTGCCCGTGAAAGCCAACACTATATACAGTGCAAATACAGGCATTGTCTCCAATACTCTGCAAATACAAAAATGGAAAGTCCATAGTCTGCTATTGAAACAGACATGAGGAAGCAGCTACATAATTTGTAGCATGGAATATTCCCACGATGTGGGTTTCTTCCAGGTACTTGGACCTGACTAAGCCCACTCCCCCCAAAAGGATTTAAAAAACGCAGATGACTTAACCAGTTAAGTAGTGTCTATTCCCTGTTAACCAAGTTAATGGAAGGTACTGGTGACCAACAACTCACCAGAATACCTAGATAAATTCTCAATTCTCCACGATTCCCAATCAGGATTTCGGTTCAAACCACAGTACCGAAACAGTATTAATTACTCTTCTCACTAAATTCAAACAATCACTAGCAACGGCAGCAACATACTCCTCCTACAGTTTGACATGTCCAGTGCATTCGACATGATAAGCCCAAAATTTTTATTAAATATTCTGGATTACTACGGAATTGTAGGTAACGTTTCAATTGGTTTAGAGGTTTTTTACTACAAGATCTTACCAAGTAAAATTTACCTCAAATACTTCAGCTCTATGGACACCAGACTGCGGAGTTCCCCAGGGATCTCCACTCTCCCCGACCCTTTTCAATATAATGATGACGCCCCTGGCCAAGAATATTATCCAGTCAAGGCCTTAATCCATACATATATGCGGATGATGTAACGATCTAATCCCATTCAAACATATCTATTGGAACTTATGAATGATATCAACCAAAGCGTCCAAATTATGCATTCATGGGCAAATGCTTTTCATTTAAAACTTAACGCTGAAAAACGCAGTGTCTTATACTACATCGCAACATAACACAAGCAAACTTTTCCCTTCCTGTCTCAGACACCTTAAAGATCTTGGAGTAACCATTGATCGTAATCTTACACTTGAATGCCATGTTAAGAATACAACTAGGAAGATGTTTCAGTCAATGTGGAAACTCAGAAGACTAAAACCCTTTCTTCCCAAGAGGCATCTTTCACAACCTGGTACAATTGATGACATTGTAAAGAATATATCATCAAGAAACTTCAGAAAGCCCAGAACATCGCAGCTAGACTCATATTTGGAAAGTCAAATACGAAAGTGCAAAACCCCTAAGAGAGAAGCTCCACTGGCTCCCAGTCAAGGAACGTTTCTGTCTTCAAAGTTTGCACTCTGGTTCATAAGGTCATTCATGGAAACGCTCCGGCATACATGTCAGACCTTATTGATTTACCACCCAGGCACGCTAAAAGATCAGCACGCGCATTCCTGGGACTTCACTTCCCTAGCTGTAAAGGTCTAAAATACAAACTAGTACATGCGTCCTGCTTTCCTACATTGGCACTCAGCTGTGGAATGCATTGCCACGTCATCTGAAACTATTCAAGACCTCATCAACTTTCGAAAATCACTAAAAAACTTTTCTTTTTAACAAGACTTACCATAATGATCAACAATAGGAACTCTAAACCATCACCAATTACTTGATAATCTTACTGTTTTCTGATATGTTTTTTGAATTGATTATATCCATTATGTTACACCTGTTCTTTATGTAACCAATCGTTTATCTACTCTTGATTGTCGCTTGCTATGATGTATTATAAGCCACATTGAGTCTGCAAATAAGTGGGAAATGTGGGATACAAATGCAACAAATAAATAAGATAGTGGGCTAGATGGACCATTGGTCTAACCCAGTATGGCTACTCTTACGTTTTCTGTAAATTTTCCCATCCCAGTCTTTAAAAAGTAATAGATAATATTTTCTACCTTTGTTGTATTTTTCTAATTGAGCTGGTCTCAGTCTTTTCTCACTTTCTTTGTGTCAGTCTTCTCTTATATTCTTTTCCAGGTTCACCCTTTCCATATTTTCTCTTTCTTCTTTTCCTTGCTCTACATCTGTCTGCCACTGCTTTTCTTTTTAGGGTGGGGTTTTTTTTTCACTTTCTCTGCATTCATATCTGCCCATTCTTTTACCCTCATTCTCCCCTTTCTCTCATCCTCTATCCCTTAGCCTACCTACCAGCTTTCCCCTCTCCCTCAGTCCCATTGCCTCCTGTCCAGGAGTGTGCTGGTAAAATCTTTATCAACGGGCTCTCTGTTGCAGCTGCACCTGTTCAAAGGGTCAACGGTTGCATGTAAGAATCACTGCCGCTGCTGCCGGTCTGACCCGGAAGCCTTCTCTCTCTGCTGCCGTCTTTCCCCTAACTATGACATTTCCTGGAAGGAACCGGCAGAGGGAGGCTTTTGGGTCAGCCGGCAGCAACAGAAGTGATATTTACACGTTGCCAGTGACCCTTTGAGAGGTGTTGCGTGCTCCTGCTGCTGTACAGGGGGGTGTAGGAGAGAGGGAAAATTGCTGGGTATGGAATGGAGTGGGGGGGGGGGTTGGACAGAGCGAAAATTGTTGTTGGCATTGGAGTGGGGTGGAGAGGAGGGAGAAAGGAGAGATGCACGGTGGGGGGGGGGGGGGGGGGGAGTGTAGAAGAAACAGAAAATTGTTGGGCATGGGAGGGGAAGGGAGGCAGAGTGATGCTGCACGGGCAGGTAGAAGAGAGGGATCATTGTTGGACATAGGGAGAGAGAGGGAGAGATACTGCACAGGGGGGGTGAAGGACAAGAAGAACCTAGGAGAAAGGGGACCTGGGAGGGAGGGGAGGAGAAAGAGATGCGCACAGGAGAGAAAGGGATGAGGAGAAATGTTGTATATGGTGGTGGAGGGAGGGAGAGATGCTGCAGGGGGGAGAGATGTTAGACTTGGATGCAAGGGTGAGGGAGAGAGAGAGAGATGGTGGGACAATGGGAGAAAGGGAAGAGGAAAAGAGAGGGAACAATGTTGAACATGATGGTGGAAGAGAGGGAAGGAGAGATGCTGAACAGGAGGGGGGAAGAAAGAGGGAGACATGACATCATCCAGCACAAACAGTGAGTACATTAACCTTGGTTAAGGGTATGCATTGCAGTGGTGTTTAGCACAGGGGTGGCCAACCTCAGTCTTCAAGGGCCACATCCAGTTGGGTTTTCAGGATTTCCCCACTGCACATGCCTGACATCTCTTTGCCTGCACTACTTCCATTGTATGCAGATAGATCTCATGCATATTCATTAGGGAAATTCTGAAAACCCAACCTAGCAAAGGAACAGGTTAGACACCCTGGTTTAGCACATTTACTGAATCCCCTGCTATAATGTCACACATGCCACTGATAAGATGCTACCCTCCACCCATTCGATCCTCCCTATCACTACGATATAATTTGTACCCGGTATGACAGTGTCCCCTGGTTATCCTCCTTCCACCAGGTCTCAGAGATGCCTATTATATCTCATTTTTATTTAGTTCAATATATTCTAACTCTCCCATCTTATTTCTTAGGCTTCTGGTATTCGCATCAGACATTTCAAACTATGTTTGTGTTCCTACTCAAACTGCTCAGCAGTTGACAGTGTTAATCTTAAAAATCTGTCTGCTTTTATTAAAGGCACCTGGCCTACTGTGGTATTGCAACCATGCTATCTTCCCTGTTTGGTGATATTTATTAAGATACCTTGTTCTGAACCATGCACTTTGATGGACTGTCGGCCTTCCTCAATTTCTAGTTTAACAGCTGCTTTATCTCCTTTTCAAATGTTGATGTCAGCAACCTGGTTCCATCCAGTTAAGGGTGGAGGCCACCTTTTGGAACAGGCTCCCCTTCCCCTGAATGTTGCCCAATTCCTAACAAATCTAAATCTTCCTTCCTCACCATCGCTCCATCCACACATAAGACTCTGGAGGCTCTGCTGTCTCTTGGGCCCTGCCACTGCAACGAGCAGCACTTTGGAAAATGCTACCCCTAAAGGTTCTGGATTTGAGCCTAAATTGGATTCCAGAACCTCTCTCCCACATTTTCCTATGTCATTGGTACCCACATGTACCAAGACAGCCGGCTCCTCCCCAGCACTATCTAAAATCCTATCTAGGTGACGCGTGAGGTCCACCACCTTTGCACCAGGCAGGCAAGTCACCAAGTGATCCTCCGTCACTCACTTTAGGACCCATATTGAGGGCACTCAGTTTATTTATTAGTCATCTATGTGGAACTGTGTCAAAGGCTTTGCTAAAATCTAAATACACCACTTCTAGCGTTGTTCCTCAATCCAACTCTCAGGTCACCCAGTCAAAGAAATTCATTCGATTTTTCTGACAAAACCTGCCTCAGGTCCTGAAGCAACATAAACACTGGCAAATTAGATGGAAACAGGGCCGTGCCAAGGGTCTGTGGCGCCCCCCCTGCAGAGGATCAGTTGGTGCCCCTCCCCCCGCAGACAAACAGTTGCGCTCGCGCGCCCCCCCCCCCCGTGAAGGTGATCGCTGCCCTCCCATCCACGCTCCTCTCTCCCCTGCCCTCCCGCTCCCATGTCCCAACTGCCCGCCCTCTTCTCCACCCCCCCCCCAAGATCCCTTTTAAATTTACCTCCGTCCGGCAGCGAAGGCGCAGCGGCAGTGAAGGAGGCGGCGCTCCCAACGTCTCTACAAGTCTTCCCTTCGCTCAGTGTTCCGCCTTCTTCTGATGTCAAGGAAATGATGTCAGAAGAAGGCGGGACATTGAGCGAAGGGAAGATTAGTAGAGACGTCGGGAGCGCCTTCTTCACTGACGCTGCGCCTTCGCTGCCGGACGGAGGTAAATTTAAAAGGGATCTTGGGGGGGATGGAGAAGAGGGCGGGCAGTTGGGACATGGGAGAGGGCGAGGTAAGCATGGCGCGGCTGCTGTGCTTACCTCGCTTACCGTGTTGGCATGGCCCTGGATGGAAAGCATTGATAAAGAAGGATAAAAGAGATAGGAAGAGAAGGTTGTTGCAGAGGCAAAATCTGACAGTAACAAGTTTGTCCTGATATTCCCTTTTCTCTTTCTCTATCAATGCTTTGCATCTAGCTTGCCAGTGCTCATGTTGCTTCTTTTCTTCATTTGGATTTTAGTTGAGTCACTAGACGTCTCTCTGATCCTTAAGGGAGCAGCTTCCTAAAAGTCTCTACAGTGGACAAATATAGGGGGAAAATCTTTTGTCTGCGTTAAACAGACGCAATATAAAAAAAGTGAGAAAAATTGAATGTCATGAGCCTGTGAACAGGCAGCTCAAAGGTTCGTTATGGATGCAGAAAACTTAGATGTTGGAACACCTGCATAAATGGGAAGCTGAGAACACACATATGTTGCTTCATTACAAACCACAGAACACAACTTGCCTTTAAAAATCGGTTTTGTGTAACTTCAGTCAGATGCAGTAATGAAGATGTACCTTAGGTGAAAAAAGCATTAAAGCGCTGAGGACTTCAGGAGAGATTTACGTGAGTTAGGTTTTCAGTTAGCTGGCCTGTGTTTTCCATTTTGTTTGGCCTTTTGGACAACATAATTACAGGGTATGACTGTTCTTTCCATTTGAGCTTCAGGACAGGATGATGGTCATGCATGAACTGACCTGTAACCTGATATATTTCAGATCAGAGATGGACTCATCCGATTGAGTCAGAGGATTCTGGGGCCCTGCACGATTGTCCAGGGGGCACTGGAACACATCATCCATGGAACTCCTCCAGACTTTTACCATAACACCATCAGCTTCATTAAGGTACGTTCGTTGAAAGGAGCAGCAGGAGAACTGTTGCAGAACTGGTTTGATGTAGCTGGAAATATTGATCTGGCTGGGCTTCCGTTTGGGTCCTGAGTATAGTATTATTCATTTTTTCTAAAGGACGCAGAATTATGCCTGTCCACCCTATTGACTCTTCTTCTGTATCCTTGATCATGATCAAACTGCTCAAATTGGCATAAAATTCAAATGTCCTTTTTTACATGAGGACTTTGCAGCAGTTCCCAAAGTGAAAGAACAAATCCCACAGGTAATACATCCCTCTTTTGTGCAGCTACTTTCATCATGAGACAAAACCTGTGTAAATTTGATAATGTCATTTCTTCCCCTGACATAAACACAAGGCCTGTAAATGCTGTTTCACATGAACTGTACAACAGTGACCATGTTTTCAGCCATGTTTATAGACAGCAAAGTTGCATAACTAAAGGAGGGGAGAATTGTGAAAATGTAGCCAACAGGTCAGTAAGAGACTCCAGACTCCGTCCCTTCTGCCTCACATCACCTTATGCCTGGAACAGACTCCCCGAGCCCATACGCCATGCGCCCTCCCTGCCCATCTTTAAGTCCTTACTTAAAACCAGGGGCGTATCTGCGTGGGGCCTCAGGGGCCTGGGCCCCCGCAGATTTTGCCCTGGACCCCCCTACCGCCATCAACTCTCCCCCGCTGCCGTTCTTACTTTTGCTGGCGGGGACCCCAACCCCCGCCAGCCGAGGTGTGCTTCCACCTGCCGCTGCCGTAAAAACATCTTCTTCAGCCAGAGGGGGACCCCAAACCCCCGCCAGCCGCCCCGCGGTGTTTAAAATTCATCTTCGGCCTCCGTGGCCGTGCTGCTGTGATAGGCGCTGTTGAAATCCACTTTGGAGTCTGACGTCGCAGCACGTACAACGTACAACGACGTCAGACTCCGAAGTGGATTTCAACAGCGCCTATCACAGCAGCACGGCCACGGAGGCCGAAGATGAATTTTAAACACCGCGGGGCGGCTGGCGTGGGTTTGGGGTCCCCGCCGGCTGAAGAGATGTTTTTACGGCAGCGGCAGGTGGAAGCACACCTCGGCTGGCGGGGGTTGGGGTCCCCCGCCAGCAAAAGTAAGAACGGCAGCGGGGGAGGGTTGGCGGCGGGAGGGGGGTGGAGAGAGTCATTGGTGGCGGTGGGGGCTCGGCGGTGGGGGGGAGCGGCGGAGGCGGGGGGGGGGGGCTAAAATGTGCCCCCTCCCTCTGGCTCTGGCCCCCCCTACCGCCGGAGTCCAGATACGCCCCTGCTTAAAACCCATCTCTTCTCCCTTGCTTTTGGCGCCTAACCACCTTCCCCATTCATGATACACTGACTACACTGACTACATAGTTTGTTACCTTTAGATTGTAAGCTCTCTTGAGCAGGGACTGTCCTTCCCCATGTTTTAACTTGTACAGCGCTGCGTAACCCTGGTAGCGCTATAGAAATGCTAAGTAGTAGTAGTAAGAGCTTTTTCCTCAATATAGCTTTAAAGTAAATTGGACAGATCACTGGGTCAGGACCATGCCAAGCAAGAATTGTGCCTTGTGCAATACGTCCCATGACATCCCCGTGCTGTTCTTCCATTATGCCTAATGCAGGCGCACCATGACATCCAGGATGCCTCACGAACCAGGAGTGCATCATATTGAATAGACATGTGACATAGAACACTGCCCCTCACCCTTAAGAAAAGGTTCCCTGTAACTAGCCCGGTCCACCTTAAGAGTATTTATCCCGAGGAAGTGAGCCAGGAGGGTCAGAGTTAGTACTAGGGAGTTTTAAAAAACAGGGCCAGGTTAAGGGTAAGGAGGCCCAGGGAAGGAAGAACTGAAGCCCAATCCTATGACTTTACAGGATACGTTTAGCTGCTGTAACCTGGTGAGGTAAGGCAACTTTGCTTCTTATTGAGGCTTACAAGTCATTTATTTATTTATTTGCTACATTTGTATCCCACATTTTCCCACCTCTTTACAGGCTCAATGTGGCTTACAATAAGCCATAATGGTGATCACCATTTCCGGAATGAGAATTACAGAATGTAGATGTATTTCAAGAACAGAAAAGTAGTACAACTTAGAGAAAATATATATACAATTCGTTTTAGTAATTTAGGAACAAGGGTAATGTGTAACGTTCAAATGACAATGTGATAAAGAAACCAATAAAAAATAGTTCAGTGTTAACTTGTTCTAGTAAGAGTTTGATGTCAGTTCATTTGAGAAGGATCCTTATGATGGGTATCCTTGAACAGGTTAGTCTTTAGTAGTTTCCGGAAGGTTGCCAAATCATGCGTTGTTTTTATAGCCCTTGGTAATGTATTCCATAGTTGCGTGCAAATGTAGAAAAAACTAGTTGCATATACAGATTTATATTTAAGTCCTTTGCAGTTGGGGTAGTGGAGATTCAAGAATGTACGTGAAGCTCTTTTTGTATTCCTTGTTCGTAAGTCTATAAGGTCTGACATATATACTGGGGCCTTACCATAAATAGTTTTATGAACCAGGGTACAGGTCTTGAAAGTAAAAACTTGCATCAGGCGTGGATGCTGTTTAAAAACACCATCCTGGAGGTTCAGGACAAATATATTCCACGTATTAGAAAAAAGGGAAAAAAGACTAAACGTCAGCCGGCGTGGCTAAACAGTAAGATAAAGGAAATCATTAGAGCCAAAAAACAATCCTTCAGAAAGTGGAGAAGAGAACCAACTGAAAGTAACAGGATAGATCATAAGGAATGCAAGCCAAATGCAAAGCGGAGATAAGGAGGGCAAAAAAGGACTTTGAGAAGAAATTAGCGTTGGAAGCAAAAATACATAGTAAAAATTTTTTAGATACATTAAAAGCAGGAAACCGGCCAAAGAGTCGGTTGGGCCGCTGGACGAAAATGGTGTTAAAGGGGCGATCAAGGAGGACAAAGCCGTAGCGGAGAAATTAAATGAATTCTTTGCTTCGGTCTTCACCGAGGAGGATTTGGGGGAGACACCGGTGCCGGAAAGAATATTTGAAGCGGGGGAGTCTGAGAAACTAAACCAAATTCTCTGTAACCTTGGAGGATGTAATGGGTCAGTTCAGCAAGCTGAAGAGTAGTAAATCACCGGGACCTGATGGTATTCATCCCAGAGTATTAATAGAACTAAAAAATGAACTTGCGGAGCTACTGTTAGAAATATGCAATCTGTCCCTAAAATCGAGTGTAGTACCGGAAGACTGGAGGGTAGCCAATGTTACTCCGATTTTTAAGAAGGGTTCCAGAGGAGATCCGGGAAATTATAGACCGGTGAGTCTGACGTCGGTGCCGGGCAAGATGGTGGAGGCTATTATTAAGAATAAAATTGCAGAGCATATACAAAACATGGACTGATGAGACAAAGTCAGCACGGATTTAGTGAAGGGAAGTCTTGCCTCACCAATCTAATGCATTTTTTTGAGGGGGTAAGCAAACATGTGGACAATGGGGAGCCGGTTGATATTGTATATCTGGATTTTCAGAAGGCGTTTGACAAAGTGCCGCACGAAAGACTCCTGAAGAAATTGCAGAGTCATGGAATCGGAGGTAGGGTATTATTATGGATTAAGAACTGGTTGAAAGATAGGAAGCAGAGAGTAGGATTGCGTGGCCAGTATTCTCAGTGGAGGAGGGTAGTTAGTGGGGTCCCGCAGGGGTCTGTGCTGGGTCCGTTGCTTTTTAATGTATTTATAAATGACCTAGAGATGGGAATAACTAGTGAGGTAATTAAATTCGCCGATGACACAAAATTATTCAGGGTCGTCAAGTCGCAGGAGGAATGTGAACGATTACAGGAGGACCTTGCGAGACTGGGAGAATGGGCGTGCAAGTGGCAGATGAAGTTCAATGTTGACAAGTGCAAAGTGATGCATGTGGGTAAGAGGAACCCGAATTATAGCTACGTCTTGCAAGGTTCCGCGTTAGGAGTTACGGATCAAGAAAGGGATCTGGGTGTCGTCGTCGATGATACGCTGAAACCTTCTGCTCAGTGTGCTGCTGCGGCTAGGAAAGCGAATAGAATGTTGGGTGTTATTAGGAAGGGTATGGAGTCCAGGTGTGCGGATGTTATAATGCCGTTGTATCGCTCCATGGTGCGACCGCACCTGGAGTATTGTGTTCAGTACTGGTCTCCGTATCTCAAAAAAGATATAGTAGAATTGGAAAAGGTACAGCGAAGGGCGACGAAAATGATAGTGGGATGGGACGACTTTCCTACGAAGAGAGGCTGAGAAGGCTAGGGCTTTTTCAGCTTGGAGAAGAGACGGCTGAGGGGAGATATGATAGAAGTGTATAAAATAATGAGTGGAATGGATCGGGTGGATGTGAAGCGACTGTTCACGCTATCCAAAAATACTAGGACTAGAGGGCATGAGTTGAAGCTACAGTGTGGTAAATTTAAAACGAATCGGAGAAAATTTTTCTTCACCCAACGTGTAATTAGACTCTGGAATTCGTTGCCGGAGAACGTGGTACGGGCGGTTAGCTTGACGGAGTTTAAAAAGGGGTTAGATAGATTCCTAAAGGACAAGTCCATAGACCGCTATTAAATGGACTTGGAAAAATTCCGCATTTTTAGGTATAACTTGTCTGGAATGTTTTACGTTTGGGGAGCGTGCCAGGTGCCCTTGACCTGGATTGGCCACTGTCGGTGACAGGATGCTGGGCTAGATGGACCTTTGGTCTTTCCCAGTATGGCACTACTTATGTACTTATGTAAAACGCCATCCTACAATTCTAGGCAGTTTACAGTAAATATACGTAATAAAACTACATAATTAAAGAAGTGGTATAATCTCATTAAAAGCAAAGTGTTGGGTTCTAGATCTGAAGGAAGGTAGATGTTTTCTCAATGGCATCAGGACGAAGGTTGCAGAGGAAGGATGGAGGAAAAGAGTCTGAATGTGAGTAGGATCCTGTCTGAAATGTGATCTGATGAAGAAAGTACGATTTAGGAATATTATAATGCCTTTGTATCGCTCCATAGTGTGTCCGCACCTTGAGTATTACATTCAGTTCTGGTTGTATCTCAAAAACATATAGCAAAATTAGAAAAGGTTCAAAGAAGAGTGGCCAAAATGATAAAGGGGATGGAACTCCTCTCATATGAGGAAAGGCTAAAGAGGTTAGGGCTCTTCAGCTTGGAAAAGAGATGGATGAGGGGAGATATGATTGAGGTCTACATAATTCTGAGTGGTGTAGAACGAGTAGAAGTAAGGGCGACGAAAATGATAGTGGGGATGGGACAACTTTCCTATGAAGAGAGGCTGAGAAGGCTAGGGCTTTTCAGCTTGGAGAAGAGACGGCTGAGGGGAGATATGATAGAAGTGTATAAAATAATGAGTGGAATGGATCGGGTGGATGTGAAGCGACTGTTCACGCTATCCAAAAATACTAGGACTAGAGGGCATGAGTTGAAGCTACAGTGTGGTAAATTTAAAACGAATCGGAGAAAATTTTTCTTCACCCAACGTGTAATTAGACTCTGGAATTCGTTGCCGGAGAACGTGGTACGGGCGGTTAGCTTGACGGAGTTTAAAAAGGGGTTAGATAGATTCCTAAAGGACAAGTCCATAGACCGCTATTAAATGGACTTGAAAAATTCCGCATTTTTAGGTATAACTTGTCTGGAATGTTTTTACGTTTGAGGAGCGTGCCAGGTGCCCTTGACCTGGATTGGCCACTGTCGGTGACAGGATGCTGGGGCTAGATGGACCTTTGGTCTTTCCCAGTATGGCACTACTTATGTACTTATGTACTTGTTCCAAAGTAAAAAGATGTTATGTTCTTACTCCCCTCCCCTCTCAGTCCAACTTACCACAGCTTCTAGAGGAAGATCATTCACGAATGGCTTTTTATAGCAAGTCCAACAATGTGGAATGATCTCCCTCTAGAATTACATTAGATAACTTCTTTGATCACGTTTAAGAGGCAGCTAGATGGGTATGAACTAGGAATAGCGCATTTTACTTCATGGCTCCTGCACTCTGGAATCCTCAGGCTTGAAAATCTTATACTACTTTTCACTCTTTATTAAAGACACATTTATATTGGTATTTTGCAATTATTAACTACATTAAGAATTTTTTCCCCAGTTACGGGTCCCGGCTTTGACGTACAGTGGGTTCAATGAGTGGTTCTCTGTTCTCTATTAGTACAAGTGATCTTATTCTATCATTTTATGTTTTGTTTTAATTTCTTTTAAGCATGATTTTTATTGATAAGTGCTTTGACTTGTTGGACAAAAGAAGCCGTATATCAAATTAAATAACGAGAACGGATATGTTTGCCATATTTTTAGCCTCGATTCAGTCGTAGTCGAAAGTGATTGGATGTTAGGGGACAGAAAGAGTGGATAGATCATGAGGATGTTAATTCTCAAATAACAAATAGAATCATGTGCTCAAGACAAGGAAAATTCTCCGACCCAATCCCTCTGAAGGGACACCTGCAACGGAAGGGCCACTGATTTCTGCATATTAAGTATAAATCCTGAGTAAAGCCAAACTCATCTAACAACACTAATAGCCTATGCAAAGAGGACTGATATCGTCTGCAAAACCCAAAACCTTCACACTGGAGGCTGCCACAGTTACTTCCACAAATATCTGGATCTTTCAGTATTGTGTGGAGGAGGGACTGTAAGTATAACAGAAAAGGAAGGGGAAAGGGGGCAACCCTGGCACATGCCCCATATAATGGGAAAGGCCTCCATTCTAAAACCGTTAACCAAGAATGCAAAAGGATTTGTATATAATCCACCTGACATTCAACGTTATTTAACTGGCCAGAATGGATGCTGACCGGTTAATAGCGCCTAACCGGCTATCTGCCAATATCCCCTGCTAAATATGCCTGGTTAGCGGCTAGCAGATAGCCAGTTATATCGCCCGATATAACCAGCTGTCCGCCTATTTTTAAAGCTAGTTCAGTGTCCATATTTGGCTGCATAAAAGGAGGGAATCTTTGGCCTGTTTAAAGATAACCAGCTAAGTCTGAATATAGACTTAGCCGGTTATCTTTAAACCACCCAAAAATAAACCGGATACTCAATGCTGGTCACTGAATATTGGTTCACCACCAACCGTGGTCTGAATATCAACCCCAATGTGTCTAAGGCCTGCAAATACCCCTCCATTCCCAAATACCACAAAACCTACAAAATAAATACTGCCAGTTCACCTTATCAAAGGCCTTTTCTGCATCCAAACTGACCAGCATTGCTGGGATCTGATAGATCTTACAGTGGGCTATGGAAAGAAGGACCCTACGGACATTGACAACCGATTGGTGACTTTTGACAAATCCTAATTTTTCAGGGCTAATCAGCTGGGGAAGACAATGGACCAAGCAATCAGCTAATACCCTAGAAAGGATCTTGATGTCAACATCGATAAGAGAAATTGGTCGATATGATTCAGGGAGGGTCTGCTGGCTTGGGAATAAGGTTATTAAGGTTGCATTAGACTCAGATGGGAATACCCCATCAGATATCGCCGCTTCATAGTATGAGGTTAAAGGGCCCGCAAATCTGTGTAATAAGATTCTATAAAATTCTGGGTGAATTCATCTGGGCCAGGTGCAGTAGAGTGTTTTTTTTGTTACATTTGTACCCCGCACTTTCCCACTCATAGCAGGTTCAATGCGGCTTACATATTATATACAGGTACTTATTTGTACCTGGGGCAATGGAGGGTTAAGTGACTTGCCAGAGTCACAAGGTTTGAGAGCATTCATAGCAGATTGAATTTCTTTCGCCCATAAGGATTCTGCCTAGCCTCTCTGTGTATTCTAGACCCTGTGTGTGTTCTGCTGGTTTCCAGTTCCTGCCTTGTCCGGTAAGTCCTTGCCGGCCACCTGCACCCAGGGGCTCAACTCCTGAGGACGGTGGTCAAGTGCAGGTGAAGTCTAGCTGTCCCTGTCAGATTTCTGCCTTATCCCTGTGTGGGGTGGTTTTGCCTGCCACTGCCGCTCCTCGGCAGTGGCCCAAGGGCTCACGATCCTAGTTCCTGCTTTTGGAAACGTGACAGCAACGTAGCGTGATCCATGCCACGTTTTTACAACCTGCATCAACAATCTACCAGGCTGATCTACCAGGCCATAACGAAAAATTTGTATATATGGGAAAAAAATCATGATTGGTCCTTGAATATATCAGACCATTTCAGGCTGTTTCAGTGGCCATAAGAGCTTCTTTAGCCGCTGGAGATGGATGGGATATCTACAGCTGCTAAGCTTTCTACAATGATTTTCCAACAATAAAATACCTTAAGATAGCGAGGGTGAAACTTGCTGCTGTATGTAAGATTATGTCGCTCTTAATACCACTTCCAGATTTTCTCAAAATAGTACAGGATTGGAGATTATTAATTATATAAGTACATAAGTACATAAGTATTGCCATACTGGGAAAGACCAAAGGTCCATCAAGCCCAATATCCTGTTTCCAACAATTGCCAACCCAGGTCACAAATACCCGGCAAGATCCCAAAAATGTACAACACATTTTATACTGCTTATCCCAGAAATAGTGGATTTTCCCCATTTAATAACGGTCTATGGACTTTTCCTTTAGGAAGCCGTCCAAACCTTCTTAAAACTCCGCTAAGCTAACTGCCTTTACCACATTCTCTGGCAATGAATTCCAGAGTTTAATTACATGCTGAGTGAAGAAACATTTTCTCCAATTCGTTTTAAATTTACTACATTGTAGCTTCATCGCATGCCCCCTAGTCCAAGTATTTTTGGAAAGTGTGAACAGATGCTTCACATCTACCTGTTCAACTCCACTCATTATTTTATAGACCTCTATCATATCTCCCCTCAGCCGCCTTTTCTCCAAGCTGAAGAGCCCTAGCCGCTTTAGCGTTTCCTCATAGGGAAGTCGTCCCATCCACTTTATCATTTTTGTCGCCCTTCTCTGCACCTTTTCTAATTCCACTATATCTTTTTTGAGATGCGGGGACCAGAATTTAACACATTATTCGAGGTGCGGTCGCACCATGGAGCGATACAAAGGCATTATAGCACCCTCATTTTTGTTTTCCATTCCTTTCCTAATAATACCTAACATTGTATTTGCTTTCTTAGCCACAGCAGCACACTGAGCAGAAGGTTTCAACGTATCATCGAGAACGACATCTAGATCCCTTTCTTGTCCAATGACTCCTAATGTGGAACCTTGCATGACGTAGCTATAATTCGGGTTCCTCTTTCCCACATGCATCACTTTGCACTTGCTCACATTAAACGTCATCTGTCATTTAGACGCCCAGTCTCCCAGTCTTGTAAGGTCCTCTTGTAATTTTTCACAATCCTCTCGCGATTTAACGACTTTGAATAACTGTGTCATCAGCCAAATTTAATTACCTCACTAGTTACTCCCATTTCTAGGTCATTTATAAATATGTTAAAAAGCAGCGGTCCCAGCACAGAGCCCTGGGGAACTCCACTAACTACCCTTCTCCATTGAGAGTACTGTCCATTTAAACCTACTCTCTGTTTTCTATCTTTTAACCAGTTTTTAATCCACAATAGAATACTACCTCCTATCCCATGACTCTCCAATTTCATCTGGAGTCTTCCATGAGGTACTTTGTCAAACGCCTTCTGAAAATCCAGATATACAATATCAACCGGCTCACCTTTATCCACATGTTTGTTCACCACCTTCAAAGAAATGTAGTAGATTGGTGAGGCAAGATTTCCCTTCACTAAATCCATGTTGACTTTGTCTCATTAATCCATGCTTTTGAATATGCTCTGTAATTTTGTTCTTAATAATAGTCTCTACCATTTTGCCCGGCACCGACATCAGATTCACCGGTCTATAATTTCCTGGATCTCCTCTGGAACCTTTTTAAAAAATCGGCGTTACATTGGCCACCCTCCAATCTTCCAGTACCACGCTGCTGCTATAACTAATACTACTACTACCTCTTATTTCTATAGTGCGACTTAGACTAATTTTACTACTGGTTACTACTACTACTGAAGGAAAAGTCCATTGAACATTATTAATTAAAATTCTTGTTTTTGTTTTTGGGTTTTGCCGGGTTCTTGAGGCCTGGATTGGCCACTGTCGGAGACAGGATGCTGGGCTTGATGGACCCTTGGTCTTTTCCCAGTATGGTGCTTATGTTCTTATGTACTACTACCTTTTATTCGATAGTGTTACTACAACACTACTACTACCTCTTATGTATATAGTGCTACTATGACTAATGCTACCAAGACAAACATGTAGGGTATAGAATTTGTTCTAGCTCAGATAATGTTCTTTCTGATCTATTTGAATCTTCATATTTTTTTTCTTGTTGTTTCTCTATGTTCTGCAGGCCAATGCTGACCTGTGCTACAGCGCTCTCTCTGTTGTCCCTGGACTGACTCCAATCCGTCCAGCTGGTGCTATGTACCTGATGGTAAGGAATAAAAGCCTTTATGATTGGAGGGTGCTGCTCCCAGACCCCTTTCCCTAGCAGACTGTAACAGGCATGCTCATGCATTCAACACAATCCTCCAGAGTTTCTCACACAGCTCATTTCCAGCCTTCTGGGGTAAATCTCCCTCAAATTCTATATAGGGTACTCAGAAGTGCATGCACAAATTTGGGCACCCAATTAATTAAATAACAAGCCAGTTAGCGCTGATAATGAGCTCTAAGTATCTGTGCTAATTTACATACACTCCAAAAAGGGGTGGGGGCATTCCTGAAATGTATGTGCCCTGTCATAGAATAAGGGGCATCGAGAATTTACAGCGGAGTTCAGTTGGTATAAATCCTTGCAGCTACAGTAGTTGCAGGTCTCAACGCTAAGCATGCCTAAATTTTAACGCCATTGATAGAATTTGGTCCTCTGTGTCCTTTCATATACCAACCCCCAAACCTTGGAGTCTCATACAATTACCCAGCCCTCTCTGTATAATGCCACGGTGAGTCAGACAAGGCGATTATGCCCAGCGTCCTGTTACTGACAGTAGCTAGTCCAGGTCACAGATACCCAGCAGATGCCAAAATGTAGATCTATTGATTTTAAAACATAAAATGCAAAATTTAATAATTACCATCCAGTGCAGTGTACAAAAATACATTCAGAATCATATTCATAAGTAATACACAATGCATAAAAAGCTCTAGTAAATATAAAATGCCACCACATGATCTCTAGATGCCCTCTCCACATTGAACAACTCTATTGTAACGCCACCAAAATGTCATTTCAAAGCCACTTTGATCCGAAATTTGTTTGGGGATAAAAAAAAACGCATAAATAATAAATAAAGCTTTAGTAAACAAAAAAAAGCTTTAACTTGCTTTCTAATCTGCAGCATATCAGGGTTCGGGAAGCACATTCCAGAGTCTGAAACTCAGAACAGAAAAAGCCATTCTGGGGTGGAGACTATTTTAGTCACCTTCAGCAAAGGGAGCTTTGATTGATTTGCACCATTAGAATGAAGGCAATGCACAGCTGATACTACTAATAATCATTTCTATAGCACTACTAGACATACGCAACACTGACACATTACATGCAGGTACTTTCTCTGCTCCTAGAGGGCAGCAACTGTACACATTATATGCAGGTACTTTCTCTGCCCCTAGAGGGCAGCGCTGTACACATTATATGCAGGTACTTTTCTCTGCCCCTAGAGGGCAGCGCTGTACACATTATATGCAGGTACTTTCTCTGCCCCTAGAGGGCAGCGCTGTACAATTATATCAGGTACTTCTCTGCCCCTAGAGGGCAGCACTGTACACATTACATGCAGGTACTTTCCCTGTCCCTAGAGGGCAGCACTGTACACATATATGCAGGTACTTTCTCTGTCCCTAGAGGGAAACACTGTACACATTATATGCAGGTACTTTCTCTGTCCCTAGAGGGCAGCACTGTACACATTATATGCAGGTACTTTTCTCTGTCCCTAGAGGGCAGCGCTCTACACATATATGCAGGTACTTTCTCTGTCCCTAGAGGGCAGCGCTGTATACATTATACACAGGTACTTTCTCTGTCCCTAGAGGGCAACACTGTACACATTACATGCAGGTACTTTCTCTGTCCCTAGAGGGCAGCGCTGTATACATTATACGCAGGTACTTTCTCTGTCCCTAGAGGGCACACTATTCACAAATATTCAGGTACAGCACTGCGCTTGGTGAGGCGCTGGCCATTTTGCAGATAGCGACCCGGAGAAGCAGAAGTGAATGGACATTGCTGCTACTTCCAACCTACCAGGCATGGGGGTATGGGGGGGCAGCCAGCACTAAGCCACCAGGGCCAGCTTCGGGGGGTCCAGGCCAGGCCAGGGGTCCCACTGGACCACCAGGGTTTTTCTAGTGGAGAAAGGGGGTTGGGCTGATGCTTTAGAGGGGGTCCATTACACCACCAGGCATAAAGTCCAAAAACTGTCATAAGGTGACAGAAGGATGTTTTTTCCTCTCAAAAACATCCAAGTTGTGATTTTTGACACCCCTGGTTTGAGACGTTTTGCTCCACAGTTTGTCCAAATTTCAAGGAGGAGTGTTGGGGGGGGGGGGGGGGGGTTTTGGGTACCACCAAATGATAGATGTTTTTGTGCAATAATGGAACAAGATGAAAACGTCTAGGGCCAAAATTAAGATGTTTTAGCTAGATCCATTTCAGTCACAACTAACTGACGAAAAGGTGCCCTATATGACCACTGGAGGTATTAAGGCACAACCTCCCTTTACTTCCCCAGTGGTCACTGACCTCCTAAGATGTGACTGTACATACCAGCTTCAGATTTGATGGCCAATCCTATTAGATCAGCAGGCAGGTCCCAGGAGTAGCCTAGTGGTCAGTGCAGTGGACTGTAGAGAAGGGAATCCAGACCATATCCCACTCTAACTGCTATGCTTGTAGAAATGCGAGTCCTGCAAAATACCCTAAATATCTACTGTACCTACATATAGGTAAGCTTGAGAGCTATTGTAGTGGTGTACAGTGAGGTACAGTAGGTCTTTTTCAGCTCGTAGAGGGCTCACCATACAATATAAAGGGGTTATGGTGAGGTGTGTACCTGGGAGTTTGTATATGAAGTCCACTGCAGTTCCCCCTAGGCTGCCCCACTGCTCTACTGGGTTGTCTGTGTGGTCAGTCTACTAAGACTGAAAGCCTAGACATCCCAATGGCTGTGTTTTAGGCGCTTTTCTCTTGGACATTTTATTTTCCAAAATGGTCCCAAAATAAAAGATACACTGAGTGTAAAATGTCTAGGAAACAGGTGATTTTGAACCAAAAGATAGACGTTTTCAGCTTCCAAAACGGCTGTGTTGACCACTCAATTTCTCACAACCCACATGTGATTTAACAACTTTGAATAATTGGTGTCGTCTGCAAAATAAATAAATGTAACCTGGGTCTCCACCACCAGCTCAATCTCTCAGGGTCAGAGCATCCCGCAGACTCAGGTCAGCAACAGAAGCGCTTCTTTTCGCCTTCAGTCTCACCAATACATATAGTCAAAGATGTCGTCATTCGAGCTTGGAGTGGGTTAATGGCCAAAGTAGAGATCCAGAGCAATTGTGTGACTAGTTGAGGCCAGTGACAATCCTAGGTTGGCTGCCACCCCGGGGTGGATCGCTGATGCGCACCCCCCTGGCACATCAACCCCCCCACCCTCCCCGGGTGCATTTTTAGCTGCTGGGAGCAGCCGCACGGCTCTGGGCTCTGCTGGCTCCCTGCTCCCTCTGCCCCAGAACAGGAAGTAACCTGTTCCGGGGCAGAGGGAGCAGGGAACCAGCGGAGTCGACAGGCGTGTGGCTGCTCTCTGCACCCCTCCAGCAGCGTGCACCTGGGGCGGACCGCCCCCACTGTCCTGCCCTTGCTACGCCACTGGTTGAGGCTTCTCAAGGTATTCTGTCAGTCCGGGGGAGCAAACATCCTCACTCCCCACCCCAAGAACCACACGGCACGCCAAGGATTTTATTTGATACAACTCAACTTTACTGAACTTCTCTGCAACAGGTAGTGCAACCATTTATAACTCTATCTGTACTGTAGCATAAGAACAAAAGAATTACCATACTGGGACAGACCAAAGGTCCATCAAGCCAGTATCCTATTTCCAACAGAGGCCAATCTAGGTTACAAGTATCTGGAAAGATCCCAAAACAGTACAATACATTTTATGCTGCTCATCCTATAAATAAGCAGTGTATTTTCCCCAGGTCCATCTTAATAATGGCTTATGGACTTTCTTTTAGAAAATTATCCACACCTTTTGTTTAAACCTCATTAAACTAACTGCTTTTACCACATTCTCTGGCAACAAATTCCAGAGTTTAATTACACGTGAGTGAAGAAATATTTTCTCCAATTTGTTTTAAATTTACTACTTTCTAGCTTCTTTGTGTGCCCCCAAGTCCTGTTAGTGTTGCTATGTACCTGTGTGTTAACTCCCACACATGCTACATAGAGAAATGCAATATAAAATGACCCCTAAAGTATTCTACAAATGCATTCTGGAGAAGGCTGATTGAACGAGTAATGCATGTACTAAGTTAATCCATTTACAATGTTGCTGACCTTTATTTCTGTATAATTTAAAAGGGAATGATCTTATAAGAAAGATGAACAGCAGGAGCAAATTTCAGAGGGCAGGAAAGACAGACTGACTCAATAATTATTACATGAATTCTCTTCCCCATTCGATTTCTTATGCTGCAGGTTGGGATTGCAATGGAATATTTCCCCGAGTTTGAGAATGATATCGAATTTACAGAGCGGCTGATCTCAGAACAGTCAGTCTTCTGTCTTCCTGCAACGGTAACTTGCTGTTCAGACATAGTTTCTTAAAGGAAATGTCTTACATTTCTGGAGCACCATTTATGCAAATTTAATGCAAAATATTTTGCAAGTTCTACTGCACATAGCGTAAACATTACTTTCTTACACAGTATCAACGATTTCCATGTTGTTCCTGTTGGATTATTTGTAGTAATAATTAGCAGATTTTATACACACAGCTTCAGCTTTAGAAATGTTAATTTCTTTTCTTCATCTCTCTCATACACCCCAGAATATTCACTGCTGATTCACTTTAAAGTTGAAGTAACAAAACATCTGTTTTACCTCACAGTTTGTAGTTAGATTATATTCAGACAGGCTTATATATACATAATACTATACATTTGGATTATCAGCTCTGTTCCATGTGCTTAGATGGTAATGGATGCTCACACCATGAATTTTCTCAGGTAGGAAAGATCATGAGCTCCATGTGCTGTCCTGACCCCCACAGGAGTTGCATGGGTGTGACCTCTCTAGGTAATTCACATCAGAGGTCACAGAGTAATCACAGAGAAAAACAATTTCTGACAGGCAATGCATGTAAAATACAATACATTCCAACAAACCCCTTCTCATGCATAACTGTCATGCAATTATTAATTCACACAAAGTCCAAGCTTTATACGCAGATTCTCAAAACGTTCTCTGGGTAACGGTTTGGTCATGATGTCAGCTGTCATCTCACTGGTGTGACAATAGTGTAGAACTGATGACCCCTTCTTTCGCCAACTCTCGCACGTTGTGGTATTTCGGTTGCGATGTGCTTGGTGCGTGACTGAACCTTGTCATTCTGTGACAGTCGGATGCAGCTCTGATTATCTTCCATTATCTGGATTGGTCTCTGTTCAGCTATTCCAAAATCCAGCAAAGTTTTTCAATCCACATCAGTTCTCTGCATGCTTCTGATACGGCCACATATTCAGCTTCTGTAGAAGACAGACTCACAATACTTTGTTTATGACTGGCCCAAGAAATTTGTACATTTCCATACATAACACATATCCACTTGTGGATTTATAATCAGAATGATCCCCTGCCCAATCTGAATCACAGTAACATATTAGTTTTGGATTACTATTGGCTGAAATCTTTAATTTACAATCAATGGTACCTTTTAAATACCTTACCATCCTTTAACTGCAGTCCAATCTGATTTGGTAGGTGAGCTGACCCTTCTGCTCAAAATTCCTACTGCATTTGCTATATCAGCCCTGTATGTGGTAGTTAGATATAAAAGCTTACCTATGGCTGATCTATATTGGATGTTATCTGGTAAGGTTCTCTTACTGTTTCATCCTTCAGAAAATCAGTGATCATGGGAGTGCTTACAACTTGGCATCTTGCATACCTAAACTTTCAATAAGCTCATTTATTTTCTGCTTCTGGCTTAGAAGATAAGAACCATCATTTTGTTTCTCAATTTCTATACCAAGATAGTATGACACATTTACCAAGTTCTTTTATCTCAACATCAGGTTTAAATATTTTACAATGTCCTTGTACTCTTGCTCACTTTCGCTTGCAATGAGCAGATCATCACCAAAAGCTAAAATGTATGGCATATTGTCCATTCTGCACCTAGTGTAAAAGCATTTATCTGCTTCACCTTGCTTAAATCCTAAATTTGTCAATATTTCATGCAATTTGTCATTCCAACATTTTGCACTTTGCTTTAATCCATAAGACCTTTGTTTAATTTACACACTAGCTGTCTTTGTTTTGTATTATGAAACCTGTTTGGCTGTTCCATATACAAGTCTTCAGTTATATCTCCAATGAAGAAATGCTGTTTTTCACATCAATGTGGTTGACTTGCATGCCTTTTGAGACTGCAATGCTCAGAAGTGTTCTAATTGTCGTGTGTTTCACTACAGGTGCAAACACTTCATCAAAATCTTCTCCATATTTTTGAAGATATCCCTTTGCGACTAATCTGCTTTATACCTTTCCACTTTTCCTTGTGCATTCCTTTTTAACTTGAATACCCATTTGCATCCTATAGCTTTCTTGCCAGGAGGTAATTTTGTAAGAATCCAAGTATTATTTTTATGCAATGCATCAATTTCTTCTTGTGCTGCTTTATGCCATTCAGCAGCTTCTTCTGCTGGCATTTCTCAATCTCATCCCATGTTAAGGGCTCTTGAGCTTCTGCTGACTTTGTTAGGTAAGACAGTCTGGGGGGGTGGAACACCTTTGTTTTCCCTGGATGAGCGTCTGACAACAGGTGGTCTGACCTTTCTGCATCCTCTAAATCTGAGAGTCCTTCTCCAATTGATTCCCCTTCTCCAACTGTACTGTCTCCTGCAATGATCCTTTCTGAGTCTGCTTCCTCTGCCTGTTCCTCATTAGATACAGATGAGTTGCTTTCAGACATCTGCCTTGGTATGGCATTTATATACACTGGCATGTCTATTATGGTTCTAGTTTCATATTCTGGATGATAAGGCTCATCTGGGATAATCCAGCCTTTATCAACCCTTTTGTTTTCATCAAAATATGTAACATGTCTTATGCCAACAATGCCAGTTTTCAGATTCAAAATTCTATATCCTTTGTGTCCTGGAGCATAGCCAACTAAAATGCCCCTTTCTGTTGTGGAATCCAGCTTATGCCTTCTTTGCTTTGGTACATGAGCATATGCTGTACTTCCAAATGTTCTTATGTGTGACAGGTTTGGCTTCCTACCATGCCATGTCTCATGTGGTGTGCGCTCAGCGCTTTAGTTGGCATCTGTTTGTAGGTACACTGCTGTGAGAATGGCTTCCCCCCATAGTCTTTTAGGGAGATTGCTATCTGACAGCATACATCTGGTCATTTCCACAAGTGACCTAAATTTTCTCTCTGCAACAGAATTTTGCTCTGGTGTATAAGCTACTGTTGTGATATGCTGAATGCCTTCCTTGTTCTAGAAATGTGCGCATGCTTTGTGAAGTGAACTCACCACCATTGTCGGTCTGAAGAACCTTTGGTTTTCTTTCAAATTTATTGCTCACCATGGCTACGTATTTCTTCAGCATGTCTGTGACTTGACTTTTTTCTTTCAGCAAATAGGCCACACAGTATCTAGAGAAATCATCCAAGAATATTAGCACAAATCCTGTTATTTCCCAATGATGGGATATTAAACGGTCCACATAAGTCACTGTTATTAAGGTCCAGTACTTTATTACTCCTATTTCCTGTGTATGCAGGAAATGAGGGTTTCACACCTTTTTGAGTAACACAGTCTATGCATTTCTCCATTTTACCAGTATCTGCACTATCTGAATGCCAGTGGCTAGTTGCCTACTGTAAAGATCCTGGATCACCTTAAAATCACGATGTCCCAGGCGGCTGATGCAGATTTCCAGACTACATTTACCATCATTCTTCCTTACTTGCGCCAGATGTGAGGCTTCACCTGAAATGCTCAGTTTATAAACATCATTATTGCATAAAGCTTCAGCATAATTCATCATTTTTAGAGATTGTGCACTTACTGTTTCAAAATGAATCACAAATCCCTTCTTATCTAATGTAGATACACTAAGCATATTGCAACTGCTTGGGGAATATACAAGACATCACTTACAGGAATTTTCTTTAACTTCATTAGACACTTTGCATTTTAAGAATCCAATGCCTTTTGCTTGGATCTTAGCAGTCCCTGCGTTTGCAGTATTAAGAATACCTTCTTCTGGACTCATTTCCTGAAAGAAATCCTTACAATTGGTTAAATGGCATGTGCTCCCCGAATCCAAAATCCAAGTACTTTCATTTGAATTATTATTTACCATAGTCAAAGATTTTTCTGCCATTAGAAAGCCCTTATGTTTATCATTGTCTTTCATACATTTCCTGGTTGGAAAATTCTTTAGTTCCATTGGCTTAGGTGAGCTAGAGGGGGTGTTTTGTGTTTCCTTACACCATTTAGATACATGTCCCTCCTTTCCACATGAGTAGCAAATCAGCTTGCCCTTGGGTGGAGTTTTCCATAGCTCCGCCTTCCTCTGTTCTTTGCCAAGAAATTTGTTTCATTTCTCTCTGACTTGCTTTGAGAACACATCTCCTCAGAATCATCAATTATGCATTCCTGCCTCAGTTTGATGCTGCCTGTTCAAAAGATTGCCCTTCAATGGCTTCATTTACAGACCTAAAAAACATCACACTTCTTTGATAGTGAGGTAAAAGAAATGCTCTTTTCAATGCATCACACATGGGAATTCCAGAAAGTTCTAACTTTTGAAATGAAGACATAAGATGCATAATGTGATCATTACACTTACTTTATCCCTTAATTGGTTTCATTCAACTCTGCCAACAAATTGGTTGCTGTTTTGCATATGTAGTTGCATACATATTTCTCAGTTTATATAAAATTTTGTTTGCTGTATCATTTTCTTCCAGCAATATGGCTTGTTTCTCTGAGAGAGCTTCCAAAAACATGCACTTCACATAATAGTTTGCATTGTCCCATTCAGCCATATTTTCAGCTGTTCTGTTTTGGTCTAAGCATATATTTAATTTCTTTGCTTGAAGGAGACATCTGAATCTTAGTTCCCACTGCTGATAATTAAATTCAGTTAATTTAGGCACCTTGAGAGAGTAGAAAAATGGTGAATTTCCTCCCTCAGCCATTTCTTAGCCTTCTGTCTGGTGTGTGGGGGGAGAGAGAGACAGACTGAATCTTTCTTTTAAAACTTAAGAGAAAAAAGTGTGGCTTTTTTTACTGCCTGGTAATATTTCTCCCTTTTCAATTCTGGACCCTGGGCCATAACCCTTTTGTTGGATTATTTGTAGTAACTAATTAGCAGATTTTATACACACAGCTTCAGCTTTAGAAATGTTAATTTCTTTTCTTCATCTCTCTCATAGACCCAGAATAATTCACTGCTGAGTCACTTTAAAGTTGAAGTAACAAAACATCTGTTTACTCACAGTTTGTAGTTAGATTATATTCAGACAGGCTTATATAAACATAATACTATACATTTGGATTATCAGCTCTTTCCATGTGCTTAGATGGTAATGGATGCTCACACCACAGATCCTCAGCTTAGGAGAGATCATGAGCTCCATGTGCTGTGCCTAACCCCCACAGGAAGTTGCATGGGTGTGACCTCTCTAGGTAATTCACATCAGAGGTCACAGAGTAATCACAGAGAAAAACAATTTCTGACAGGCAATGCATGTAAAATACAATACATTCCAACAGTTCCTACCCTGTCCCTGGAATGCTTGACATTAGTTCTAGTAATTAAACAACTTTTTTAGCAGAACCAAATCAGACAAACTAACTAGACCTTTTCCTTTGTTAATTGCAGTGCTTTGAGTATCCTAACTACTTCCGAGTTGTGCTGACTGTTCCAGAGGAAATGATGCTCGAGGCCTGTAACCGAATCCGGGTTTTTTGTCAGCAGCATTACCTGGGTTCTGAAGGAGCACAAGAAATGGAGTGCGACAAATAGACAAGAGGAATGACCTCAGGCTCTGCCTCTCTCTTCTAGGCAAGGGATACCTACAGAGAGTGATCAAAAACCATCATGATAAATGAATGCTGGAGAAACCATTCAGCCAGATGACATCTGTGTACTGTACACTCACTCTTTGTACTGGATGCTTGCATTCTTCCCAGTGCACGAGAAAATACGTCTTTGTATTTGTTTTATTTATTTAAAATATGGTTATAAAACAGTTACTTTAATATGGAAATACAGTGCAGCATTGTTTGCCTGTTGTATCACAGCCGCTTTCTCTTCCTCACATTCTGATGCTGTTCTCTTGATCTACCACCTCACTTGTCTTCCTACAAAAACTTATCTCTCTTGCCTATCAACTCCTCATACCCTTTTTCCTGCTTCTTCTTCCATCACTCTTTCTTCCTTATGCTTGACACTATATAAGTCATAAGTACATAAGTAATGCCATACTGGGAAAAGACCAAGGGTCCATCGAGCCCACAGCATCCTGTCCACGACAGCAGCCAATCCAGGCCAAGGGCACCTGGCAAGCTTCCCAAACGCAGACAGTTACAGACCACACCGTCCTTCAAAATCCAGTATATCCCTTTGAACACTCTACCTTGGTAGAGGTTCCTTGGTGAAAGTCCTTCACACCCTTTCCAGAGAGCAGCTGATCTGTAATTCTCTTGCTGGTGTCATGGCTCTATAAGCCTTCAGATATGTACTACTCCTTCCACGATAGAAACTCGGTTGCTGGGGTTCTCTGTACTGAGGTTTCTTCTGGGACCCTCATCTGGTCCCTACTTGTTCTTTTCAGACTTGATCTTGTTAGTCTTTCTTCCCTTGCTTCTCGGTAGGAAGGATGCTGAGCTGGTTCCCAATTCCAGCTTCAACTTGTGCAAATGCAGCAGCTTTGTTGGCTCTGTTAGATGTACTCCCCCCCCCCCCCCCCCCCGGTACTCTTCCTCTTAGTTAGGTGTATTTTTTAACTGGGAAAATTAAAGCCAAGTCTGGTCTCCTGGCATTAGTGATACATTGGCTGGGGAGCAGGAGCCAAAGACAAGGCCTCTCCCTCTGAGCTTGATATTTATACCAACACAGTTTCTCTCCGAAGGGGGTCTCCTCCCACCATTGTCAATCACAGACAGGAGAGCCAGCCCTCTGATCTAGAAACTGTGAGAATATTCCAAAGTCAACATTGCAGGAAGTACTATTATTTTGTAGAATCACTAGAACTAGGAGGCCTTCCTTCCTCTCTCTGCCTTCTCAAAGTGGAGGACTTGGGACCAGGAACCGTAGCTATCAGACTAATATTCAAAACAAATGATGTGTTAGGTCAGACCAATGGTCCATCTAGCCCAGTATCCTGTTTTCCAAATAGTGGCCAAGCCAGGTCACAAGTACCTGGCAGAAACTCAAATCATGGCAACACTCCATACTACAAATCCCAGGGCAAGCAGTTGCTTCCCATGTCAGTCTCAATAACAGACTATGGATTTTTCCTCCAGGAATTTGTCCAAACCTTTTTTAAATCCAGATACGCAAACCACTGTTACTACATTCTGCAGCAAAGAGTTCCAGAGCTTAACTATACGTTGAGTGAAAACATATTTCCTCCTGTTTGTTTTAAAAGTATTTCCATTTAACTTCCTCAAGTGTCCCCTAGTCTTTTAGCTTAAGCCTGTGACTGTGCCAGCCAATATTAACCCCATTTTCCCTACAGGCAGCAGGCAGAGCTGCAACTGAGTCATTAAGTCAGCATGATCACTGAGAATATTAGGGCAGGTGTTTCCTCTCCTAGGCTCCTCATAACGTCCCACTTTTAGGCTAGTAGCAAACCCCAATTAACACAGGAGAGCAAGGTGTTGCCTTCCTATCTAATGAATGACTCATAACTTCAAATGTGCATGAGTTTCTCTCTTATCCTGTTGTGCAAGTATCTTTGTAAATAATGCCTCTCTCAACCTTGAGCATATTAAGATTCCATGTCTACAATCAATTAAGATATTCAGTGTTAAGATTAGAACAGGTTTCAGAACCATGCAGTCTGGATCAGCATGCTACAGTCCTGGTTCTGGCTTTTGAATATTTTTCATATGCATGTTATACTGAAATGTAACCTCCTACTTTGGTTTAATATCACATATCTAATTGTAAAACTTCTACTGCTATGTAATGTAAATGACGTATCATAAGTTATTGTATTTTTTTTTATTACTATGCATTAAACACACCATTTATTTTCTGTGGAAACTTTTCATTCCGCCTGGAGCTGCTGAACATTCTAATGGCCTAGATCTTTTCTCTTTAGCAGTTGATTGGATAATAGTACTTGTTAGAGATATCGATATCATGACTTGATTCTGCCGTGCTGGCATTGCTGGGGACCTGCTTTGATGCCTCCAAAAACTTGACATAATACAGCAGCTAGACTCCTTTGTGGATCTAAAACATTTCACTATATTACTCCCTGTCAATTCCCAACATCATTTTTGTTTTTACTAATGTTGAAAGATTACTCACCAGATTTCCTTTGAACATAAGACATCTCAAATTGCCCTTCGTAAATTACAATGTCCTAAAGAGTCGAGTGGTGTTAATTTCCTTATATTTGAATTTTATAATCAAGCTTTTTTTTTTTTTAATTAAGGCTGCATCTTGGTGGTTAACAGATCAACTTACTGAGGTTTCTCCTGTTTGACTTGTTCTGTTCCTCTTAAATGTAGAATTGGAGCCACAATAACTAATAACGGGACTGATAGAGATTATTCAGGACACACTCACTGCAATTCAAAAGTTAGACTGTCTCCTATCAGGTTCTGTGTTAAATAGAGTTTTATTCTCATATCCACAGTGGTAACATTTCTTTTATTTGGACTCAATAGGCAGAGCAGAACATGGCACATATCAGATACGTGATATTTTGCAGGATAATTCAGCTGGCTCCTTTAATAGGCTGCAAGCAAAGTACTTTATCTAATTCTCAATTTTAAATATTTACAATTACGACTCCTTTACTTTCTGCAAACGTTGCTTCCAATTATAAATTTTCCTCTTTTTAAATTTTTAAAGTTTTGTTAGAAATATTTACCTCCAAATGTTATACATTGCATCTTAATTTCCACGCAGAAATTGAAGCGCATTCTATAACAACATGCAACTTAATTAATTAGCCAATCAGTGCTGTTAATTGGATATTAACAAGCAATTAGCACTAATTGGCATTAATTAAAATTTATGAACACAACTCGCTATGTGTATTCTGTAATGTGATGCGTGTAAATTCCAAGTCGCATAGTTGAAAAGGGGACATGGAATGGGCAGGTCATGGGCGTTTTGAAAATCTATGCGCATTATTATAGAATACACTTGCTCTGTATCTAATTTAGGCGTCAGGATTTATGCCAAGTAAAACGGCCTAAATGACCATGAACAAATTTGGTTACATGGAAAGGTGCCTGGCATATTCTATATACCGTGTGGAAATTTAAGCCAATTCTATAAAATGTAGGCATAATTTAGAGAATATGCCTAGGCGTATTTTTTACCACGAGGAGTTTCAGGCGCCATATATGGAATCTAAGCCCTTAATGTCAGAGAAAACAGCTTTTAATTTCTATAAATTGTTTGTCTCTAAACTTCATTCACCTAATCTCTCTGGCAAAATATTTGGACTATGAATACCAAAATCTCTTACAGAGGCTCAATGGTCAATTTTCTGGTCTAAAACTAATAAACCTTTGGTCTTTTCTTAATGCAAAAACTTATCCGAACACATAGAGTAAATAATGCACTTGCAATCTTGTGTTGGTCCGATAATTTGCTATATTCTTGTGTTAATTTATATAATTTGGGGGCTGCAGTCAGGGAAAGGACATCTATTCTGTTGAATTCACATCCTACATTATCTTAGAATTATTTTCTGTTCAGCCTGTATTTCTGAACTCGTATCTCCTGAACAGTTGAAGCTTTTTGATATTTTGATTGCAACTGCATTGAAAACTATCTTACATGAATAGAAAGATAATAAGAAATTGACAGAGATTTAATTGACGACATTCAAAATAAAGCTGTGAAAGGGGAAGTACTACAAATAGGTGATTTTAGTATGTCAGACGTTGATTGTGGTAACTATTGCAGGGTCTTTTAGAAGCAGGGAGATCCTGAATTCTCTGCAGGGAGAAATATTCCAGCAGTTGGTAAAGGAACCCACGTGGGATGGGGCCACACTGGACTTACTGCTTACTAATGGGGAGAGTGTTTTGATGTTATAGTAAGGTGATCATCTGGCATCCAGTGATAACCAGATGATGTGGTTTAGATAGGTGTGGAAAGGGTTCATTCAAAAGTGAAGGTTCTAGACTTCAAAGAAACTAACTTTATTCAGATGGGGGGATTATCTGTCTGGATGGGAACATCTGGAAGAAATTGGAAAGCAGTGGGCAAAACTGAAAGGAGCTATTGTAAGAGCAACAAACCTTTTTGTAAGGAAAGTAAATAAATGTAAGAGGAAAAGGAAGCTGCTTTGGTTCTTAAAAGTAGTAGCTAAAAAAGTAATAAAGGAAAGAGATGAGCCTTTATAAACTACAAGAGATTGACCAAAGAGGAAGACAGGCGACAAGATCAAATCAAATCAATTCTTGAATACTGCTAATATCCCCTTTCCAGGGTTCGGTGTAGTTTACATTCTAGGTGAGGCAAAAGCTGATAATGTTAGTGTGAGGTATGAGAACAATTAGAGACCATTGATTGGTGTCATACACGAGAAAAAAAACATTATAGAAAAGGATAGTGGATGATAGTAGGAGGCAGAAGTCAATGGACTGTTTGGGAAGAGAAAGGTTTTAGCCTCTTCCTGAAGCGAAGGTAGGTAATAGGTAAAGAGTTCCATATTTTAACTTCAAGTACAGGGAATAGAGAGCTGAAAATCTTCAGATTTCTAATTGTCTTTTGAAATGGTGATGATAGCATCAGTTGTTTTTTTCAGTCTATTAGACTGCACCAGACGTTGCAAAGTGGTCTTAGCTAGCAGTTCAGAGGTGAAACCCTGTAAGATTTGAAAAAGTAAACAAGCAGCTTTGAACTAGAATCTTTCTGCTATGGGAAGCCAGTGCAGTTGTTAAGATGAGCTGAAACACTAGTATATCTATTCAATCTGTACATTAGTCTTGCAGCTGTATTCTGTATGATTTACAGTTTTTTTCATATATTGACACTTAATACCAAGAAATAGAATGTTACAGTAATCCAAGTGAGGTAGGACTAACATTTGGACTATGACATAAAGAGATTGAACAAGATAGGTGAGAAGAGAGATTCCTGCGGGACCCCATAATTAGGAGACCAGCAGTAGAGAATGACACAGGGACGAGAAAGAGTCCGTGGGAATGGGGCAGGGACAGATCCCACAGGGATGGGGTGGAGATGGGAACAGAGCTTGTGGGGACGGGGACAAACTTTGACCCCCGTGTCATTTTCTACTTTGAAGCCTGTTAATAAACTGGACTTTTATTTATGTTTGAGTGATGCAATGATATTTAGATTTTTGGGGAGAAACAAGCAAACATGCTGGCCACAACTAGCAAAATTTGCCAGCACATCTTCTAAGAAAACAAGTTGCTCCTTTTATTATGTTTCTATTGTTTGTAAACAACAATTGCAGTGCATATTCCTTTTTATACTTTAATAGATTTAAATATAAAATCATGTGTGTTTGAGGCTTCTGCAGATGAAGACAGAGCATGGACGGGGACAGAACCTGGTGTATTGAGGCAAGGGATGACCTAAAGAGATTGACATGGGGTGGGGACAGAGACAGGGCCCACGGGGATGGGGCGGGGATGGAGACAGACAGAACCCCAGGGACAGGGACAAACTTTGTCCCTGTGTCATTCTCTAACCAGTAGTTGTTTTGCTTTGACAGGATAGCTTTGATTTCAAAGGAATTCACTGAACCATTTGATCGCAGTCCCTGTTATTTCTATCCGTGTGGTCAACCGCATCGAATGCCCTCGATATGTCGATTTGGAGAAGAGATACTTGATCGCCTTTGCATAGGTGTTGTTTGGCATATGTAGTTAGAGCTGGCAGCAATGTTTCCGTACTATGTGCTGATCTGAAGCCAAATTGTGACCACTGTAATATAGAAATTTTTCCAGGTATAAAAGAATTGCTTACTGATGTAGGTTTCTAATACTTTAGTAAAAACAGGTTTGCTTACCACTGGACAGTACTTTGCAGGCGATGTTGCATTTAACCCAGATCCCTTCAACAGCGGAGTGAGAACAATTTTTCCCAGATCATGATAAAGACAGCCAGTTTTTAACATTTTGTGAGCAATATTGCTGAAGGGCTGTCTGGTAAGGTTTGCCTCTTTGCAGATGATAACAAAATCTGCAATAGGGCAGACACCCCTGATAGTGTGGATGACCTTCCATCTAAACCCTCTTACCTTCAGCTTATTATTGACTGTATTTAAAATCATGTAACGACTATATCATTACAACACTCTGTAAGCTACATTGAGCCTGCAAAAAGGTGGGATAATGTGGGGTACAAATGCAATAAATAAATAAATTTAGCGAAGCTAAAGGAATGGTCTGGAATTTAGCAGCTTAGATTTAACACAAAAAAGTGCAGGGTCATGCATTGGGGGTTGGTACAGTTTGGGGGGTGACGAACTTCTGTGCATAAAAGAGGAGTGGGACTTGGGTGTGATCATATGTGATGATCTTAAGGTGGCCAAACAGGTAGAAAAGGCAACAGCGAAAGCTAGAAGGATGCTTCGGGTGCATAGGGAGACAGGGCCGGTCTTAAACAGAGGCGACGAGGCGGCTGATAGGGCCCTGCGCTTAAGGGGGCCCAGCGCGGCGCACCTCAACTCTGCCTCTCCGACCCCGCTCGCTCGGACTGCAACCAACCGCATGATCCAGCAATGATCCGATCCCGCTGTTCGCTCGTCGCTCTGGACCGGATCGCAATAATCGCTCGCTCCTGCCCTGCTAAGCCCGCCCACAGCTCCCGCCTCCCAGTCCCACTCCAGGAGGCCAGGGACGACGACAGTTGCAAGCAACTTGCAGCGTAGCGACGGCCTGCCCCAACCCGACAGACAGTTGCAGCAGCCACAGGCACAACGGCTTCGCTCACCCCAGCTTTTCCCTTCCGCCTTCCCGCTCAATGTCCCGCCTTCCGATGATGAGGGTACTTCCGGTTCCGCAACTAGGGCGGGCGAGAGTCATTGAGCAGGAAGGGAAAAGGAGCTGGAGAGCGTGGTCGGAGGTGAGCAGCCATCGGGAAGGAGCTGGAGTGCGTTCGTCATGGTCGGAGCGAGGTGAGCAGCCAAAGCCAGCCATCCAAGGGAAAAGGAGCTGGACTGGTAGTTCTTTAAATTAGAAAAACTGTCAAAGTGTAAGGGGCAAAATCGGCCTTTCTGTCTGGAGGGGGGTTCGCTGGAGAAATGAAGAACCTTCTTATTTGTTAAGGAGATCAGTTGGTGGTTTCCCAAACTCTCCAGTCCACCCACGTGACGTTCCTTCTTCAGTATGATCCTGAAAGGTCTGGAAAACACATTGTCACTGTTGGTTCAACAGTAGGTATCATAGCCTGCAAAGAATTTAGTTTTCTCTAGAACCAGGACAACTCTGGAAACTCTGCACTGCTTGAAAAAAAAGCAAGCAGAAAAAAATGGAGCAGCCTAATGGTTAGTGCAGCAGCAGCCTGAGAATCAGGGGAACCTACTCCTGCCATATTCTGTGCTAAATCATTTGAAATTATGTTCAAAACATTTGCAAATTCTACAAAATTCTGCATATTTTATTAAACAATATTTTTGCTATCCACCTTTGTCCCAGTCCCCCTCTCCCTGTACTCATCCATCTTACAGCCCCCCCTCCCTGTACAGATACCATCCATATTTATCTTTTCAAGTCCTCCCTCCATCCTGCCTGCACCCACACATCCACCTTACAGCCCCCCTGCACCCACCTTCATCTACCTTACAGTCCCCTTCTTCCTCCATGTACACAGATACCATAATCTTTTTCCAGTCCCCCAACCCTGCACTCACTGGTCCAGCACTGGAGGAGTGCACATTGGGGTGGAGCTAGGGTGGGGGCGGGGCTATGGTGGGGCGGAGCTAGGATGGGGCCCCACCAAAATGGGTCTGCATAGGGCCCCACACTTGCTAAGACCGGCCCTGTAGGGAGAGGAATGGCCAGTAGGTAAAAGGAGGTGATGCCCTATATAAGACTCTGGTGAGACCTCACTTAGAATACTGTGTACAATTCTGGAGAAAACACTTTCAAAAAGATATAAACAAGGTGGAATGATCCAGAGAGCAGCTACTAAAATGGTCAGTGGCCTTTGTTATAAAGGGTATTGGGACAGACTTAAACATATCAATATGTATACTTTGGAAGAAAGGCAGGAGAGGGGAGATATGATAGAGATATTTAAATACCTACGCGTGGTAGTGAGTCTCTTTCAACTGAAAGGAAGCTCTGAAATGAGGGGGTATAGCATGAAGGTGGACAGAAGTAACCTAAGGAAATACTACTTCACAGAAGGGGTATTAACTCATGGAACAACTCCTGGTGGAAGTGGTGGAGATGAAAATAGAATCTGAATTCAAGAGCGCTTGGAGAAGTACATAAGTGTTCAACTTAATGAATGGCTAGAAAAGAGTAATTGGCTAGATCCATGTCAATCTAGATTCAGACCTGATTATGCAACAGAAACGGTCCTAGTATCTCTGCTAGATGATCTTCACAGAAACCGAGACAAGGGTTTGCCTCCGATGTTAGTACTGCTAGATTTCTCAGCAGCTTTTGACACTGTGGATCATGATATCTTGCTAGCATGACTGACAGAAACAGGTATCAATGGAGTACTTGTTCTGGTTCAGATCCTATCTATCAGACAGGCAACAATCCATATGATTGGCAGGCAACTCATCACCACCATGGACACTGACCTGCGGGGGTACCACAAGGATCGATACTGTCACTATTCTGTTCAATATCTACCTCACAGCCACTAGCTGAGCTGATTCGGTCAATGGACACTCAGTCTACATCTATGCGGATGATGTGCATATACTCATACCCATTGAACCTGACTTACCTACAGCCTTGAAGAAACTGATTACCTGTCTAACATCAATTCAAGAATGGGCTAAACACACAAACTTACCTGAACCCTAGTAAAACTGAGCTTCTCTGGGTCCCTAACACAAGGGGATACATACCTGACATCAAAATCCTTTTTGGGAAGTACGAACTCCCCCTCAAATCACAAGTCAGGAACCTTGGAATACAGTTAGATTCAACACTTACTCTGATTCCTCAAATCCAAGCAACCTTCAAGAGCTGCTTCTACTATTTGCGACAGCTACGCTGCCTCTCCTTACATCGAGAAGGTAAATCTTATCCCAGTTGTGCATGCCATGGTAACATCAAAACTGGATTACTACAATGCACTACAATGGCCTGACTACAAAGGGCCTGCACCAGCCAGGGGTGTAGCCAAGGGTGGGCCTGGGCCCACCCAATTTGGGGTCAGGTCCACCCAGCAGCAGTGTTCCTGCAAGTAGCTCGCAGCGGTTCAGGTCGCAGGCTCGGCTCGCAGCGATTCCCACACGCTGCCCGCCGCTCAACAATCTCCTTGCAGCTACTAAGCGCTAACCCAGAAGCCTCTCCTCTGCCACAACTTCCGGTTTTCTGCCTAGTCAAGATGTGGCAGAGGAGAGGCTTCCAGGTTAGCAGTAGCTGCAAGGAGATTGTTGAGCGGGGCAGCGTGTGGGAATCGCTGCGAGCTTCCTCCCTATGAGGAAAGGCTAAAGCGGCTAGGGCTCTTCAGTTTGGAGAAAAGGTGGCTATAAAATAATGAGCGGAGTGGAACAAGTAGATGTGAAGCGTCTGTTTACACTTTCCATAAATAAAAGGAGTAGGGGGCACGCGATGAAGCTACAATGTAGTACACTTAAAACGAATCAGAGAAACTCTTTCTTCACTCAACGTGTAATTAAACTCTGGAATCCGTTGCTAGAGAATGTGGTAAAGGCAGTTAGCTTAGCGGAGTTTAAAAAAGGTTTTGGGCAGCTTCCTAAAGAAAAAGTCCATAACCATTATTAATGGACTTGGGGGAAATCCACTATTTCTGGGATAAGCAGTATATGTTTTTGTACTTTTTTGGGATCTTGCCAGGTATTTGTGACCTGGATTGGCCACTGTTGGAAACAGGATGCTGGGCTTAATGGACCTTTGGTCTTTCCCAGTTGTCACGATTGTGACTGTTTTCTTGGTTTGTGCTCCTCTCACCCTCTGGTGGCCAGAACTGGTGGCTGCCATAGACTTTCCAGACTCTCTGTTCGGTCCGGTCCAGATATTTTAGCCCTCCAGTTGTGTGGAAGTTTGGCAGCTAGCCTCACCCTTAGCTGCTTTGAGATTGGCTGCGCAGCTGAGCCTCAGATGCTGATGGGCTTATTAGCCACCTGGAAACTTTCTGCTTTGCCTTTGCAAGGCCAAGGTCCAGGTTGGGGTTTGTGCTTAGTGCACTTCTGCCTTGTCTTGTTTAGCCTTGTTTCTTAGTTAGTGTCCTTAGTCTGCATGCCTTTGAGACCCTGTACCTTGAACCCTGTTCTAGCCCAGCTTGTGTTTGTTTCCTGCCTGGTTGAGACCCTGTATCCTGTACCCTGTCTAGTCAAGTTTGTCTTGATCCCTCCGCCCATAAGTCTTGCCGCTGCCTGCACCTAGGGGCTCAACCCTAGGGAAAGTGCGGTCAAGCGTAGGTGAAGTATTGTTCCAGTCACCTAGTTCCTGTATCCTGTCCACTCCTAGTTGGTGGGTTTTTGCCTGCTGCTGCCGCTCCCCATCAGCAGCCCAAGGGATCACAATTCAGACTCCTCCTTGAGAACCTGACACCAGTATGCATACTTATGTACCCCCAAGGTGGACTCTAGCATCAGGTAACTATGATTTGAGTTATTTTTCCTAATGTGCATTACATTGTATTTGTCCAAAGTAGCAGTGCTTAGAATACTGTGTTTAAAGTTAAAATTTTTTATAGGATTCTGGTCATATTGGTAACCAGTGTTTCATTTGAGCATCAGAGTAACATGATCTCAACATTTTGCAGTCAAAATCAGTTGTACTGCAGTATTCTGTATCAGTTGTAGTCTTTTGAGATCAATTAGACAAAGGCTCTGGAAAAAAGGTATTGCGGTATTCTAAGGGCCCTGTTTACTAAGCCATGCTGTGGGTGTGCTAGCGTTTTTTGCGCATGCTAATGCTAGAGACACCCATAGGAATATACGGGTGTCTCTAGCATTTAGCACACGCTAATTTTAGCATGCACTGAAAATGCTAGTGCACCTTAGTAAACAAGGCCCTAAATGTGAAGAACTAATGAGGGAAGGATACAAAGCACTTTTGTACAAATGATAAAATATGTTTTTGAAAATTTGACACCAAGGTGTTTATTGAACTAACTGCTTGTATTTGCTTGCCATTGATAAACAAGACAGTGGGCACTGGGCAGTAGTTTATCTGTGTTATGGGAAAAAAATCAGGGCCTTTATTTTTTCAGCATTAAATTTTAATCTATGCACGTGCAACCATAAGCTTCAATAGATTGAGGTAATAGGGGTTCCAGTGCACAACAATTGGATGTCACTTGCATAAATAAAAGATGTGAATCAGTGAGTCTTGCAAAGCTCCTGGGTTTCATCACCTGAAGAGGATATCAGGGTGATTAACTCAGTGAGACTGGCAGAGCCCCAGGGTTTCATCACCTGAGGAGGGTGATATGGCAATAAATTCAGTGAGACTGGCAGAGTTCCTGGGTTTCATCACCTGAGGACGGTGACAGGGCCATAAACTCAAGAAACTGAATTGGAGATTCCCCAAAATCTGCAGAGCAATCAAATGGGGACCTACTGTAACCAGCGTTTAAATTTTAAATGGCTACCTTTCACAGGTAGGGACCATGGGTGCTGGTGGTCTGGGGCTGCAGGGCCTGTTTTTGAGTTGGTGGAGACTCAATTTTTCAGAGGACTAATGGCAGGAAAGGCCCCAACTCTGATGGAGCTTTGGGGCTGAGCTGTGGTCATTGTATACGCAGCATGGCGAGGACATCACGGGTTGTGTATGCGCGGGGTCTGGTGATTTGGCCTTCAGCTGGGAAGCTTTATAAAAAAAATTGTGAGGGGTTCAGAAGCCCATATTATAATTAGTGGCCACAGGGGCAGGAGAGGCCTGGAGAAAAGGGGACTCTTAAGTAAGCTGTGATTGAGGTGATCGTATTTTAGAATGGTCCTAGTAGTGGGCGCTCAAGAAGAGCAGAAAATGGCCCAAAGGTTATGCACGTCCAGTGAAGTGGCACTGACACTTGTTTCAAAATTAAAGCATGTAACGTTATTTCTAGAGCTCGGGCAGTGAAAAATATGAAAAGAGAGGTGACCAAGATGTGTTGTAACTCTTTTTTTTGTGCAGTTTTATGTAAAAAGTGGTGAA